>NW_022589710.1:37467941-38067941 GCF_004348235.1 Phoca vitulina | reverse complement strand
GAACGAGGGTGAGCAATCTCCACACATTTAAAAGAAGGAACTAAGTGGACTAATTATAATTAGTTTTGGGATGCCTGGATGGCTCAGTCGGTTAAGTGTCTGCCTTCAGCTCAGGTCATGATCCCAGGGTCCTGGGATCGAGTCTTGCATTGGGCTCCTTGCTCAGCAGGGAGCCTGCTTCTCCCTCTGCCTGCCACTCCCCCCACTTGTGCTCTCTCTGACAAATAAATAAATAAAACCTTAAAAAAATAATTATTATAATTAGTTTTTTAGACTGTAGATATAGGTGATGGCAAATAATAGAGAACAAAAATGGCATTGATACTAAAGCATGGCCTCTTTAAATTTCAGTCTTGACATTTGGTTGGCAGAATATTGTTAGAATTTTAAAACACTTAGTGAGCACACAGCATGCCAACTCACCTTCCTTTGTGTCCTTGCTTGCAAATGATTGTACGGAGAAGAACATTTGCTATTCTGATGTGCTCTTTTCTGTAGCCAATCAGCACCTTTCTTTCCCTAACATTCCAATGCCTGTTTCTTCAACTTGGAATATGACTTTCAGGAAGAGTATTTGTCTTGTAATAATGTATACAGGCTTTATAATAAAGAACTTAAAATAAAAAACTAGTATTGAATAGGGATAATTGATAGACTACATTATCTCTGGGACAGAGGTAGGTAGGGTGAAGGTATAGATGACCATCCGAAGTGGAAAGGAGGGGGGCACCTGGGTGGCTCAGTCGGTCAAGCATCCACCTTAAGCTCAGGTCATGATCCCAGGGTCCTGGGATAGAGCCCCACGTGGGGCCTGCCGCTCTGCCTGTTTGTGGGTGCGCACTCTCTCTCTCCCTGTCAAATAAATAAAATCTTTATTTAAAAAAAAAAGAAGTGGAAAGGAGGGAAGTTGAACACTGATTTTTCCTGCAGTAGAAAGTTAGGTCATCTGTTGATTGAGGAAACATGGTGGAAAACGTGGGAAGAGCAATGACTTGAGGTTTGGAATAGCACCTGAGCAGTGAAAAAGGAAGCCAACGAGGCAAGAGTAAAAGGATCGCCAAGTAGTGCTAAAGGTCAAGGTGAGTTTGGGAGTTGCAGATTTGTCATGGCATGAATCAGCAGTTATACAATTTCTCCAGCAGTCCTTGGCAAGCTAGAAGCAATAGTAGGGAGAACAGATGGTTGTTTGACTCTGAGCTGAGACTTGGCAGAATGGGTAAGCAGAAGTTCAAGGAGTAAGGGGGCTGAGCATGCTGGTAAGAGGATCCATCAAGGAGAGGGTGGATCATGGCGTTCCAGCTATGCAGGGAGGAAAATGAAGAGCTGGTGGCTAAGAGGGGAAACCAGGAAGGGCTTGAATTTAAGGAGTCTAAGGTAGAACAGGAGGTTATGGTCAGCGAACTTACTTCTTATGAAATAGCTTGTGGAAACTCACCAATGTTTAGATCAATTGTAGTAGCAAATCATAAGTTTTTTTTTTTTTCCTGCAGTAAACATGGTTTCTTTGTCACTGCATAATATCCACTGAAATTCATATGGTTACCTCAAAATAGCCCTTATAACAAGCTATTCACGATGACCTCATCCAACATTATAGCATTTGATTTTAGTATCTGTTAAGAAAAAGCGTGATTGCTCTATAATTAGAGAACTCAGAACAGTAGCATTTTAGTGTTGTTTTACCAGTAAAAAATCAGATTAGTCTAATTAAGCCAGGTCTCCAAGAGTAGAGGCAATTATTTTCATATTAAGGGAAAAAAAGTGAGAGAGAGAGAAAGAAACTTTCCTATCCTCCCCTCCCTCAGTTTTGGTTGTGGCAACAAAATTACAGAATTCCTCAGGGAAGAAACAGGAGGACCTTCTGGGCCTTTCTGACCCAGAGGCAGCTCAACCCTTAAAGACATTATGCGAATTCCATTAACTAAAATAAGGAGAGAAGTGCTGGCAAAATCATAGGCAAAACTCATAGGCTTTTAAAGATCACCCACATCTCCCTGTGCTGGCTGTTAGAACCACTTTGTTGTCTGTTTTACCTCTCGATAGCTGTCCCAAGCTAGGCTGCATCTACGTTTGGAGTGAATCCTTGTAGTTAGGAAGATTGAGATACATTTCAGGACTCTTGAATTCCCCGTGTTATTGTTGAGATCTTCTTGAAAGTGATGCATTTTCTCGGTCTGTCCAGATACTTAGTACAACGGTCTACACACTGAGGTATGTGAACTTTCACAAAAGCATTTCAAGAAATGAGGAAACGAGGGTGGTTTTCAATGAGTCTTTTGCTGGATCCTCAGTTTCCACAAGTACTCTTTACTAAAATGGATCTGCCTGCAAATACCCCTTGGCCACCTTCCCCATCTCCTTTTTCTTAATCACATTTTTCCCTCTTGTTAAGATGGAATACCTTTCAACCATCTGAAATCTTACTTGGGTGACTTGAAGTAAGAGAAACAATCTTACTTCAGTGATTTGCTCTGGGGATGTGTTTTAAAAACCTCTAGGGCATTAAACTAACCACAATTCAAAACGCTGGTGTTGGGGTTAAAGAGAGAGAATGATTATTAATGACTGGATTACAAATTATTTTGCAGGTCAAGTGGTTTCCATTTCTTTGCTTTCAACAAAATTGAAGGATGACCTAATCAAATTGTCAGCTTAAATTTATTACAAATGAGATTTGTATATAGGTTATATAAATATATTTATATTATTTATTATATATTAGTTATATATATATATAAACCTATAAAACTATATAGGTTTACCTTATAATTCAGAAAGAGTTCAAAGATTTCAGTGACACTGCTATAACAAACACCTTCCATTCCTATCTACTTTTTTGTGTAAACAAATTTTCTCAGTGAGTAATGTATGTAAAGCAAATAGTATAAATAAAATTGATGCTGAAGCCTGTATTATTCTAGTGGTAATATTCACCTATAAATATGTGAACTACATGGGGGTAGGGGACAGTCTACCCATCAATTAATATGAGCATTTCCAAAATAACTTGTTATACTTAAAATTATTTATGAAAAAAATATTTTTTCTTAGTTGTGTACTGATAATAATTATAATGCTAATGCAATTCTGAAAAAATCTTAAGGTTACAGGAAATAAAAAATAAAATTTCAATGTTACATACATATTTTGCAGAGAAGTATGATAAAGTGATAAAAAAAAAAAGTCTTTGGGGGCACCTGAATGGCTCAGTTGGTTGAGCCCCCTGCCTTTGGCTCAGGTCATGATCCTAGGGTCCTGGGATCATGCCCCAATGCAGGCTCCCTGCTCAGCGGGGAGTCTGCTTCTCCCTCTTCCCCTCCCCTCTGCCTGTGCTCTCTCTCGCTATCACTCTCTCTCTCAAATAAATAAATAAAATCTTAAAAAAAAAAAAAAGAACAGTCTTCCAAGCATAAAATACGTTGCATTTGAATAAAATTCTGTGGGGGAAGTGGGATGGAAACATGAGTTCAAGGAAAAAAAATATAAAAATTTTGACTGCTAAAGGGCTTATTCATGGTTTTAGATGTTATTGGATATGGGTGTTTAAGATTAATTGCATGCATTTTAAAGTGATATAAAAGATTTATTTGAAAATGTCAATATTACAATATGCCAGAAATTATGTTTTCTTGTAACTGCCTAAACTTACAATAACAAATTTTAGATATCAACCTAAAAACACATGAAATGATACAAAACATGTGAAAATTCTTTTAGAACATACAAGCAAAAAAAAAAAGAAAAGTCTAAAGACCAGTGCTCTGGGGCAGTGGTTCTAGACTCTGACGTACTTAAGAATCCCCTGGGAGCAAGATGGCGGAGGAGTAGGAGACCTGGATTTCGTCTCCTCTCAGGAATTCAGCTGGATAGGGATCAAACCATTCTGAACACCTACAAACTCAACAGGAGATCGAAGAAAAGAATAGCAACAACTCTCTGAACAGAAAAGCGACCACTTTCTGGAAGGTAGGACGTGCGGAGAAGTGAATCCGAGGCGATATTCGGGAGGATAGACGGCGGGGGAGGGGCCTCCCTCGGCCGCTTCTGGCAAGTGATAGAGCCACGGAGCACAAAATCGGAACTTTTAGAAGTCTGCTCCGCTGAGGGACGTCACTCTGGTGGCGAAGTGGGGGGTGGAACCCTCGCGGGACAGTGTGGTCTCAGGACCCTCGGGGTCACAGAAAGACCAGGGGTGCCTGAGTGCGGCAGAGCTCCCAGGTATCGGAGCAGGGAAGCCGGCTGCAGAGACGGAGCCCAGGCACGGGCTCTCAGCTCGGGGTTGCCATAAACCGTGATCCGCGGCACAGTCGGGCCACTGCTCCTCCAGCAGGGACCCAACAAGCGGCAGATCCGGGGAGACTCACCTTCTTCCCCCAGGAGGAGAGGTGCGGGAGCGCACCGCGGGGATCTGCTGGGTTTGGAGACTCCACCCGGGGTCGGGTGCCAGATAGAAAGGCGCGGTCACAGGCCGGGTGAGCACGGAGCGCGGCCAGAGACCGGGGAGACGGGAGTGACTGACTGCTTTTCTCTGGGGGCGCACTGAGGAGCGGGACCCCGAGTTCTCGGCTCCTCCGAGGCGGAGACTGGGAGGCCGCCATTTTCACTCTCCGCCTCCAAAGCTGTACGGAAAGCTTGCAGGGAACAAAAGCTCCGGAGAGCAAACCCGAGCAGATTACTTAGCTCGGACCGGCAAGGGCGGGGCAATTTTGCCTCCGGCAAAGACATTTGGGAACCACGGCAACAGGCCCCTCCCCCAGAAGATCAGCGAGAACAGCCAGCCAAGACCAAGTTTACCGATCAATGAGAATGGCAGAACTCCAGCGCTAGGGGAATACTGCACATAGAATTCATGGCTTTTTTACCATGATTCTTTAGTCTTTCAAAGTTAATTAATTTTTTTAACTGTCTTTTTTTCTTTTTTCTTTTTGAATTTTTCTTTTTCCCTTTTTCAACCAACATCTTATCAATCCCTTTTTTTAAAAAAAAACATTTTTATTTTTCATTTTTAAAGTCATATTCTATCCCTTCATAGTAGTTACCCGTATTTTTGGCATATATATATAAGTTGTTCTCTCTTTAAAATCTTGAGATAGTTTCTTCTAACAGATCAAAATATACTCTAAATCTCTAGTGTATGGTTTTTTTCTACTCCCCTGCCTGATCACATTCTCTCCCTTTTTTCTTTCTTTCTTTCTTTTTTTTATCCTCTTCTTTCTTTTTTCAAACAACTTATCAAATCCTTTTATAAAATTTTTTATAATTTCCATCTTTACAGTCATATTCCATCCCTTCATCATATCAACCCTTATTTTTATACATATATAAGTTTTTCTTTCTTTAAAATTTTGGGAGGGACTTTCTTTTAACAGACCAAAATACACCCAAAATCTAGTGTGTGGCACTGATCTATAAACCAGCCTGATCATATTTGATCACATTCTGTTTTTGTTTTGTTTTGTTTTCTTCTGCTTTTATTTGTTTTTATCTTTATTTTTTTCTTTTTTCTTTTTTTCTTTCTTTTTCTTTTTTCTCTCTTTCCCTTTCTTTTCCCACTGCTTCAGGTCTTTTCTGATTTGTTTAGAGTATATTTTCTGGGGACGTTGTTACCCTGCTAGCATTCTGTTCTCTCATTAATCTATTCTCCTCTGCACAAAATGACAAGACGGAAAAAATCACCTCAACAAAAAGAACAAGAGGTAGTACCGACTGCCAGGGACCTACTCAATACGGACATTAGTACAATGTCAGATCTAGAGTTCAGAATCATCACTTTAAAGATACTAGCTGGGCTTGAAAAAAGCATGGAAGTTATTAGAGAAACCCTTTCTGGAGAAATAAAAGAACTAAAATCTAACCAAGTAGAAATCAAAAAGGCTATTAATGAGGTGCAATCAAATATGGGGGCGCTAACTGCTAGGATAAATGAGGCAGAAGAAAGAATCAGTGAGATAGAAGACCAAATGATGGAAAATAAAGAAGCTGAGAAAAAGAGAGATAAACAACTACTGGATCACGAGGGCAGAATTCGAGAGATAAACGATACCATAAGACGAAACAACATTAGAATAATTGGGATCCCAGAAGAAGAAGAAAGAGAGAGAGGGGCAGAAGGTATACTGGAACAAATTATAGCAGAGAACTTCCCTAATTTGGGGAAGGAAACAGGCATCAAAATCCAGGAAGCACAGAGAACCCCTCTCAAAATCAATAAAAATAGGTCAAAACCCCGACATCTAATAGTAAAACTTACGAGTCTCAGAGACAAAGAGAAAATCCTGAAAGCAGCTCGGGAGAAGAGATATGTAACCTACAATGGTAGAAACATTAGACTGGCAACAGACTTATCCACAGAGACCTGGCAGGCCAGAAAGGACTGGCAGGACATATTCAGAGCACTAAATGAGAAAAATATGCAGCCAAGAATACTATATCCAGCTAGGCTGTCATTGAAAATTGAAGGAGAGATAAAAAGCTTCCAGGACAAACAAAAACTAAAGGAATTTGCAAACACGAAACCAGCCCTACAACAAATATTGAAAGGGGTCCTCTAAGCAAAGAGAGAGCCTAAAAGCAACATAGACCAGAAAGGAACACAAACAATAGACAGTAAGAGTCACTTTACAGGCAATACAATGGCACTAAATTCCTATCTTTCAATAGTTACCCTGAATGTAAATGGGCTAAATGCCCCAATCAAAAGACACAGGCTATCAGATTGGATTAAAAAACAAGACCCATCGATATGCTGTCTGCAAGAGACTCATTTTAGACCCAAAGACACCCCCAGATTTAAAGTGAGGGGGTGGAAAACCATTTACCATGCTAATGGACACCAAAAGAAAGCTGGGGTGGCAATCCTTATATCAGACAAATTAGATTTTAAACCAAAGACTGTAATAAGAGATGAGGAAGGACACTATATCATACTTAAAGGGTCTATCCAACAAGAAGATCTAACAATTGTAAATATCTATGCCCCTAACATGGGAGCAGCCAATTATATAAGGCAATTAATAACAAAAGCAAAGAAACACATCGACAACAATACAATAATAGTGGGGGACTTTAACACCCCCCTCACTGAAATGGACAGATCGTCTAAGCAAAAGATCAACAAGGAAATAAAGACTTTAAATGACACACTGGACCAAATGGACTTCACAGACATATTCAGAACATTCCATCCCAAAGCAACGGAATACACATTCTTCTCTAGTGCCCATGGAACATTCTCCAGAATAGATCACATCCTAGGTCATAAATCAGGTCTCAACCGGTACCAGAAGATTGGGATCATCCCCTGCATATTTTCAGACCACAATGCTTTGAAACTAGAACTCAATCCCAAGAGGAAAGTCAGAAAGAACTCAAATACATGGAGGCTAAAGAGCATCCTACTGAAGAATGAATGGGTCAACCAGGAAATTAAAGAAGAATTAAAAAAATTCATGGAAACCAATGAAAATGAAAACACAACTGTTCAAAATCTTTGGGATACAGCAAAGGCAGTCCTAAGAGGAAAGTATATAGCAATACAAGCCTTTCTCAAGAAACAAGAAAGGTCTCAAGTACACAACCTAACCCTACCCCTAAAGGAGCTGGAGAAAGAACAGCAAATAAAGCCTAAACCCAGCAGGAGAAGAGAAATAATAAAGATCAGAGCAGAAATCAATGAAATAGAAACCAAAAGAACAGTAGAACAGATCAACGAAACTAGGAGCTGGTTCTTTGAAAGAATTAACAAGATTGATAAGCCCCTGGCCAGACTTATCAAAAAGAAAAGAGAAATGACCCAAATCAACAAAATCATGAATGAAAGAGGAGAAATCACAACCAACACCAAAGAAATACAAACAATTATAAGAAGATATTATGAGCAACTCTATGCCAGCAAACTAGATAACCTGGAAGTAATGGATGCATTCCTAGAGATGTATCAACTACCAAAACTGAACCAGGAAGAAATAGAAAACCTGAACAGACCTATAACCACTAAGGAAATTGAAGCAGTCATCAAAAATCTCCCAAAACACAAAAGCCCAGGGCCAGATGGCTTCCCAGGGGAATTCTACCAAACATTTCAAGAAGAATTAATACCTACCCTTCTGAAACTGTTCCAAAAAATAGAAATGGAAGGAAAACTTCCAAACTCATTTTATGAGGCCAGCATTACCTTGATCCCAAAACCAGACAAAGACCCCATCAAAAAGGAGAATTACAGACCAATATCCCTGATGAACATGGATGCAAAAATTCTCACCAAAATACTAGCCAATAGGATCCAACAGTACATTAAAAGGATTATTCACCACGACCAAGTTGGATTTATCCCTGGGCTGCAAGGTTGGTTCAACATCCGCAAATCAATCAATGTGATACAATACATTAACAAAACAAAGAACAAGAATCATATGATCCTCTCAATAGATGCAGAAAAAGCATTTGACAAAGTACAGCATCCTTTCTTGATCAAAACTCTTCAGAGTATAGGGATAGAGGGTACGTACCTCAATATCATAAAAGCCATCTATGAAAAACCTACAGCGAATATCATTCTCAATGGGGAAAAACTGAGAGCTTTCCCCCTAAGGTCAGGAACGTGGCAGGGATGTCCACTATCACCACTGCTATTCAACATAGTATTGGAAGTCCTAGCCACAGCAATCAGACAACAAAAAGAAATAAAAGGCATCCAAATCGGCAAAGAAGAAGTCAAACTCTCACTCTTTGCAGATGATATGATACTTTATGTGGAAAATCCCAAAGACTCCACCCCAAAACTGCTAGAACTCATACAGGAATTCAGTAAAGTGGCAGGATATAAAATCAATGCACAGAAGTCAGTGGCATTCCTATACACCAACAACAAGTCAGAAGAAAGAGAAATTAAGGAGTCGATCCCATTTACAATTGCACCCAAAACCATAAGATACCTAGGAATAAATCTAACCAAAGAGGCAAAGGATCTGTACTCAGAAAACTATAAAATACTCATGAAAGAAATTGAGGAAGACACAAAGAAATGGAAAAATGTTCCATGCTCATGGATTGGAAGAACAAATATTGTGAAGATGTCAATCCTACCTAGAGCAATCTACACATTCAATGCAATCCCCATCAAAATACCATCCACTTTCTTCAAAGAAATGGAACAAATAATCCTAAAATTTGTATGGAACCAGAAAAGACCCCGCATAGTCAGAGGAATGTTGAAAAAGAAAAGCAAAGCTGGCGGCATCACAATTCCGGACTTTCAGCTCTACTACAAAGCTGTCATCATCAAGACAGTATGGTACTGGCACAAAAACAGACACATAGATCAATGGAACAGAATAGAGAGCCCAGAAATGGACCCTCAACTCTATGGTCAACTCATCTTTGACAAAGCAGGAAAGAATGTCCAATGGAAAAAAGACAGTCTCTTCAACAAATGGTGTTGGGAAAATTGGGCAGCCACATGCAGAAGAATGAAACTGGACCATTTCCTTACACCACACACAAAAATAGACTCCAAATGGTTGAAAGACCTAAATGTGAGACAGGAGTCCATCAAAATCCTAAAGGAGAACACCGGCAGCAACCTCTTCGACCTCAGCCGCAGCAACTTCTTCCTAGAAACATCGCCAAAGGCAAGGGAAGCAAGGGCAAAAATGAACTATTGGGACTTCATCAAGATAAAAAGCTTTTGCAAAGCAAAGGAAACAGTCAACAAAACCAAAAGACAACTGACAGAATGGGAGAAGATATTTGCAAATGACATATCAGATAAAGGGCTAGTATCCAAAATCTATAAAGAACTCATCAAACTCAACACCAAAAGAACAAATGATCCAATCAAGAAATGGGCAGAAGACATGAACAGACATTTTTCCAAAGAAGACATCCAAACGGCCAACAGACACATGAAAAAGTGTTCAATATCGCTCGGCATCAGGGAAATCCAAATCAAAACCTCAATGAGATACCACCTCACACCAGTCAGAATGGCTAAAATTAACAAGTCAGGAAATGACAGATGTTGGCGGGGATGCGGAGAAAGGGGAACCCTCCTACACTATTGGTGGGAATGCAAGCTGGTGCAGCCACTCTGGAAAACAGTATGGAGGTTCCTCAAAAAGTTGAAAATAGAGCTACCCTATGACCCAGCAATTGCACTACTGGGTATTTACCCCAAAGATACAAAAGTAGGGACCCGAAAGGCTACGTGCACCCCGATGTTTATAGCAGCAATGTCCACAATAGCCAAACTGTGGAAAGAGCCAAGATGTCCATCAACAGATGAATGGATAAAGAAGATGTGGTATATATATACAATGGAATATTATGCAGCCATCAAAAGGAATGAGATCTTGCCATTTGCAATGACGTGGATGGAACTGGGGGGTATTATGCTGAGCGAAATAAGTCAATCAGAGAAAGACATGTATCATATGACCTCACTGATATGAGGAATTCTTAATCTCAGGAAACAAACTGAGGGTTGCTGGAGTGGGGGGTGGCGTGGGAGGGATGGGGTGACTGGGTGATGGACACTGGGGAGGGTATGTGATCTGGTAAGCGCTGTGAATTGTGCAAGACTGTTGAATCTCAGATCTGTACCTCTGAAACAAATAATGCAATATATGTTAAGAAAGAAAAAAAGAAGAAGAAGAATGTAGCAGGAGGGGAAGAATGAAGGGGGGGAAATCGGAGGGGGAGAAGAACCATGAGAGACGATGGACTCTGAAAAACAAACTGAGGGTTCTAGAGGGGAGGGGGGTGGGAGGATGGGTTAGCCTGGTGATGGGTATTGAGGAGGGCACATTCTGCATGGAGCACTGGGTGTTATGCACAAACAATGAATCATGGAACACTATATCTAAAACTAATGATGTAATGTATGGGGATTAACATAATAAAAAAATTTAAAAAAAAAAAAAAAGAATCCCCTGGGAAACTTGTAAAATCTGCAGATTTCCAGGCTCATCCCCAGAGATTGCTATTCTATAGGTCTGCAGAATATGTGGTTTCAATAAGCATTCCCTGGTTATTCTGATGTGTGGTCTGTGGCCTGGCCTTTGAGAAATACCACTTCAAGATTTCTTCTCTGATCACAGTGCATCAGCAGAAAGCTGCTTACTTGAGTCGTTTTTTTTCTGGCCCATCTGTAGAACTGCCTCCTCTGAGTCATATTTTGTGTCACACCTTCACGTTTCACTTGGAATGCTCTGAGAAAATGTTATGAAGGCTTCCTGCATTTGTAAAGAGACTCATCCAAGACATCATTCCATCACTGACTCTCCCTGGCCACCACCCCTGCCCACAGGTTACCACAAATCATAAATTTCTTTCAGAATTTGGTACTAAAGAAAGTGTTGCGTGGCGCCTGGGTGGCTCAGTCGTTAAGCGTCTGCCTTCGGCTCAGGTCATGGTCCCAGGGTCCTGGGATCGAGCCCCGAATCAGGCTCCTTGCTCGGCGGGAAGCCTGCTTCTCCCTCTCCCACTCCCCCTGCTTGTGTTCCTGCTCTTGCGCTCTCTCTCTCTCTGTCAAATAAATAAACAAAATCTTTAAAAATAAAAAAAAAGTGTTGCTTCTTCGGGAAAATACTGGCATGTATTATCAGAGCAGTATCAGTAAACTAGTTTTGTTTTTCTTTTCTTCTGGTTTGCTAGGAATCTCAGAGATAATTTTGTGACTTTGGACAGTTGGATCCTAATCTTTGCTTATGATCTTCTAACCTAATTAATATTTTTCTTGGTCCTGATTTTTTAAATAAGTTTTTTCTGTTTTATAATTTTAATAAATCCCCTCTGATCCTTTCTAGAGAAGTATAAATAAGTAAACAAATGGGCAAAATTATTCTGTTTGTATACATGTTTTAAATATATGGATAAAATAGATTGGAACCAAAAACGGTTTCTAGTTTTATTCATCTTTGTATGTATTTGTGTGTGTGCATGTGTGTGCATACATCTGTAAAGGACTTTGCTTGTGGATGTAGAGAATGGATTGATGAAATTTACTGTTACATTTTGGGTGTACTCAGTTGTAAGGCATATTGGGATTTCAGGTGCAAAGCTGGGTAAATGGAAGGTAGGACAGACTAGATGGACTTGAGGGGCTAGTAGGGTGCCCAGGCTTCAGTTCCATGAGGGGACTGTGGTACATTGCCAATAGGAAAAGTAGAATCTCTTAAAATGGAACAGTCTAACCAGTCAATAAGGAGATACAAGGTCCACAGAATTCACCTCAAAGAGGTCCAGACCCTATGGGCTGGTGATTATAAAGATGCCAATATTCTTCCAAATACACCTTAATTTTTTTGACTGTCCTTACAAATAATGTTTAGTAGATGGCAAAAACTAGAAATATATATTCAAGAATCATTTATTTGTCTTATATCTTAAAAATCCTATTATATGTCCTAGACATGCCCAGCCTCAGGGTTATAGAGTCAAAGGAGACAAGATAACATCCTTGCTCATTGGACTTCCCAGGTATAGAGCAGAATCTTGCAAGGGCTGCTATGGGTCTCCTTCTGTAAATGAGAACAAATGTCCATCTTGGCAATAGGACCCCTCAGGTGCAAGCCCTGGCAGGGGAAGGGGATGAAAGCAGCCCCCACTGGCTTCTTTGGTGAGAGAGTCCTTATCAAGGCACACCTGCACAACTAGATGCAGAGTAGATGCCTTAAATGGAAGAAGCTGGCAGGATATGGGTGCTAAGAGTAAATGTGGAGCTCATTGCATGGTAGGGACTATGCAGGGATAAAGGGCAGCAGAGACATAGTCTATAGTGGGATGTGGGGATGGGGGCTACCACTCAGCTGCAGCTGAAAATTCAAACCTATTCCTGCCAATTCTTTTTTTTTTTTAAGATTTTATTTATTTATTTGAGAGAAAGAGACAGAGAGAGCATGAGCTGAGGGAGAGGCAGAAGCAGACTCCCCCCTGAGCAGGGAGCCCAATGCGGGGCTCTATGCGGGGCTCGTTTCGGGGCTCGATCCCAGGACCCTGGGATCATGACCTGAGCCAAAGGCAGATGTTTAAGCGACTGAGCCACCCAGGCGCCCCCCATTCCTGCCAATTCTTAATGACTTTTAAGAGAAAGTGGAAATCTGGGTTTTTCTGTGACCTCTTGACTTTTAAATGCTGTACAGACCCACTGACACACTCGTGGACTTCATCTGACTTGCAGACTACCATTTTGGAACTTGAATTAAAGATAAATCAATCCGTTTTCTTCTGGAGTAAGATTTTTTTTTTGCTTTTGTTTTTGTTTTTCTTCCCTGCATTTAAACGATCATTTTTAAAGAGACATTTAAATACAGATAATTCAAGAAGTGCTTTTGCTTAAATTATATGAAATGTCAATTTGACCTAATTTCTTAATTTGATAGATTTAGATTCAGTATGTCAGAGTGAATGACAGAGGTAACACTTTTCAAAATAATACGAAAACCAAAACCCCCAAACAGCAGATACTTTTTGACATCTATTGTTTAGCTTTATGGGGGACATAAAAAAGCATCACATAGATAAAATGTAAAATTCGTAAAGGGTTAGGAAGTATATAATGCATCTCAAATTAGACAGTCTAGTCATATTGCATAGCCAGAATTAGAAGGAGGCTTAGTAGTCTAAAATGAGCAGAGAATTCTCTAATCCTGGTTTAGTTGTTCATATAGGCTCATTTGCTACCTCAGCTGAAGAACCTGAACAACCTAAGGTATTCCTCTACTGTATTATTTAAAGCTTAATAATAATTATGTATAATTTTAGGCACTACAAAATAAAAATAAATACCAAATTATGTACCCTTGTCACCTATACTGCTTCTATGATCAAATACTAAAAATAAAAAATGACATTTGTCATATTATTAAGCCTGCCTTCTGGATAGCAGCATTTTTCTCCTTTTTAAAATTTACATTTGCAAATAAATAATGAGAGCAGTATAAATGATAATTAGGATAATATTAAAGAAGCAAAGCTCGTGCAAGAATTGTATTTTTTTAAAGGCTCTATACTCCTGGGTGACAAAGTTGGAAATATTCTGGCTTTATAAGCTGCTCTTTTCCACACGCAAAAAATTTGTTTCAGAGACTTGTTTAATACAGCACATCAGACTCCCTTTCCAATTACTTCGATACATGTATTATAAACTTAATCCATAAACCAAGCAGCATTTATTAATAAATAAAATGAAGCACATTACATAGTAACATATCATGACAATAAAAGTCCTGAATTAGATGTTAACTCTAAACTTTTTAATTCATTAAGGACAGTCCAAATGGTCACAAAGCTTGATTGAAGGGGTTCACATTAATTAAAATTTCCTTGGAAGTTAAGTTATGATATGGATCGACATTTAAAAATAATACTTTCCTAGGAACACAAGTTTAAAAAGGTTAAGCATATTAACGGACTTAAGTGTATAGAGCACTTCTGAGAAGTCCTCAGTAAAGCCACTCTCTGGCATGTGATCATGGTGAAAGAGGGACAGATACGTTCTTTTCTCTTGCCCATTGAACAGATTCAATACTTATCAGATCAAAGTGAAATCGGTAGTTGAAACCATCAGCATTATTCAGCTTGAAACCTTTTCATGTGTAGCGGACCCTGTTGTTGTTTGCCTTTATCAGGGCTACTTCCTCTTTCTGCCTCACGTCCAGTCCCACGGCTGGGATCACAACTGGTCTGAACCAATCGTGAGGATTCAGATCCTCTTTGCCAGGGATAGGTCTAAGTATGGACATGTGACTCAGCCCCGGCTAGTGAAACATACCTGGAAGACTGCTGGGGTTTCTGGGCAGAATGTTTCTTTTCTAGTAAGAGGACACCCCCCCCCAAAAAAAAAAAAAAAAAAAAAAAAATATATATATATATATACACACACAGTTATGCTCTACCTTTTCTTTCCTACTTCGGACACTGTCTTTTTAGGACAGAAAACTTGGAGGTACTGCAGCCATTTTACAACGAGGAGGAAGGCCAAGAGAATAACAAAGGAACCCAGCCCCCTGATGTGGTAGAACCCCTGAAATGACTTTTGAACCACTTACATCCAGACTTCCTGTCTCATGAAAAAATTAAATGCCCTTATTGTTTAAACCACGGACAGTTAGATTTTCTGTTACTTGCACCGTAAAGGATTCTACTTGGAATAGCGTATAAATGCAGGGCCAGTGGTGTCCCAGACTAGCTCCCGCGGGCCTGTGAGACGATTCTGCCTATCTCCCCAGTTCTACTCTCGGTGACTTGGAGTTGGTAGCTTTAAATTACCCATGATGGGAGTATTTATACTATGGAACTAGACCATGATATTTATCAGGGCTTTTTGCCCTAGAGAGCCGGTTGTTAAACATTTATCAGCAGCACAACACTGGTGACTTACCTCACTCCTACAGATAATATAATAACAACTACCATGCTATTTATAATCTTTTACTTTTTATATTTTAAATTTTTTTTAATAAGATTTTATTTTTAAGCAATCTCTACACCCAAGGTGGGGCTCAAGTGTACAACCCTCAGATCAAGAGTGGCACGCTCCACCAACTGAGCCAGCCAGGTGCCCTATTTATCATCTTTTAAAGTGCATTTTTAATAGCAAATGGGTAATAGGTTATATCAAGATATTTCTAAGTTGTGGAATTTTAGAACTGGAAGGGACTTTAGTAAATTTGAGAAGAGCAAAATTAAATCTCGAGTGATTTTAAAACTAACCTAGCATTACATAACAGGTTAATAACAGAGCCAAGCCCATGCTTTGACTCTTTATTCCCATCTTAGTAATTTTTCCAGTACAACCATAGAGCCATTATATTACTTATACAATAATAATAATAAAAAAAACAATTCTTTGCTTATAAACATCCAGCATCAAATAAAAATATTAAGCTAGTGAGATATTCAATTTCTCTATAAATAGACCAACCTAGTCTTGATAATGCATATAAAAAGCCATGTTTAACTATATATTCTAAATTTCAGTCTATTCAGCAAAGATGTAGACCTTGAAGAAGGCTGACATATGGAAGCTGTTAGCATGAGATTAAAAGCTGCCAACAATCCTCAATCATTACTCACAGTAAGTCCCGACAAGTAATGGGGTGATCAGCTGGGCCTGGGCTGCCCGGGTACACCAAGTGTACTCTCAGAGAGTGAGCGGCTGCTACATCCGTTCTCCAGAGGCCGAAGAGAACTGTCAGCTGAAGTCTGAGCTCCTCTGCTGGGTTGAAGATAGGCGGTCTTGAAAGATAGAAACTACATCGTGGGATGAAATGAATTCGCAGAAGATCTGGAATGGACAATGGGGCAATGGAATGCCAGATTCTGACAACTTATGTTTGAAATAGCTGACCAAATTAGCCAGCAGAGATTAGATACTGAAAATACTCACTACTGGTTAGAGTACTTGTGGGAGCTTCACGGTGCTGGTATGCGTGAAAACTGGTACATTTTTGGAACGCAATTAGGCAACATACTGCAAATCAATAACTGCAAAAATAAAGATTTTGCATAATTTTGATAAATGTAGACTATGTGGTGATACATATGGGGAATTCATTATATCGGTCTCTCTATTTTGGGGTACAGTTGGAATTTTTCATAAAATTTCAGGAAATGTTTATAGGATTTGGCTCAGGAATTCTAATTTTCAATGATCCATTTTAAGGAAATATAGATAAAAGATTAATGACCATTTATTATAAAGTATTGAAAAATTGGAAACAATCTAGATTTCCAACAACAGGGGAATGGATGAATAAATTAGGATATATCCATACAATAAAAGGCAAAGGAGCCATTAAAATCATGTTTTGAAAGATATTTAATAGAAAGAGAAAATACTCAAAATACAGTATCAATTAAAATAATAGAGAACAGTACTATTTGTGTGCGTGTATATGTGTGTGTTTAGAGAAGACTGAAGAAGCACTAAAATCAAGGTGTTCTTAGTGATTATATTTTTCCCCTATTTTTCTGGATTTTCTAAAATTTCTCTAATAAGCATGTAGAAACTTTTTTTAAAATTCAAGATTTTCTTCTTATTATAAAAATCAATACATGCTAACTTAATAGAAAAAGAAAATACTGAATCATCTATATTTAGAAGAAAATAATATAAAAATAGAAAACAGAACAAACAAAAATCCTTCAAGTCACTTGGAGATAATTTTGACAACAAAGGGTATCGGTCTTAATCAGCACTGAAGTCGAGAAGGGAAAACTGCACCCAAAGCATACATCTTCTGAGTAAGCATGATGACTGCTAATACCATCAGGGAGGTGGGGGGAGAGGAGACAGAAGCCACGGACTGGATGTTCGAGATTTGGAGAAGTTGGTAATTGGGAGTGCATTTTTTTCAGGAACAGCTGCATCTGTGTGAGGCTGGGAGAGGCAGCAACAGGAAAAGGACTTAAAAGATTCTTGCTCTGCATTCAGAATGCACTCTCTACTTTGGGGTGCATATTTCCCCACTCAAGAAGTGAAGAGTGAAGAGAGTATTGTGCTAATAATTACTTCGTGATTTCCCAATTGTGTGTCTCCTGATACAAGAACAAGTTGAGAATGAGCCAAGGGAGGCCCAACACAATTTATTTCAGTTATACCAGCACCCTCAAGTTTAAGACCTTGGTTGTCCCAGATATGCAACCACATGGCTCTAGAAATCTGACCTGAAAACCCTAGTTGAGACCAGTGTTTGGCAACTTATTTTCTTCCTGCAACACACGGGAAAGATGACATTCCCATATGGAGCATGTTCTCATGGTGCACCCAGAATGAAGGGACAGGTCTCTAACTCTGATTCTTTCTCTCCAAATTAAGAAAGCAATGCTAGGAGTGTAATGTTATCATAAAGAAATCCTCGACTGTATTGTGATCCATATTTGAAAATAGTGATTAATTCAAAAACGATGGCTTTAACAGGCTCATCCCCAGGGCAACTAGGGTAGCCACCCTGGGCCTCATACTTGGAGGCAGGGCTGTGTACCTATTGCACCTATTCCTATTTCCTGAATGTAATTAAAATCACTTTTAGAATTTCTGCCTTTAATGATAACCCAAGAGGCTTATAAACTTGCTGACTGAGCAGCCTCCTTTCAAGTGAGATTAGCTTGGGCAGGCTGGATAGGTTGAGTTGCCAGGGTCCCACGCCCATCTGGGAGAGGCCTTGCTCTCTGACCTTTCTAAGAATCAAATTACAAATAATTTCACTTGCAAGAAGCCTACACTGTCTTTCATCTTAAATAGGTTCTTTTACATTAAAACTGTGGGTCAAAGGAAACTAAGAATAATGGCTGATGATATTTAGTCATTAACCCATTATTTATTTAAACATATACTGTATGCCGGCACTGTTCTAGGCTCTAGAGATTCAGCAGTGAATGAAGACAGACAAGATTGATCCCTACTTTCATGAGGCTTTCATTCTAGTTGGGGGAGAAATCAGACAGGAAACAAAATTGGAAGCATCGTTGGTTCATTTGGGCCCTCATTCAAATCATTTATTTAGCTAACATGTACCAAAAATACCTAACATGCACCAGGCATTCTAGATGGTTTCACTTAAATCTCTCATTTGATTTTTGCATTAACTCTGCACAAAAGTATATTACTATCTTCTTTTTTCAGATGCATAAATAACATGGCTCATTGTAATAGTAAAAGAGAGGAAGCAATCAATATGTGCAGGATAGGAGACTTGCTAAGTAAATTATAGCAATCTGTGCAATGAAATGCTATATTATATAGCTGTTTTTTTAATGCAGCTATTATAAAGATCTCCATGTGCTGGTATGGAAAGCTGCCCAAAAGAAGTATCAACTTAAAAAAAAAAAGGCAAAATGCAGAACAGGATTTAAAATCAGCTCTTGTTTATGTTTCCTTTTAAAAAAAGATATTCATACCCCTATGTTTGTATCTGAAAAATATACGAGAGACTACATAAATAATTCAATAGTGATTCTAGGGAAGGGGACTGGTGATTTAAGATGAGAGGAATACCTACTTTTAATTGTATATCCATCCTTCTGAAAGTCTAAAGTATTAACCAGATACATTAATTATTTTTTTCAGTTAAAACTGTTAATGTTTCTCAGAAGAATGTTGATTAACCTTCTGAGAGCTTCAGGGATATGATTGCTTATTTAAGGTCATGGGAATTTCGTTTCTAGGTCTTTAATTTAGTAAAGAAGATAGGTAAATGTCATGTAAAGGAAAAAGATATTAACGTGTATGCTTTCAGGTAAATGTGTGAGTATGCCCGTGCGTGTTGAAAGGCTGGTGAAAGGAAATGGAAGGGCCCAAGGTAACAACTAGAAAAGATTAAAAAAAAAAAAAAGAAAAAGAAAAAATGATTTGAAAAGGTGCTAATGTTTCAGTCTTTGTATTCATAACACCTGGTACAGTGCTTGGCACTAGGAGATAATGTTTGTTAAAGCACATGAGATTATCTGAGGATATTAGGAGTGAGAATACAATGCAGGTGATTTGAAGTTAAAGCAGTTTCTAGGGTTTATGGTTTGATCATCTCGGCTAGATGAAGATGCAAGGAAAAATGTGGTTCAGAATATAAATTACTCTGTTCCTTCTTATCCCCAGTAGAAGGCATATCCCCCAAGTTTGCTGATTTGGAAAATCCTTATTTTTTGCAAGGACTGAATTCCCCTGCTTGTTATTTATCAGCATTCTGCTGACAAGTCTTGTTCCTTCTCTGTCCTTAGTTCCTTTTTTGTTTTCTTGTTAAAAGATCTATTTAAAAAAAAAAAATGCAGTTCAGTAGCCCAACTGTTTCAAAATCTCATTTCATCTCATTCGTCATTTATTAATGGGCCTATTTTCTCTCCAGTGTTTCTTATCCCCTAGATATATTTGAGGAAATTCTTTTTTAAATCCCTGGGGCTATTATTACATCACTAGTTCTTTTTACTGCCTTTTTAAAAATCAGACTCAGACTTTAATCACTCTATATATTACTCTCCCCTTCCCACTTTTCTATTTCAACGTACTTTTTTTTTCTCTTCTAAATCTAGTACTCTGAAAAATCCCTAGTGAGCCCAAGCTGGATGTATTTTTGTTTTGAGAAATTTATCAGATGAATTATAATTTATTACTGCTTGCCTCTAGGTTATTTAAGGATAGTCTAGTCTTTTTTTAGCTAACAATTTCCTATATCTTCTATCATTAGGATACACAAAGATGCAACTCATTTTGTGGTTATTTAATATTTTCCCCTAATTTTGACTTGCTATTGGTTTTTTAACTTTAAAAAATAGTTTTATTAGGAACCCATTTTTAATAAACCCTGCCTTCCTAAACATGTCTTTTGGCTGAATCCAATTCTACGGTCCATTTTAATGTTCTTTTACATTTCTATTCACTTGATGACATTGAATAGCACACTCAAGGAAAGGAAAAACCCTTTGCTATCAGAAGGACGGTGGAAAGAACAAACATTAGGTTCAGAGTTAGGAATCCATTGTTAGGGTTTTTCTTTCTTTCAATCCTTTCTTTCTTTCATTCTTTCTTTCTTTGATCCAGACTTTGCCTATCTCACCTTCCCCATCTAGAATCAATCATCTCCCCTCTCTTCTTATCTAATATTGAAAAAGATGCATAAGAAATTTTGCAAAACACTATGAATGCCTGTGAGAAAGGACCTTATGTAAATGTCCGGTATTATTATGCTGGAATTTTGCCATGATGCTGTTTGCAAAAGAATAAGATTTAGAATAATATTATCTCCTTTCAACCTCCAGTCCAAGGAGGTTCAGTTACCAAAATACCAGAAAAATGGTTCCTATATGGAAGACCCGTAGCAAAGATCCACAGCACTAGATTTATGCCTTTTTATTAATGATGACTACTGTCATTATGTTCACTGTCTTGGGACGGTCATGGCAATGGAGGGAATTGAGGGCAGGACGTGTTGGCTATGCTTATTGTGCTTAGAGGAGGGAAAAGGCAACAAAGGAGTGGGTCCTGGCTGTAGTCCAAATGATCCAAACAGCTCTGTTTACATGTGAGAGGGGGAAAAGAAAAGATGCTGCATAATGTGAGTGAAATTTGTATAAATATTGACATTGTGTATATAGGGTCTAGGGGTAAGTACTGTGTTAAGAGCCACTAGAACTTACAAGGCTGTACTAGACATTCCTATTCCTAGATGTAAAGGAGTTAACATCCTACACTGAGCAATTGAAGGGCACACACGCACAAAAGCCCCGTCAGCCTCTAAAAGGCTCTTGCTTCCCGTATGCCACGTCTGAAATCTCTGCCGTGAGACCTCCATTTGCAGTCAACTATTCTACTCAGAGCCCCTGTGTATGAGACCAGGTGCTTGTTAGAGCAACTAGCAGCTAACTTGCCGTAAGTATGCAAAAGATTGATTTTCAAATCTTCATAGAAAAGATGACTTTTGGATGGGAGATAAATAGGGGCTCGCAAACTCAAGTGCCTTGGGCAGCTAACATAAGTATGTGAAGTAAGCTAGAGAAGTGCTAAGCTGCTTGTGTTGCTGGCTAAGAATAATATGTGCTTTGTATCTATGATAGGCCCAATGAAATAACCAAACAAAACCTGTCCAGGGCCCCAGAGAAATCCTAGGCCACCAATTTGAGACCCCAATTTATATAAGTGGAGAAAAGATAGTGAAAGAGTAATGTGGAAAAAAAATCACCGAGACACGCATGTTATCGAAGGACTCTACTGGTATTGATTAATTTATCACAGGGATTGATAATACTTCAGAAGCAAGCGTAGAAGAAATGACCTTTATTCTTTAGAAAAGATAAAACTGGTCGAGCAAGCTCTGGTAGCCTAGAGTGAGCAAAGGACATTTTAATAGTTCAACGGTTCAGAGATATACCCCATCAATATTTCACTATTTATGCTAACACATTCTTCTTTAAAATGCAGGTGTCAATCAGAAAGTTTTAGATCAGATTCCCTCATAGGACCTAGCTGAGATTAACCCCCAAAACAGAAGAGAAAATTACATAGGGAAAGAGAGGGGGGAAATTTAGAATCGGAGGCTTGGGTAGAAGTCAAACTTGTAGGTGGGTGTGAGTGCTCTGGCAGGCGGAAGGCGGTCGAGGAACCCTGCAGGTACGGAGGTGGGGACTGCGGGAGCAGGAGGAGGAAAGCTTTGCCTACTGTGCAGTTTTGCCTAGGGCAGCTAATTGCTTGTGCCCAGAAAATTGCCTCTGGAAGCCCTGGGCAATATGCAGTAGGTTTTCCCTGATGCCTAGTTTATCAGGTTAAGTTAAAATTTGGTAGAGAGGAGAGGAGGGGAATGATGAGCTGAAAGAAACCTCAAAGGTCACCAACTTTTTTTTTTAAAAAAGGGTCTATAATGACAAAAGAGGCAACTCAAACCTTCAGAAATAGTGCCTTAGCCTAAAGTAACCCACCACAAGTGGCAATAGCCTTGGATACTAAAAGGGAAAGTGGGAAGGGGACTTCACTTTATAATTTTTTCTAGGATCGACTCCGGTATGAAGAATATATAAAGTAAGGGAAGGGATCTAACATTCATTGAGTCTCTATTATGTGCCCATGCTTTGTACTGGGCACATTATATTTATTACATCACTTAATTTTCATAGCTGTGGAACAAATTATCACCATCGTATAATACATGATTAACAAATTCTGAGATTAACGAATATTCCCATGGCTGCTTAGCTGGTAAAAGGTAGTTAGAATTTGAATTCAGGTGTATCTACCTAGGCCGTACTACCTCTTCTCCGGAGACATTCATTACATGTCTGCTACATGCCCAGTTCCATGTGAGGTGCTTTAGGGATATAAATAAGGAGATTAGGGATATATACAAAAAGCAGCTCTTCTCCTTGTCTCTCAGAGGTGATATTCTAAAAAAGGAAGCCCTGAATTAACTGGTCATTTTAGCTTTCTATTTAATGCCCCAATCTATAAAGAAGTGGAGATCACTCACAGCCACAGAGATTGGAAGATATTCTCAGTGCTCATAAAACTTAAAAAAAAAAATACGGTGACATGCTACCCACGGCCAAAATCCTTTCTACTAATCTTTATAGCTTTGCATGGCATATAGAACAATGTTCCCAAAGTGTCCTAAGATATTAATAGGTTCAGCAAAAACAAAACAACCCCCAAAACCTTGTGTTAGCAATATTTCTTCAAAAATGCATTTCAAAAATATATGTAAGAAAAATACTCAGCACATTTCTGCGGTTCTTATTGTGCAAAATATGTCTATAGGAAATGGTTGGCAAGGGGCACCTGGGTAGCTCAGTTGGTTAAGTGTCTGCCTTTGGCTCAGGTCATGATCCCAGGGTCCTGGGATGAGTCCCACATTGGTCTCCTTGCTCAGCAGGGGGCCTGCTTCTCTCTCTCTCCCTCTGCCCCTCCCCCCGCTTGTGTGCTCGTGCGCGAGCGCATGCTTGTGCACACACGCGCTCTCTCTCTCTTTTTCAAATAAATAAATAAAATCTTAAAAAGAAAAAAATGGTGGGCAATCCGAAGAGCAAAGGAAGTTGCATATGTCACCTGAAGGGTAACTAACTGGTGCTCAATTTGTTAGTTAATGCAGAATCAGATTTGACCATTGTACCAATGTAATCTAAACATTAATACATGTTGACTCTTCAGCCTGTATTATGCATATTTGTGATATTTTTTGCTTCTGTCCAGCAGCACTTACATTTTCTTTGAGACTATTTTTTACTGCCTACTTTAATCCAGATGCCTGTTATATTTTATGAGTTTGTGGTGACTTTCCATCATCACATTGTAATGAGATCAAACATGTTGGGGAAATATTGATCAAGTACTTGCTGCCAAGTTGGTACCATGCTCTGATTCCCAAATTTCCTGAAGGGTACACTGGTCTTCTTGATTTGGTTTCCTACTTTTTGAACTTTTGCTACTTCATTAGATAGATCTACAGTGTCCAATGCACATAGATCTACAGTATTAAGTGTACATAGATTTAACACTTTCCTTACACATATGATGACAAAAAACCATATTACCAGAATGGTTAAAATAGCAAATTTTATGTTATATGTATTTCACTACAATTAAAAACAAAATATAACAGAGGTGACAATGGTGCACAAGTAAGAAAACAAACTCAGCGTTGCAAAAAAAATAATATTTTTGGTGTCATAATTTTACATAAAACAATAAATAATATTTTATTTGAGTGAGACAAACATACATAGGAGCTAAATGTCCCCTAAAATCTAAATAAGAAATGTATTCAGGAGAATATTTACATAGAATTAAGTAAAAAGCTGGATCACAATTTCCAAATTGTTCATTGGTGTGTTCTTAGCACTTGGCATAGTGCCTGGCACTTAGTATGAATATCAACAAATATTTGTTGAATTGATAAAAAGATCATTTCAGCTCTGGGCCACTTTCCTTAGTTGTCCATTTAACCTGTTTAATTTCTAGAGCAAGTAACATGATTTATATTTAATGTTTCTGTGTTCCCTTAGAACATAAGCTGAACCAATATGATTATAAAACTTGGTAAATTACAGATTAAAAACAAAAAAAACAACGTATAAAAACCTGTTGTTGTAACAAATAAATCTGAGTAAAAATAATTGTTTAAATATAGTTTTAGGAGGTTTTATTTAAAAAATCATTTATATACCTTTATTACCACGAGGATGAACCATATGAAATTGTCATTTTTTCATAGGTCAAAATTGACAATTCAATATAGTTTGATCTTAGTTTTATAAATTTGATCTTAGTAATTTATAAATTACTGGCTAGTTTATGCCTGCAGTTTCAAGTGTTGGAAACATTGAAGCTTGGAGAAAATGCATTTTAATATTCATTGAAAGGGCTCTTCTTTGTTTCCAAATGCCAGGGACTGCAAAGTGATCTCAAAAATTGGAACAAATATTACAACATCTTCATTAAGATATGTGAAACTGACACTTTTACTACTAACTTTATGGTTAATCACAAATCTCCAACCAGAGACTGTGGAATGACCATCTGAATGTATTGTAAGAACATTTAATGACCTTAAATATTGATTACTTTAAAACATAACAGTCCCTTCACATTTCCAAAGTTAAAACAAGCGCGCTCAATTATTATGGTTAAAAAAGGGTGGGTAAGTCATGTATTTCATAATTAAGAATATTGTAATAAAATGGACCTATAATTTGTTTTCACAAATACTGCCAATAATGATAAAAGACAGGGAAATTAATTTTGATCATTATTTAAACAATTTTAAATCCCTAAGTGATCATAATGATTTGAATGGCTTATGTCAGGGCTAGGACAATGGCCCCAGAGCCACAGCAGTGACCATGGGCAAAGTCCTACACAGGAAATATAACAGTTCTTTGCTTCTGCTGTCATCCATGACTCCTTAAGCTACTTGTGGACACTACCACAGGACAGACCCCAGGCTTAAAACCTTCTAAACTGTGAGGTAGAAAGGGGAGAATTAGACAGGTGCAGACTGCTACTACCACCTTCTAGTTGTAAACCAATGCACCTCCTTTCTTCTCCCCATCTCTGTGTAGCAAGAGAAGGGTTAGGCTAAGTTTACCTGAGAATGGCTGGTCATCTAGATTGGCTAGTAGACCATTCCAATGCTAGTGGGAGGAGTGAGTATATGATGCCTTACAATTTTGGTGACTGCAAAACTTTCCAGACATTGTCTATGCTTATATTTACTTATACATTAGAAACAATGGTACCAGATAGCATATGCTGCATTGTAGCCTGCTTTTTAAAAATTAAAAAGTACATATATTATGAACTCCATTCCTTTCATTCATTATTTTTATACAACATTCTTTTTAGAGTTGCTTAAAATTCTATTGTGTATGTGTGGTGCTCCACAATTTATCTAAACAATCCTCTGTTGTTGTTCACTGAGTTTTTCTGAATTCATTTCTTCACTATTATGAACAACACTGCAGCTAAATCTGAGTATACATTCTTAATTCTTTGTCAGGGAAAATTGAGTAAATTCTAGAAGCGGAATTTCCTGGTTAACAGTAGGGATTTTGAATAATTTCCTGGAGGCAACATTTAGCTCACAAGAGCCGAGATAAAGGAAGAGAGAAGAGGCAAGTTGTAGGGTGAACCCTCTCATACTGGGGGAGCTTCTGAGCAGTCTAGGTGAGCTAGTTTAGAAATACAGAACACATATTTGCCACCCCACGCTTAGACAATTATTTCAAACTCAGGCCAGAAAGACAGGGTGAGGAAACCGAAAACAGTTGACATTTTTCGGAGTATTTATTCTGTGCCGGGAGGTGCTATAAGCATTTTCTATGTATTATCTCACTCTATTCCTACCATAACTCAGAGAGGTAGGTAAAGAATGAAGACAAGAGAAGTTAAATAACTTTCCCAGGGTCTTATATCTAGTATGTGGCAGAGCACAGAGCTATGTGTGCTTTTAACAACTGTGCATTGTTGCCTCCTGTCCAATACCCTGGCTGCTTAGGCAGGCGAGCTCGGAACACCCCCACATAAAAGTCCACAGCGCCCAGTATATCCTTCCAAAATCTCCTACTTTTCCCTTTTTCAGAAGCTTGAATTCTCCACCGATGCCCTCCTGCAATGGTTTCTTGACTAGTGCCTATTCTTCTACTCTGACTTCTCTAAAATCCAATGTCCTTATAGCCAGAATGATTTTTTTTTTAAGTCATAAGTCAGTCATTCCCTTACTCCAAATCCCCCAGTGGCATCTCATGACATTTAGAATAAAAGCCTAACTCCTTAATTTAGCTTTCAAAGTCTTACAAAATCAGTGCTGTAGTGGGTTAAAGAGTGTCGTCCCCAAAATTCATGTGTACCTGGAAACTCAGAATGTGACCTTATTTGGAAATAGGGTTTTGCAGATGAAATTAAGTTAAGATGAGGTCATACTGGGTTAGGGTGTGCCCTAAATCCAGTGGCTGATGTCCTTACAAGAAGAAGAGAGGACACAGAGAGACTGAGGAGATACAGAGAAGAAGGCCTTGTGAGGACGTAGGCAGAGATTGGAGTGATACTCTGCAAGACAAAGAACACTGAGAATTGCTGAGAGACATCAGAAGCTAGGAAGAGGCTAGGAATGATTCTGTTCTAGAGCCTAGAGTCTTTGGAGGAAGAAGGTCCTGCTGACACCTTGATTTCAGAATTTTATCCTATGGAACTGTGTGAGAATATAACTTAGGTTATTTTAAGCCATCAAGTTTGTGGTATTTTGTTATGGCAGCTTTAGGAAACTAATATGGGTGCATTTATAACTCTCCAGCTTCAACTCCATTACCCTCCACTTACCCTCTCCCCTCCAGTCACACTGGTCTCCCTCTGAACATCAAGCTTGTTCCCACCTCAGGGCTTTTCACTAGCTGTTTCCTTTACGTGGGAATGCTCATCCCTGATCTTTGCTTGGATCCTTCTCATCGTTCAGAACTCAGTTAAAATGTCACCCTGTTAGAGATTCCCACCTCAACCATCTATCCTAAAGTAGCCTTCCAAACTCTCTGTATCACATCACCCTATTTTAATTGTCTGCTTTGCAATTAATACAATTTGATGTTTCTGATTCATGTATGTATTAATGGTATCCGTCACCACCCTCTCACAAGCACACACACATTCACACACCTCACACTTGATTTCCCTAAACTGCACTGTCTAATAGAGTAGCCACTAGTTACATGTGACTATTTAAGTATAAGTTTAAACTAATTAAAATTAAATAAAATACAAAATATAGTTACTAAATGATGATAGTCACATTTCAAGTTCTCAATAGCCACAGGTAGCTTGTGGCTACCATATTGGAGAGCATAGATTTAGAATATTTCCATCACTGCAGATAGTTCTACTATACAGTATTGCCTTAGAATATAAGCTCAAGGAGAAGAGGAATCTTATATCCCCAATACTTTGAATTTGTGTGGGACATACTAGATACCAAATAAATAATTCTTGAATGAATAATGAATGAGCTTTCAAGAAAAAGACATTGCTGAGCGTTGATATGAATGAGCTTTGTAAAAGTGAATGGCAACCTCAAGGGAAAGATGACTTCTGTTCTCTTTGCCTTTCCATTTGGGCAGTTCCTATAAACACTGCCATTGATTATTCTTTTTGTTTGTTTACTCAAAACCACTCAAAAATAGATCTGCTTGTAAAGAAGATTTCAACAAATTCTCTCATCTTGAGCGGTGGCTTATTTGGTTTACAAATAAAAACTTCTAGTAGGGGGTCTATTGAGAAGTAGAAGGAGGACAGATGGGGTGTGGACTGAATATTATCTTCTGTGCAGTATGGTATTTGCTCTGGTTGTCTAAAAAGACAGTGTTATCAATCTCACATCTTTAGTAATCATTTCTCAGTGCTTTCATTAATGTGAGTGTAAAATGTTTCTGATGTAGCAGAGTGTGTCTGAAACAAAAAGAATCAAAAAGTATTTTAATTTTAAAAGTGAATTTTAGATAAGCTAAAAAGAATGAGATTATTTAATATAACAGGTAAGATACTATATTTCTGCATTAGAAGAAAAAGCACAGAAATATATCTTTGTCAGACTTGTAAGACAAATAGAGCCAGTATTTTTTTAAACCTTTAAATCCTTAGCTATAAGTGTCCTGTTCTGTTTTCAGCTCATCACAATGAGGTTAAGATTAAAATTTGTGAGTGTCTGATACTGTGCCAAACATATAAAAAAATCAGGGACACCTGGGTGGCTCAGTTAGTTAAACGTCTGACTATTGATTTCGGCTCAGGTCATGATTTCAGGGTTGTGGGATGGAGCCCCACATCAGGCTCAGTGCTCAGTGTAGAGTCTGCTTGAGATTCTCTCTCACTGCCCCTACCCCTACCACTGCTCATGCTCTCTCTCTCTCCCTATCTCTAAAAATAAATAAATAAATAAATAAAAGCAAGCTTTAAAAAAATCAATGGTGATATTTCTACTCCATTTCATTCCTCTATATAGTACTCAAATATATGTCACAGTGCCTACAAGGAAGCTCATTGATTAGCTAATGTAGAATTATTACTTCAGGGCACTTGTGATTGAAAAGTTAGGGACTGACAAGTAATCTGGAGACCAGTTCAGAATGGGTGAACTTGAATAATATTTATTAAAACTTAGCCATTTCCTATTACAAAACTGACCACAGAGTGGGGTTAGGGCACTGTGGAAATGGAGGAATCATAATTTGGTCTGAAACAGTGTACAGATGCTCTATGCACTATTACCTAATTGGAATGTACTATTTCCAAATCATAAACTTTATGGCTTTAGAATCATTGCTGATGTTTTCACATGCAATTGAAATGGAGGAAAACACAGGGAACTAGGTAGGACTTTTTGCTGTAAAACAGAATAAAGAGGGGTGTGTGTGTGTGTGTAAGAGATAGGGCAGGGAGAAGGAAGGAGGAGAACAGTTAGAAATGAGCAGTATGTCTGATTTCAGAATTCAAGAAAACAGAATCTTGAAAGGGTTCAGAAAGTTCCATCCAGATTCTAGACAAGATGATCTCTAACTCCAGCACAGAGCGATTTCTCAGCATTCCTGCATTGTGTTCAGTGGCCCAAGTCCAGGCCTGAGACTGATAAAGCTCCCCTGGTAGAGGTGAGGTTACTTCCTCCCTACTGGGGCTCTGGTGAGAGGCATGAAGGGAGCATGAGGGCTGCAGCACCACCGTTCTTGGAACCTTGATGAATAGTGCCCTGGTTAAAGTGACCCAATTTCACATCCGCCAATGTGGGAAAGAAGGAAGTCTTCAGGCTATGGACAAAAATGAAAAAAAAAGTGGTGCTGTTTGGGGTTTCCCCTCTACAGTCTACCTTCTTGAAAGTCTCCTCTATTAGAGATGATATTTCTTCAGGAAGTCCCATATTTTCCCTTGCTTTGTGTGTTTTTCTGCTGTGAGTGGGAAGAGAGGAGAAGACAGTGAGGAGAACAGAGTCAAGAAGGAAGTGGTAGGGATTAAAAGGGAGGGACAAAATATGGCAGTCAGAGACATTTGTGAGTATTCCAGATAGGCTTGGAAATCAAGACCCATATGGCCCTGCTTATAAAAGGGTATCTGGTTAATATATATTTAGATAGCTAATATAGATATATATAGAGAGACACAGACAGACATGTACATACACACATACATACATACACAGGTCTGAAGCATAACTTATAAAAATGTACTCTCTGTAAAAATGAAATGTCAGGGGCACCTGGGTAGCTCAGTTGGTTGAGTGTCCGAATCTTGATTTTGGCTCAGGTTGTGATCTCAGGGTGGTTAAATGAGCCCCGTATAGGGCTCTGCGTGGGGTGTGGAGTCTGCTTGGGATTCTCTCTCTCCCTCTGCCCCTCCCCCATTCTCTCTCTCTCTCTCTCTCTCTCTCTGTCTCTGAAAAAGAAAAGAAAAGAAAAGAAATGTCAGCCTTTCCTGTGTGCAGCCAAAAGAACTCTCCTCTTTTCGCCATTGAACAGTTGCAGTGGGTCTAGATAAAAGAGGACAGCTTTCTGGCAGAGGAATGGGGTTGTGGGATAGAAAAAGAGAGAGAAGGGGAACAGAGGAGGAAAGACAGAGGCAAAAGCTTCTGCCAGGGTGCTACCCAAGAGTCTACTTAGATGTGCACGGAATGGCAGAACCAAGTGTGTGTCTTGAGCTGGCCCCACAGCTCCTCTCCTAGACTTGAAAATAGGTCAAGTTCTGAGTTGAGACCACGGCCCCATAGCACCCACTTTATCTCTACTTCTCTTCTTTCCATTGACTGCTTCTTCCTTCTTTCCCAGCTCTCTCCAGCGGGTGTGAAGAGAAGGAAGTTATGGCAGCTCTCATTTTGATTCTGTCTTTGGTCTCCAACTTCTTATCCCAGGCAAAGCTTTGAGGACCCCACAGGACTCATGGCCTTATTTCACCTCTGCCGGGCACTCACTGTGCCCAGAAATTGAAGGAAGGAAAGGATTAATGGCATTATTTTGCTGACTTTGTTTTAACTCAACCCTGAACCAAAAGGTAGATAGGAAGACAGCAGAGAAATAAAAGTTGGGCAAATAAACAACTGTTCTCTTTTTGAGAAAATCTCTGCATGACAAATCTCAAACTGGACAAAGTAGGATTAGCACTTTATATTTCATAAGCCATCTGTCACTGAAGTTTCAGTAAATCAAATGGCAGATCTAAAATCTCTAAGGGATATGTTATTCCACAAATGATAAGAGAAAAATCTGTGATCTGGGTGTTGCAGAAATCAGAAATATGGGGTCAGAAGGAGCCAGTCTCCTGATGGTCTAGTTGCTGCACCCTAAAATCGAATCGATATGCCGCACTCAGACCAATCTCTCTTAAACATCTTTTATGACATGAGTTCCCTACTCTAGAAATTTCGTCCTCTCCCTATTTCAAATATTTTCTTTCTTCTTACACACTTTCTTCTAAATTGACATTCCTGCAAATTTTAAATGAGGCTTTCAAAGTCTGGCTCTAGCTTCCCATTGTCTGTCTCTAAGACCTCTGTTTTGGTAAAAGCATCTGCCCATAAATGCACCACGATCAGCTTGTTCTGCCCCTTGCCTCCTTTGGGCTTGATCCCTTTCCTCTGGAATGTGCTGCTTTATACCCAGCTTCATCTGCTCCAAAACAGTTCAACACCCTGGCTCAGTTCAAATCCTCTCCCTTCAATGTCGCCATCCCTGAATGTAGCCTAATTGATACCTCTCTAATCCAACATTCTATAGCTCTTAAAAGACTGCACAGTCTAGCTTTTGATTATATATACTTGCTCACTTTTAAATACCATAGCATGCGAAAGAGCCTTGCAGTCTAAAGAACATAACAGTGTCTGCCAGAAAGTAGTCACCCAATAAATATTAATTAATTTCCTTCCTCATTGTTATTGCATATTAATTGTTTTCTACCCAACAAGGCTGACAGCTAATAAAATAATAATTTTATTCCCTCTTCTGTGTGTCCCCCATAGGGCCTGGCACCCTGGAGAGCACTCAGTAGATAATCAATAGATACTTACTGACTGAATGATTGATCGACTAATGCACTTTGCATTTGGATTCCAAGTACTGAAGCCCTTGAGGATGTCTTGGTTTTCCTCCAAATGATCTGAAATTGACCTCTACTACTAAATTACCTCTACTGCTGCTCTTTTGCAAATGAGAAATTTTAAATACGGAGAAAATTTAAGTACTCCCAAGATCAAACAGGACATTAGAGATAGCTACAAGCTAGCATTAGAGGCCAGTCATCCTGACCGCCAGTCCCCTGAATTTAGAGTCATTGAACTGTGCTTTTTTTCTGACACAGGTAGCTTTTGTCCAACTGTTAATCTCTGATGTATAAACTATAGCACATTGCTATATAACTCTGCTTCTCTTTCTTTTTTATTTGTTTATTTTTGAGTGGCTCTAACTGGTAAAAATGTAACCGATTATCTAGCATGGTAGCTGCTTAAAATTTTTATTTTACTGAAGTATAATTGACATATAACATTATATTTGTTTCAGGTATAGAACATAATGATCTGATACTTGTATATGTTGCAAAATGATTACCACAATAAGTTTAGCTAACATCCATCACCATGCATGGTGATAACTTTTTTCATGTGGTAAGAACTTTTAAGATCTTCTCTGGTGATTGCTTTTTGTTTCTTTTTGGCCTTTTAAAGTCATAAACTGTGTCTTATATGCCCTTACTTACATTTTTTTAAAAGATTTTATTTATTTATTTGGCAGAGAGAGAAAGCACAAGCAGGGGGAAAAGCAGGCAGAGGGAGAAGCAGGCTCCCCGCTGAGCAAGGAGCCTGATGCGGGACTCGATCCTGGGACTCTGGGATCATGACCTGAGCCAAAGGCAGACACTTAACCAACTGAGCCACCCGGGTGCCCCACTTTGGTGTTTAGCACAGTACCAGACACTTAATAGATGCTTAATAACTATCTGTTGAATGGATGAATATTATCAGATAAAATGATCTTTTTAGAATACCGAACAATTAACATACACAAATCTTCTTGATAGCATCAAGGGGAGTTAAATTTAAAATCAGCCTTATTTTATTCATAGCAATCTATTCTTAACATGGAATTATAATTCCTTTGCCTAGTTATTGACCGTTAGGGATTACATAAGAAATTGAACCTACCAATTGATTCCTAAACTATAAGCTAAACTCGGCTTTAATTTTCAATCTACACATAAAAGTATAACTCTTACACATTTAAGGAAAGAAAATAACTTCTCCCAACTAAAATAAGAGGTAATTTAAGGAGACAGAATTATTGGTCCCAAGTTAGCAAAAAGCATTTTATCCCTGACTCATCTGTGCCGTATGGATTTCATAACTGATGATTAGCTTCTCTTAATCAGTTGAACATCCATTTAAGGGACAAATTGATTAGCTCCTTGTATAATTAACAGAACACTAAGTACCATCACTTTGAGTTGAAAAATTGTTTTGATTAACAGTAAATATGCAGTTTAACATTAAGACATTAAATGGTATTATCTCAAATCATTAATCTGTTATTTTCAAAATTAAGGAGGTGTTTGCAGCTAGCTCAGTGACCAATGTTTGCAATTCCTAAAGCATTTTCATTTTTCTGGCTGGCACTGAATTTAATAGATCTTTTCCACAGAGAATTAGAGTATAAAATAATGTATAAATAATATTAGTATATGATCAAACTCTCAATTTGTACTCTCTACTTAACGAAATGTCAAACACAGTTCTGAGGCATAGAACAAGGAAAATAATTAAATATTAAACTTTTACAAATCATTTCAAAAAGAATTGGTGAAGAATTAAAGAAGGGTTGGCAAAGAATGTTAAAATGGAGAGAAAGGTTATTAAGAGTGTCAGGATCCATACAGGACAAGATTCATGAGCTGCTAAAAATCAGAGTTCAACAATGTAGAAATATGAAAGAGTAGAAGTGAATAAGATGGTATAGAAATGAAAGATGTGAAAGGCTCTGCCTGCTGAAGTCAGGTCAGAGGAGATAATTCAAATGGGGAAGAACAACCAAGAAATGAATTGTACAATCCACAGGGGGTGAGCAAAGTTGTTTAAAGATGTGCTATGTCAGTAGTCCACAGAAAGCTGTGTTAAATTACACAAAACACATAATTAAAGCCAAACATTCAGCATGTTAAGGCTGCACCATCCTGAGCCAGATGGTAGTTGATTCTGACTACACTTTGGGCACTGAGGACCTAATCAGTCTTTTCAAGAAAGTGTGCAGGTGTCGGTCAGCTCTGGAGTTAGTGCTGAGCAGGACAGGTTAATGGAGATGTTGGGGTATTTGAAATTGATGAAGTCTGAGGCAAGTTTCAAATACTATTTGCAGAAGTTTAGGAACTCAGTGGACATGCAAGGATTGGTTAGGGCTTTTCTGAATGTCTACATGTACTAAATGTTAATCTTTTATTCTTTAGTTTTTAGAAGATTTTATTTATTTGAGAGAGAGAGAGGACAGAGAGAAACAGAAAGAGAGAGAGCAGGGGCAGAGGGAGAGGGAGAAGCAGATTCCCTACTGAGCAGGGAGCCCGATGTAGTGCTGGATCCCAGGACCCTGGGGTAATGACCTGAGCCAGAGGCAGATGCATAACCGACTGAGCCACTCAGGCACCCCATAAATGTTAATCTTTTAAATTCATCTCAAATCACTAGTCCCTGTAAAGATTAGTTTAAAAGAGGACTGTTTTATAGACTTAAATCAATAGGATACTCAACGACTAATCAAAAGTCATCATTTATTTTAATATTACTATTCTATCAGTTTAATAAGAGATGTTTGGCTATGACAGTGTGTTACCTGAATGGTAGCAGAGACCACATAATTGCTGAGAAACAGTCGAATAACACGAATTCCACTAGACCGGGTTCTAACATTAGTGTTCATAAGTGCCTGGCTAGCAAGTTGAAAATATAGATTTCCAGGATTGTCATTGGTGATTCTGATTCAGTAAGTTTGGGGCGTGACCTGAGATTCTGCAATTTTAACAAATCTGATAGGAAATCCACGGACCATCTTTTGAGAATCACACATAAGCCAAGAGTTCCTTGAAGGTAAGGATGACTATTTTTTATAATTGTTTTACGACCTAATGTGATGATGCTTGACAATCGTTAATGATCATTTGTTGAGTGAATGAATTCCTTGTTGAACTTTTACATCTCATGATTATGTCTCACACCAGTTTGTTCTCCCTTAATATCATAGTATTTTGGAGTTCTACAATGTTTGCCTAGAAGTTCTACATTTAAACTCTTCATCTTAAAAAACAGAATCATGTTTCATAGTTGGGATTAGTGTGCGTTCATTTATTCTATATTCAAAAAATATTCCCTGAGCTCACACTATTTGACAGGGACTATTCTAAACAATTGAGACATATCCAAGAAATGGACAGAGATCTCTCCCTCATGGAGCTTACATTCTAGAAGTACACATGTATCCTACTCTTAACCCTGAGGTTTTAAAATTATTTTCTGGGAATATAATTATGTGTTATAAGTTCCTCACATCAAAGAGTTTCTTATGAAGTCTTGAATTAAGTAAAAAATTTATTTTGGCAACTTTCGAAGCTCACTGAGGAGAAGAAAGATTGGTTTAAAGCACCAGGGAGTTTTATTTTTGCACATAAATATTTATGTGTGTAAAGGGGCGTGTGGTTAATTATAAGCGACAGGAGGAGAATGACAGATGCTTAGATCCTCTGTCCCCATGGAGAGACAGACCTTGCTTGTTGGAGTGTAGTGGCACATCGTGTGGTCTGTGTACTGAATCACTGATTTAAATATTGCAGCAGCTGGAGTGCAAAGTATATCAGCAAACACTACAGGAGGAGGAGCCTGTGTGTCCTGAATACAAAGTAAGAATGGAATAGGTTTGCACAGTCACATTGAGCAATGCTGTAGATGGCCTTCTTCTTCTTTAGTTTCAAAGGAGAGCTGGAGAAGGGTAACTGGACAGTCCAGGAGACATGGGCAGATAAAGAAGTAGAGGGCTTGGTGTTCCTTCCTAAATCTAAATTTCTATTAGAGAGAGAGAGAGAGAGAGATTCTCATTCTGCCAGGGAAAATCTATTCAAAGAATTCATCTCCATAATGAAAGCACTAAACCACACAAGTATAGTCCCTATTTCAGTGCTCATGGGGAAAATGAGAAGGAGAAACTAGTTTTCCTTCGCAACTTTTTAGTTGCCTCTACTTTGGGTCTAATATGAAGTTCAACATCCATTTCTCAATTTTCCTTTAATAAATAATATCTATAAAGGCTTGCTAGTTTGCACAGACCACACCCTACCTTATTTACTGGTATTTTCCTAGTTTACAGATTTGAATTTGAGGTGCAGAGAGTTCAAATGATGTTACACAAGATCACTCATTTAGTAAGTAGCAGAATGATGACTAGATCCAGGTCTCTGATTACAAAATCTGTCTCCACCATCACGCTGCTTCTTATTACTCTTACTCCTTCTTTTTTGTGGTGATTGTTGTCTCTCTCTTCCCATTTAAAATTCCCCAAGTTAGAACTGACAGGAAAGCTGGGGGAGTGAGGTGTTGTGGGTGGGAGGTGAAGAAAACGGTTAACACTGATGGGTAGAACTTCTCTACTTACAGATAATGTGTTGAAAAGAAGTAGGAAAAAAATAAAGAGCAGCTTTAGAAGTATGAATTCAAACAGTAAATGAACAGATACATTTCATACTTGAAACAATGAAATAGCTAAAAATGTTAACTCCTTTTCTCAATATTTTAAATGTCTACACTATTGTCTATACCGAAGATTTCATATCATCTGGTAAAATTCTTGGGAAATACCACCTGACTCAAAGTATCCCCCCCCCAAATTTTGCTCATCACAAAAACAGCTACCTCAATCTCAACCTGAAAATGTCAATGATGGTCATCAGAAATTATGGCCGTGGTTATTTAATATGCTAATTCCTTGTGAGTCTGAGTCACAGCTCACCATCCATGTTGACGCCAGTGAGTGTTGCAGTGTTCATGTGGAAACAGCAGGGAACAGTGAGCTGGATTCCATTCTGCTTCATGCCTCATCAACCAGATGGTTGGCTGTATCAAAGCCAGTAATGCTGATGTCAGAGGCGAGAGAACACAGCTGGATTTTCAGGTTCAAGGGGAAAGAGGGAATCTATAAAGCTAAAAGTTTGGGAGGAAATTGCCTTTGGACTAGTGGATACAGCCAACTAGAAGTGATGGAGAGTTTTTAATGTTAAGTCCTGCAGCAACATTTCTGCATAACTGCTTTTTGGGCCATGGTAAGATTTGAATCCTCTTTATCTCACACCTGCTAACAGACCTACTGGTGCCAGTCAGCTAGTTATTGTGCACCAGATCCAGAAGAGATTTTAGCACTGACACATTAGACTCCTACCAACTCCTGTAGCTTATTATCCCTGGGATTTCTCGTGAGTAGCTTGAAACCAAAAAGTGCAAGGATGGAAAACAGCTCAGAAGACTGGCTCCTAGGAACTTGTTGATAAAGATTTTACTTGTATAAGTATATCAGTATAATTTTGTGCCGTGACTAGGATGTGAAAAAGGTGACACATGCTTTGTTTTCTGCCATGGTCATACCAGAGCTAGCAGGAAACCTAATTGCAAGCACATGGGACAGGGGAGGGGAGACAGGTCTGTTTCTCTACCAGGACTTACACAATATAGGAAACTTGGAGAAAGGGCCTCAGTCTTTATTTTATCCTAGTTGCTGCTAAGATGTTCATTCTCCAAGCCAATCTGGTCCATTTGAATATGAATACTCCCTGACACCAAACTTGGTCATGCTTCCAAAGGCCATGGTACCAGGTATCCTTGTGTTGTCACATCATGGGCCATGCATGTTGACCACTCATGGGCCACCATATGGCAGTGAGGTCCAAGTCTTCTATCTATACCTGAAACACAGTGTCTCCCTTTCTCTTCCCCAAATTCTCCCCTGCAGGAATCTTTCTCTTTCACCAAAGTTCAGGCCATTAATCCCTATTTTCCAAGCACTGGCTTCCTCCTAAACAAAGATCTGGGCTTGAGGTTGGGGGTTTGAGTGGGGAGTTACTTTCAGGGCCTCTTCTGAAATGGAAGGAAGCTACTAAAATAATTCCCACAAGGCAAGGGAGGCTGATCACAGGGACATGATTATTCTTCTTGGAAGGGAGGTAAGATGAGGAAAATTTCCCTTTTATTCTATATATTCTCCTACTGCAGCAAGAACAAGGTAACATTAATGTCTCAATGAATCATCCTGCCACAGACAAGTAGGTGACTTGTAGGTTATTGAGGTTCAGCGAAGACTTGTGGGATATGCACACACTATCTATTATTGAATCAAGTTTAGGAGTGTACCACCAGAGAATGATTGAGCAATGATTTGCAGATGAGTGCTTGATCCAGGAAGATTCGGGCGATACTTCACTGGGACAATAATCATGGCATTTTGTGTCAGGAGAGCAACGTATCCAGCGAGAGAGAGTTAGTCAGTCTTAAGTGCACAGAAACAATAAATAGTATTTCTGTTGTCAGGAGTGCCCACATATGTGTACATAAAATGCTTAACCAATAACCCTTCTGTGATACTGCAAAAAAGACAGTTTTTCTCATAGTTGCTACAGCAAAGAGGTGCTGTGGATTTTAAACTCCAGGAATTAACCTATGTAAATGACTTCTGGGTAGCAGGAAATATTTTTTTTTCAAAAAGCACTCAGCCCAGAAGTTGCTCTTTTCTTGCCAACATTCTGGGTGATTTATACAACTATTCTCACTGAAGAGTGTGGAGAGAAGGAATTTTGCAGCAGAACGTAATTGTGGAATTGGAGACAAGAGATGTCCCCTGAGGTTGTAATGATTGCACAGAAGCAGAGTGAAAAGATCAGTTGAGCCAAGACAAGACATTTGTCTTAGCTGTAACAGTATACTGATGAGATAGAGTTAACAGTTAACATCTCAGCTACATGGTTCTTATTATTGTCTATTATTTATATATAATAACTATTATATGCCTGTTGAATTTATATTACGATAAAATAAAAAAAATAGTGCACATGTACTAAACAGTTACAATTTTGCTCAGTGCCTATGCTAGATTGCAAAAACGGCCATGAATTTGTCCCTTCTCTGTATCCACACCTCTGATGATGTCTCCCTACACTGACTCTGGACTAGGCCATATGGCTTATATTAGTAAGTGGGAAAATAGGAAATGTGACCAAGGGAGAGACTTGGAAAGTGCTTGAGTAATGAAACGCGCTGCTCTTAGAACCCTGAACAGTCACGTGACCAAGCCCAGGCTACCATGTGGGAGGAGAAGGGACATGTGATCCACTAACCCCCATCATCAGAACCACAATGAGCTGAACCCCAGAGGAGCCCAGACAAAATTGTTACTTACCAAATTGTGAGCTAAATAAATTGTTCTTGTTTTAAGCCACAAAATTTTAGAGTATTTCGTTCTACAGGTCTGATATACAGCAATAGAAATGGCTATAGTGACTTCCACACATCTGGCTCACTCAATGTTCACTAAAACCCCATGAAATGGGTAGTATTATCACTCTCCTTTCACAGATGGGGAAGCAGAGGCAAAGAGGGGGAATGAGTACACGGACCAGTCTCATAGGGCTTGTAGATGACAGCACAGAGATTGAGGCAACTTGATTCCAGAGTCCATGCCCTTAACTGCCATGCATGATCAAACATTAACTTATGTTTACCTAATTGTTTATTAAACTAACAAAACAAAACACCTGTTTTCAAAAAGCAGTTCAATTATTTTTAATTAATCCTTTCATTTGTCTCTAAAATGTCTCACATTAAAAAGAACCCCTCAGGGTGCCTGGGTGGCTCAGTTGGTTAAGCGACTGCCTTCGGCTCAGGTCATGATCCTGGAGTCCCAGGATCGAGTCCCGCATCGGGCTCCCTGCTCAGCAAGGAGTCTGCTTCTCCCTCTGACCCTCCCCCCTCTCATGCTCTCTCTCTATCTCATTCTCTCTCTCAAATAAATAAATAAAATCTTTAAAAAAAAAAAAAAAAGAACCCCTCAGGGAACTTGTGACTATGATGGAGTAACAAGGGCCATATTCACTCACCTTCTTTAAACAACTATAAAACTGGGCAAAATAGATGAATCAATGGGATTCAGACAACGGACAACAGGCAGCTCAGGACAATGATCCCTGAGATGTGGGAAACAAATGCATGAGCCCTACAATCATAACAGCTTTTTATCTGGAGAGAGTTTCCAGATGGCTGTACAGGAAAGGGGACCCCCAGACAGAGACTGGCAGTCATGCGGAGTTGAGGAGACAGTTTGAAATTTAAGCAGACCAAGGTGGCTAGAATTTTCAGAGAAATTTAAGGGCCAGGTGTGAGTTTCACAGATAGAAATCTTTGTATATCTGTAGTCTTCAGTCTTTGGCTAAGTAATTATATCTGCTCATGCATGTGAGAAAATTACCTGAAGTCATGGAAAGAACCCTGGAAAGTAGGTTAGATTTCACAGGGCTGGGAATTGTTGGTGTTCTCACTAGCTGGCCAAATTAACCCCAGATTAAAGGCTGCCCTGAATCTACACTAACAAAGAATAAGAGCAAACTTTGAGGTGATCAAACTTATTATAAGCAACTTAACTGTATCCCAGAACAAAGTTTAGCAATAGTTAAAGGAATGCAACAAAATCTAACATCTAACAACATACAACTCAAAATGTCCCACATCCAACAAAAATTACCAAGCATCCAAAGAAGCAGGAAAATATCATCCATAATTAGGAGCAAAATCAATAGAGGCATATTTAGAAATGACAGACATGATGGAATTATCTGAGAAAGACCTTAAAACACCCATCTTCATATGTTTGAGAAAGGGGAGGAAAGCATAAAAATGATGAAGAAAGAGAGAAAGGAAAGATATAATAACATCCTACTTGAACTTCTAAAAATTAAAAAAAAAAAATACAATATCAGAAACGAAAACTGCTTTGAATGGAATTAATCGTTAATTACAACTCTGCAGAAAGAAAAAGATCAATGAATTTAAATAAATCACAGTACAAACTATCTAAAATGAAACAGAGAGAAAAAAAACAACAACCCAGTAATGAGTAAATCAGTGCTTAGTCTATCAAGTAGTCTAATGTATATGTAACTGGAACCCCAGAGGAAAAACAAGGTGAGAGAAAAATATTTGAGTAAAAAAAAATTTCCAAATTTGATGAACACTTATTATAAGCCCACAGATCTAGGAGGTTCAATGTACCTCAAATAGAAGAAACGGAAGAAAACTACACAAGACATAGAACAATTAAATTGCTGAAATCCAGTGATGAAGACAAAAGCCTTAAAGCAGGGGTGCCTGGGTGGCTCAGTTGTTAAGCGTCTGCCTTCAGCTCAGGTCATGATCCCAGGGTCCTGGGATCAAGCCCCGCATCAGACTCCCTGCTCCGTGGGAAGCCTGCTTCTCCCTCTCCCACTGCCCCTGCTTGTGTTCCCTCTCTCTCTCTCTGTGTCTCTCTCTGTCAAATAAATAAATAAAATCTAAACAAACAAACAAACAAACAAACAAACCCTTAAAGCAGCTAGAGATAAAAGACATAGTACATAAAGAGGGACAAAGACAGAAAGGATAATAGACTTCTTGTTTAAAACCATGAAAGTCAGAAGACAATGGACTAATGTCTTTATAGTATGGAAGAGGAAAAAAAAAAATCTAACTTAGGATTTTATAACCAGCAAAAATATTTTTCAAAAGAAAAGACATTTTCATAAAACAAAAACAAAAGCAGAACAAATTTATCACCAGCTGTGTACACTGCACGAAATGTAAAAGGAAACTCTTCAAACAGAAGGAAAATGAAACTAGATGGGAATGTGGATCTACAGAGAGGGATGAAAAGAACTGGAAATGGCAAATATATGAGCAGATATAAAAAACTTGTTATTAAAAAATGAAAAAGATTATTTAAAAATGATAACAATGTATTTTGAGATTAATAATATATGCAGAAATAAAGGATACCAGCATAGCACAATGGGTGGAAGGGGAGAAATTGAAGCATATTGTGGTAAGATTCTTACAGTATACATGAAGTGGTATAATAGTATTTGAAACTAGATTATGATAAATTACAGATGTATATTTTAAATCTGAGAATAAAATATTCAGGTTTTGGCCATGGTGAAAAGTAGCCACCAGATCTGCCTTTAAAGCTGTGTGATCAACTGATAACTCACCTCAGTGAAGGTGCTTTTGTAAGTCAACAAGTCAGTGTCGGCCTTTCACTACTGAAGTGAATCAATCCAGGATGCACTCACTTGCATAAACATGCCACTGAGTGCCGACCAATCAACAGTAACTTCACCTGAGTCCTCACACTTTCACTTCCACCTCTCAAAGTCCATCAATTCCTGAACTCCACACTTCCCAAAACTAAATATAAAATCAGTAATCTGCTCTGCTCTGAAATACTGTGACTGATCAGCAAAGCTCTGCCTTTCTATTGTCTTTTTATTTCAGGTATTAAGTGGTGGTTGGTGAGGAGAACAAAGGTGAAAGAAATGTAGATAAAATTAAATTTCCTTACAACTTGCAGCCGATCCATAAATACCTGAGACAGGCGGAGTATGACATTCTCTGACCCCCAGGATTCTGTAAGTCTTCCTTAACATATGAAAATCCCTTTAGAAAATTCCCTTATCTCTAATCCCCCAACATAAAAGTATATAATGAATCACTCCTCACAATCCCAGTGCAGCTCTTTCTGCCCACTGGTCCTGTCCCTGTGCTTTAATAAAAACACCTTTTAGCACCAAAAACATCTCAAGAATTCTTTCTTGACCAGCCTACATCACATCAGTGGTTTCCTCATCCCTTGACAAATCCTAGAGCAACCTGCAAACAAAGAAGTATAGCTAGTAAGCCAAAAGTGAAGATACAATGGAATCGTAAAATGTATTCAATTATTCCAAAAGAAGACAGGGAAAGAGAAAAAGAGAAACAAAGAACTGATGGGACAACAATAGAAAACAAATAGCAAGATGGTAGATGTAAAGCCAACCACATCAAAAATCACATCAAATGTAAAAAGTCTAAACAATCCAACTAAAAGGCAGGGATCATTAAAAATCAAGTCCCAATTTTATGTTGTCTATAAGAAACCCACTTTAAATATACAGATAAATTAAAAATGGAAGGGTACATAAAGATATACCATGTAAATACTAATTTAAAGAAAGCTGGAGTGATTATATTAATATCAAATAAAGTAAATTTCAGAACAAGGAATATTAACATGTGATGTTGAGAACAAAGGCAAAAAGAAATGTAGATAAAATTACATTTCCTTATAACCTGCAGCCCAATGACAACTACTCGTGGCAGGCAGGGTATAACTCCTCCAGGAACTACTAATCTTAATGTTAACGCCTTGCTAGAAGGAAAAACAACCTTAGCTTGACAATAGCCAGGCCTCCAGGATCCTGTAAATCTTCTTTAGCATATGAAAATCCTGTGGGAAACTTCCTTTGTCTTTATCTCCCCCAATTCCAAAGTATATAATCAATTGCGCCTCACAATCCCAGTGCAGCTCTTTCTGCCCACAGGTCCTGTCCCCTTGCTATAATAAAAACACCTTTTTGCACCAAAGACATCTGAAAAATTCTTTCTTGGCCTTTAGCTCATGGCCCCAAACTTCAAACCACATCACCATGGATAATGATAAATGGATCAATTTATCAAGAGAACATACATTTGTTATAAAGATTATATTTTCTAGGGGCATCTGGGTGGCTCAGTCAGTTGAGTTAAGCCAATTTTGGCTCAGGTCATGATCTCAGGGTCGTGAGACTGGGCTCTGTGTTCAGCGGGAAGTCTGCTTAAAATTCTCTCTTCCTCTCCTTCTGCCCCTGCCCTTTCTCTCTCTCAAGTTCTGGGGATGAGTTATATTTCTGAAGACTGGTATTCTTAAGTACATAGTGTGTCCTTATTAGTTTGAGTTGAAAAACTGCCTCTCTGGCATTTAAACAGTAACCTCACCCACATGCGTCTAATGTACTTATTTTAATTGAGAATATAGGAGTGATCTCTGACTCTATTTTGAAAATGCTTACCCTTTGACTAGAGACCTGTATATAGAACAGGAGTTATGTTGAAGGTACAAAAGAAAGGTGTATTTCACATATCATCAGGGATAATTCTGGATTTAGCATAGCCAGCTTGTTTAATGGTCTGTTAAGACATTAGCCATAAACTTCAAATATGTTGCCTAAATTTTTCTTGTTCACTTTTTTCAGTCTTTAGACATGATTTTTTTGGTATTTATTTATTGTGATAAAATATATGTAATATAAAGTCTACAATTTTAACCATTTTAAAACGTGTAATTCAGTGGCATTAATTACATTCATGATGTTGTGCAACCATCACTATTACTTATTTCCAAAACTTTCTTATCACCCTAATCAGAAACTCTCTGACCATTAAGCAATAATTCCTCATTCCCCCTCTCTGCAGACCCTAGTAACTTCCAATCTACTTTCTGTCTCCATGAATTTGCTTTTTCTGAATATTTCATAAGAGTGGAACCATACAATATTTATCCTTTTGCCTCTGGCTTATTTCACCTAGCATGATGTCTTCAAGGTTTACCTATGTTGTAGTATGTATCAGAACTTCATTCCTTTTTAAAAAATATTTATTTATATTTTTAGAGAGAGAGAGTGGAGTGAGGGCAGAGGGAGAGGGAGAGAGAGTCTCAAGCAGACTCTACACTCAGCGTGGAGCCAGATGTGGGGCTTGATCTCACGGCCCTGAGATCATAACCTGAGCCAAAACCAAGAGCCGAACGCTCAAGCAACTGTGCCACTCAGGTGCCTCGGAACTTCAGTCCTTTTCAGGCTAAATAATATTTCATGGTATGTATATACCATGTCTTTTTTATCTATTCATCTGTTGAATTGTGAATAATGCTATAATGAACACTGGTATATAAATATTTGAGTCCCTACCGCTGTGGTTTGAAGTGGTGGTGTTCAGAGCCAACAGCCAAGAAAGAATTCTTGAGATGTCTTTGCTGCAAAAAGGTGTTTTTTTTTTTTTTTTTTTTTAAAGATTTTATTTATTTATTTGACAGAGAGAGACACAGCGAGAGAGGGAACACAAGCAGGGGGAGAGGGAGAGGGAGAAGCAGGCCTCCCGCCGAGCAGGGAGCCCGATGCGGGGCTCGATCCCAGGACCCTGGGATCATGACCTGAGCCGAAGGCAGACGCTTAACGACTGAGCCACCCAGGCGCCCCAAAAGGTGTTTTTATTATAGCACCGGGACAGGACCTGTGAGCAGAAAGAGCTGCGTTATAAGTGTGAGGAGTGACTGATTATATAAGATTTTCTGTCCTGTGGAGGGGAGGGTGATGTTAGGGCTCCAGGATATGGAGTCTACAGGTTTCTGGAAGTTTGGCTATTGATAAGATTACTTTTTACTTGTAAATCATTAAGACAGTTGCAAACTGATGGAGACTCATGTCCTGCATGACTGTGATCTCTATCAGTTAACCATTTGTTTCTCCATTTCCTTTGTTCTAGGGCAGCCAGGAGTGCTGAGGAATGTCACACAGATCCCACCTGCCGGGGGAGGGGTGGGGTGGGGGACGTGGTGCTGACTGTTAGCTTGTGCTTTGCCCTCAGCTTGCCTTCTGCTCCCTCATCACCTATTTTCAATTCCTTTGGGTACACACCTAGGAGTGGAATTGCTGGATCATATGGTAACAGGATGATTTTTTTAAAAGCATAAATAATGCATGACCATTATGAAAGAATTAAAATATATAGACAAGCCTGAAGAAAGAAACCAAATCTGCCCGTTAGTAGCGAGTTGTTTGTCCAGTCTTGTTTGGTGCTTCTTACTGACATAGCATTATGTTTTTAAATATGAAGCTGTTACCCCTAAATTATTGTAGCAGGCAATAATATGAAATCAAACGGAACTTAATCCTTAAAAATGCCCAGTTATATTATTTTTTAAAATTTAAATGATATGTTTTATGGAGATAATTACAAATTCACATGAGGTTGTAAGAAATAATAAAAAGAGATTCCATGCAAAAAAAAAAAAAAAAAAAAACGAAGCTGAGTACATGTGGTGCCTGGAAGTAGTCTAGACTCTCTTTATGCTTTATACTTTAGCTACATGCTCAAAATGAGCTTCCTACCTTTCTAAGCAGGAAAGAAGTAGCAGGAAATCATGGCTAATAACTCCAGAGTAGGGTGAACAACTCCTTCCAGTTTGCCCAGGACTTTGCAGTGTTAGCACTAAAAGTCCCACATCCTGAGAAATCCTTCATTCCCAGGTGAAGCGGGACAGTAAGTCACCCTCCTTCAGTCTGCGAACAACCTATACTCTTTTACACGAAGACATTTTTGTTGTTGTTGCTGTTAAGCATAGTAATTAGAAAACTGTGCTGGGTCCTAGTTTTCTCATTTATAAAAATGGATATAATATTTTCTAGAAATGATACATATGTGCTTTGGCGAAAATAATATGCAGAAGATCTCTGGAAAAAACTTAGTGAAATGTTTGTTGACAGCGGTGTTTCACATACAGCGGTATGTGAAATCTCCACATAACTAAATCTCATTTTTTACCAAAAATTTCAATAGTTTCTTTTTTAATCAAAAAAAATTTTTTTCACGCAGCTGATAATTAGGCAAACTTACTGATTTAATTTTGGTTCCTTTCTAATTTACGTTTGTGGAGTCAAATGACTAAAACCTGATTTGCAGGAACATACTTCACGGGAATCTAATCAGTTGAATGGGGAAGGTTGCCTTAGGCAAGGTACTGTGCTGAGCTCCCTGTAGGAAAAGAGCTGGTAATGGTGAATCTCAGGATTTCCAGATATGATCCTGGATTACAGTATTTACAGGCCACTGTAAGGGAATGACACAATCTGTGTCTATTATATAACACAGCCCGCAGGGTCTGTGGCAAGTACCCTGTAATCAAACGAATGAATATTTCTGCAGTGAAATATGTAAGAACTATAAATAGCTTCCCAGCCATTCAGGTCAGGTTTGAAGACGAATGAATAATGAAAAAACTTTCAGTTTTAAGAGCACTTCATATTTTGCAATTGTAGATAAGACTGCATAGTTTTCAGTGAATCATGTTAGTGTCTTTTGGGTTGAAGTCATGAAATATTAAAAAATAGAAGAGAATTCAGAGGTCATGTTGTCTACCCATTTCTACCAGTTAGGAAATAATAACAATATTAAATGAGCACTTAAGATGGTAGCCCTGCATTATCTCCTTTAATCTTGCTTGGCCATCACATTAACAAATGTCAGCTCTAGTCTCCACTAAAGGACAAGACCCAGATAATTCTTGTGCAAATCAAACAAGCTTGATTAATAAATGACACAGAAGGAAATCAACATGGTGGCAAAGACAGACATCTAAGTATTTAGGGTTCCCCCCAAAAGGTCACACCAGTGGACAGAAAGTGGGTGGCTGCTTAACATGAATGACTTAGAACTAGAGGGATATTGATCAATTCATGAAAGTAGTTCTTCTGGACTATTCTATTTAAAAATAATTTTCCAGCTTGACCTTTTCTTCAGCTTCCTCTTTTATGTTCTATTAGAAATTCTGGTTATAACACTAGCTAGCCTTTATTAAGTGCCTGCTATGTATCAGGAACATTATCATTTTTAAGACTTATAATACTCAAGGTGGATAATATCACCACCATTAACAGATAAGGATGTGGAGGTTCTGAGAAGCTAAACACCTTGTCCAAGACTGCACGGAAGAGACATTTCTGGGATTTTAATACGGCCTTGTTTTTCCTTTATGGTACAATCTTAAGGTTCCCCTTTAAGACAAGTGCTGTACGGAAATCTCAACATAAACCTCAATAAATTGGAAACTTATTTATGTTATAAAGTAATACTTTACAAACACATTTTCTTAAAAAGCAGGATTTCTTTAAATTACAATTTCCTTGGCATATTTTCTCTATTGGTCATTAGTTACTTGATGGAGACTCTGAGGGACCACAGCCAAATGCTGATCAATCAAAAATAAGGATAAAAAATTTCTTGAATAACAAAAGAAATCACTGGAGAAGTACAGCCAAACATATTTCGTTTTCCACAAATACACGTATCTTAGAAGTGGATTGAGTTAGGTTGGAAAGATCTCCTTGCCTAGGTAGTTAGGACACGTATTTTAGAAGCCAGGCGTTGAAAAGAACTCTGTCAGATTTCATGAGGAGAGTCACTGAACTGAAAAGTGGAGACAAGATTCTTATTAATGAAATGGGCAGATAGGTAAATAGATTATGCTAAATGTTATAAATCAAGAAGTGCTGCTAAAACCCACCCAAAATGTTGCCACAGTTATTTTTACTCAATCAGGCTCTTCAAACTTGAAGATTCAAAAGGTACATTGATTAGAACTGAGGAAGGAAAGGTGACTTAACATCACAGAACAATAATAAAGGATTAGCGGAGATGTGATAGAGTCCGTAACAAACATGTTTTGAGTAAATAAAAATTAGCTTTCTTGTGGAAGATTCTTCAGAATGAGAAGGTGACAAGAAGAGATGAAAATGACATGAAGGGAAATTAAAAAATAAGCTTCTGCTTTAATAAACCTATGGTTAGTTTAGAAGATATATGCAGGATTAAGTAAGGCCCAACCTCTGAGCCATTAGACTGATTCAGGAAAGCAATTCTTCCTAAATACTCCATTTGAAGTAATTTCTGAGCTTTACTTCTTCACCTTCATCAATCTCTTGTTTTCTGTTGTGTCATTGCTTTTCAAATCTAAGCATTTGGTTTTACCATCATATTCATCTTAAGCAGGCCTCCTTCCTTCTTTTTTACAGATTTTTAATGTCTTGATTGCTCTATACATACAAGATATTGGAGTAAGTTCCTTCCTTTCATAACAATAACAAAAACAATAATAATAGCATCGGCCATTTGTGGGTTTCTTTTTTTGCTATAAAGTGTGCTAAGTGCTCCATATGATTTATTCTCATTTAATCCATCAACAAAGAGAAACTGGAGTTTTAGAGAGATTGGTGATTTGATCTAATTGGTAAAGCCAGAAATTGAACATAAGGGTCACTTGACTTCAGAGTCTTTGCTCCTAACCATTGCATTGCTTCAGCCTCCCTTTCTGGTGTGACACCCTTGGTGATGATAGGGGCACTAGTCCTGAGACCACAGTCTTAAGACCACTGATTTGTGGAGGGAAGAGGGCTCTCCAAGAGACTCCAGGCTCTGTCATCTGATAACTAATTTGGTCCCTTTACCTAGTTATACATAACTCTTTAGTTCCTGATTATTCTTAGAAGATCTTTGGAGGAGGAGAAGATAGACTGCTATAGTTTTATTTTGTTTTGTTTTATTTTTATTATTATTTATTTATTTGAGAGAGAGAGAGAACAAGCACAAGCAGGGGGGTGAGGGGCAGAGGGAGAGGAAGAAGCAGGTTTCCCATTGAGCAGGGAGCCCAATGTGGGGCTCGATCTTAGAACCCTGAGATCATGACCTGAGCCATAGGTAGATGCTTAACCAATAGACCCCACCTAGGTGCCCTGACCGCTATAATTTTAAATCTCAGAGTTAGGTCAAGAAAGCAAACCAGTTAAACATTAAATGACTTGGAGCGCCTGGCTGGCTCAGTTGGTAGAGCATGTGACTCTTGATCTTGGAGTCATGAGTTCAAGCCCCACGCTGGGCATAGAACTTATATTAAAAAAAAATAAATAAATGACTTGCTGGGGAATGGATTTTGAAGGTATTGAGCTCCTCTGAACTGGGCTCGGTGGGAAAGAGAAAAACAAATCAGATGGAGCTAATTGCCCTTACCCTGGGGTCTAAACGTGTTCTGAGTTAAAGCTCTTGGTACCCAACTCCCACAAGGGCTTGTTTCTCCACTACTAATCTACCCCAGTGGGTTATCCAGATCTATCTTGGTGTACCTTGGGACTGCCTATGGAAGGCTATCGCGTAAACTTACTTGCAGTAAATTGAGCTCCATGTTTCTATAATGGATGGAAAGAAAAGCAACAAAACAAACAACTCATTATGTTAAATCTGATTTTAATTCTCCTTAAAAAAATTAAGCAACTGGCATGATATTTTGGCAGCTTTTTGACAGCACCCACATTTGATTTGATGAGATGCATGCTCCTATTTGAGTTGTGTCCAAAAGAGGGCAGACAGATGGAAGGCTTTTACAAAAGGAAAAAAAGAATCCTGGTTAGCGTAAGCCTGGAATTCCTAATTTGCTTTTAATTTTTTTTCTTTTAAAAAGCAATAAATAGGTCTTAACAGATGGGCTAACACTTGAGTTAGAAGCATCCTTTGAAAAATTGCAAGCAATGAATGCCTTTTACAGATGTAGAGAGTTCAAACACATGCAAATCATAGCAAACTACACAGGGTGAAACTAGAGAAACAGACACTTTCTGAGAAAGGAGGTTTAGAGAAATAAATATATACTCAGCTATAAAACAATTTGCTGTGGCCTTCCAGCATAGCTTTTCAAACTGTGAGTCATGACCTATTAGTAGGTCATGAAATCATTTAATGGGTTGTGATCAGAATTTGAAACAAAAGGGGCGGGGGAGGACAGAAGAGGAAATATTCAGAATGTACCACGTGCGGTAAAAATTAAGGCTGTTTCATGATGGTTTGTTTCCATTACACACTGTTTACTGGGTCATGATATATTTCTAACTATAGGTCATGGTTAAAGAAATTGGTTTTTTTTGGATTTTATTTGAGAGAGAGAGAGTGAGAGAGAGAGAGCACAAGCAGGGAGAGTGGCAGGCAGAGGGAGAGGCAGGCTCCCCGCCGAGCAGGGAGCCTGACATGGGACTCAATTCCAGGACCCTGGGATCATGACCTGAGCTGAAGGCAGACGCTTAACCGACTGAGCCACCCAGGCGCCAACCCCCCCCCCAAATTTTTTAAGATGCTGTCTAGCAGGTAGATGACTAATGCAACTATATTGCAATATCACTCCATTCATGAATAACCAAGCTTTGTAATGTATTATGTAGTGTTGAGACTTGAGTTGTGCTTCTGAGCATGCCAGGTATACTCAAGGAAATCCTAGTTGGTTTGAGGAGAGTTGGCCAGGGGTGGCCTGTGAAAATGTCCTACCTGCCAGATATGTCTGGCAAGGATGCCTGGGCAGACTCAGAAACCTTGTGTCTGTTGGCATGAGGTGAGCACCTAGACAATGGGTGATCAATTGCCTTTCTTTTGTGGACCCAAAGCAAAGAGATGTTACTTTCAGATCCAAGAGAGTGGCGTGATTATGTGTGTGATAAGAAGCAAGAAACCCAGAAGCTAAGCACAGAGGAGAACAAACAAGTGATAGTTGGTTTCCCTGTAAATTTTCTTAATGAAAATGAATAATAAGGGTAGTCTAACATTTATTGAGCACTTACTATATGCTACTACTGTGTTAAGTGTTTTCCATCAATTATCTAGTAATGATCTTAGGTAACAAGCACTTATATCACCATTCTATAAATGAAGAAATATAGGCTCAGAGATGTAGGGAAATTTGTCCAACGTTACGTAGTTATTTGTGATGAAACTAGAAGTTGAATATAGTTTTGCCACCAAAGCCTGAGCTTTTCCTAATTCTATATATAGCCTCAGTTGCCCTGACTTACGGCATTCATGGCCTAGGCTTAAAGGTGTTTTCTTTCACCAGAATAGGCAGCAAGGACTTAGCTCTGTGACTTATCTTCTCCTGAGTCCCTTTTTTAGGCCACCCTCTGCATCTAGTCCATTAGCTTTCTGCTCAAAATATGGGATGTGCCATGTCTATTCACTTCTTTCTATTTCCACTGCTTTCACCCTAATCCAAGCCACATCATCTCTCATTGTAGGATACAGAATATTCTCCTAACTGGTTTCCCATCTGTCATTCATGCTGCCATTTCATCCATTCTACATATGGCAGCTAGAAGAATCTTTTAAAAACATAAAAATAAATACCATCACTCTTTTGCCTGAAACCCACCACTGGTTTTCCTTTGAAACTGGAATAAAATATAAACTTCTGAGCATGCCTACATAGACTTTCCCTGCCTACCTCTCCAGCCTCATCTCCTCTTGTCCTCCCTCAGCTCTGACTTGGCTCAGCCTCAGGTCTTTATCTATTCTTCTCTGCCTGGAAAGTGCTTTGCCCAGATCTCAGCAAGGCTGATTCCTTTCCTGCACAAGACTTTCAGATGCTATGTAAATGAGGGTGTGTTCTCATGATGCTGAATACGTGCTTGGATCCCCTGTACCAGTTGCCTCAGATTTACTTTCTCTGTAACACAGTCTGAAGATATCTTATTTATTTGTTCATTATCTGTCTCCCCATCTAGACACCAAAGCACTGGGACTTTGACTGTGTTGTCCTTGATTGTATCTCCAGCATTTAGAACAAGACCAGCCTGGCCATAGCAGGCACTCAGAAATATCTCTGAATGTGTAAATGAGTGGTTGGATGGATGAATGAATGAATTTGCTCCAGGATTTTCCAAAGGCCCACATTCTAAGGGCTTCAAACCTAGACAAACTATGAACAAAGTGAAGTTAGAATGTTCTCCTGGTCTTGCCAGTTGGACATGGCATTTTGAAGCCAAAGGGTCTGAGTGTGGCTTCCTCAGTTACTGCTATGTTTGGTTCTCCTTCCCCACAAGATCATCACCCTGATAGACTTGAAAGTCTTGTAATGTGGTATCAGAAAACCAGAGTTCTGTGATCTTTGAATCTTGATTCCTTTATCTGCAAAGTAAAGACAAGAATAAATCTACCTAGCAAGGACAGTTTGAAGATTAAATAAGACAGCAGGTATGAAAAACAAATTTATTTCCTATTGTATTTACCAGTCTTTTAAGGTACTTTGGAAAAATGAGGAGTGAACATGGAAGTGCTTTGCTAATTCCAAACGCAGGAAAGTGCCCTCCATCTGGGCTTCATCCTCAAAGCATCATTTCCCTTTATCTCTACATCCAGTTATCTACCAGTTTCTATCAATTCTTCCTCTTCTCTGTAAAGTGGAGATACCCTCACTTCACCCCTTTACCATTTGAGGACTGATGCAGGGCCCTATAATTTGATTAGATGAATTGAAATGTCTAGAGCTCAGAAATTAAAAAAAAAAAAAAAAAGTTTGTTTCCTTTTTTCCCTGAGGAAAATTCATTTGTACCTGTCCCCAAGATACCCTGCTTTTCAATGCCATGCAGGGCTCTCCTATGCTGTGAAGATCGGGTGCTTTCTTGGGCTTGTCAGCCCTCCATTGTTTGGATGCCAAGTAAAATAAATCCTCCTACAGTTTTCCCCTTGCATTCCTCAAATGATTCAATCAGTTACTGAAACGGGATATGATTCCACCTGGGTACCTTTGCGGTTCTACTCTCCTCCTAACTTCTAAATGGCCGACGTGATCCCATGCTTTTACCAAACCCGTCTCACATGCCTGGAGTCTACCACCGTGGTTTTATCCTGGAAGACACTTATTTGTTCATTTGCATGCCCTTGTATTTTTGTTTATTATGATTTTTCAATAAACTTCATTTTCCCATTCTTTCTTCCCTCCCCATTTAATGATTTTTCAGCTGGACTACACAATGGCCACTAAGTGGTTTCTCTGCCTTTAATCTCACACCATCCATTCCAACTTGCTGCCATTGCTTTTATCCCATCCCCTTGGGCCCATCTCCTGATTTTCACAGGTCAACTGGGAAACACCTTAAATCCAGAGCCATAGAGCTGGTGAGGTGTGGTTTCTACCTTTATTACCTACCTCAGAGGAGCTACTGTGCTAACTGTGGACCAAATAAGAGGGTATGGGCCCAGCAGACCAATTCCAGCCTTGAATGTATACTGGGATTGCTGGTTAACCTGGGCAGGTCTCATTCTGTCTCTGAGCCTTCGTGTGCTTGTCTGAAACAATGAAAATTGTAGTGGTTAAAATTTCCTTTTTATTTGCCATGTGCCAGGCACTGCTTTACATATTTTATGTGGATCTACTTATCCTCCTAATGACCCATTCAGGTAAATACCACTACTCTTGCCTGCATTTTACAGATGAGAAACATGAGAGCTTAAGGAACTGGTCTGAAGTCACACATCTAGAAATTGTTGGGACTCTGATTCCAACCCAGGTAGTGGCTCCAAAGTCTGTGCTTGGATGCTGTAAAAAGAAAGAGTTAAATTAAAGGAGTTTCCAGGGTCTCTCTAGCTTTAAAAACACCCTAAGTTAATATGTCAGGGAAGGCTGCTGGTTCCCCCACCAAACACAAAGGGCAGGAACAGAGCTATGTTAAGGTGTGACACCAAAGCCAGCCCAGTTCATCCTCAAGCATGGAACATTGTCTAAATATAGAACCTCCCTTAACACTGGAAGATCTGACTAAACTGGGTTAGTGGCCGGGCAAGGTGTTAGAGGCGGGGAAGCCTGCAGGTGTGCCAGCGACGCAACGGTGCGGGAACAGTGTAGGGCAAGAGTTCTTTCTGAGCTCGGCCCTCCTTGCACCACTGCTTTCATTGTACATCCTTTTGTGGGATTATATAATGCTGATTAAGGTAGATTACTTTATGAATCAATCTGCCTCTCGGAGAAACCAGGGCATTTTGCCAGACCCGTTCCCACCGGGATGGCAATTTCATGCCTTTAAGGTTGATTCTCTTTGTGTTTGTTTGTCAGTTGTAAGAGAAACTCTGGCATGTGTCTGATCCACGCCCAGCTGGACTGTCTTTGGACATGCATACCTTCCAACGATGTTAACTTCCTCCCTGGCATGCTCTTTGAAAGATGTTTCTAGGCCCTTTAAATACTGTTGTGGGTTAAATTATGTTGCCCAAAAAGGTGTTCAAATTTTAACCTCCAGTACCTGGGTAAGTAAGTGGCCTCATTTGGAAATGTAATTTGGCTTACATTGGCAGATGTAATAAAGTTATGATGAGGTCCTGCTGGATTAGGGTGGGCCCTGATCCAATGACTGGTGTCCTTACGATAAGAGGGAATTTGGATACAAACACACAGAGAGTAGGGAGAAAGTCATATGATGATGGAGGAATAGATTGGAGTGATGCTTCTACAAGCCAAGGAAAGCCGAAGATTGCAGGCAAACGTGCTGGCAAGAGTCAAGGAAAGATTCTTCCCTAAAGCTTTCAGAGGGAGCATGGCTTGCTGACACCTTGATTTCAGACTTGTAGCCTCCAGAGCTGTGAGACAATACATTTCTCTTGTTTTAAGCCACTGAATTTGTGATAGTTATGGCAGCCCTAGGAAATGAATGCAGATACTTCTCTAGATCTTTTGCCAAAGGTGTTTGAAGGATTTTGTAAACATAATTCCATTAATCCCCACAACATAAATTGAATTGTCTGAAAGGAAGAGTACTATGAACATAGATCTAGAACACAGGCCAGAAGACCTGAGATACAGCTCTAGCTCTGCTTCTAACTAGCTCTGATTTGGGAGCAAATCACTGAACTTCTATAAATTTTTTTAAATTAAAAAATGGGACTATTATAAAAAATACTGCCCTGTCTGCTTTATAAAGTTGTTATGAGGGTCAGTAATGATTTACATTTACATAGCACTGAAATGTTTACAAAGCGCATCCGGGTAAAAATGTTATCTTATTTGTTCTTCCCAATCACCCTACAAGGTGGATAGTTTTTTGATCTCATGTTGCCAGTCAATGCAAAATTTAGGGAAGATGTTTACTTGCCAAAGGCATCACAGCTATTAAATACTAGTGGCAGGATTTTCTGTTCTCCACTCTCTATGTGCTTAGGAAAACACTTGGTTCATAGCGAATGGTCTATGCATTTGTTGAATGAATAAAGGAATGAATAAGCCTTTGTTTTCTCACACTTAAACATGTAATTCTTTCGGAACACTTCAGCTGAGAACAGGTTAATGTATTAAAGTATACAGTATACAGTTACATTCATTCACTTATGGACGCAAAAATATTTGTTGAATGTTTGCCAAGTGCAATAATGTAGGCAAGAGGTGGAGGTAGTGAGAATGGTCAGATCTGAAAATATTTTGAGGGTAGAAATGACAGGATTTTGCAGTTGATTGGATGTGGGGTGTGGGAGAAAATGATGTGTCAAGGATGACTCCAAGGTTTTGTATATGAGCAACTGGAAGAATGGATTTAAGAGTTATTAAGATGGTGAATTCTGTGGGGGAAGCAGGTTTGGGGCAAGAGTGGAGAAACCAGTTCAGTTTTGGACATCTTAGTATGAGGTTCATTGCAAACTTCTAAGTAAGAGATATCGTGTTCACAAATGGACATATGAGTCTGACGTTGAGGGAAGAAACCGACCAGTAAGGTAGGAGGAAAACCAAAAGGGAGTGGTGATATAGAAGCTGAGGGAAGCTGCTGTTCAAGAACATTCCCAAACCTATTACACAGAAAAAAGAGGGACAATTGCTAAAGCAATGAACTCAATTCACATACCGCTTACTGGTTGTTAGGTGAAACTAAGTTGTTTTCATTTAATATGATAATTTGGAAGCAATTAATAGGTAACCTGGACAAAACAGTTTAGGTGTAGGTGGAACCCAATCCTTACTGCAGTGGATTCAGGAGCAAATGGTAGGAGAGGCAGCAGAGGCAGAAAATACAAATTGGGAGAGTTTTGCTGGAAAGGGAGCAGAAAAATCATGCGGTAGCTGGAGAGTAATTTGATGTCAAGGGAGAGAGAGGTTGGTTTGCTTGCTTATGAAGGGGGGCATGTTAATGGTAACATATGGTAATGATCCTAGAGATCCTAGAGAAAGGAGCACTTGATAATACAGGGGAGAGAAAGGAGCATTGCTGAGGTGATGTCCTTGAGTCAGTGGCTATGAGATGCACGGAACAAAGGAAAGGTTAGCTTTGGAAAGGATCACCGAGCAGATTCATTGTCACGGGAGGGGAGGAGGGGTATATGGGCACACACGCCGGTGTTTGTTTGTTATACAAGGGAGAGCATGTGGAAGTTTTCTCTAACTGCTTCTCTTTTCTCAGCAAAGTAGGAAGCAAGACCATCAGCTACGAGTGAGGGGGACGAGCTGGAATTATGAAGAGGTGTGAACATCCCAGGAGAGTGGGAGAGTGAATGGATTAAGGAAACATAGTGGTAGGATTTCCAGGCAGCATTGTATAAAAATGAAAGGGATTAATTTGATGAATATAAACCCGGGGTTGGAATTTTACACATTTGTTGGCATCCTGTCCACGGAAGCTATGCTGCAGGCCTTGGGATACAAAGAAGAATTCTGGCCTCCAGGAATTTAAAATCAAGTGTAAGTGATAAATAATAAACACACGAAAGATTCGAATAATAATTTAAGACAATAGAAGAAATACATGTGACAAGGAAGCTTATTAAATTGCTGGATATGTTTAAGGAGTTCAGAGGAAGGAGAGAGGTGATCTAGAAGCGATATGATGGTTGAGCCTAGTAAAACAGATAAATTCAGAGAGGGGCAAGTGAAGAGAAAGGAAATAACAAGAACAAAGACTAAAGCCTGGATAGAAAGTGGCAAAGCAATATCATCACCAAGTAGAGTTGCCAGATAAAATACAGGATGCACAGTTAGATTTGAATTTCAGATAAACAACAAAGAACATTTCAGTATAAATATGCCCCATGCATATTTATCTGAGATCAAAGTTAACTGGATGTCCTGTAGTTTTATTTGCTAAATCTGGCAACCCTATCACCAAGGTTAGAGCAAACCAAAAGAATGTTAATTGAACTAAGGGAAGAGAGAACTAGAGAGAATGTAAAGATGGAATGTAAAAGGTGTTGGGTGATGGCAGATGCTTCAACAAAACTATGGAAAGGAGATTTTGTCATTAGGACACTCTTGGTGGCATTTGACACAACAGTGAAGGCAGAGGCCCAACACAATAGATAAAGCACCGCTCAGGAGAGAGGTTTGACAATAAGAAAAGAGAGAAATATACAATTCAAGGTCAAATGTGGAGATGGACCCCAGGTCCTGGGCTAATCCCCACCAGGATGCTATCTGCATGTAGATTATTTGTGAACAACCAAGATCCTATCTTTAAGACCGTCTGTAAGTGCCGGAGATTGGCTCCACAGTGAAATCACAGCTTAGCTGGCTTAATACTCTAGGGGTCATGGATCCTCTGTTGGGGATCAGAACAAGGCAAGGAGACACATCATTGTTAATAAAATATGAGAGGGGGGAAAAAGATGGAAATGCTACTGTCAGCAAAATGCTCATTTTAATTCAATAGTAGACTAAATTCGGATACTCCCAAATGGAAATCAGATTGTGAACTTCAGGTTATAAATCGCTTAATAGAACACATTCTTTACGCAGGAGACCCTATACTGGATTTGATTTTATTACGACTGGGTAGAAGAAAGCCTCAAAGAAATTCCACAAGAGCCAAACACTTGTGCAAAGAACAATGGCATAATTGTTCTTGCATGGCCACCAGAGGTAGGAGCTTGGTCACTGAGGACAGCAAGTCCAAGGGCTATGGATTATTGATGGGTAGAGTTTTAGAATGACCGTGACATATTCTTCTCCAGCCACATTTTATCCATAGATGCCTCAAGGTTCTATCATATCATTATAGAATATTTATTGCTGAAATGCCTGCCCCCAGGAAGAAAAGGTGGCAGCTTTTGGAAGGGGTTTTTAAAAATGAGAATTAACAGAGTGACCTTTGACAGTAACTGCTAATGGATTAGGGTCAGGGACAGCTCAGGTCTCACAGACCTTAAAAATATTGTCATCTATCTTTCTCCCTGAATGGAGTGCTCATCTTGCCAGTTCCTATAGTTAATTAGATTGTTAACTCTGTCTATTTATAGCAGCAAACACTTCACTGGCATGTACCAAGTGCTGATTATTAATCAGGGGCCTCTACTGACTCAGGGTGGAACAAAATGTAATTATTCAAATTAGATTTAGGCCAAGGTCCAGTGACCTCACAGGCAACATCCTGATTTTGCAAGCACTAGTTTCTGTAGGCTACGTCTCCGGAAGATGTAGAGATTCCAATCTTCAGGAGCCTTGGGGTTAATAGTGATGCTGAGTTTAGGCACCTCCCAGCATCCTTAAAAGGAATGCATTCTCTTCTATATTTGTACCTATGCACCTGCCAGCTCATGACTCAAAATCAACCTTACCCAGTAAATCATTATACAAAGTAGTTCCGGATGCAGAATTTTAATGGCAAATCAATGAAAGTTAATTTTCACGGATGCTATTAGGGAGGGTGCCCACCAAGCCTGTCTCCTATCATATATCACATTATTTTATACTTTGGGAGAAAACCTAAATTCTTATGTAGGTGATTGAAAAAAAAAAAAAAGACGGACTTTGGAATGGTCCAACCCTCTCTGCTATATTTGATGGAGTGTCTTCTCCAACATTTACCATTTAGGCCTTTAGTGGGAAATAAGAATACCCTCAGGGTAAGCAGGGTGGGGGAAGAGAACTTGAGAGGAGCTCTCTGGGCAGCTTGCAGTTGCTGGGCTTCAGCTTCCTTCAAGCACTGACTGAGGAGTCACATGAGCCCAGCATGTGCTATGCCCTCCTTGCCCTCTGTCCCTTGGGTTAGACATTTGTTACTCTAAGTTTCTGCTATGTTTGGGCCTCATGGCTTTTCAAGTGAAAGCATGCCGACCAAGTAAAAATGAACTCTCCTTTTCTTCAGTAAAATCAGGTATTTGGTACTTGAGGGTATTTCCATTTTCATATGATGCCCCAAGAAACCTGGAAAGTGCTTTTAACTTCTTGGTGGGATGATGAGGAGCATAAGTTTTCTTTTAATATAGCATTTGTTAAAAAACTGACATATACTTCATATAACGTAAGATTCATCGTTTTACAGTGTACTTCAGCACTTCAGTGGTTTTTAGGATATTCATTTTGTTGTGCAATCATCACTACTATATAATTCCAGAACATCTCTGTCCCCTTAAAAAGAAACCCCATACCTATTAGCAGCTGGTCCCAAACATCCCCTCCCTCCATTTCCTAGTAACCACAAATCTACTCTCTGTCTCTATGGATTTGCCTATTCTGCTCATTTCATGTAAATGCAATCCTATCCTATAATATATGGCCTTTTGTGTCTGCCTCTTTCACTCAGCATAATGCTTTCAAAGTTCATCCATGTTGCAGCACGTCAAAGCATTTCATTACTTTTTACAGCTACATAGTATTCTAGTTTATGAGTATACTAAGTTTTGCTTAGCCATCTGTCTGCTGTTGGACATTTGGGTTGTTTCTACTTTTTGGCTATTATCAATACTGCTGCTCCAAACGTTTGTGTGCGAGTTTTTGTGGAAACGTATGTTTTCAAGTCTCTTGAACATATACCTACAAGTAGAATTGCTGGGTCCTACAGAAATTCCATGTTGAACTTTTTGAGGAATGCCATTCTGTTTTCCATGGTGGCTGCATCATTTCACATTCCTACCAGCAGTGTATGATGAAGCCCACTGCCTCTCAGTTTCAAATTTCTGGAAGAAGTGCCTGGTTACTCCATCTCTACTTCAGGATGGGTTCCCTTCGGGGCAGATTTCTACTCTGTTCAGTACGGCTTGAGGGCTGAGGTGGACAGTGGAGCGGGAGTAGAGTGGTCACATGGTACAGCCATGCAGATGCTCACTGTGGGACAGTTCTCAGAAAAGAAGGGGTGGTCTGGTACTTTTGATATTTCTCCTTTCCTATCTACTCCCAACCTCACCCCCAGCATACCACCTTTAGAATCGTCCTGAATCATGGAATTGAGCAGTTGATGACAATTTGTTACTTTTAAATTGAACTGAGCCTTGAACTTTTCTCTAAGACACAGCACAAAATTCTTTCAGTGGCTAGTGAAAGGTAACATTGTCCACTTAGAATAGGTATTTCTTATATCAAATCTGTGAGGCAAATGGAAACTCTAACCCAGTGTGGAGCTGTTAACCGACATGTGCAACATCATGAAGTGAGTTAGCAACCATCCTGGAACTAGCATTTGGAACCTCGGTGCTGCTGATTGGATTCCCAGGCCACTTGTGGGTTGAAACCATAATTATTGTCCTTCCTTGTTATTTGGGGACCCAAATTCCCATTCTTTATTCATGCCTTTGGGGAATTTGTAGACAAAATCTCACTTACACTTTCCAAAATGAGTTGCTTTATAAAAATCCCAGAATGCAGTCAAGCCCATCTGTTTCCTCTCCTACATTAACTTATTTGTTACAGTAAAACCCCAGACAGTCCTCAGAGAGATGCAGTTATAGGAAAGGAAACTGATTATGAGGGAAAGACTTTAGGGTCATTGAGATTTATTCCCTTATATGCAGAGTCTGAATAATATGTGCAATAGCCTGAGCTCACCTTGGCATAAGGCATGGCTCACGTTTGAGCAGCTAATCGTGCAGGCTGCACATGAGGGGAATAGTAAGCAAAGGATTCCCACCACAGAAGGTTTAACAATCAGGAGCTTAAGATATTGAAATGGAAATGAGGCTGGTTGGGCAACATTTTAACTGAGCGTTACTCTAGATCTTGCCTCCCAGTATTAAGACTCTCAAAAATTATTGATTTGGATCCAAATGGGGAGAAGGATTTAACATTTGCCTTGTTTTCTGTGCAAGTCAAAATAAATGTACACCATCAAACTTGAACCTGAGTTAGACTCTGTGCGTGTGTGTGTGTGTGTGTGTGACATAGAGATATTAAGCAGTGGATGTAGAAATCTGAATGTGGAAGGTAAATAATAATAGCAAGGCTTTCACATAATTTTTATTTACTCCATATTATCTATAATAATTTACAATCATTTTTTGTTTTATTTGTGGGGTTAAGGGGACAGGGGTCTTCATTTCTATTTCCTACATAAGGCTCTATCTGAAAGGTGGAGTTAGGTAGCTGAGTACCCAGGGCATAGCAATTCAAATGTTATGGGAAGCTGCTTCCCAGCTCACGGACTGTGGGCAGTGTTGCTTCTCCCCCACTCCTGCCTCCAAGAGGACCCCCAGACACAGTAGGTGACACTGATGGATGGTCCCCACCCGGCTCTTTACTGAAGCCCCGCATTATACACAGAATGGGTGAGATAGTTGATGCCTCGGTCAGGGTGGACAGCTAACAGGTCAACAGAAACTCAACCCCAAATTACTGTTATAGCAGCTTATTACAGCTTTTGGCTTAGATGTACAGCTACAGCACTTTGTAATTCAGCAAATGCGATGCTGCAGGACTGCTCCATTAGGTGTAGCTGTAACTGGAAATCGGGTGATCTGGAGCCCAGTTCCAGCTGGAGCTCTGTGACCTTGGGAAGATTTCTCAAGGCTTCTGAGACTGTTTCTTCATCTGACGGGGCAGTGGAATGGGTGTTAGACTTTCCTAACCAGGATCAACTAGGATAATGCACGTGAAAGCATTTTGAAATGAAAAGACAAAGTATTGTTAATACAACAAAGTTAGGCGGGTGGGGATCACCTTGGGGGCGTTTCCCCTTCTAGGTTGAAAAAAGTGGGCGAAGAGAACTAAGGTTCTTTTGAAGCAGGTATCACGTATTTTCATCTCGTGCAACCCCATCAAGGTAGGCATTATTCCCATTGTGCAGATGAGCTGACCGAGGCTCAGAGAAGATTGGTACTTGCCCAAAGCTGCTCAGTTGGCTGGTACTCAGCAGAGGCAAGGCTGGAAGAAGTGTGTCGTCTGATTTCAGAGCTGTGTTTGAGGTATGTGGTCCCTGCCTCACTGCCCCACCCAGCACTTCTGCACTCCCTGGCTTCCACTGTTTCATGTTTATATGACCTTGGGCAAACTAATCCCTTGGAGCAGGTCCCTCATCTGTAAAAACAGAATGAATACCACTCACCTTGCAGGCTCGTGTGAACATTAAATGAGTCTACCAACAGTGCCCGGTGAGGTGTGGGCACAGAGAATACTCTTCTCCCCACCTCCAGTCACCTGCCTCATCCCTGCTGCCCACTCTACAGTGCTCCCACAGTTCAACCTATGCCTCGGGGCTTCCCTTCTCCCTTCAGCAGAAAGAATGAGAAAATGTCACTGCACATTATCTTTCTATTTTTACTGACTTTAGAAAATTTTTGAGAAACACCCTTAGATATTTTCTAAGCTAGGCACATAAGCATGTTCTCTGGAGGAAAACTACTCTTTAGTTGAAGGTAGAGTTCGCCTTGAGCTGTTGCTCAGTAAACTATCAGGGCAGAGGTTTTTGACGTCGTTGGTCATTTTATCTGTATTTCGCTAATAACCGAAAGCCACAGTACCACTCTTCTGCCTAGTGCCCATTACTAATCTCATTTAATATTTATCAGTAAATGAATGTTGATAAGGTTTGTGAGATAACATTATTCCACTTTAAGATAGTGATTTAAGATAGTGATTTGCGCATCTAACTCTCCTTCTTTCCACTCAATTTCCATTTGAAATGACCAAAGAAATATTAGAAAACATCCATAGCAGAGCTGGAAAACAGAAAATGAAGCAACCTGAGGCCAGAAACTTTAAGAAAATTTTATAAGATACGGTTTATATAAAACTAGATTTAGGGTTTTACTAAGACTCTTGTTTTCTTAATTGTTTTTAAAAGCTTTGATGGGAGTTGACTTGTATCCCTCAAAATGATATGTTCAATTCCTAACCCCCAGCACCTACAAATGTGACCTTATTTGAAAAGAGGGTCTTTGTAGATGTGGTCAAACTAAGATGAAGTCATAATGGATTAGGGTGGGCTCTAATCCAGTGATTGGTGCATTTGTAAGAAGAGGGATATTTGGAACAGAATATACAGGAAAGAGGGTCATGAAATGATGGAGGCAGAGATTGGAGTGGTGCAGTTGTGAGCCAAGGAATGCCAAGGATTGCTGGAAACTGGCAGAAGCTAAAGAAAGGCAAGGAAAGATTCTTCCATAGAAACTTCAGAGGGAGCATGGCCCTGTCAAAACCTTAATTTTGGACTTCTAGGCTTCAGAACTGTGAGAGAATGAACTTCTATTATTTTAAGTCACCCAGTTTGTGACAATTTGTTACAACAGCCCTAAGAAACAAATACAAGCTTGATCGAAAACTTTAAAAATGGATTTAGGGAAGTACTGACCCAGATACAATTTAACACATATGAAGGAAAGATTTCACCTGGAAAGTAAGCAGGTAGATTCCTTCAGCAGAGTCCCAGATAATCCCCAAGCTCAGACCAACAGGTGCTCAAGAAAATGTGGGTTATGTCAGAACCCTACAAATGACCTCGGGAAGTTAGATCTTGACTCCACCCTTGCTATGATCTGCCGTGTCAAGTAAAATGGAGGCATCATCAGACCAGGTTTGTACTAAAGAAAGCTATGCCAGTCAGAGAAGGGGCTGGCTTGGGGGACCACACCAAATGCAGAAAAGCATCTACTAAGCACGATGGGCTAAGCAAATAAATTTTCTTGTGTATGCTCTTTCCTAACTTCTGGGTATAACCTAGGCAGCCAATCTTGCAGAAATAAAGCTACAAAAATATGAAAATTTCCCCTCTTCATTTGTCTGAAACTGAACGGTTTGAATAGAGATCTGTACAGTTTCTGATAAGACATTTTTCAAATTCCCAGAGAGGAAAAATGTAGAGATTCATTTGTTAAATTCAAATTTTTGTTGAACACTTATTATGTGCCAGGCATTATGCTAGGATGGGGTTTCATTCAGAGGTTTTGCATGATATGCAAAATCTGGAGGCAAGACAAAAGAGAACGTGCAGCAATCAAGGAGCTGCAAGAATGGGTAAATAGGGAAAAACCCCTGGGTCTGAGAAATTAATCAACAGTTATTCAAATTATTCAAACAAGGGAGGACAGTCAGAGCAATCAAGGGAAATGACTCCTCTGAATAGACTTATTCCAAGAAATCAGAAAAAGAAAAGACTTAGGTGAATCACCAGTTCCTTTTAATATCTCAGAACAAGGTTAGAGAAGACACTCTATTTATGAAAACTGAACAATCTGAGGTTAGAAAGTATTGCCATATGATCAGAAATATAATCCTTAAACTAAAATTTTAAATAAAGGTAGAATAGAGAAAATTGAATCCTGCAGTAAATTAAATTGGTGAATTAAATGGTTAGGTAGAGAAATTCTCCTAGAATGCAGAGGAAATATACAAATTTAATGATAAAGCGTATAAAGGAAAGATGTACAGGGGATAACTCCAACAAACCCAATATAGCTATAATAAAAATACCAAAAAGAGAGCAATTACAGAAATGGTAACAATAAGGAAATAGTAGGAAAAAATGCTAAACTTAAAGAAATATTTGAGTTTTAGATGGAAAGGACTTACCAGGAATGAGGTAAAATTATTGTACAGACTCCTACACTAGAACTCAGTGCAGGTTCCTTCCTGCACTCAGGAAAAACAACAAACAAACAAAACAAAACAAATTATCTAGAAAGGGGAAAATACTACTTTTCCATCATACTAATTGCTGGAAGACAGGGAATAACATATATAGAATTTCGAAGGGAACGATTATTGTCCAAGAATTTCTTCTTTGGTTTATGTGTGAAGGCAATAGAAAAATCTATTCTCAGACATTCAAGAACTCATAACATATTCCTCTTCCTGAGAAAAATTCCTTGAAGAAGTCCTATAGCAAATCAAGAAAAAAAAAATCAAAATAAGTAATTCAAATTGGAGGAAGCCAGAGCATCACAGAACTTTTTGCAAGAACTGAAACCAGTAAAATTTAGAATTAGTGTGTAAATAATTGCTGTTAACATATGAAATTTAGCAAAGATATTAAAAATGATAATAATCTGGATCTAAAAAGAGGGCTTATTTAGATAAAAACTTGGGAGTGTGGAGGAAGAAGGAGGAAATAAATAGAAGCTCTGTGAGTATATGAATTTTGTCTGATTTGTTTACTATTCTACCCGCAGGCTTAGAATAGTGCCTGGCATATTGTAGGTGCTTAATGGATGAATGAAAAGTCTGCAAAATGTCTATAATCAGAATTTATAACTCCCATGCATCAAAAATAAAAATACTATTGGAGAGAAGGATGAAACAAAAACAGAACTTATGTCAATTTGAAGGAGGTAAGAGCCAAATGCCCCTCCCCAAAAGATGCTCCATCTAAAGAATAATCAGGAAAATTGCAAATTAAAATAGCAAGACATACCAATTCCCATCCATCAATCTAATTGCCAAAGATCGGTATGTCTGACAAAAACAAGTGTGGGTGACCATATGGGGAAACAGGAACTCTCTTAGTCAATTGGTGGGACTTGAAATTAGTAGTAATACTTTGGAGAATTTGGGAATATCAAGCAAAGTTAAAAATGTGCATACCCTATGATTCAGCAAGTCCACTACTAGGTACGTACCTTGAAGAAGCTCTTGTAAGTGTGCCCCCATGAACTCTTGCAAGGATGTCCATGAGGTACTGCTTATAATAGGGAAAAGTTGGAAACAATTGTCCATCAAAAAGGAATAGATAAATGTACTGTGATTAATTCATACACTTGAATAGTACACATCAGATAAAATTTGTGTATTACATTTGTGTTTTAACTAAATATCAAAAACTTACAGTTAGTGAAAGAGTAAATTCCAGAATGGTATATACAGCATGCTAGCATGTGTGTATATTTAACAAGCACTCAAACTACACCCACATTAATACGAATTGTGTATGCCTATGTACACAGTAAGAAGTAAGAACTAAGTGGAAACGTGCCAAATTCACAATAGTGATTACCTTTGGGGAAGAGGAGCAGGAGAGTTTTGAGATTGTGGATTAGAATAAAGGACTTCAATTTCATAATGTTTTACTTCTTTTATTTGAAAAAATCTGAAGCAAAGTGACAGAATGTTAACATTTGTAATTTCTGAATAGTGGATACATGGGTGTTTGTTATATTATTCTTGTACTTTATTTTTAAAAGCTTTCACACTCCCCCAAAAGTGTAATAAATATCTAACCTCATGTCCTTACAACAATGATTCCGTCAGAAGACTGATAAGTTCTAGTGGGAGAGAGAGTAGATCCATGTAACTTCTGTAATGATTAAAAAAGCAAAAGAAAATTTTATGCATGTGCTGTGTGTGCACATTGTTTTTTTGGAGAGGATGCGACTCTATCCCTTACAAAGGTATTTGCAAATGTATGGCAGGAGACTTTGATTTGCACAATATTTGAATAGTGCTACTGGTATTTAGCACCTGGGGCTGAGGATGCTAATATCTTGCAATTTGCAGGTCTACACCTACACAAAAAGAATTGGCTAGCCCCAAATGCCAATTACATCCTTTTGGGAAATACTGAGTTAGAAATTGCACCCTACTGAGAATGACAGATAATCTACAATTAGTAGTTTCAACAAATAATCTTTTTTTTCCCTCTTTTGTAGCAAGAAGTCTGGAGGTTGCTGATATAGGTTCAGTTGCTCAAGGGTTCAGGGCTCGGTGTACTCTGTTTCTATTTGTCTTTTCCTGATAGTTTCATAATGGCTGCGAAAGCTCCAGCCATCAGATCCACTGTCCAGACAGGAATTAAGAAGGGCTAGAGAAGAAAAGGGCAATCCCTGTACTAAATACCAAATACAGGTATTTGAAAAAAACACTTTCCCCAAATCTTCAGTATATTTCTATTTATGTCTCATGGTACCACATGGGCTTGCTTGCTGCAGGAGAGCTTAGTTTTTGGCTTTGCAGCCTTTATACTAGAGGAAGACAAGGACAAAGGGGTTTGGAATGGGTATTAAGGAAGTCAACCCACAGTATTGGCTGCAAAAATGAATAGGTTAAATTTCTTACTAAAATAAAAAGAGTGGGTGATTAATATAATAAAATAAAAAAAAAAGAGTGGGTATATCAAGGCTCACTTAACAAAACAGAAACCCCCTAAATATTTACCAGAGAGGGAACTTAATGCAAAAAATTGGTTACACAGGAGATGGAAGAGTAAAGTTAAACAGGGGACAGTGAGGCAGCCCAGAGATTAGCAACCTCAGGAAGCTGCTACCCACTTCCTGGTAGAAAGACAAAGGGAGAAGGCAGATTTCCTGGTGTCACTTGGCAGAAGCTAGAACCAGGATGGGCCCATTCAGCAGGAGCTGGAGCTAGAGAGGAGCTGGTAGCTGTTGCAGAAAACAACACATGAGAGGCAGGGGGAGAGGAACTCCCTGGCTTATCTCTTTTTCCCACTGGTTTCTACTATTGGCCAAACCCAGCTGGGAGCCAGCTGACAATCTGTAGGGGCCCCACTGTGAGGCAGCGCTGAGTAAGAGAAAGAGAAATAAATCGGAGGGAAAACAGGTCCAGGACCAAACACATAGAGTTGAAAATATAAGACACTCTTCTATGTTAAAGTAAAGGAAGGTATAGACAGTAAAAGTAAATCAGGGGTGACAACATTAACATCAGATGAGGTAGAATTCAAGGCTCAGGCCGTTAAATGAGATGAAGGGTTTTCCTTTCTTTTCTTTTCTTTCTTTTTTTTTTTATTGTTGATAGGTGCAATCCATAACAAACATGAAGGAATCACTGAAACTTTAAGTGCTAGACAGCATGGCATCAAATATATTTATCAAACCTCTTAGAAATATAACAAGAGCCATAATCCTAGAGGGGGACTTTAGTCCCTGTGATAGATCAAGCAGACAAATGTAAATAAGCACATTGAACAAGAGTTCATATTAAGACATATGGCAGCAGTCAAACCTGAAATCAGAGATATTTGCAGCTTTAAGTGCTTTTATTAATAAACAAGAAAAATGAAAATAAATGGATTCAATTATGGCTTCAACTCAAGAGAACATAAAAAAACAAATATAACTGTAGGAAAGCAAGAGAAGGGAAATCAATAAAAACAAAAAACAGAAATCAATACATTTAAAAGAAAAGTGGAATCAATAGAGTCTATTTCAAAAAGATCAATAAAAAAGACAAACACTTGGACTTAATACACAAAAAAGTGAGAAAAGACCCAAATACCCAGCATTAAGAATAAGAAAGTTAATACAATCAGAGATACAGAGATTAAACACATTGTAAGAGCCATACTATACATGACTTAATCCTAATACGTTTGACAATCTCAATGATAGGAAAGATTTTATAGGGAAATACAAACATTACAAAATTGAAAGAGGTCTTTTTATGGCTTATGAGGCCCTGCAGTTATGCCCAGGCATGGGAAGAGTAGTCTTCTGTATGACATCTATCATGATGGGATACTGAACTGTCTCCCCTATTAGACCATAAGCTTCTGGAGGTCACAGACTACCTCTTATTTGATTTTGCATCTTCAGTATGTAGCTAAAGGATACACTGTAGATGCTCAGAGATGTTTGTTAAAAACATTTCTTTCCTCCCTCCCTTCCTTTCTTTCTCTCCCTGCTTTTCCTTCCTTCCCTCTTTTCTTTCCTTCTTCAACACCCCATAGAATAATCAAGAAGCAAGATCCATTTAGCTTAGAAAAAAAGAGCGCCATATTTATGTCATTCTTTAGATCCTTTTGATGGTCTATCCCTTATAGATCCTGTGAAGGAGGCATGTGCAGGCAGACTCCTGTCTGGGGTCCACAGAGTGTTCCTCTGTAAGCAGCTCGGCTTATCAGGAGCTGCCCGGAGCTGGTGACTCAGAGAATGGCCCAGCAGGCCCTGGCTGTTGCTAGGAAACCACACAGTTCCCTGGTGGAACCCAGCACAACACTTGCAGGTTGTCCCTGATAACTTAGAGGAAACAAAACGCTGTCAGGAAAGGTAGAAGGAAAAACAAAAAAACTAAAATGAAGAAAGTAATTTTCCTTGCCCAGCACTAATGACATGTATCTATGGGGATTAGAGACAAAAATAGTCAAAAGAGAGGTTGGCATCATTAACAGCTCCTGTTTTTGCTCTTGCTACTTTTGACGTTGTCGAAATATGCTACAGGAACACGGCCAAAAAGATGTCTGTTTTGTAGACAGTCTCAGAGTTTTCTGGAACTTTGGCCATGGAAGGGTCTGGGGGAAGAGATGAAGGGTTCTCCCCCTTCGTCCCTGTCCGCACCCTGATTGGGATCTGTTCAGCTGCCGGTCAGCCTGCTTTTGCAACTGAATGCTTCCTTTGGCCTCCAGTATACCTTTGACCAACTGCAAGTCAGTGTGCAAGTCAGGCACACCCAGAGAGGAAAGAGAAAGAGAGTAATAGAATCCTACAGCAGTGGTTCTCACAGGAGACTGTGTGTCAGAATTACCTGGAGGGTTTCTTAAACACAGATTGCTGGACCCTACTCCCAGACTGTCTGTTTCAGGGGGCCTAGGTGGGGGATGAGAGTGTGCATTTCTACTGAGTTTCCAGGTGATCCTCATGCTGCGGGTCTAGAGACCACTTTGGGAAGCTCTGCCCTAGATAATTAAATCTTGCAAGGAATTGTCAATTCACTTAACTGATGAAGAAATAGAGGTTCAAGGAAGTGCATTGGGTGGCCCAAGGTCACTTAGCACCTGCCGGTGGGTTCAAACCCAGGCTCCCTGAATTGAACACCAGGGCTTTCTCCAATACAAAATGCTCTCCAGGCAGTGTGCCTCTTTAAAAAATTCTCCAAAAGACTCCAGATGGCCACCGACAGGGGTGGTCCTATCAAACGAATGCCAAGTTGCTAAATCCAACCCTGATAGCGACAGCTTTGAATATGAAGCCAGAGACGGTTTGCAAAAGCCTTTGTGTTCTTCGCAGCGTTGTCTCTCATCTTTCTAAATACTGCAGATAGAAAAGGAAGCACGTTGAGGAGGAGCAGACACAGCTAAGCAGGGCTCCGATATGTGTCCAAAGAGGCACACCTCCAGTGGCACGCTGCCAAGCCAGCGCTGCTGATGGGAAGCCCCAGCGGCTTGGTCCTCTTGCCTGCCTCCTCCTCCCCGTCCCACCGCCCCCCTCCCCGCCCCCAGCCTCCGTGTGTGCAGAGTTGGCTTCAGAGCTATATTTGAAACTTAAAAAATACACATTCTTTCCACTTTTGCTTGAATGTAGGCTTCATCATTCACTGAGGCTGATTGTAAGCTGCAGGATACACAAAGAAAAAATCAAGCAAACAATGTGTATCAACAAGGCTTGGCTAAAGCAAAAGTAGGGTGAGTCTGGAGTTTGTCTTTGGTCCCTCTGGTCTCCTTTTCTTTTTTTTTTTTTTTTTTTTTAAAGATTTTATTTATTTATTTGAGACAGAGAGAATGAGAGAGAGAGAGCACATGAGAGGGGAGAGGGTCAGAGGGAGAAGCAGGCTCCTTGCTGAGCAGGGAGCCCGATGCGGGACTCGATCCAGGGACTCCAGGATCATGACCTGAGCCGAAGGCAGTCGCTTAACCAACTGAGCCACCCAGGCGCCCTGGTCTCCTTTCCGATGTTCTCATGGCTCTCCAAGGCTCCAACTCTTCCCTGCCCTTCTTGATTTCTAGTACAACCTTTTCTTCTTTACTTCTTCTTTACCTTCTGCTAAACTCTGCTAAGGTGTGAGATGAAACGGATTTAAGGGGTTATTGCTCATAGGCTTTTAATTTTAATAAAGGATATTTGAAGAATAAACACCCTTTAGTGCTTAAAAAAATGAAGCTCTAATGATGAAATTTAGGGGGATCTGGGGCGTAGGGGGTGGGTCACTAAGAACCAGGACCTTACCCAGAATTCTTTATCATAGGTGGCCACTAATCTGTCTCCTGCTAAGGCTAATAAGACTTACCTTGTGCCTTGTTGACAATCCCGGCAGAGGCTCATGCCTTGTATTTGCAGTTCTGCTCTTATCACAAGAACTTTGCGTCCACTAGATGGCATTCAGATAGAGCTGGTGGACAAATTTTTATTTCTACAGCTTAATGATGCTAAGAAACAATGAACCGGAGAGCTCCTCCTTCTTGCCAGGATTTTAGCTTCGTTCATATTGTCTCTGCCTCATGGGGTGAACTATGTGACTGCTACTGAATGTAGAAAGAGAAGGCATTTTACTTGTGTATAGCGCTATATAGTATTCAACGGGCCTCATGTCCATTCTTTCCTTTTCCTCACTTCTTGACCTTATAGAAATGATCATTTCCATTTTACCTCCGCAGAAAGAGGTTCGAATACATCCGCTAGGAAGTAGCAGAGCTAGAACTTGAATCTAAGTCTTTGAATTCTGATTCTAAATAGAACATATGTCATCCCCAAATAGTCAATTAGAGATGTATCATAGAAGAGACAGTGGTTGGCTGACTGAGTGGGCAGAGAGGCCCTTGGAGGACTGACTGTAGTTGGGAAGTGACTCTGGCCAACATGTGAAAATGTTGAAAAGGGGAACATTATGGTGCCAGCCTTCCTTCTGGTGATCCCAGCGGACATCAGGATTTATGTGTCTTAAGTCCAGAGTAGTGGGGGCGGACGACAACATAAGCGTGGCCTATGACTTTCAGGAAGGCAGGAGAGTAAGAAAATGTGGGTTGTGCTGGCAGAGAGGAAAGATGGTACTTAAAATAGAGCAGGGGGTTCTCCCAGTTACCTCTGAGATTCTGCTCACGCAGTCAAAACAAGTCCTAAGAAGGTGAGGAGGTTCCTTCAAAATCACATTTCAGCTGGGAATGCAAAATAACCGTGGGCAAGTAGAAGAGTTTGTGCTGACTGAGGTCCCCTAGGAATTATCTCTATGTTGTCTGTTCACTTAACGCTGTATACAAGTCTTACACAGCATTGTATTTCATTAATATTGTTCCGGTACAGAGTGCTTGTCTTATATTTCAGATGCTCCCAGGGATGCTGGGAGTAGGAATTATGCTAACCAGCAATATTCCATGCACTTAATCACTCCTGGGAAATTAATATAGCCGTAGCGTTGACTAAGGAGTTAAGAGAAGAAGGAGGGCATTTCAGGTGTGTGGATCAGAGGATTAGCAGGTACAAAGGTACCAATGGGAATGAGTTTAATCTGTGGGGAAGAATAAAAGCCCCTGCCTGGTCAAGGTGGAGAATCTGAGCACAGGAAGTAAGGTTGGACAGATAACTTCAGGCTGGATTAGAGGGCTTGGTATGTCACACTGAAGAGGGTTTGCCTTGACATGGGCATCACAAGGTTTTTAAGGAAGTATCATTTTAAGATTATTCCAGCAATGCACAGGATGGTCTGGAGGGGGAAGAGCTTGGGGGCAGAGAAAGGATGTAAGGCTATCGAAGTAATTATTTATAGGATGTAATATAGGGCTGACCTTGTAAGGAAGAACAGATATGAAAGACACTAAGATGAGTTCCTTTTCCTTGCCAGTGAGGAAGTCAATTGTTTGCTGAACATAGTGTCCCCACTGGGATCCTGTGGGCAAGAAGTGGGTTTTCCTGCTATTCTCTTAACCTCCCATCCCTGCTGCTTATTTTCCCAATATGGTCTCCTGTTGTCTTAATGGAGCCGTGGAGCTCTGCTCATTAAAACTGAGCAGCACATTACAAGTATCACTCATTTTAAGTAACTGATTTTATAGCATTTCAAACCTGCCAAGTTGATAAATTAGGCACTGTACTATTTTATACAATCTGGAGTCTCAGATTTACGGAATTTTGAAAATTTGCAAATCTTGTGGCAAATGGCAGCACCTGCTGGCAAATATGATATTACAGGCTAACTCTAGTAGACAGTGGAATGGCCCAGAGAAAGATGAACAAAGAGAACGAAGCTGCTTGAGATGGAAGGGTTGAGGAGGGGAATGTATAAGCTTGGAAGAAATTAATATATTTCAGGGAAATACAAGAAAAGCAATCACTGGGGTGCCTGGGTGGCTCAGTCGTTAGGAGTCTGCCTTCGGCTCAGGCCATGATCCCAGAGTCCTGGGATCGAGCCCCGCATCGGGCTCCCTGCTCTGCGGGAAGCCTGCTTCTCCCTCTCCCACTCCCCCTGCTTGTGTTCCCTCTCTTGTTGTGTCTCTCTCTGTCAAATAAATAAATAAAATCTTAAAAAAAAAAAGATCTAAATGCTGCAAAAAACTTTTTTTTAGGATACTATGGCAACCAGTCTGACTACACTCCCCAAAACTTCAACAATAATTATTTTGTATTTAATGCATTTGAGAATTATTTTCTTAGGAATTGTTCTCCCTGAGAAAATACTTTTTAATATATTAGAAATTGGTGTGTATATGAGGAGGTGGGATATGTCTTCACTTTATAGCCCTTGTTACTAGAATTCATACATTCTATAAAGTCAGATTTTCCAGACTCATACATGATTCAAAGAATCTTTATAAGGTCTGGTCATAGGTTTACAGGGAGACTGGTGTGTAAGAAAACTTATTGACCTCCCACCTTTTATTTGCAGAAATAATTTAAGACTACTTTAAGCAAACTGTAAAGAACTAACTCTTCCCTTAATCTGGTTGGGAAGATAGGAGCAGGTGTAAAAAATTAATGAATAATAAGATATTATCTATCAGAAGGTAGTAAAAAACATATCTCTGGAACTCGAGTGCCTGGGTCAACATCCTGACCGTGCAGTTCTTTAGCTTGGCTTCTTGGGTAAGTTGCATAAGCGCTCAGTGTCTGATTTGTAAAACGGGATAATAATAGTACCTGCCTCATAGGGTTGTTGTGAGTTTAAAATAGCTAAATATATGTAAAGCACTATATAGAGCCTGGTATTAGTAAGTACTACATATGTTAGCTACTATTATTATGGAAAGCGGTAGTCCACACCACACCCAGACAAACTTTGTCAAACCATCATATCCCCCATCTATTCTTCTTCTTTTTTTTTTTTTTTAAAGATTTTATTTATTTGACAGAGAGAGAAATGAGTGACATATTCGGTAATCTCTGCAGGATTAGCTGTACATCCTTTTGGGAAATAGTGATAAAAATAAAGAAATAGTGTTGAGAAGAAAAAAAAACACAGAAGGATGAACTGGGGAGGCCTACTGGGAGGGTGGTGGTAGTTCATGTAACCTGAGTTTTTTAAAAGAAGTAGGATTTATATGAGAGAAGAGGCAGACAGAATGGCCAGAATAATAGTGCATGTAGCCTGTTGCAGGGATGAGAAGAGAAGCTGGTCGGATTGAAGCAGTGTGGGCACAGAGGGAAGTATTTGAAGCCCTCTGCTGGGATGATCGTGGAGCCTAGTATTCAAGGCTGAGGAGCCAGAACTTTACTCTGAAGAATTGGGAACCACAGATGAGGTTTGCATGGGGGAGTGTGGCCCGTTAGAATTAATCTGTGCTGGAAGGGTGAAGGATGCCGCAAGGCCAGGACAGGAGTTGTAAGGGATGAAAGTAATTTTCCTTCTACCCTTTTGAGTTCCTAGCTGAGATGCCTGCAATAAAATGTAGATTGACAAGAGAAAAACAGCTTATTAACATGTATACCTCATGTACACATGAGAGATACCCAGGAAAACTGAGTAATTCTTGGAGGTGGCTTAGAATTCAGGATTACACACCATCTTAGTAGGGAAAGGCATTGGGGAGGGGTGGGTTATGTAGGCCTCTTAGGGGAGAGTAAAGGGAGATGAATGGGCTCTTAGAAGAATAGATGGGCGGGACGCCTGGGTGGCTCAGTTGGTTAAGCGTCTGCCTTCGGCTCGGGTCATAATCTCAGGGTCCTGGGATCGAGTCCCGTATCGGGCTCTCTGCTCTGCGGAGGGCCTGTTTCTCCCTCTCCCCCTGCTCTTCTCTCTCTCTCTCTGTCAAATAAATAAAATCTTAAAAAAAAAAAAAAAAAAAAAGAATAGATGGGGGATATGATGGTTTGTGACAAAGTTTGTCTGGGTGTGGTGTGGACTTCTAGTCTCATTTCCTGTGATAAAAGTCCATCTTCCCTGGATGCTGAAACTCTTGGGGAAGGGATTGATGATACGTGAGTTCCTTTTGGAAGATGACAGGAGTTCAGAGTAAGCCTCTCTTTGCATTTGCTGGTTTTTAAGTGCCTATAGCTCAAAATAACCAACATACCAAAGTGGCAGATTTGGGCTGGCATTTTCTGCTACCTTTCAGGGTCAAGTCAGTGTGGGACCAGAAGTGCAACAGTGAGAGTTTGGAAAGGAGAAAGGCAGATGGAAGGATGATGAGATGAACCTCACTAAGGAAGACCTGATGACATTGAAGGTAGGGGCCAAGGGAGGGGCTAGGGGAGATCCTACTGTTTGAAGCCAGAGACACTGGGATAGTTGAGATATCAAGTGCTCTTAGGAGGAGGCTGGGTGTGCTGTAGATGGTATTCTAGACGTGCTGAGGTTGAGGTGGCAGGAAAAAAATGAATACTCATAATAATGTCTGTGGCAGCTTACATCATGACAAATATCCTCAGCAGTTCTAGGTTAGAAGGTTTCTTTGAGTGTGGGGGTACATCCCTAGACAGAAATCCAAATAATTTTCTCAACTTTTCATTTGTAGTACATGTGTTGTCATTATAGGACTAGTGATTTCACTGCTTTTAGGCTGAATCTGGGTAGCATTTGTCTGTCAAGTTTTCATCATTATGAGCACTAAGTGTGGCCCATGCATCCTGGATCATTCATGTTAAGCCTTTTGTGCTGACTTTCTGCCTGAGGACCCCCATGTCTTTCCTTCTAATTTAGCATTAATATTAATGATGACCGCTAGAGCAGAAAATCAGATCAGCAGGCAGAGTCAGATCTCCTCCTTTAAGAGCTCCCAGTTTACCCAAATGTGAAGGTCTGGGGGCGCTTTTGTCCTTCAGGTGAAGCCTGGCAAGTGATTGAAGAACCCCTTTCCTCGAGTGAAAGGTTGATGCCATTAGTGATGGTTCACTCTTTGCAACCTCATTTAGCAGCACACTAAACCGTGGTTCATTACGCTGCAAGCGTCTACGTCATGGCACCAGAGGCTTCTGAGGGCACTGGGCTGAGATGGTGGCTTCACTGTTTAACTTCCGAGTCGAGGACATTTAGAGCTCTGTAGGAAGAACAGACAGAGTAGCAAGTGCAGTGAAATTGAACGTGGCCAGATTTGCCCTAACATTGAATTAATGCTCTAGGCTCTGGGATTCAGAAATAGTAACAACATTACACACAAAACAAGATGGGGTAAATTTTGCAGGGGATCATTTGTTTTCTCATTTCAAGGCTTGAATGGTCAGATGTAATAGGGAGAGGAAGCAAAGTAGAAATAAAAATTGTAATCTACAACTTGGCCCAGCTGCCAAATTGTGCTTAGGTGTATATTGATATGTCTTAAGTTTTAACCCCAATTTTCTTTTTCCTCTGTGGCCTTGTGGATGGGTTCAAAATTATCTTAAGGTTATAAGATTTCTCCTGTGTGTGATCTGCTCACTTGTTCTCCTTCCACTCGGAAGTCAGCAATGCCCCCAGGGGCAGGGAACACAAATAGCTCAATATGCTTTGAGTCATCGCTTCCATTTTTATAACTTTCGCTTGTTTTATAGTCTAATTTTAGGCCTGACTTATTTTTTCCTCTTAGTGCTATATTAATAAAATTCACAATGCCTTGATTGTAGCAAAGAGTCAAATGTTCATTGAATGACTGTTTCATAATCATAGTGTGCATGAAAGAACCCTGCAACGCTGCTTTGGTGACGCTCTTGCTCAAGCAGCGTCAGCCTAAAAGGAAGGCGCACCTGGATTCCAGTTCTAGGTCACTATCTGCAGGTTAGCTGAACTATCTGAATTTCGGGTTCCTCGTCTGCTAAATGGGATCGTATGTCCTTCACAGAATCATTGTGAAGAATGAAGAGATAACATATAAAAAGTGCCTGGCAGAATACCGAGCATATAAATGAGCCCTTATAAAGTATTTGCCAAAGAAATTAATAACTCCAATGCAAAATTTCATAAGACAAGGTCAGTTTCCCAGATAGAGTGAAACTTTTGAAGTGTCATACGAATGACCTAACATCCGTCAGGGTTGTGTTATAATCCTCTCTTTCTGTACACACTTTTTAATTGCCAGATTTGTGCTGGAAGGGAACTTGGATATCTCCTAAAATGATTTTAAAATTTTCCTAAAGGTACGTTGAAAGGGATTGACTCTCTGCTTTTAATAATGTCAACCAAGAGCAAAAATGGACCCATAAGGCCATCATTCAGATTGCTTAAAATGATGAATAAACAAACAAAAAAAAGAAAGTGTTAAGTGAGCTGTATGAAAACTTTAGTCTCTCAGAGTTTGCAGACAATATTGTGGTATCATGGCCTGAAGATTGGACCACTGCCCTCCTGGGAGCCACCACGGATATTCATGTTCTCCTGGACTCCCCAGACCATTTGTGGACACCTCTAACCATCACGAAGGAAGACTGTGTCATAGACCTATTTTTGTTTTGGGGCTTGATTAATTTTTCTTCACATCATAGTGGAGTAGAATTATTTCTGGGAAAGAAGTGAAGCTTTGTGCTATTAGACAATTTGGCCTTTCCTATCAATTACCCTTAACTCAAGAAATCAGAGAAGAGAGGCTCAGAATTAATGAACAAAGCACTCAATAAATCAAGTAAAAATGGAAGCCCACACGTTCTTGATCAAATGTTCTCTAAACTTGATGTTAGCAGTGGAAACTGACCCTGTGGTCCTCCGGGAGACTGATTCAATGGTCTTCAGAGCCAGCAGGTGCATCCAAAATGCTATCACTTACTCCCCTCCCCCATGTTTTCTAGCCGTGGCTTACTTCTCAGTCACAGCCTTTCTTGGCCCCTAAATCTTAACTCACTTCCTATTGCCTCTCAGAGGGAGAAATTTACCATTTCACAACATTAAACATACACACAGAACGCTGCCTTATTAGGTAACTGTCCTAAGTTTTAGGACAAATTACCTTTCTTGCAGCAGGCACCTGGAATGCCTGTTTTCTAGTGGCAACTCAGAGCTTCTGGAGAGGGTCATGAGAGGGGATCTGATTCACTTGGGACTTTACTCACATAGGACAATGGGGAGCCCCTGCAGATGGCAGCAGTACTTCAAATTTCACCGGCCAGGAAGGGCCTGTGTTTCACACAACCAGAAATCAAAAGACGCTGGCTGAATCCTTACCATTGTCTCCAGTCCCTGTCATTTCCAACCACTGTTCCAGATTCCAACTTTACCTCTTTGAGTCCTGCACAGCGTAGAGCATGGACAGAAGGAAGTGAAGCCCAAGAAATGTCCGTCTAATCCCCTTTATCAAAGAAGAAAGGAATTAAAAAACCTTGCAACACCCCCAGCCCCTCCATTTCCCTCTCAAACGTGGGTTCTCTCTCCAACTTGAGTGTGAAACTGAAGGAATAGAAATGGAGATTGTAGATCATACACTGATTTTTTTTAAATGATATTCCTCTCCACTGGCTAGTTAGACTATTAGACAAAGAATGAACAAACTGTTCCTTTCGCTTTCTATTGCTAGAAAGGCCCATTAAAGAAAATTAATGTTTATTCTGTAATTTCTGAGAACTATGTGCAATGCCTGTACATAAAAGGTGTCCATAAATATGAATCTAAGTCTTTCACATCTGATTTGAAAAGCCGTATCGTTTATATAATTTCCTTTGTGGAGTTGAAAATATAAAACATGTCTAGGCTGATCATCACATTTACATTTATAATTATTTCTAACTTGGATTTTTAAATTGCAAAGGCAATACAACCTTATATAAAAAGCCCAACAATTCAGAAATATAATAGAAAAAGTTAATCATTCCCCTTGGCCCTATCCTACTTCCTGAGGTGACTGTTAAATATGCTCATAAAAATACCAAAACGGTAGGATCTTATCGTACACATTACTACAACTTTCTCTGGATCAATAGATAGTTGGAAGTCTTATATAAAGCTGCACAGTATTCCAAAGAATGGATGTAACATAATTTATTCAACCATAGCTCCTGTGATGGACATTTGGGGTATTTCCAGTTTTGTCATCAACCACAAACAATGTACAACTTTACAAATTTCATGTACAACTTTATATACTGATGTGGTGTTTTTTGTTTGTTTGTTTGTTTTTTTCTGTAGGCCAGAGTCCTCAAAGTGGACTGTTATATAGAGAGTTTTGTGTACTGTGAATTTTTAGTGAATACTGCCACATTGCCTTCTAAGAAGGGTATAACAATATTTGGTTGTTCATTTGCCTACTTCCTTGCCAGCACTTGATGTTACCAATTTTTAAATGTTTGTTTGCCAGTCTGCTGGATAGAAAATGGTATCTTTCCTGAATTTGCATTTCCCTGGCATAATGTCTAAAGGTATGGACCTAGAGTCCCACTACCTAACTGTGGTACGTATTACATGTGTGAATTTAGCAAGTTCCAGAACTTCTCTGTGACTCAGTTTCATTGTTCCCATTGAAAAGAGGAAAAATAATAGTACCTGTCAAATAAGATTATTATTGGGATTAATTGAGTTAATATTTGTAAAAATTTTACGAATAGTGCCTGATGCTTAGAGCAGTGCGATACATAATAAACACTAGGTGAGTTAAATGCTAGTGATATTGAACATCTTTTTATATTTTATTAACCATTTGCATTTTTTCTGCTAAATATGAATGTCAAAATGTTTAGTTTTTAGTGTAAAAAAAGTGGATGGATTTTTTTTTTTTCCCTTTTGAAATCAGATTACTCCCATGGAAAAGCATAGCAATTCCTGCCCCACATCCCTTCTCCAAGAAATACTCCACTGCTTGGAAATGCCAGATGCCAGATGCTAAGAAGAATTTTGCTGGAATGTTTGTTTGTTTGTTTATTTATTTATTTAGAGCGAGCTGGGGTGTGGGGTGAGAGGGGCAGAGGGAGAGGGTTAGAGAGAATCTTAAGCAGACTCCATGCTGAGTGCAGAGCCCAACATGGGGCTCGATCCCATGACCCTGAGATCATACCTGAGTTGAAATCAAGGGTTGGATGCTTAACTGACTGAGCCACCCAGGTGCCCCTGGAATGTTTGAATTAGAAGGAAAATAGAAAAGTTTTAAAAATTTTCTAAATACAAGAACCATTCCCCTCCTAAAATAAAAGGTAATTTAAACTTTTCTTTCCTAAAAGGTGGAACCTCAGATTACTTGGATAGAGATGTAAATCCATTAAGGCTTTTCAGAGAGAGAGCAACAGGGGAGAGAGAGAGACAGAGAGAGAGTGAGAGAAAGAGAGAGAGAGAGAGAAAGGCAGTTGAAAAGCAACTTAATTGCCAAGGGTACAATTTTACAAATGAAAAATCGTCACTTGATATCTTGGATTTCAGAATAGCTCGGCCTTTCTTGTTGAGATTACTAACCACATACCTCTTTTCTCAATTGGTTATTTTTCACTTGGATTTGTCCTATACAGGGAATCTTGTATTATTTATCAGTCATATAAATCTGAAACCACCCAGCATCAGGCTTGCTTAAATGTCAGAGACAACTATTTCTTGTGTTCTTCCTCTCAGCTTCTACCAGCTACATGCCTCTTTTAATGTTTTCTCTACATCATCAGTGTGATGGAAAGATGCTCTTTCATCAGGCCTTGGTTTTAGTCTGTTCTGGTTAAAATCACATCTGAACAGTTTTATTCCACTTCAGAATTATTGGGGGGATGGGCACTATTCTTCGGCAACATCAAAGTGACTTTTATTGAACCTTAGAAATGATGGCAGGCAGTGAGAATGTTTATGGAAAAACACCCCTTCACAATTGCAACTTCAAACTTTCTGATATCCTACCGCCATTTTCTATTTTTCCAGCTCATTCCCTGTAGTCCTTGGACTCCATAGCTGTTCCACTTCACCTGCAGTCCGTTGACCCCATCACCTTTGCGCTGATCATCACCTCCCCTCATGTCTTTACTTAATTCCCTGTGTACATCTTCAGTGCCTCTGCCCCTTTCTGCCTCCATCACCCTACTTTGAAGTAATTACCACAAACCTCAAGTGGATTGTGTGGCCAGCTAATCTTGCAGCATTTCCCCGAATCCATTTCCTCTCTCCTAGACCATCATCTCATCCCTTCTTCTCTCCCCTCCAACCTCCAATGCCCCTCCCTACTCCTCGCTCTCAGCTCATGACCTGATTGCTTATTTCACTGAGAAGATACAAACAACCAGAAGAGAAATTCCTCATGCTCTAACCACCCAAACTCATAACCTAGCTGAATCTGTGCCCACGAACCAACTCTTAACTGTTCTCTCAATGGGCAAACCATCCTCGTACCCCCTGTAGGGCAGCCGTGGCACGTGGGTGCGAGAGTCCCCACATTCCCCACCCTTGCTTATTCAAGGAGAGCACTTCTGCAATTTCATATTTCCTCGTGCATGATCAGTCTCTTCCTCCTTGCTTAATCATCACCATCTGCACACAAGTGTGCAATATTTCATCTTAAAAAATTTTTTAATATAGGCGTTAATCACAAGCTTTTGTAAACAAATTGCTGTTTGGTCATTTTAATAAGGGAAAACATTATGTGAGAAGGTACAAAACATGAAGCTGGCTCCTTTCCCTTAGCGAAGCATAAAACATTTTTTCAAAGCCCCAAATTAGTGACACAGTAAATAGACATTCTATAAAGTACGCTAAAGCAAACCTGTTAATTGTCATATTTAAAACTGGAAAGACTCCAACATAGAGCAAAAATAGGAGTTATTATTAGGTTTTTTGTGGAGGAATTAATGAAATGAATGTTTATGGGCCACAAATTCCTAGTAAACTTAGCAAGTCCTATGACTTTGACACAAGTAATGTTACAATTAGTTTAGAAGTAGTATGGCTTAGACTCTCCCACTCCCAAGAAAGTACTAGGGAGATAATATACAATTCTTAAACATGAAGCTGTTTAGAGCATTAATAAATTGTGCACATATTGTCTAAGGAATCTGAACACTTCTGTTTCTCCAAATGGTTGAGCTGTATTTCTCAGCACTGGAAGGATTCATCACCTGTGAGTATACGGGGGGCAGGTTTATGGTGCCAGATTGGCTCTGACAGCCCTGGTCAGTAGACTCATTGGCACCTCACATCTCACACTGCAGGAGTTTCTGGTCCTGTGATTCCTGGAGGCAACTGGCTGACCTATAAATGGCTGCCAGCCCCGCTACTGACTACCTTCTGCTGGACTTCCAGTCTCCCCCAGCTGCGCCTTCATCTGGGTCGCATCCTCTGCCCCCGTCACAGAATACTCCAAGGACATGCCTGCCATCTTGTGCTGGCTCTCTGAAGCCCTAAGCATCTGAGCAGTAAAAATATTTGCAATTTTCAGTTCCATAATGCCTGTTTCTATCCAGAAACGAGATCTCTGATTGCTGAAAATAAGACAAACCATAGTTTCAGATGTCAGCTTTTCTGGAAGTCATAGGTAGCAGCACCCTTGGTGCTCAGCCACACAGGGTCCACCCAAAACCCCCAGGGCAGAGGATTGACATGTAGAAGTATTTCCCACCCCATAGACAGTAGCATTTTGCAGGGATAAAGTCAAACTCAGTGTCACACTGAGCACACCTTGGATATTCCTGGTCTAGGACCCACTGTGGCTCTTCCATACCAAACTGGGTGCCAAAGCTCTATGCCTGCATACCAGGCAAGTACCAGCTTCTCAGTGTCAAGTGCATGGACACTGTTAAAAAACAAAATTCAAGGGCTGCCTGGGTGGCTCAATCAGTTAAGTGACTCTTGATCTCAGCTCAGGTCTTGATCTCAGGGTTGTGAGTTCAAGCCCCTCAGCCCCCCCACCCCTTCCCCGTGTGAGCTCCACGCCTGGCGTGGAGCCTGCTTTTGAAAAAAACAAAACACAAAAAAACAAAATTCAACTGCATAAATTTGAGGATCTCATTGATTTATTAAATGATTCATGAATGGGGCAGCATCCCATCTAGCAAATAGAGGGGAGCTCTGAGGAGTTGTACAAAATGGAAGGTTTTTGTAAGAAGGATGGTGGGGCAAGGAAGTTATGAGCAAAAGAAAAGTGTTGTTTCAGGCAAGATCACCTTCCCACAGAAGGAAGGGCAGAGGGTCTTATTATGCAAATGTCCTCATCCTTCCTTGTGGGGGTGGGGGATGGAGAAGGCCCATGTGACAGATTACCTCATTGGTACTTACCAGAAAATTCCTGATTGGCACGTTAAGACTTATTCTGGGCACAGGCAGAAGCTGCAGTTAGGTACTACGCCCTGGTTTGGTGACAGCCTGGCTCAAGTAGTGCCACCTTGGGCCTGTGGTTTTCTTTTTAACTCCACTCTGGGGACAGGATGCCACTTCACTCACCTGTCATGGCTGCTGACCACTATCTCATCTTTAAAAAAATACCTCCTTGGACCCCAAATTACCTTCCAGCTGTTACCCATTTATATGCTCCCCATTACAGTAAAACTCAAAGTAATTGTGTATGTTCTTGTCCTCACTAGTTTATCTTCTCCTGTTTTTTCTGGAACCCGCTCCAATCTGCCATTCCTTCCCCCATGCCACCTCCATTGTCAAATCTAGCGCTATTAGTTGCAACTGACGCAGCTGATCACTCTTTCCTTCTTATGACACTTTCTTCTCTTGGTTTCTAGAACAGCATGCTTCCGGGTTTTCCTTCTTGTCCTTTCTCTGGCTCAGGCTCCTCTTTCTGATCTCTTAACATCGCAATGCCCAGGGGCTCAATCCCTGGGCCACTTTTCTCTCCTCTTTTCACACTAACTTCCTATGTGATTTCAGCCAGCGCCGCCCACAGGGATGACCGATAAAATACAGGATTCCCAGTTAAATTTGATTTCAGATACACAACCAGTAATATTTAGTCCTGTAACTTTACTTTCTATATCTGGCAACCTTACCCTCATGACTCCCAAATTTCTATCACTAGCTCAAATCTCTCTCCTGAACTTTTTACAGATGGCAAAACTGAACCTTTCATATTTAAGATTTATGTATTTATTTGAGAGAGAAAAAGAGAGAGCATGCTTATGCGCCAGTGGGGGGAGGGGCAGAGGGAGAGGGAGAGAGAGAATCTTAAGTAGACTCCTCACTGAGCTCAAGCCCTATACAAGGCTTGATCTCACGATCCTGAGATCATGACCTGAGCCAAAATCAAGAGTGGGACACTTAACCGACTGAGCCACCCAGGTGTCCCCAATCTTGCATATTTAATAGCCCCAACATCTCCATTTAGATTTCTAACAGGTGGCTCAAACTTACCATGTCCAAAACAAATCTTGATTCTCTTTCCTCCTATCAAATTTACTCCTCTTGTAGACTTCCTCCTCTCAGGCAATGGCATGACCATTCTTCCAGTGGATGTACTTGCCTTTGACCCACTTTTCTCACTTGCTGCACACTCCGTCTATTAGCAAACCCCAGAATATAATCAGAATTCTCACTTCTGCCACCGGCACTGCTACCATGCAGATCCCAGCAGCCTCCTAATTGTTCTCCCTGCTTCTACCTCTGCTCCCCTTCCCCAATATACACTCTACAGAGAAATCTGTTAAAAATATAAACCAGATCAGATCACTCCTCTGCACTAAAACCTATAATGTCTTCTCTGAGTAGAATGCAACATCCTTACCATGGCCTGCAAACTGCATACCATCTGTCCCTCTGCACCTCTCCGACCTCATGGGCCATCACCAGCACCCTTGCTCCTGAAACCGAAACAACAGTTTGCCCCTCGGTGAGTCAGAAACTGCACCAGGTGGAGTAGTTGCACAAAGAAAACTTTATTTGCAGCAAATAAGGACATCACGGGGAATGGCTTCCAAAGCCGTGACTTCCCTGAGCAAGGGGGATGGGTTCCTTTTATTTAGGGTTAGGATGAATATTTAGATGGGGAACATATGTAAAGGAGGGCGTGAGGTCGCGCATGCGCCTTAAGGAACATGCTTATACCCACATTGTATGTTATGTAAATGAGGCTTGTGCTCCTCCTCCAAGGGCGGAGATTGTAGTCTCATAATGAGGTAAAGGTAGTTGTCAGTCATTCCCGAGGTCGCTGCATGGTCCATCTGCGCAGGCGCGAATTAGGGGTTAAGCTCAGAGTGGCCCGTGTGGCCGGCGGCTGGAGGTCTTGTCAGCGGGGACGCTTTCGCTGGAGGGGCGGTTTCGCTTTCCGTTTGCCTGAGCTAAGAGACAAGCTTGAAAGAAGAGCTTAAGGAAAAATGTGGGAGAAAGGTCGGTGAGTACAAGCCCGTGGGCAGTAAAGCACCCTCTAGCCTGTCGGGTTTCCTGACTGTTCCCTCTGGCTGGGGTATCCTGCCCCCCAGGGGTATCTGAATGATGGCTGCCTCCCCGTGTTCAAGCCTCAGAGGCCGTGTCACCTAATGAGAAAGGCATGACGACCACCCTGTTGGACGCCTTCTCTCTCCATCGTGCTCTTGTAGGGGCCAAGAGCAGCCTGTCCCAAAATGTGCCACTTTGGTGTATTGGTTATTTTAGATAAAAGTTACTTAAAAGACAGCCTAGGCAAGGACACTCAGACCGTCTTCTGTCCTCCTGAAAGCAGGGAATGCATCCCCCCTGTGAAAGGCACCCTCTGTGTGCCAGGAGGTAGACACCTTATCCCCAGAGCGGGGAAATTTAGAGCCCAGAGGCTGTATAAACAACCCTTGCTACGTTTTACTAATTTACTACCCCAGCCCAAATTCTGTTGAGAATTCCTTACTCACTGAAGCTCCCAAAGTTAAGGGTTTTTTTTGTCCTGTCAGTTCCTCACAGATTTATTGTCTCTGCCTAAAGAGTATAAAAACTGCCCACTTTGGTTATTTCTTTAGGTCTCAATTTCATTACTGGGCCTCCGTGCACACATAAAACTTTGGCTTTTTCTCCTGTTAATCTGTCTCATGTAAATTTAATTCTTAGTCCAGCTGGATTACCTTGATGGTAGAGAAGTTTTCCTTCCCTTCACTCTGCTCCTTAAGCCTACTGTATTTTCCTTCATACTACTTAGCACCACCCCTGGCATGTTTATTTATTGTCCGTTTCCATCCTCTCCCACAACTAGAATGTAAACTCCGTGAGAGCAGGGCCTTGATTTTGTCACTGCTGGGATAGTGCCAGTGACCATAATTGCCATCAATATTTGTTGAACAAATGATTGAGTCAATTAATGAATAAAAGAGAAGAGCTTTATTATGGAAATTGTGATGAAAGAAATCATCATCTTTCTTTTTGTTCTATAGCTTAATCCCACTTGTAAGCTAGGCATCTCTCTTTTTGTCAGGGCAGCTTTTCAGCTCTGCAAAATGTGTGTGTGGGAATAGCTGTGCCTTCCCCTGACAAATCACTAAAAACCTTCTATTATTTATAAGGATTCGAGCAGAAGGGAGGGATGCATCTTTCACTAAAATAATTTAAGGGATCAAGGATTGGGAAGCTTCAAACCAAAATTAAGTACAAAAAGTTGAGTATTTGCCCTCGTAGCCTTTTCAGAAAGTATACATGCCCCTGGAACGATGCATTGTCTTAGAATATAAGTATTACTTTAGAGTTTACAAAGAGCTTTTCTTTCCTATCATCATCTCAGTTTCATAAGTAGGAAACTGAATCTCAGAGGGATTACAAGGTATATTAGAGGTGGAGCTGCCACCGAGTCTGGGTTATCAGCTTCAGTTCAGCTCAATAAAACAAAGAGATGGGGCCTTGGAAACTGGTCTTATCAGAATCACTTAAGTGACTGTGAGTTGGGAAACCTGTCTTTCCCATAAAAATTATGGATAGGACTCAGGAAAGTGACACGGTCTAAAAAAAATTGAGAATTTTCACAGAAAGATTGACAAAACCAATTCAAAGACACTTTTATCTTGGCTTCCATTTGCTTATCTGTATCTATTAACCTAGAGTTCATACATTTTTTCCATATTTTTTGTTCAAGAGTGAACTGTTTTTATGGATATCTCAATCTTTAGTGGATTTTGAGACTTTAGAAGCCTATAATCCAGAATATGCTTGTCTTAGTCCTTTTTGGCTGCTGTAAAAAAATGCCATAGACCGAGAGGCTTGTAAACAACAAACATTTATTTCTTACAGTTCTAGAGGCTGGGAAGTCCAAGATCAAGGTTCTAGTAGATTCAGTGTCTAGTGAGGGCTGACTTCTTGGTGCTGTGTCCTCACATGGCAGAAGGGGCAAGGGAGTTCTCTGGAGCCTCTTTTATAAGGGCACTAATCCCTTCGTGAGGGCTCCACCCTCATGACCTAATCACCTCCCAAAGGCCCCACTTCCAAACACCATCACATTAGGGTCAACATATGAATTTGGGAGGGATACAGACATTCAGTATATAACAATGCTTACATTATTTTTTTAAAGATGTAATTGCTGTTAAATCCCAAAATTTAAAAAAATTACACTGAGGTACTTTGCAGATCCTGGAGGGTCCCAAGATCGTATTGTTAAATGTACTTATTTACTACTTCCTTCTCATGGTAGAACATAATTTATTCTATATGGTAGGTTATTGGTTTGCAGCCCGTTATTAAATTTTTTTTTTTAAAGATTTTAATTTTTTATTTGACAGAGAGAGACACAGCGAGAGAGGGAACACAAGCAGGGGGAGTGGGAGAGGGAGAAGCAGGCTTCCTGCCAAGCAGGGAGCCCGATGCGGGGCTCGATCCCAGGACCCTGGGATCATGACCCGAGCCGAAGGCAGACGCTTAACGACTGAGCCACCCAGGCGCCCCCCGTTATTAAATTTTTTATAAGTGGAAAAGGGCTAGCACTTTGCATGCTGATATCTTGTCTCCAGTCTTTGCCATTGAAAAAAAAAATGTCATCCTAAAGTCAGTTTTCAAACTAGACCTGCCATGTTTACTATTCCTGGCTGCTATCATCCTTCTGGCTCCTTCTAAGGAAAGAGCACAAGCAGCAAATGTGATGTGAGGACCCTCTGAAACAGGCTGGTCAGAAATGTAAGGTGAAGTGGGAATCCAGCTTGCCTAAGAGAATTTCTCTGCTGGCAGCTGCTTCTTCCCCCTCCTACGTGACTTTAAATTTCGACCTGCAGGAAATGTTGGGGAGAAATGGGCCTGTTTAGGGCTTTTCAGAGAAGGAAAAAGCCTTGATGGGGATAGTGGAGATCCAGTAGCTAAGTAAACAGCGGGGTTTGGCTAGAGAAGAACTGAATGGATGTTTCTGCCAAGGTGGAGGAGACAGGTAGGATGTCTATGTAGAATCATATAATGGATGGAGCTAAAGGGGAAGTGCTTCCAGGAAAAGACCTGTTGGGATTTTGGGATATTTACTTTCTGGGGTATTCAGGCAGGATTGGACAAGAGACTTTGCTTTAGTTCTCTTTCTGACAGTAACAATCCTACTCCTCCATTGCCCAACAAAACTTCGCTTGAATCTGTCCATTCTAGGGACCTTTGTGAGTCAATGGTGGTGGCCAGAGGGATTGGTTAGATGTTGTATGAAGGAGAGGTAGAGGGATAGAATCCAGGGAGTGCTTGCACTAGAGGGCATGGTGACTGTCGTCCTATCTGTAGTGTATAACGAGGGTCAGAGAATTATTGGGAGCACAGGGTGTCCAGAGAACTTGCTGCCTGTCCAGAGAGAGGCAGAGTTGTTTTGTTTTGTTTTTTCAGACTGCAATAGGACATCAGTGAGGTTGTTCAAAATTTGCCCTTAACAATGAAAAATATCTTAGACTTGTATAAAGCTTACTATATTCTAGGTACTACTCTGCACATTTTACATATATATTCACTCATTCAATCCTTAGGACAGCCTGTGGGGAGGCAATTTTATCATGCCTGTTTTACAGAGGAGGAAGCTGAGACACAGAGAGGTTCGGTCATTTACCCCAAGGTCAAATAGCTAGAAACTGGCAAAGGTTGAGATTGAACTCGGGCAGTCTGACTCCAGAGTAGGTGGCCCTTTCAGCACATGACACAGCCTTACGGCCCATGTTTCAGGAGTGGCTGGTTGACCAGACAGCTATCCAAGTATTCAGAGTCACTGGCTGGAGCTAGATAACAAAGACTGGGGCTGGTGGCGGTGGTGCATAGTGGGGAGACAGCAGCATGAGTTAAGGAAATAAATACTTGGAGGTAATGGTAGGATGGGTGTTGGACCAGAAAGGAGGGCATCTGCATGGGGTGAAGGTACTCTTTGCATGCTACTTATGGGCTCTCTGTGCAGATACACATGGGAATAACACAAACAAAGAAATCACAGTTAGCTATTTGTAGTTTATTGTCTGATTTTCTTTAGGCCCAAAGTACGTGAGTTAGTGCTCATTTTTATGGTTGCTGTGGAATTTTAGATAGGAAATCTTTAGTGGGTTACAGTCTGAGTTCAAAATGATCACATTTTGTGCCTAGTTAAAATCACTGCAGGTTATTGTATGTTCTGATTTTGAAAAGGAACCAGATGTTTTCAGTGTCCTTTGCCTGAGAAAAGAACAAGTTAGTCCCAGGTTGTTTCCGGTTAGATTTTATGACATTATGTATCTTTCTGCCATTTGATAAGTTCCAAGATAAAAAATGGGATAAATGATTGAGATCCTTTCATTCCAACAAAATACGTGTGTTATATGGTCAGCTTATATCCAGTCAGAAGCTTAGACTTCCAGATCAGGCCACCAGCCATGTTGTAACTCTAACATTTTCAAAACCAGTTTAGGATTAGCCAAGGCTAATTGTCTATGTGATTGAAACTAAGGACGAGAAATGAAGCTTGGTGCTTCTTTATGGACATGACGGTTGCCTTCTCCTCCTCTTCCTCCTCTTTCTCCTCTTTCCCTTCGTCGTCAACACCAACAAACATTTGTATAGTGCTTTACAGTTGACAAATCATGGCACATGACGTTGAATTTGCTTTGCATTTTCTTCACTGTTTTCTACTTTCCATCAAAGGATAATATGAAATTATCGAAAATTGAAATTGTTCCTTTGTCTTTTAAAACTGTGACAGGGACATACACAATTACCAACTCTTATCTAAAATAATTAAACAATGGCTAAAAATATGACAGCAATAATTAGGTCAGTTGACTTGGACAACTAAGATATGGGTATGTTCTTTGAATATTAAAACAAAGAACAAAACCAGGCTTTGTAAGATTCAGAGATAGGAGGATAATTCCAAGGATGTAGTCTTTTTATATTAAATTATCTTATATCAGAAAATTCATCTTAGAAGTACCTAGAACTGATTGCAGTAGTGAATAAAGAGAAAGATAATCAGGAATTGTGTAATAAATTGCTATACATTTGGCCTGAAAATTTTTTTGGAATAAAGGACTTAGGTGATTAACAACTGGGATTGGGAATATGATGGCTATATACTTTATTTTCAGTCTTAAAGGTATATACTTGGATATTGTTTCTTGATTTGATATGCTGGGCAGATACCTTGGCCTCTGTGTGTCTCGTGTGCAAACTAGCATTCTCTGACCCCACTTCTAAGGGAAGGTTACCGCTGAGGGCCAGCTGATAGGAATGCTTATGAAAAACAGCCAGGAGCACAGTGCCGTGTAAATGCTAACCACCAATGATAATGATACAGAGTGGGAGGAAAGGTATGTTGCCTCCTTTGCCCAATTTTGCTGTGTAGAGTTTGACCTCCAGGAAAGTCATTTTGTTTGTGGGTGTGTGAGCAAGCATGCATGCATTTAAATTATCATAGAATATAAATTTAATAATTTTCAAGATGGGTTTTTATTTTAAGAGTTTTTAGATGTCAAGTCAGTAACATTCAAATTTGTAAAATGAAGGCATTTTTCTGCACAAACTTTTTTCTCCTGTGTCTGAACTTGGATATATAGATAGATGGAAACAGTTTTTCTTGTCATTAACCAACTTTAAAGGCAACTTCAGTTTAATAGGCTGTAGCTGAGTGCTCCCGGCCCAGTCAGCCTCTCTCTGCTTGAGCGCAGGCAAGAGTAATTCACTCTCAGTGGGAAGCAGAAAGGGCATTTGCTATTTTCCTAAGAAACCAAAGTAAAAGCTGTGTGTCTGACAGCAGTGACACCCCACATCCCGCCCCGGTGGTGGCTGTGTAGCAAGTCTGTTGAGACATTTCCCACTGTTGTCACTGAAGTGTATGGGTTTATTTCCTGGAGAGACTACTCCCTGGAATAGTCTTCTGGGTGTGACTGCGGGCCCTCCCCCCACCCCCCCAAGCTCTTATCCTAATTTTGCATTCAGCTGTTACTTCCTGGAAAAGGGTCAGAAACCATAAGGAGGAGCAAGGCTAATTGTAGCCAAGCCCCAAATGTTGTAGGAGCTGAGGCTCCAGTTTCCTCATGAAAAGACTTCATTTGAGAGAACACAGTTCTCACCTGAAACCTTAATTGGACTCTATGATTTTTGGTTCTCTCAAATTCTGCAACATTTGGTCTTGTTCTGTGAAAAATATTAGGAAACTGCACTGTAGAAAAGCATCCCATTTCTCAAATGCTTTTAAAATTAAGACAAGACTTGTCTGGCAAAGGCATCACGATGCTTGGCAATGTCTAAAACTGATTTCTATTTTTCTCTTCTTATTGGAAAATACATCTGGGTTCATAACCTTGAGTCTATAAAAGTCATCATCTGTTATCTCACAAAGAACTTTTACGGAGAAACATTTCATCTGTTGTTCCTTTCCACTTGGCACTTGGCCTTGGAGACGATGTGGAGAAAGCCATGCATGAACTTTAATTGCAATACTGAGTTAGCTATAAGTCTGTATCTAACCTGATCCTTCATAGCATGCATTCTGCTTTGCAAGAAAATGCAGTGGGAGGTTTGTCTGCCAGTCATGGTTTTGTCCTTCCTCATGAATAGATGTAGCCTCTGACATTTCCTTTCTGCCTGTTTATCATCTGTGACTAGGGCAAACTCTGTCTGTTTACACCCAGCATTCAAAAATAGCTAAAACAAAGTACAATTCTTCCAGTTCTTGGAGTACCCACTACAGGCAAGGCAGTCTTTTGGGTGTAGAGCTCACCACTCTCCTGTAGTGTGGTGGGGAAAGCAAGAAAACATCTGTAAATACACATGTGCGTACTCGCTCCTGAGGGTCTTTGTGTCTTTTCTGTCATCGATATCTCAGTGGTTTATCTCTTCTGAATGTAAGCCCACAGAACAGAGTTTGGATCTAGTTGCTGGCATTCAGGGCATTACCTTTTACAAATAGTAAGAACTATAAATCTGTTTTTGGTGCTAGCAAGAGTCTTGCTAGGAAAAAAGGAATAAGGAGGTAGAGATTTTCTTAAGAGTCTCAAAAGGCCATAAAGCTCTCAGAAACCTTGCTGTTCCTGGCATTTATCTTTTTCTCCCTTCGCCATTTTGGGTATTATTTGATTTACACCAATAAGCAGGACTGAAGACTATCTCCTGGGTGTGGATAGAAGACATGGTTTCTAACACAGACTGCACGGAGTTCCAGCTTTGATGAATGGGTCTTTGATGAGTCCTTTGATCTCGCTCAATTTTTAGGTATCTGTTTGCAGACACCTGACAACGAGCACACTCAGCAGAAACAGCTTTCAGCCTTCATTTCTCTCCCACCCAGGAAAGCCATCAACCATGCCCTTTTATCTCTTCCACTAAAGCCAGATTGTGTCTCTGGCTTGAACTTCTTGAATTGGTAGTAGGGCTCTAAACTTCCTCACTTTCTGCATTTGTACTCAAATGAAGCAGCTCTTGCTGGACTTTTGATGAAATTGACTGAAATGAGACCCAAATCCAATAACTCCTTAGAGGGCTATGGTGCCTGGGGAGGTGTGAAAGGGGAGGAGTGGACAGAGTTTCTAACAAAGCCTGGCTCTTATTCCCACCCACGTTTGTGTCTTTCCTAGGTTAACATCTCCCGATGCTGAGCACAACCGAGACACGGAGGATGACGTGAACAACTAGGCCACAGGACTGCCAGGCTGTGGATGGTGCAGACAGGATTAATAGCAGAAAAAGAGAAGTGACTAACTCTGAGGGTAAGGAAATGGGGCTTGTCTTTAGGTTCAGAAATTAAGCCTATCCGCATGAAAATCATTTCTGGATTAAATAGAAAAGGAAAATGAGCACAGATTTGAATATAATAGGGTATAGTATAAACTTTTTACTCAAAATAGTCTTTTCTGAACATCTTACTCATGCTGCTAAGTCATAGGACTTAATGATGGTGGGGGAGTTGAGTTAGCAGGACATTTCCTGGAAAAGGAGCACACAAGATCATACATTGTCAAATAAGGTGGGTTGTTTTTTTTTTTTAAGAGTACATTGGGGACAATTTTTGATATAGGTGTCAGAAGAAAGGTAACATTTTAGCAGCCCAGAGCACTTGACTATCTAAATGATACAGGGAATTTGCACCAAAGGTATGGAGAGAAATGAGAGTTTGCTCTGGAAAGGGTTGGTCAGGGAAAGCTTTATGGAAGAGGTAATGATAATAGCTATCAGGTGTGTACTGTGGGCATTTCTTTCTACATCAGCTATTTCATGGACTTCTTGAAAGAGAGGTACGCTTACCCCCATTTTACAGATCATGAAACAGAGCATCAGAGAGGCAAAGTAATTTGTCTAAGGTTTTCCAGCTCATCACTGGTAGAGCAGGGGTTTGACCTGGGGCAGTGTGATCCTTTCCTTTATGCCTCACTGACTTCACTTGGGCCAGACCTGAAAGATGAATGTGATTTAGTTGTAATGTAGAGCAGTTTAGGACCAGCATCGGACCTAAGGGAGGAGAGTGGCCAAGGTGAGGGAAAGATGAGAGAACACCATTCCTCACCCTGCATGTTGTCTGTGGTAATGGAGAGTGGAAAGGAGACAAGCTTAATGTTGTGTCCAGCCTAGATTCATGAACCCTAGTCTCCTGACACCAAATAAAATGTTCTTTTCATGATGTTTTAATATATTTTATTCCATAGTTGGATGAAAAGCTAGTAGGTTTTAAAATGCAAAAGCATACCACCTTGTGTATGAATTTGTTAATATATAAAAGAAGCATGGGGGAGGACAGTTTGAAAGCCCAGGACACTAAGTCCTTGAAGAGAGGTAGGGAGAGACTGAAGACAACAGTGTTTATTCCCCGGTTTTACCTCAGGGTGGTGTGTGTGTCTGTGTGTGTGTGTGTGTGTGTGTGTGTGTTTGAATCTGTTACTGTGCATTGGGGCACAACAGAGGCTCCCAGAGATACTTCCTGTCCTGTTTGGCTATGGGCCCACCTACTCTCCAAGGGCAGAACTAATTGTTTCAACTTTTTATCTTGTCATTGGCAAGGCTTACTATTCTTTTCAATTACCCAACTCCTACACAGCTCATATCCCACTCTATTGCTCTCTCTGGAGGCACCAGGCTGGAAACCAGGTTCTGGATGGAACCCACCATTGCAGAAAATACTTGAGATGATCCTGGCTGACGTGAAATTTTGTCACACTGTCCAGGCTTTATATCTATCAGTCCTGTTCTGAATATTGGATTCATGAGCCTCTCTCATTACTGAGTACTTGCTTGCATGGGTTTCCTTTCAACTCTGAATAACCAGTAGCTCTTACAAACTTTCCAGGTAGCTCCCGGAAAGCCATCTGCCCTCTTAGTCTTGTTGCAGAACTCCTGGTCTGGGACCCTTCAGTGGACATCCACTGTTTCTGCCTGCTCTGGATCCTTTCTTCTTCTGGTAATAAGGACTCCTCCCACACTGCAAGCAACTCTTGCTGAGACTTCCAATTCAAATAGGTTCTCTCTTAGCATGTGCATGCATGGGTGCACTATTGTGTGCATGCACATGGCACATGAAAATGTAGGCCAATCAGATACTCTCTTCAGGAATTTAAACTTTAAACAGATTGACACAAGAATGGAAGGTGGTTGGAGGAGTGACCTGAGGTGACTGTCCCATAGTCTTGCTATTAAGATTGCCCCAGCTGCTCTTATTTCTGACTGTTCTAAGGTCTAAAGTTCAGCTTTTCTTTAATTTTTGTGAATTTACCCATGTACTTCCCAGAATTTCTTTTTTATTGTTCAGATTAGCTCGAGTCAGTTTCTGTTGTTTGCAACCAAAGAACTTTAATCAATATAGATCCTTGGGGCGCCTGGGTGGCTCAGTTGATTCAGTGTCCAACTCTTGATTTTTGGCTTGGGTCATGATCTCAGGGTCGTGAGATGGAGCCCCACATGGGGCTCCATGCTGGGTGTGGAGCCTGATTAAGATTCTTTCTCTCCCTCTCTCTCTGCCTCTCCCCCGCTCTCTCTTTCTCTCCCTCTCTCTCAAAAAAAAAAAAAAAATACAGACCCTTACTTATTTGAAATTACAACTGCCAAGAACATGGTTGTGGTCAGTGAGATGATAAAGCCCTTTGTGTTTGAGTCCTAAGACTGCTCACTGAGTGTTGGCATGAACTTGTTCCTTTTGCGCTCCCTTGAACTGCTCCCTGGACTGTCACCCTATCCTGTGCTCTGCCATTCTGGTTACTTTACCTAGGGTTGGCCTTCTTTGGACATTCCCTTCCCAAGACAGCTTCCTTAAGTTATCTCTGGTCTACCACCTGCTTTGGCACTAAAAAGTTTATATTTTCCTTCTCTAGTAGTTTCTCTAAAAGCCTCCATATTTCTCCACAAATTCCATGGGATTCCCAAACAGGGTTTCCATTCTTCTTTTAGCATCTTACTCCCACTACTTAATGTGCTACTCTACCCAATCTCTCTGAGCCTGTTTTTTTTTTTTTTTTAATTAATTTATTATTTTTTAAAATAAATGCTTTTCATGGCTGTAGAAATTCAGACTGCTGTCCATGTATTGGTATTAGTGTGTATTGAAGACAGAGGTTCCTGTGCAAAAGAGTGTGGATAACTTAGTGCAAACTCTTAGTCTCTTGGGAGAAATGACTCTGCATAGGCTCTAGGGACGATAAATTTACTCGTGTCATTTTATATAGGAAATGTCACAAATAAAGAAACACAGGCCCAGAGAAGTTCAGTCACTTGACCAAAGACAGTTAGCTAATTAGTTACAAAACCATATCTGAAATTCATCCCTTCTAATTCTCTCTGAAAAGTACTCTCCATGCTAAAAGTTGTCCTGGATGCTTTGCCTGCATGTTTTTTGGTGTTTTTTGTTTTGTTTTGTTTTGTTTTCATCCATTAACTCTAGCGCCAAGTTCACTAGAGAGATTATTCCACCTGAGATAGGAATGATAGTAAAGGCCTGAATCCAGAGGGGGAGTGAGCTTTTCCCTGCATGAGAAATAGGACAGGTCCCTATTTTGTTTGGTTTACTGAATCAAGAAAGTAGAAGCTTTGTAGCTCAGAGTCTGGGCTCTCTCTAGTGATTTTTCAGGGCAACCCTGGTGTTAGGGCTTCCATATCCCAGCCAGCAGGGATGGTTCACAGGGTTGGCCTGTGTCTAAGCAGGGAATGGACACCCACGAGGGTGATCTGGTCATGCCTGCCCTGCACACTTGATTCAGCTGAGAGGTGCACATCGCCCCAAAGAGCTGAGGTGCTCTGCCAGCTCCTTATCACTTACTAGTCCAGGCAGGCTTCCCGCAGGCAGGGCGAGGACTACTGAGTTACATCAGACATAAATGAATCAATACAAACTAATTCCTTTACAAAAGAAAACCCAATTAGTCACACTGCTGTCCAAATCAACTGCTTCTCTCTCTCAGCAGCTGACACATTCCAATTCCTGCATACAACTTCATTCTAATTCCCATTAATGAAAAATACATATCCATTTTGTTATTGCCAAGTTTAAGCCTTGCCAATTTGTTTTTTAAAATACAACCAATAATGGAAACTTAACTGTGGTCTTAGAGGGGTTTTCACAGTTTAGGGAAAAATCAGGCTTTCTGTTAGGAAATAGAATAAGCTCGCAGCAGGTGATGATCTCATCAGAGGTGAGTTCTCACTTGGCTGCCTTTATAAGAGGGAGATGCAGAACTGGGAGATGACCCCATGGCACCCCCTGGAAGATGCTGCAGCCCAACTCCATCCTCTAGGAAGAATGAGCATTTCCCACAGGACTTTCCTACTGATAGATGCATCCCTGCAGGAGCCCCCAAAGAAATCAAAGGCCACTTGTTAAGGGAAACTCAATTTTTCATTCACTCATCATACATTATTCTTCCCAGTGACCCTGGCAGCCAAAGAGACTGCTGCCTTCTAGGGCCAATGTAGAGCATCCATTACCACACCGACAAGTCAGATTCTGTGAGTGCAGATTGGCTGTTGAGGCGGTACCGTGGATAATTGAGCGTGAGCAGGTGAGTTTAGAGTCAAACTGCCTGGGTTCAAACCCTGGCCCTGCCACTCACTAGCTGTTTGACCTTGGACAAGCTCCAAGTTTGCTCACCTGCAGAAATGGGCTGCTACTGTATTTTCTTAGCTTTAGGATGCCACCATTCTTTTGTGTACAACTAAGGAAGTAAAATTGCTACTAATCAAACTGTGACACAACAGTGATTGCAAAATTCACCCATTTTATTTTATTTGTTATTTATTTATTTGAGAGAGAGAGCATGTGCCAGGGGCAGGGACAGAGGGAGAGGGAAAAGATCTCAAGCAGACTCCTTGCTGAACACAGAGGCAATGAGCCTCAATCCCAGGGCACTGAGATTGGGTCAGAAGCTAACTGACTAAGTCAGCGAGGTGCCCCCAAATTCACCCATTTTAGAGATGTTAAATGTAAAAAAAAAAAAAAGATATTACAGTTGAAGAAATAGGATAGCACCTACTTCATGGTACTGATATGGGGGCTAGGACAATTCAGATAAATGCTTAGCATTTTTTCTATCATGCAGTAAGCCCTAATAGATGATTCCTACTATTTTACTACCAGAAGGTAGGAGTTTGGGTAATTTCAGCAAATCATTTAACCCTCTGTGCTTTATTCTCTTCGTCTTTAAAATAAATAGGTAGCTATATGATCCTCCCACCCAGAATTGGGAGCATAAACTAATTAAAAAACATTTTTCGGGCCTTAACAGCTCTAAATATGAGACACTATCAACTCCTTCTGCTATTTATCTTCTGTAAACTGATAAGGAAATATATTCTGTTTTTTTATGTATGTATTAATTTAGTTGGAGTTCCAAGGCCAATTTAAACTTTCAACTTGGCGTATTTATATTTCTATTGTAATTGTTGAAAAAGAACTTTACATTTTTTCTTTATCATATTCAATATGACTCTGATTTTTCATAGATTGTTCTGTTTTATACCAAGGAAGTGAAAGTTACCTTAATATAGTATCTCCCTGTTGGGCATACCTAAATAAATAATACCTGGTTGCAAAATTTTTCGTATTTCTGAACTCCCACAAATTTTGGAAGAGTGACTTTGATTATATTGGCTGGGTGAGGAAGGAAAGTAAGTTCCAGATTATTGTTAATAATCACTAAACACAAAGGAGATTTGTTTTGAAATGTTATTCAAATACTAGTCACATAGAGATTTACTGTTGGATCCCACTTTGAGTAGGAGGGAGCTAGACCAATAGGGTCAGCTACATTGTATGAGAGAAGTTCAATATAATTCAGCTTTCAGTTATTGAATCTTAGTATGAAGCAACATGGTGTTAGGTACTAGAGATGCAAAGTAATTTAAGACAAAATTCTCGCCCTCCCAGAATTTATAGTTTGATAAGAAATGATAACACAGAGTGATAAATACTATAAAAATGACATGGAAGTACCAAGGAAGCAGTGACTTAACTCTGCCTGGCAAAACAAAGGAAGCCTTTATTTATTTATTTTTTTTAAAGATTTTATTTATTTATTTGACAGAGACATAGCAAGAGAGGGAACACAAGCAGGGGGAGTGGGAGAGGGAGAAGCAGGCTTCCCGCAGAGCAGGGAGCCCGATGCGGGGCTTGATCCCAGGACCCCGGGATCATGACCTGAGCCGAAGGCAGACGCTTAACGACTGAGCCACCAAGGCGCCTCCAAAGGAAGGCTTTAAAGGTTGTATAGGAGCTTACAAAATGGAAAGGTTGGGAAAGAGTATTGCCTGCAAAGAGAACAGTGTTTGCAAAAGCTATGGGTGTGAAGAAGCATGGCTTTTATGTAGCTTTAGCATGACTACATTGCAATGCATGGTGTGTGTGTGTGTGTGTGTGTGTGAGTTGAGTGAGTGTGTACTGGGTGGGGCCAGTTGTGGTGGTGAGATACTGGCAAAGAAAGTTGAGATAAGATGGTGAAGGCCTTTAAATGGCTACATGAAGCAGTATCCCTTAGGCAAAAGGTATGGGTTCAAAAAGGGTTTGGTGGCAGACTCAATGGGCCATAATGACACATTGGCTGAAAGGTTCCAAACATCACAGAGGAACTAGGAATGATTTCAGGTATCAAACTTGGACTTCTGTGATCAGAGGGGTGGCATTCACTGATAAGGAACATAGGAGAAGAAGCACATGGCTGAGACTTAGAAGACCTGCAGTTTTCAAAGACCACCTCTGAAAAGAATTAGATCAGGTTAGTGTATTGTATAACACACTACACCCCTTCGTGCCTCACGATCCTCATATTTATGGAAGGAAGATGAAGAAAGAGACCGAGATGACCTAGGAGTCAGGGTATATGAGTTCAATTCCTGACTGACAGTTACTAGTTCTGTGATTTGGGGGCAAGCTCCCTAACCTGTTTCCTTATGTGGAAAATAAGAAGTAATAATAACAGCTGTATCTGACACATAGTAAGCCCTCGATAAATGTTCCTTGTTACCTTTCTTGTTCTTTTCTTGTTCTTACTACTTTTACTATCTCTATTATAAAATTTTGGGTTAACAAATGGATTCTATGGCACTTTTGGTGAGAGGAATATTATCAATGGATACATTTATCCTTTAATTCCAGGCAGCATAGCATAGTGGTAAAGAGCATGAACTTAGAACCAGAGCATTTCTTTATTTTATTATTATTTTTTAAAGATTTTATTTATTTATTTGTCAGAGAGAGAGCAAGCACAAGCAGGGGGAGCAGCAGGCAGAGGAAGAAGCAGGCTCCCCGTGGAGCAGAGAGCCCAATGCGGAACTCCATCCCAGGACCCTGGGATCATGACCTGAGCCAAAGGCAGACACTTAACCAATTGAGCCATCCAGGCATCCCAGAACCCAAACATTTAAAGCTGAGTCTGCATCTGCCACCCACTAGCTGGGTGACCTTGGGCAAGTTACTAACCTTTCTAAGCCTTGCTTTACGCATCTGTAAAACAAAGGTAATGGGAGCATCTACCTCACAGGGTTGTGAGGATTCAATGAGATAATACATGTTAAGTGCTTTGATGAGTACCTGGCACATATTAATGCTTACATAAGAGTTTGTTATTATAATCATTTTAATTTTTAAGTTGTAAACTGTTTGGGATTGGGGTACTCCACAGGAAAAGTAGCTGCTCTTCTAGGTCAGTGACTTTGTTCAGACGACGGAGCAGTCCCCAGACAGACAGTCCTGTGTTTAGTCAGGTTATCCTTGACGTGTCCTGTCGGCCAGTGAAGCCGTGGACCACAGCTAGCCTCTGAAATGGCTCCTCTGAATTAAATGGGATGTCTTTCTCCTCCAGATTCTGTGTGGGAGGCTTATGCATTTGGTTTGGTAATGAGTTTGCTTTTGAGCCAAAGAAGAGAAGAGAATAAAAGAAGAGAGAAGGCGGGAGAGGCAATCATAGAAACCTGGAGGCTTAGATCCTCCAAAATGGAAAAGGAGCCTGCATTTCTGCAGAAACAAGAGAGAAACAACTAACAATCTCAAAGCTCATTATGATTTAACTTTGAGATAGCACGGAATGACAGTAATGTGACTACCGAAGCCTGTTTTAACTGTAGGCAGGACAAAGGAGTGGAAATGGAGTGTATTAGTAGGAGCGTGAAGATAACCTCCTCACTTATAGGCTGTGCATACATTAGTGCATGAATGTTCTGTTAAAAGCTACTAAATCTCTCTAAAGTGGGCATTTCCCTTTCTATGGCAAATGATTGAAAAATTTTTGTTGTGTGTTTACTCAAACAAATTTCTTGGAACCTTTTAAGACGCTCACTCTGTTGTTAGAAGGCTACAGACTCATGACGGATAGTGTCAACAGATAGGAGATAGTGATGAATTAGAAGGCACATTGCCTTGCATAGCTGAAAAGAGTAAAGTATGAATTCATCTAATTTTCTTTTCTGCAAAGGAGCATTTCTCTTTGTGTTTGAGTATAGTAGAATATTGAAAAGATAGAAGAATCCAAGAGCCCTATTTTCCCACTGAGTGACACTGTCATTTCCTTTGCTTTTCCACGTGTCTGTTATTACTATGATCATCACGATTACCATCTTTCTTCGACTTTTCCCATCTGAGAAGTGAAAATTGTCCTTGGCATCATATTGTGGGACAGAGTCTGAATGGGAGAGCTGGACATTGGTGTTTGTCTAGATTAATTGCATAAATCGGGAACTTTGTAACTTGATCTTGAGTATTAGAGGAAGTCAGTATCCATAATTATTTAAATTAAATCTTTTAATATACATCATCCTAAGAGGGGTTTTGAAGATTTGCAGTGGATCTGAAGAATTTTTTAAAATTCAAGCCAACTGAATAGACTAACTAAAATGTGCTTCCAGATGGTATCAAGGGGTAATTGCACAATGGCACAGCAGAGCTTTGGGTCTGTCAGTGTCATTCAGTCATAGTTGTTGAATTCAAATGAGGTTATATAGCCCTCCTGAAAATGCAAAAGAAAGAAGAAGATGCTTTCCCCTGACTTGGGGCACTTACTCCGTCTTTTGGCATCATGACTTTATATGTACAATAAGCAGAAGATGGTATAAATCAAGTGACCAGGGTCGATGCCCCTCACTGCCTCTTTATGATTTGGGCAAGTCACATAAATCCTTATAGGCTGAAGTTTCTTCGTGTGAAAAATGAGCAGGTTAGAAAAGATATTTTCTAATATAATATCCTTTTCAGCTCTAAGAGTGTATGGTTCCAAGTGAATGCAGATTAACATGGTGTGAACAAAATACTTTGTTCACTTAGCAATACTAAGAGCATCCTAGAAGCCAAATACTCTAATGGGGCTCTGGATGCAAAAGATAGGAACATTTGGTCCTGCTTTCAGGAGGCTCACAAACTAGCAATTACAACGCACTAAGCTCAGTGTGCCCTGCCCCTCCCTCCCCCACCCCCAGACTAAACTGGTGGGGATCCGAAAGAGAGCAGGGCTAGCCCCAAGGTTGGGTAGGGCAGCCATCTGGGCTGTGGTGGTGATATCTGTGATAGGCTCTAAAACATAAGCCAAAGTTTATCAGGTAGTGAAGAGGGGAGGATGGTTCTGGCAAAAGGAGTAGCACTGACAAGGCATACACCCTGTGCTGAAGGGTTAACTCAAATATGGACATATCAATAGTGGAAAGTAATGGAGACCAGAGGAATTATTTGACACTTGATTGTGAAGAGCCTTGAAAGTGTTGCTGAGATCTTTTGACTTTATCTCAAAGGCTTTGGGGAACCATGAAGAATAGGAGATGTGATCAGATTGCTTTCAGAAAGTTCACTTAGGTGGCACTATGGAGTCTGAATAGAGGGAGGAGGGGAGGGAGAGGAAGCTCTTAGGAGACTATTTTGACGGTCCATGGGAACAATGATGAGAGTCACATGTGGGGCAGTGACAGTGGGAATAAGGAGGAAGGGACACATCTGAGAGATGGCTAAGAGGCTGAATCCATAGAATCTATTCATTTACTCAACAGCTTCTTATTCAGTGCCCACTACGTGTCAGCCAGTATGACCCACAAAGAGAATATAAGCCCTGCGGAAATGCTGATGGGGGAGTAGTCAGAGTGGAATGGAAGGAAGTGGTACTAGTTTAGGTGGGCTTCCTGGAAGAGGTGAGGTCTGATACAGGTTTCCAAGGAAGGAAAAGAGACATGAATTTGTAGAAAGAGGCAGGGGAATATTTTAAAGTCTGGCCAGGGGCTTCTGAGAAGGCTTCTGAGATGACCAGCAGATCTGCTTGATTAGCAAAGAGAGTCTTCTGTGAATGTGGGAAAAAGATGGGGAGATAGGAGGCATATGGGTGAGAAGACTGAGCAGAAGAAACATTGAAATTTGATGTGCTAAGCCACATGGAACCACTGTGGGTTTTTAGGAGAGGAGTTATGTGGCATAATAGAAAAAGAGATTGAATCAATGCTTGTAGACCTGGGTTAAGCCACTATTAGCAGGGTCAACATTCAAGTCAGTGAAGGTCTCCAAAGCTCATATTTGTGCAGTTAGAATGGGAGAAAAGAGGTGTTTAGATGGAAACCCAGCTAAGAGACAATGATGGTAGTCAATTAAGAATGCACCTAAAGTACAAACCATGGACTAGACATTCTATAGACCCGGGGGAAACATGAGGAATAAGAAATGGCAGGGAAATGGACTGCCTAGCCCACTGGGCACCTGGAAGCAAGAGTATTGTTCAGAAAAAGCTGGATACTTGCCTTTACTTCCTGCCCTCCCGTCTCACCTTGCTTCTACCTCTGGATGCGGCCTTGCTGATGCTGAGTCTGACTCAAGAACCAAAAGGACGATGGGTACCCAGAAGTATTTCCTATCAAAGGCATGCACTGCTTGCATACATGCTTGAATAGTGATGCAAGTCCCAGGTGTGAAGAGATGAGGCTTTGGCAGCCTCACGACACCCAGCCCCTCAGGTGCTCTTGGCACTGCCCATAATGGCTTCCTCTGCTTCCACTCTGGGTGGTTGCCCCGTTGCCCCTGCTGGCATTTTTTCTTTATTTTTTTTTCTGACTTTTTAATGTATAATACCATTAATTGTATAATTATTTGCCTTTATAAAATATTTTCCCTTTTTAAAAAGTTTTATTTATTTATTTTAGACAGCGAGAGGGTGCATGCGCACAAGCAGGGGGAGGGGACAGAGGGAGAGGGAAGAGAAAATCTCAAGCAGACTCGCTGCTGAGCACGGAGCCTGTTGCAGAGCTCCATCTCAGGATCTCACAACCCTGAGATCATGACCTGAGCCGAAATCAAGAGTTGGATGCTTAACCGACTGGGCCACCCAGACACCCCTTATTTTCCCATTTTTAAAGTTTGTATGAAACACAACTCATGAATTATGTTGTAAGGCATCAGTACTACTTAAATCCTTGATAGCAAGTGGTTTAATTTTTTTTTTTTTAAGTAGACTCCATGCCCAGTGTGGATCCCAGTGTGAGGCTCAAACTAATGACCCTGAGATTGAGACCTTAGCTGAGATCAAGAGTTGAACGCTTAACCGACTGAGCCACCCAGGCGCCTTGCAAGTGGTTTAATATTTTGTTTATCACTTTTACGTATCTTTTATTGTGAGTTACATAGCATTTCCTTAAAGTTCTCATGACCAGTGAATTATTTGTTAATTTGTTTACTTAAGATACAGTGTTAGCTTATGTATTTGAAAGGAATTTACACGATAATAATACCATTTAGGAATAACACTAGTTATGATAATCATACAGTGATATGACGCTGACCTCTTTCTAAAGTCTCCACTCTTCATTTTAAATTAAGATGGTAAATGAAATTGGCAATTGATCTTGACAACAATTGGTCTTGGCAGAGAAAGTCTCTTGAGAATTTTTCACTATGATTTTAGTTGCCACAACTGAGTGAAAGAATGAGTCTCTAACTCCAGTAGGTATGTAATATTAAGACCACTACCCCTAGACTTTCATTTCAGTGCTTTTAAGCTTCCACCATTCTTGGCCAAATATATCAAGCACATAACCTTACAGATTAAGTGGACATAATTTCTCACTGCCAATTTAAACCTCACTGAATGATTCATCAGACTGTGCCTTCAATGGATTTATAGTCTAATAGGAAGGTAGACAAACAAACAGATACATTACAATATGACAAGTGGTCTTTATTTCTGCAGACTGGTAGGGTAGTGCTAGGAACCTGAAACAAAACAGTTGGCTCTGTTGAGTTTGGCTGTACCCTAATTTTAGGATCTTAACAGTTGAGTTTCTTTCTGTTTCCTCCTAAAACATTGTGTTGTGTTGACTCCTGACAAGTGGGGGTGCCCTAGTCACCCAGGGGCTGGACTTGAGATAAGAGAAGTGTGATTCTTTTTGATCTCTCCAAAAGTAACCCTGGATTTTCCTGCCTAGAGTTTCGTTGCCTCATCTGCTTATTGTTTTCTTATCTTTCTCTGTCCTGGCCCTTCTTGGCTGCTGGTCTGAGGGAAGCTAATTGATGAAAATGCCCTTTCTTTATCTTCTGTAGATGCTCGCCCAGAAGTCAAGCGCCAAGCTAGAGGCTGAAAACCTGGGCTCTGTCATTAGTCAGATAGGAAAATTAAGGCAAGTAATTTATTCTTTTGGGTGTAATCGCTCACCAGTTAAAAAGGGACTATCTGCCATTCTTCCTCAAAAGACTAATATGAAGATAAAATACCGCTTGGGAAGACATTTTTGCAAAATAGAGAATCACTAAATACAATACACTATTTAATTATCAATCTTTCTATAACTTTTTCTAGCCTCCAGTGTCTACTAGCCATTTTTAGTTTCATCATCTGCCTTAAAGCATTTTCCTTAAATTCTTTCAATTTCAGTCACACTATTGGTAGGCGACCGTAATTCATGTTCTTGCTGAGGGACACCTGAAATCAGCTTTCACTCCTAACCAGATATCCAAAGCCAGATTTATATTTCTTTTTAAAAAAAGGGAAATGAAAGCCTCAAAGAAAGGTTGTCTGGCAACCGGATAAAAGAAGGAATTTCTTTCAGGCTTTCCAAGAAGACAGAATGGGAGTCTTGAAATATAAATTACTTTTTAATGGTGTCTTGAAAAGGTGTTATTCTCAACCATCTGCCTCTCTTACCCCCTTCCTGAATATGGCCTATACACGCAATGAAACCATTGTGTATCTTTAAATTGAATAAGAGTGGAGATATTTTAGGAGATGGAAGGAACCTTAGAGATTTCTTGGTTTATCCATCTATTTTCTGAAGTGGGGAAGTGGGATTTAGAACAGGTAAAAGATTTCCCCTTGATCTGTAGCTTTTTAGTGCTGAGACCAAACCCAGGTTCCCCAATCTCAGCCCAGGGTTCTCACCCCTGGCCAGAGGTGAGATATGAGCCCAAATAACTACACTTGAGGCAGAGAATGGCACACTGAGTATAGTACTGAGTTTCAATCCCCCCCACCCCCAGTGGAAAGGGTAGCAGAAGAATCAAAGATCCCGGGCCAGGTGGACATCACTGTCCAAGAGCATTTGGACTGAAGAGCAAAAATGATGCTTGAGATATTTACTTTGGAGGTAAAACATCTGCTATGTTGAATTTGAATTTCCTCAAAAGGCTAATATGAAGATAAAAGAGGCAGTTGGTTGGTGTCCTTTCTTTGCTGCAGTGATTCTGATCTTTCTGCTCTGGTTAGGCCCTCGCTCATGATCTGCCCCAGTGGAAAGCCTGGTGGCCTTCCTGGAGTGTCAGGTTATAGAGAATGAGAGTCCCAGGAGGAGGGAGAACATCCTTCTGGTCAAATCCTATGACCATGCGCTCCCTATGACTGTCTAGCTGCCTTTGTGCTAACACAAATCAGCCTCACTTGGGTTACGTAGGCCAATGCCTGGGGCTTAGAAATAGTTGTTTCACATGATCTCACTGTGAGAAATGAATTTCTGATAAGTCCAGAGGGAGTAGAGTTCCCCTGGGGAGCATGGGCCTGCCTTCACCTTTGCCTCTGCCTCTCTGGGTGACACAGTGCTTGGCTCCCCGTCCTTTGTAGTGCAAGACCCACCACATGATACCTTACCTTGCTGCCTCCTAGGCTCTTTTCTCTCGTGGACTTGATGGCCAGTGGGGTCTTCCCTGGAGCCTGGAGGGTTTCACCTCTGCAGTGGATTTTCAGGGAATTATTTATAGTTAGTTATACAATTTCTAGGTAGGCTAGGGCAGTGATTCCCAGGCTGGGGGAATCAAAGTGTTAGGAAGTTCTATGTGGGGGATTCTGGGCACACAGAACCATGGAGTCCTAAAGCTGGAAGAGGTGTTAGGATTCCCTCTGTCGCTGGAGTTGGGTTTGAGTATGAGACACCTTGGGGTCTGGCTGCAGCGCAGGTCCAAGGGGAGGCGAAGACTTGGCCCAGGAAAACATATTTGTTCAAGGAGATGGAGCAAGGTGAGACTTGGGAAGAAGGCCAGAGAAAAGAGGGCAGCTCTTCGTGGCCCTGACAGGTGAAGTGACTTGGCTAAGGACACGAGTGGTTCTCTATTCTGTGCCACTAATCAGGCAGATCTGCTTTCCAGAGCAGCTGGTTCGAGGAGGTGAAGAGAATGAATCTTCATTAAATGAGTTGGAATGAAGCCAGATGTTTGCAGCTGGAGTTGGGCTGTGTGGCTCCTGCCACCTGCTGCCAGTTTGTTCCCAGGTCCACCATCTGACCTTTTGCCTACAAAACAAAGCAGTGAAACGCTCCTGCCAATGAAGCAAGGGGAAGTGTTCTCCTCCCACCGTTCCATCACGCGAGTAGCATGTCTGGTGACTCTTGGTATTTAAAAGTGCCACTTACTCATGTCATCTGCCCTCTGGATCCTGAACCAGTTGAGAACTAGGTAGAGGAGGCCACAGGGCTCCTTCCAGTCCCGGGAGGATGGGGCTCAGATGCCAGGGCCTCATGGACTTCTTAGTCTTCCTTGTCTGAATTGAACAGAGGACCCCATCACAGCCAGGGCAGCTAGATTCCACTGGGGGAAGGATAGACTTTTAAGACACGGAGATGTCTGGAGTGTGGAGACTCCTGAGGCCTATGGACAAGCTGGATCCAGAAGAGAGCCAGCAAGAGCCAGTCATGTGCTCAGGATGTTCCTGAATCAGGAGATGGGAGGTGAAGAAAATGGAGAAGACGGGGGAGAGGGCACACATTCTCATTTTAGGACGTGCTGCAGACGGGGCAGGAAAAAACAGCTCCTCCACACCCGCCCTTCTCTTTCTCAGTGACACCAACTTTTCTCCACACCTCCAACCATGGTTCTCACTTGCTGTCCTCCCAGAGGTTGTCTTCTGCCCACACGGTGCAGAATAGGGTAGGTTTCTCAGCAAATCTGTGTTCACACCTTGGCTTACATCTCAGTGAAATAGGAACAATCCAATTAAGCAAGTGTTTATCCTAAGTGGGTCTTCCCTGAGACAAGGATTTGGAGACCAAGAGTGCATTTGGGAAGTGATGCCAGGAAGTGCCCTTTGAGAAAGGGGGAAGGGAGGCAGCCAAGCAAAGGGGTGTTATAGGCACCCCATGGGCAACTGGAGTTTATGCCCCTGGGGAACTCTACAGCCAGCATGGGCTCTTCCAGTCGGAGAGAGGGAGTGGGGTGTTTATTTACCACATTTCATCAGTCATCACTTGAGGCTGCTTTTCTAGCACTTCCAGCCTGCGATGCACATGATATGCAATTTGTGCTTTTTAGAATAAATCCAATCTAGCAGTTAGGTGTGAGCCACTCACGAACTCCCTGTGGTGTGTTGCTGTGTTTTTTGTTGCTTTTGTCACAGAGGTTTTCCAAGCTCCCTCTCAGGTACAATGTACTGCTGCAGTCTCTGGCAGTCCCACCACGTGCTGTGCGGACAACCCCCCTCCCCACCCCCTACCCCACCCCCCACCCCCGAAAAAGAGCAGTCAACCTCTGACATATACGAGAAAACAACAGCCTCCAACAAAGCTCCATAACCAACTCCCTAACTGGATGTCTTAATAGAAACTGTCAAGAGAATGGCAGGTTCAGAAGCTCCACATAATGCTTGATGCTGCCAAGCTGATAATCTCACTTTAGGTATTAACTAGTTGAGAGTGAATTGGCTTCTGACAAGTGTCTTCCTCTCTGAGTTTGGGGTAAATCCTGCCTGCTTTCTAGTTGACCATTCAAAATGCTGGCACTGGCACCTGGACCAACCCTTGGGGTGCCTTCAGCCCGCCTTCTGAGGCCACTCTCCGGCTCTTCCTGAGATAAACAGAAAAGTGAATCATGAGAAGCGTCCTGGGAAGGCTGCATGCCAAACAGAGCCATCACCTGAGCTTCCTGGCTTCTGTCCTGCTCCCTGTTCTTAGGTATCTATGTTCTCCCTGGACAACGGGGGAGGGCCCCCTGGCTGCTCTTAGGTATCTCTTAACCCTGCTGCCTCATAGGGCTGATTCTCTGATAGACTTGGTGGCCAGTGGGTCCCTCCCAGAGACTTGAGGGTCTTGCCTCTGTAAAGGTGAGACGATGGGTTTTCTGGGGATTATTTGCAAATTCTGCTGAATTTAGATTTAATTACTTATTTGAGAAAGAGAGACAGAGAGAGAGAGAGAAGGAACATGAGCAGAGAGGGCAGAGGGAAAGGGAGAGAGAATCTCAAGTAGATTCCATGCTGAGCGTGGAGCCCAACTCAGGGCTTGATCTCATGAACCTGAGGTCACTACCTGAGCCAAAACCAAGAGTCGGACACTCAACCTACTGTACCACCCAGGCCCCAAATGCTGCTAAATTTAGAGACAAACTTGTGAGAAAACATTTTCTAAGTTATAGGTCAAGCATCTTCAAGGACAGTCCTCTCCATTAGTTCCCCACTTCTTGATGCAAGTGAACTAGTTTTGGGGGTTAAAAATTCAATATACATAATTCAAGTGCATGAAAGTAGAACTTTATTTCTCCTTAACTGATCTTAGCACTTGTTATGGGTTGAATTTTGTCCCCCCAGAAAGATATATTGGAGTTCTAACTCCCAGTACCTCAGAATATGACCTTATTTGGAGATGGAGTCTTTATAGAGGTAATCAAGTTCAAATGAGTTCATTAGGAAGAGCCCTAATCAAATACGACGAGTGTCCTTACACCAAGGGGAAATTTGAGCACGGACGTGCACACAGGGAGAGCAGCATGTGAAGATAGAGGCAGAGGTCAGAGTGATGCTTCCATAAGCCAAGGAAGGCCAAAGATTGCCAGCAAACCACCAGAAGCTAGGGAGAGGCATGGAGTGGTTTTTCTCTGGGGCCTCAGAAGAAGCAACCATGTCAACACCTTGATCTTGGACTTCAAGCCTCAAGAATTGAACGATAATTGTCAGAGTAAATTTCTGTTGTTTAAGCCACCCAGTTGGTGGTGCTTTGTTATGAGAGCCCTAGCAAACTCATACAACATTCAAATCTTTTTCAGTGATGGTGGTAAACTTGATCTTGCCAATTCAAAGCAAATTTGGGAACCTCCTGCTGAACACAGTTTCTTTTGAATAAAGACACAGGGAATTCAGATTTTCCTCTCCCTTCCTACCCTTCTCTCAGCCTAGGCAGAAATGTCTGCCTACTCTGGATTCTGCTAATATGTCTCTGTTTGCTGTATTGGCTTTAAATGCTCTGTGTCTATTGCTGACATGTTTGGTCTTCACATTCCTTCTGGTATCAGGTCATTGGATCCAACCAGTTTACTCAGCTTCAACATCTTCATCTTAACTGAAGCCTTAGTCAGTTCTGTCAGCTCATTTTCAGCCTCATCTACACTTGTCTGAACAACAAGGGGGTAAAGTGAGGTCAGGCAGGGTTGGAGGAACCTTTCAGATGTTGTCCTGAGCCCATCCCTGGGGCCACGGGCTACCAGGGCAGGGAGGTGGTGCTCCCAGGACCCACCTCTGCCATCTCAGACCTATCCTACCACCACTTTGCCTCTCATCTGGCTGCCCATGTATCAAGGGACCTTCTGTGAGGCCAAGGTGTGTGAGCTCTGTAGCATTGCTCAGCAACTGGAAACATTCTGAAAGCCCATCAGTGGGAAGAGGATTAATAAGTGAAGCAGGATGCAAATTATGGAATACTCTGCAGCTATTAAAAAGTGTGAGGGAGCGCTCTTTACCCTGACACGGGAAGATCTCTAAGACATTGTATTCTAGAACAATACATATGGCGTGATTGCATTTTTGTGGAAAGAAAACTAGGTATGTGTTTATAGATGCAAATGCACAGAAAATCCCGGAGAGAAACATATCTAAGTATTAACAGTATTACCAACAGGAGATGCACGGATTGGGAGAGGGGCAGGTATGTGAAAGGAGATGTCACTTTTTAAAAAAAAATATAATTCAATTAACATATAATGTATTATTGGTTTCAGAGGTACAGGTCTATGATTCATCAGTCTTATATAATATCCAGTGCTCATTACATCACATGCCCTCCTTAAGTCCATCACCCAGTTACCCCATCCCTCCATTCCCCTCCCCTCCAGTTTGCCTGAGTTTGCCTATGATTAAGAGTCTCTTACGGTTTGTCTCCCTCTCTAGTTTCATCTTGTTTCATTTTTTCCTCTCTTCCCTTATGATCCTCTGTTTTGTTTCTTAAATTCCACATCAGTGAGATCATATGATGATTGTGTTTCTATGATTGATATATTTCACTTAGCATAATACCCTCTAGGTCCATCCACGATGTTGCAAATGGCAAGATTTCATTTTTTAAGGCTGCATAATACTCCATTGTGTTTATATATACCACTTCTTCTTTATCCATTCATCTGTCGATGGACATCTGGGCTCTTTCCATTGTTTGGCTATTGTGGACATTGCTGCTATAAACATTGGGGTGCAGGTGCCCTTTCAGATCACTACATTTGTATCTTTGGGGTAAATACCCAATAGTGCAATTGCTGGGTCGTAGGGTAGCTCCATTTTCAACTTTTTGAGGAACCTCCATCCTGTTTTCCAGAGTGGCTGCACCAGCTTGCATTCCCACCAACAGTGTAGGAGGGTTCCCCTTTCTCCACATCCTCATCAACATCTGTCGTTTCCTGACTTGTTCATTTTAGCCATTCTGACTGGTGTGAGGTGATATCTCATTGTGGTTTTGATTTGGATTTCCCTGATGCCAAGCGATGTTGAGCACTTTTTCATGTGTCTGTTGGCCATTTGGATGTCTTCTTTGCAGAAATGTCTATCCCTGTCTTCTGCCCATTTCTTGATTGGATTATTTGTTCTTTGGGTGTTGAGTTTGATAAGTTCTTTGTAGATTTTGGATACTAGCCCTTTATCTGATATGTCATTTACAAATATCTTCTCCATTCTGTTGGTTGTCTTTTGGTTTTGTTGACTGTTTCCTTTCCTGTGCAAAAGCTTTTTATCTTGATGGAGTCCCAGTAGTTCATTTTTGCCTTTGTTTCCCTTGCCTTTGGCGATGTTTCTAGGAAGAAGTTGCTGCGGCTGAGGTCGAAGATGTTGCTGCCTGTGTTCTCCTCTAGGATTTTGATGGATTCCTGTCTCACATTTAGGTCTTTCATCCATTTTGAGTCTATTTTTGTGCATGGTATAAGGAAATGGTCCAGTTTCATCCTTCTGCACGTGGCTGTCCAATTTTTCAACACCATTTGTTGAAGAGACTTTTTTCTTTTTCTTTTTTTAAAAGATTTTATTTATTTATTTGACAGAGAGAGACACAGCAAGAGGGGGAACATAAGCAGGGGGAGTGGGAGAGGGAGAAGCAGGCTTCCTGCTGATCAGGGATACTGATGTGGGGCTCAATCCCAGGTACCTGATCATGACCTGAGCCGAAGGCAGATGCTTAACAACTGAGCCACCCGAGTGCCCCAAGACTGTCTTTCTTCCACTGGACATTCTTTCCTGCTTTGTTGAAGATTAGTTGACCATAGAGTTGAGGGTCCATTTCTGGGTTCTCTATTCTGTTCCATTAATCTATGGGTCTGCTTTTGTGTCAGTACCATACTGTCTTGATAATTACAGCTTTGTAATAGAGCTTGAAGTCCAGCATTGTGATGCCACCAGCTTTGGTTTTCTTTTTCAACATTCCTTTGGCTATTTGGGCTCTTTTTTGGTTCCATACAAATTGTAGAATTATTTGTTTCAGTTCTATGAAAAACCTTGATGGTATTTTGGTAGGGATTGCATTGAATGTGTAGATTGTTCTAGGTAGCATAGATATTTTAACATTTGTTCTTCCAATCCATGAGCATGGAACATTTTTCCCTTTCTTTGTGTCTTCCTCAATTTCTTTCATGAGTGTTCTATAGTTTTCTGAGTACAGATCCTTTGCCTCTTTGGTTAGGTTTATTCCTAGGTATCATATGGTTTTGGGTGCAACCGTAAATGGGATTGACTCCTTAATTTCTCTTTCTTCTGTCTCATTGTTTTAGAAATGCAACTGATTTCTGTTCATTGATTTTATATCCTGCCACTTTGCTGAATTCCTATATGAGTTCTAGCAATTTTGGGGTGGAGTCTTTTGGGTTTTCCACATGGAGTATCATGTCAAGAAGATGTCACTTTTTCCTCAAAATCTTTTTGTATGATATAAAATAATAACAGGACTGTACTAATGAATTATGAAATTTTGACAAGTAAAAAGATAAACCACCCCTCTCACCCCCAAATAGTATGAATCATACTGAGAATGGCCTGCCTACTTCTTTTCTTGTTGCCTCTACTGTCATCTCTTTATTAAATCCGGAAAGGATCAGGCATACTTGTTGGCTTTAACTGAATCCTCTCTTTCACTCAGATGTTGTTAGAGCAAAACTTTAATGAATAAATAAAGGACGAGAAAATACAGCTCCCAGTTGCCCTCCAGACCGCAGCCTATGCTGTCACGGAGGCCTTTGGCAATCCAAAAGGAATAAAGTTGAATCAAGTAACAAGGGGAAATCAATATCTTATTCATGTTAAACCTACCCTAATGCCCTCTATTACGTGACTCACCACACAGAGAATCGATCCGTTTCTCTTCTGGTGGAATATGGGGGCCTCTAAAATTTTCATTTATATATATTAATTTTTAAGACAAGTACTTCACTCCATGAAGCAATCTCCTCTATAAAAACTGGTAGATTAATAGCAGAGTTTCAGAGCCCCTCATGTCTGACTTAGCTCCAGTCCTGCATGCTAAGTAAACATCCTTGGAGGAATAATTCTTGGGTCAGGACAAGGATAATAATGGTCATTAATAACCATCACTCATTACATGGTTGTTCTTCTCCTGAGCTCTTCTAACCTCCTGTTTATAAATGTTCTTTAATGTGCCAAGTGCACTGGCCCTCCTGGAGGCAGATACATGCTTGGAGGGAGGGGATCGGTTGCTGTCATTATGAGCCCTGGCCTGTGCAGTGTGCTCAGATCACTTCTCCCACCTCTGGGGTGTGGGGTTAATGGTCACTGTGCAAGACTGCTTGGGACAGAGAGTGGTGCAATCTAATTACTGGTGCTTGTGGACGGACCCATGTGTGTATCTTTATGAACAGGATGAGCTCAAGTAATCTCCAAGTCTGCATGCTAACTACCTTCTGGAAGCTGTTGTTATTTTTAAGGCCCTAAGGAAATTATGTCTTTAACATGAGTCTAAAATGTCCTCTATTAACTGTCTCTGCTGCCCTTACCTGATTCTTATTGCTCTGAAATCGTCCTGATCCAGCTGCAACTAAATTACCTCCTCATTTTGTCGAAGAGAACCTAGATTATTTGTTTGTGTAACCACTGTCCCCAGTGTTGATCCCTGTCCTCATTTGTCCTGTTTTCCCTCCCCAGCAGCCCTCTCCCCAACTGGTAGATTCCCCATGGGTACAAGTGATAATTCTCTCTTTCCAAACAAGTTGGAACAGATTTTCTGTTTTCTGCTCTTTGAAGATGTGACTGGCATCTTAAAATGCAGATTCTTGCACCTTTATTTTCTCATCTTTGAGTAGGTGACTGAGTCATTAAAAGCCAGAAAGAACAAGTAGGCTTGATAGTGAATGTTATAATTATGGCCGGAACTTGAAACGGTATTTGCAAGCTATTGTTAATATGATTTTTCATTCTGATTTGTGTCTGTGTGTTCCAGTAATGTATATCCACATTTATTTTGCCAGTGGGTACATTCTTTATTCCCTGGAACCCCTGGAAAACAACGTTGCTCTGTTAACACGCAGGTGGATATTCTGCATATATACACATCCTCTTGTCTGAATCTTTCAGGTAGACATTTTTTCTATAAAGGCAGGAGCTAAAATGTAAAAGCACGACACCTGACACATGATTAGTGAATTATTCTTCTTAAACCAAATGAATGCCCAAACAAATCAGCTCCCTAAAGTGACGTGAGAGCTCCTTAAGCTGTGCCTGGGAATATTAATAAGTGGAGGAGACGCCTCTGCCCACAGGTTGTCATTCCAGTGTCCCCCCCCCCCCCAGCAGGCAGCAAAGACCAAAGTGTTGGAGATCCTTTAGGAGGTTGAAGCCTGCCATCTAGTGGCTACTCAGTAGAATTACCCAACATTTTGTAAAGTTCAAGAATGGCAACTGTTGGAATTTACCGGAGGTATTACTGGCATGCACTCACAAGTGCCATCTGAATAGGTTACCAAGAACTCTAAAGTTTGAAAATGACCACCAGGGCATCTTTGACATCTTGCCTTTAGGAAGCAAATGAGAGGTGGATGCCAGAGAGGGAGATCCACTGTGCTGTCAGGTTCCTCCGTTAGAATCTGTAATGCTGAAAAGTGGTACCATCTGGGATGCCAGTGACTGCAGCCACCTCCAGTTCTAGACAAATGGGTACTGTCTTAAAGCGCCCTTCTGATGAGCAGAAAAACTCCAGGCTTGTTAGCTAAATGGCGTTTGCAGGCACACCTGGAAAGATCATAGCAGGTGGTACAGTAGAGCACCCAATTCAAGGGGCTGATCCATCCATTGGGTGCTCAACAAATGAAAAGTAATGATGCCTGCTGGTGGTTGGGGGATTTTCCTTCCACCTGGACAAATGGGGATGCAAAACATGAGAGCATCTTCAAGCTGCTCCTCGTGGCTTTTGCTTTTTTAAGGTTAGAGAACACCTGGAGGGGGTTGCTTTTTAAAAACTATTGGTTGGGTTTCAGTGATTTTTCTGCATCCTGCTCCTGCCTTCTACGGGTTTTTGGAGTTGGAACATGAGAGGGAGGATTGTTGCTATGATAAATGCAATCTATCTGGAGGTCAGAGCATGGGAGAGAGGGGGGGAAATTGGGCTTAATCGGGATCCCAAGGTCACGTAAGAAGTTAACGGCAAGGTTGAGGGGCTGGGTGACTTTCATGTGTTCAGACACAGCTTTATAATTCTTTTCAGTGTTCCCATTTGTGGTTGAAAATGAAGGTAATGATCAAATTTGCCAACTGACTGTCTTCCAAGGATGCTAATGTGGGACAACCATTAAGTTAGTGTAGCAGGGTATATATGCTTTATTTGAAGAAGTGTGTGGATAGATTAAATTTGAGTTTTTTTCCTTTTCTTTCTTTCTTTTTTCTTTTTCTTTTTTTTTTTAGTGCTATCTGATTTAGTCAAGTTGGGAACAGAAAATCACCTTGAAGTAAATGGTCCTTGCTCTACAAAGAACACTTGAGTAGGCTCCCTTGGTTATGTAAATGTCAGTCGAGTAGGCCTCTGGCCCCAGGAGAAAGGAGTAACAAGACATCCTGTGCTTTGTGTGGTTTAGAAAAGGTTGCTTCACATTAGTGGGAGGGACTGGTGGTGCAGAGCAGCAGCAAGGAGGGCTGTGGGGTGAATGCAGTTGCGTCGTCATGTAAGATGAAAATTAATTAAATGCCCCTTGGATGTAGTTGCTCACTCCCTGTTTTCAAAACACTTGTCTTACCTTGCCTTTTGTGCCCAGACACTCCTGCTTCTTTCCTTGCTTCGTTGGCTGCATTTTCTTTCTCTCCTTCGCAAGGTCATGCTCCTCCACCATCTGTTGGCTTTCCTCAAGGGCTTGCTCCTGCTAAAGCATCATTTTCAAAAAGGTAAAATCCAGGACTCTCACACAAATGTAAGAGAACACATCAAAGATTTTATGTAATCATTAATTAATGAAGAAACCACTAGGTGTTAAAATCAGGTCAAAGGAGAATTTGAAGAGCACATTCTTATATATTCAGGGATGCTGAAACAAATCTGCTCATAGATGCAAGATGGTTAATATCCTATAGAACAATAAAATATATTGTGTAGGGTCATCTTCCTCCAGTGTAAAAGTCAATTGTATCTCTATTGGGACAAAATTCCTCACAGTGCTATGGACAACAATCATTTGCATTACATAACTTCTACCCCTAAGAGAGTTGTAAAGAAGCCTGGCCAATAGGAAGGCAATCAAAGGTGCACAGCTCTACAGAATAGGATAATCCCTTCGGGGTCCACTGGACAATGCGCAGAGCCTAGTCAGCTCTGTTGTCCATTCCATGGTTTTGATAATTTTCCCTGACAGTCCTGAGCCCTCTATCCATTCTGTCCTCTCTCTGGGACATCTCACTGAAGCCATAGCTTCAATTACATCCAGTAACATTGACTTTCAAGTTTATACCTTTGGCTGAATTCCCTCAGCTCCAAACTTAACAGTTCCTTTCAGATGTTTTTGAGAAGGCAACTTGCTCAAGGTCACTTAGCTTGTTAGTAGAAGAGCTGAGATTTGAATTTGGGGCCATCCAATTTCAGAACTGGAGCTAAAGGCCCACAACATTAACAGGAGGCAGTTTGGGAGATGCCTACATTTTAGGGGGCTGGAACCTATGTGGTAGACTCCTTCACTACCTGGCATATGGTGGGTGGTCTCTGCAGAGGAGGCTGGAGACAGGGACCCTACCATTTTGGGCTGAGCTGCAGAGAAAGGTCCGTGCTTCTGGTGGTCCATGGTGAGTGTTGCTGTTTCCTGATGATGAGGCAGGACAAGATGATACCCCTTTTCTCTGGGTGGTGCTGGTATTTTGCCTGTGTGCTAGTTACCTCCTACTCTGTCCTTATGGGGAAAGAGGCCTTCAGTCTGGGCCTTGGGAAGGAGTAGAGTGGGGGTGGGGTGGAGTTTTCCCATGGGATGCTTCCCAGGACTTCTGGGGGCATCCCACATATTCTACCCCTGCCCCACTGGCCACAGCCCTCTCCCTAAATTTAGCACCCCTTTCCTCCAGTGTCCATGTGGCTCTCCAGGAAGAATGAAGTTTCAAGCCCCATGGGGCCCTGACTGGTCTCACAAGGTTAACAGCCAATTTTGACCTATGTAGGTGCTTATTACACTGTGGAAAACAAATCCTAGTGAAAAGAAAGCACAAACGAGGTGGTTGAGGGACAGAACTGGAAGGAGCACTGTTTTTCTCCCATTTGCTCAAGTTACCAACCAGGTCACAGAAATGGGCTTTGCCATAGTCTCATCAAAGGACCTGTGTGGTCCAGAGCATCCATGAACCCACAGCCCCAGCACAGGCCCCCGGAAGGTGGTGGGGGCAGGGGTGGGGGCCAGGAAGGGCCTCCTTGCCCAGTTAATTTTTCTTCCAGATCTCCCAGCTTGCCGAGCCATGTCCTCATCCCCTGTCCTGGGGTGACACCCAGCTGGGGTGGCTCTCAGGCCAGTTTGCTCTCAGCTTGCTCTTTCTGACAGTGTTCCTAGTCTTATGAGACTGAAGCCTTTTCTGCAGTCAGAGAATCCTACGTACCTCCTTTGAACTCCTGCCATGCTGAAAAGCAAAAAACATCTGCCCACAGCACGTCATTTTGGAAATCTCTTTTCCCTTTCTTTTCAATCAGAACTGTCTGAAACCACTTTCTATATTAGATGAAATTGCTGTTTGGTGCAGTACTTCAAACATGAATGTCTTAGAAACCGCCTTTAATTCTCTTAAATTAAAAAAAAAAAGAGAATACTCTTTTTTTTTAAGGGTCTTTCTCTAGGAATGAGGGGATTTCCTCCCCCGCCAACTGTTTCCCTCCCTTTTCAAGGTCACCTTCTTTTGGTTGTGTTTGGTGAAAAGGAGGCTTTTAAAAAACATTAAATTGAGGCATAATTCACATATCATATAATTCATGCTTTTAAAGTTGTACAGTTCAGTGGTTTTTAGTGTATTCACAAAGTTGTACAACCATCACTATAATCTAATTCTGGAACATTTTAATTATTCTATAAAAGAAACTTCATATCGATTAGAAGTCATTCCTCATTCCCCACTCCCCCCAGCCCCTGGCAACCACCATTCTACTTTCTCTCTCTATGGGTTTGCTTATTCTGGACATTTCACAAAGAAGGAATCACACATCCTTTTGTGTCTGGCTTCTTTAACTCAGCAAAATATTTTTAAGGTTTATCCATATTGTAGCATGTATCAGTACTTCATTCCTTTTATTTTTTTTTTTTAAAGATTTATTTATTTGTTTTTGAAAAAGAGGAGAGAGAGAGGCAGGGGAGGGGCAGGGAGAAGGAGAGAGAGAATCTCAAGCAGACTCTTCACTGAGCACGGTGCCTGACACGGGGCTCAATTCCACGAGTCTGAGATTATGACCAGAGTTGATATCAAGAGTCGGACGCTTAACCAACTGAGCTACCCAGGCGCCCGATTACTGCATTCCTTCTTATTGATGGATAATATTCCATTGTTTGAATATATCACACTTTGTTTATCCATTAGCTGATGGTTATTTGGGTTATTTCTACTTTTTGGATAAAAAGTATGAACATTTCTGTACAAAGTTTTGTTGTGGACATATGATTTCAATTCTCTTGGATATATATCGAGGAGTGGAATTGCAAGATCACGTTGTACCTTTTGTTTAACTTTTGAGGGAACTGTCAAGCTGTTTCCTAAAGTGGCTGCACCATTTTACATTCCCAAAATATGAAGGTTCCAGTTTCTCTACCTCTGCCGCAGCACTCACTACTATTCATCACTTTCATTATTACTATCCTAGTAGGTGTGAATTATATCACTGTGGTTTTGATTTTTATTTCCCTAATGACCAGTGATGTTGGGCATCTTTTCATAGGCTGGTTGATCATTTGTGTATCTTCTTTGAAGAAATGTTGACATTCTTTGACCATTTTCCAACTGCATTGGCTTTTTATTGCTGTGCTATAAGAGTTCTTTATGCTGTATACAATGTCCTTGTCAGATACATGATTTGCAGAATTTTTCTCCCATTTTCTGAGTTTGTCTTTTACTTTCTTGATGCTATCCTTTGAAGCTTAAAAGTTTTTAATTTTCACGAAATTTGATTTATCTATTTTTTCTTTTGTTGCTTGCTCTTTTGGTATCATGTCTTAGAAATGATTGCCTTATCCCAAATCATGAATATGTATACCTATGTTTTCTTTAAAGAATTTTATAGTTTTGGTTATTCTGTTTCAGTCTTTGGTCCAATTGGAGTTAATTTTTGTGTATGGTGTAAGATAGGATCCAAATTCATTCTTTTGCATGTCTTAGCACCATTTGTTAAATGAGTATTCTTCCCCATTATATTTTCTCCCATATTGAAAATCAATTGACCATAGGTATATGAGTTTATTTCTGTTCTCTCAATTCTATCCTATTGCTCTATATGTCTATCCTTATGTCAGCAGCACAGTATTTTGATTATGGTAGCTTTGTAGTGAGTTTTGAAATGGTAGTACTAGTCCCTTTCAACTTTGTTATTTTTCAAAATTGTTTTGGCTATTGTGGGTCTCCAGCACTTCTAAATGAATTTAGGATCAGCTTGTCAATTTCTGTGAAAAAGGCAGCAGAATTTTTTTTTTTTAATAGGGATTGCATTGAATCTCTAGCCCAGTTTGGGGCAAATTGTCATATTAACAGTGTTAAGTCTTCTCATCCAAGCACATAGGATGTCTTTCCGTTTAAGTCCTTAATTTTTTCCTGATATGTTGTTTTTAGTGTATAGGTCTTGCACTTTTTTTTTGTTAAATTCATTCCTAAGTATTTTATTTGTTTTAATGTTACTGAAAGTGGAATCATTTCCTTAATTTCATCTTGGATTGTTCATTGCTATTGTATAGAAATATAATTGATTTTTTAAAAAGATTTATTTATTTATTTTAGAGTGAGAGAGAGTGAGAGTGCCCGTGAGCATGAGGAGGGGCAGAGGAAGAGGGAGAGAGAAACCTTAGCAGACTCTGTGCATGGAGTGCAGAGCCCAATGTGGGGCTCCATCTCACAACCCTGAGATCATGACTTGAGCTAAAACCAAGAGTCGAATGTGTAACCCACTGCGCCACCAAGGGGCCCCAATACAATTGATTTTTATATATTGATCTTATATTTTGCAACCTTGTAGAACTGTTTTATTAGTTCTGATAGTTTTATTGTGAATTCCTTAGGATTTTCTATATACAAGATCATAGCATCTGTGACTAGGGATAGATTTGCTTCTTCCTTTCCAATCATGATAGGGCCTTTTATTAGGAGGCTATTTTTATAACCAGTCTTGCTCCCACAATGGCCCCTCCTCTGCTTCACTGCTCCTGTCTCCTCTGGAGCTGCTGGCCCCTACCAGGATCACACAGCACATAGCAAACAATGTTTTTTTTTTTTTTTTTAAGATTTTATTTATTTATTTATTTGAGAGAGGGAGAGTATGTGCAAGAGTGGGTGGAGGGGCAGAGGGAGAGAGAGAATCTCAAGCAGATTCTGCACTGAGTGTTGAGCGTGGAGCCCAATGCGGGGCTCGCTCCCATGACCCTGAGACCATGACCTGAGCCAAAATCAAGAATCGGATGCTTAACTGACTAAGCCACACAGGTGCCCCAACACAGCAAACGACTTTAAACTTGATATCAGGCATCGCAAGATACAGAGGATTTCTCCCTGGCCAATTTTCTCTTCCTATGACCCTACTGCGTGGACATCTTTTGGGGCCTCTTTCTCTCTTTAGGTGACCTTTATATTTCTTCCATTTTCAATCAGCACAAGCTTCTTCTCTCTTTGGGGTGCCCTTAAAATTTTCTTCACTTTATTATGTAGAGCAGTTCAACTCTCTTTGTTGTCACATACTCCTCTCCATCTGTGCTCTGGGGCTTTTTACAATAACTGTAAAAAAAATTAAAAAATAAACCAAAACCAAATCCCAAATAAAGTACCCTGTTAAGATACAGCAAAGTATTTTTCCTAAACTAAAGAAGTGTCTCCCCTGAAGAGGAATTTTGCCTCTCTCCTGGAAGTCAAAAATAGCTGCCATCAGTTTTGCTAAAAGATGATAGTTCCTCTCCTCCCACAACAGGGGAGTTAAAATCACCTTTCTCTTTTCTTTTTTGAGAGGCTCTAGTCTGGTAAGAGAATCATTATCTGAGAAATAGGGCATCCCCAGATGGCTGGGGGTCTGAAGGTGCCAGTGCTCACCTATCTTCCCACAAAGTGAAGCAGGTTGATGCTAGGGAGTGGGTATGAATCTACACGCCGTAACTCAGATCCTCTGCATGTTACATGTCAGAGAATTCAGGGATGTCCCACGTACAAGCAGTGTCTTCTCTCAGGTCACAGGAAGGGAAGACAAAAGCTGGTACTGACAAAGTGGTAAGAGTTTGGATTCTGGAGCCAGACTGCGTGGGTTCAGATCCCAGCTTTGCTACTTAATAAATGTGTGACTTTGGGCAAATTACTAAACCTTTGCTATAATTCTACCTTATGTTTATTCCTTTATTCATGCCTGAGGGATTTTTTTCTTAATCTTTAAAATGAGCATAATAATAGCATCTTCCTCATAGGATTGTTATGAGGATTAAATGAGTTAATATATGTAAAGCCCTTAACACAGTTCTTGGCACATAACTAAGAAAGTGTTAAAACAAACAACAGTTGCCACCGACAATAACGTACCTGAAGTGTATGAGGGCTTTCCTACGAGACTCTGAGTTTCTAGGTAGGTCTAGACTGTGTTTTATTTATGGAACTGGTGCCTTATTATCAGCATCAGTGCCTGATGCATAGCAAGTACCTTCAGATGTCTGTTACTTGAAGGGATGAATGAACTTTTTAGATCCACTCAGAGGGTGATTCCTTATCAGGCTACAGATCAAGAAGAGAAATTGTCAAGCACCTTTGAGCATCCTTGGGGAAACTGTTCCCAAAGTCACTGGGGAGTGGGTGGATGAAATGTCACAGAGAGTTAAATTTTGGAAGTTAAAGAAGATGCTGTAATTTAGAAAGAATAATCCAGAGAAAAGAAACGTGAAGTATCAAGCAAGGTAAGAATAAAGCTCATCATTTGTAAGGAAGGAGATTGTGTAACAATCGATCAAAAAGCCCTAGTAGAACAGGGATTGGCAATTTTCTTCTGTAAAGTTTCGGATAGTAAATATTTTAAGTTTTGTGGGTCATGCAGCCTGTGTTGCAGCTACTTAACTCTGATGTTGTAGAGTGAAGCAGACTGAGACAATATGTAAACAAATGGGCAGGGCTGTGTTTCAATAAAACTTTATTTACAAAAACAGGAGATGGACTGGATTGGCCTGCCGGCTGCAGTTTGACAGCCTCTGCGCTAGAATATATCAGGAACGAATAAAGGAATATCAGTGGGACTGTGACAGCTGGAGAAGCAACTTGCACAGAATCCTTTTTGGGAAGAGACAATGGCTTCCCTAGTATCTTGAAGAATCCTGCTATGTGTAGCTCCAGGGAGCATTTAATACAACTACTTCAGTCTCAAATGTGGCAAATACAGAGAAGAATGGACAAAAAGACATGCAACAATAGAACTTTTTTTTCTCATAACTTTTTTGATAAAAAAGACTGACACTTCAATTGAGTTGAAGCTCAATTATTTATAGTAAAAGTTAGGACAGATAATCCAAAGTAGAGACTCCTTAAATTATTTCTATTTATCTGCAGAATAGATTTTCCTATCTGTATTAAAGAAGAGACTTACGATCTGGGAATTGACAGATTTTCAAGCACAGTAATGAAACCAAACCCTGAAAACATAGTCTCTAGACTGTCACTTAACCCCCTGGCCTCCTTCTCTATGCTGCAGAGATGCTTAACCCCCTCCTCAGGCAAGATGAGACTCACTTGAGATGAAAGTGCATCGTCTGTGGCCAGAAATACAGCCTGTCCTGGACCACAGGCCCACTCAAGAATACATGGCCTATAAACCAAACTGGAAACCACCTTCTTGTTCCCCGACAAGGTTTTCCTTCTATTTGATATTTTCCTTCGGAAAAAATGGAGGAAAAAGGAATAGACTATTTTACAGAAGCAAACTCTTCCTCATCACGCCATTCCATGGAATGGCCCTATGGCACTTTGAATGAAGTAGCTGAGAACTTATAGTTAGTTCTGGTATGTTAATTTCCTAACCACTGGAACCCTCAATATGGTGGCTAAGTTTGCTGGGTCAGAGAAAAAACATACCTTCAGCCTGTTATATAATTATCTCAGGAATTATAAAGGCAATAAATGAATGATTGCCTTTTTTATTAATACATTAAAGCAGAGATGTGAATTGGCATTTTAATGATCTAGTGGCAGCAAATTAGATAATAATGTGATTGCAAAATGCCAATTACTTTTGGCAATTAATTGGTATCACCTTTCAGTAGCTCTTTTCAATATATCGTTGGGGACCCTCATTACCAATGAGAAACAGGATCATTCTAAGGCTGAATGGGAGCTATGGGGAAGAGTTAAGTTAATTACTTAACAAAACAAGTGGCTGATCTTTATATTCTTGATCAGTGAGTCTTTGGGGTTTAATAACGGCAGTAACATACTATGCCTTTTTCCCTGAATGATGCCCAAACGATGTATAAACTTTTTGTGATGTAATTACTACCCATAAATCACTTCATTTCTGAAATATGGTGGCTTCTGATGGGTTGAGATTGCTTTTTCACAGTCTCATTAGTTTAAGAAGGAAAGAGAAGAAAAATCTTGCCTTTAACTGAAAGGCAGGGAAGGATGGAAAGTGACTTCATTACATGTTACATGCTAACTGGCTGAGCAAGAAACAATAATGTCATCATACATAGACTAAATATTTGCAAAGCACTTCTATATACACAATTAAATTTAATCCTCACAGCTCTGTGTTTTTGTAGCAGTGGGTTTATATGAATTATTCTAGAAAAAGTCTCAAAACATAATCTAGTGGTTCATATCAACCAGGTGAAATTTCTGTAGCCTTTGTATATTTGATGGGGCATTTGACTCATTTTTAATAGATTAAAGAATGTTAATATGCAATATATCAAAAAATATTCTTATGATGTTTTGATTAGTTGTAATTATTGACAGATAAACTTATATTGAAATTGGTAATTGCAACATTACCTTATCTGTTGCTAACTTGAAGCTCTATATTTTGTCTGTATTGGATTTCACTATATGCCTCCTGTTCTCTCCCAAAACTGAATAATGAGATTAAGCATCTCTCAGTAATGAGAGTAGACACTGTATTGACTGATTTCTAACTGCTCAGCTCTATCTTTGATTTTTTTTTTTTTGTATACAACCTAGAATCTCTAAACAGTTCTTTCTGAATTTTAATATCTAGCACCAGAAACTGTATTATAAGGCAACTGAGAACATTGGCAGAGTGAGAGCTGAAATTGAGGCCACCCTGCAGGAACCTCACATCTTTGTTCGAAAAGGCCATTTTGCAGGGCCAGAGAGATGGTTAAGAGACCGCCACTAGGTAGAAACCTGGGGACACTTATGTCTGGAATTCCATTTCCAAACACCCAGAGTCAATGCATAAAATCAGTCCTTTGTGTTTTCAAGTTCTTGGTTGCAGGGTGAATATTTATGACTCCAGAGACATATGCAGCACTCATTCATTTATTCATTTGCACATTCTACAATTATTTATTAAATATCTATGATGTTCCAGGCACTGTGCTAGCTACGGGGTATGCAGAAATGAACAGAGCAACTATGGTCTTTGCCTTCATGGGGAATATAGCAGAGGGAAGAAGACAGTCCCCTATCATTCTGCCTATAAATAAACTTTAATCCAGATGGAATTGGTTGCTTTCTCTCTATCTTCTCTTTCTTTCTGTGTCTTCCCTTCCCCTTCCTTTTCCTTCCATCTTCGCTCCCTCCTCCCTTCCTTTCTATCTCTTACCAGTGGGATTCCAAAAATTCTCAATGTAGTACAGATTTGGTGTCACTCAGTTTATTAGTTAATGTTAATTTGGGGATATGGGATAACAAAGTCCTGGGACCAGCTATGTTTCTATGTGATAGATAGCTAGGCTTTAGGCTTCCTGGCAGTATTAAACATCCCCAGGTGGAATGTTAGTATTTAAGAATATTTTTGCTAGTTCCCATTCTCCTTTTCTTCATCTGTTTTTAATAAAGGAGGAATAGAAAGAAAGGCCAATATCCATTCCACTTAATACCACTTACTGAACTCCTACTCTGTGCCAGGTACTTTCTGTAGATAATCTCTAATTTCTCACAGGAAACCTTTGAGGAGGCATTGTTATCCTGTTTCTATGGATGGATAAATTGAAGCTATGTGATGTTTGGTAACTTGCCTAGGGTCACACAGCTTGTATGTGAAGGAGCTGGGGTTTGAACCCACCACCAGCAAAGCCCTTGTTGCCCTTATTGGTAGCCCTTTAGTGACGTTGGGTCCACAGCTTGATAATTATTTAAACTCTTTATAATTTTCTTTAAGTAAGGATTTAGATAGTGGATGCTTCTCCTTCTTCCCTGTCTGAGTTGACTACCTTTTTGTATCAGATTATCAGCTGGTGATTTTGGTTTTGGTTTAATCCTGGAAAGAACTGGTTCTAATCATGGTACCAAATCTGGCCATGGAGAAAATCAACCTATGAAGAAAAATGAACATTTTATTTCTTTTCTCTCTGGGATAATAAGGGAGTTGATCCCATCATTAAAGTTTATTAGGAATGTGGGACCTCTACAGTTTCTGTTTTCACATAGCATTAGCAACCACCTTTTGCAGGTAGAAAAAATGAGATACAAAGGCATACCCAAATTAATTTTGTATCACTTTGGAGTTAGAGATGAGTTGCAAGACTAATAAAGGTTGTTTTGCTGAGGTTATCACATAAAGATGATAATTTTTTTAAGATGATAATATTTTTAACAAAAAGATTGTGTTGTGCTGCTGCCTTTTGAAATTTTACCATCATTTAGCATTTCTAGAAGGTGGTCATAGGGCATTTGTAAATAAATATTACCAGCTGCGCAATTTATTTTATTTTAGGAACATTATTTGCTTACCACAAAAATGAAGGTTTTTAACTTGACTTTGAAGTCTGCTCAGCTAGAGAACTATATCTATAGCTGAATAAAAGCTTTTAACTCTTAATATGTTGCCTTTGGTTGCTTTTATGCCGGTTTGCAGTAACTTCCCAAACCTTAGTGACAGTAGATAAGGGTTTGTAGGAGCTAGAATTAATTGCATGGGTCTAAGTGAGACACAGTGCTCATTTGCTTCAAGGTTCATCTAAAGCTCAAGGTTATATGCCTGGAACTGCTTACAGTCACGACTGCTAACAATGGTGGCTCAAAATGTGCATGCTGGAAGTAATCTACTAAGACAGCTGCTCACACTTTTAGTGTATTTGGAATATATGAAGTATTCATTTGTTATCTCAACAGTGATTTATTGAATGTTTAGTATGCACTAGGCACTAGGACAGATAGAGATGAAACAGAAGAGAATGAAACAATCATGATTCTTGCCTTTGTGGAGCTTATAGTGAAGAAGACAGAAGTTTGAAAAGTGAAAGTACAAGATAATATAGATTTGCAAATTCTGATAAGAATCCTGAAGGAAATGCATAGGGTTCGGAAAAAGGGAAGGCTAGGGCAGACAGAAGGGGTTCTGTGCAGAGATATCATTTAAGCGGAATCCTGTAGATTGAGTGAGAGTTGGCCAATGAGAAGTGGGAGAACATTGCACATAGTGCTGGGGAGAGCACTAGCTTGGCAAATTCAAAGAACTGAAAGAGGCCACTGTGATATAGTGGGTGAGGGGAAAATGGCTCTAGGATGAGGGATGGAGACATGTACAGCCTGATAGGAATTTGGGACTTCTTTCCAAGGACATTGGGGAGTTGTGAAACAGGCAGTGATATGATCTGAATGAGGTTTTCAGATTAGCACTGTGTCTGCTAAGTGGATTTGGATCATGCTTTGGAGAGGGTAAGAATAGAAATAGGGAGACCCATTATAAGTCTATGGTAATAATGCAGGTGAGAGATGGCAGGAGCTGAGAGGGGTAGTGAAAGAGATGGAAAGCAGGGGATGAAATCTGGAAATATTTGGAAGTAGAATCAATAGATTGGCAATGGATTGGATGTGAGGCTGGTTGGAGACAGAGAACCTGAACTCTAAATAAAACTTCCAGATATTCAGCTTTAGCATTTGGATGAATAAAGGCGTCATTTTACTGAAATGGGGAAGACTGGAAGAAGAGTGGATTTGGAGCAGAAAATTAAGAACTCCAGTTTTATTTAAGGTTTTTTACAGACACCCTTTATCGGATGAAGGATGTTACTTTCTATTTCCAGTTTGCTACAAGTTTTTTTTTAAATGTATGTTCAATTTTATGAATTGCTTTTTCTGCATCTACTGAGATGATCATAGAATTAATTCATCTCCTTTATTATATTAATGAAGCAGATTGCACTGAATGATTTTTGACTGTTAAGGCAACTTTGAATTTTTGAAATAACTCTAGTTTGGTTGTGATGTGTAATTTTTTTCACATTGCTAGGTTGGATTTGCTAGAATTTGTTTAGAATTTAAAAATATCAACGTCAGGAGAGATGGGCCTCCAGTGTTCCTTTCTTGTAATGTCCTTGTAATTCCAGTTTTTGTTTCAGGATTCTGATGGTCTTAAAAAATGAGTTGAAGAGATCTTTCCTTTTGTCTTCTCTGGAAGAATATATGGGAAAATTGGCAATATTTTTTTTTTTGAAATATTTTATAGAATTCAGTGAAGTCATGTAGGCCTGTAGTTTTCTTTGTGGGAAAGTTTTTAAATAGTGAATTAATTTTAAAATTAATTTTAGTTTTGCTAAATTGTCTGTGTGTTTTATGGATTATGCCTAATTCATTTAAATTTTCAAATTTATTGGCATGTAGTTTTTTTTTTTTAAGATTTTATTTGTTTATTTGTCAGAGAGAGCACAAGCAGGGGAAGCCACAGGCAGAGGGAGAAGCAGGCTCCCCACTGAGAAAGGAGCCAGAAGTGGGACTTGATCCCAGAACCCTGGGATCACGACCCGAGCTGAAGGCAGCCACTTGACCAGCTGAGCCCCAGTCATCCTGGCATGTATTTTTTTTTTTTTAAAATAGTATCTTTTTACCATCTGTTCAATGTTTGTGGGGTATATAGTGCTATCCTTTTCCTTTTTTCAGTCCTGACATTGATTATTTGTGCCTTTTTTTGAAGGAGTTTATCACTATATTAATATTTTAAACAAAACTACTGTTTTTTGATTATCCCTTTATCATATATGTTTTCTTTTCCATCAGTGTATGCTCCTATCTTTGTTATTTCCTTCTTTCTTGTTTCTTTGCGCTGAATTTTCTGTTCTTTTTCTAACTTCTTAAAGTGGATACTTAGTTCATTGATTTTTCAGCCTCCTTCTTTTCTTTTCCTTTTTTTTTTTTTAAGATTTTTTAAGGAATTTCTACACCCATGTGGGGCTCGAACTTAAAACCCTGAGATCAAGAGTCCCATGCTCCACCAACTGAGCCAACCAGACGCCCATAGCCTCCCTGTTTTCTACTTTATGCCTTTAAAGCTATATATTTTATATAAGCATCGTTTGAATATGTATTTTTTAAACTATTGGGATAATATTGGTTATATAATTTCCTTTGTGATTTTTTTTCCTTTGGACTGTAGGTATTTAACAGTTTACTTCTTAATTTTCTTGATATGGACTTTCTAGTTATTCAACTTAATTCCATTAAAATTAAAGAACATACCTCAATATCATAAAAGCCATCTATGAAAAACCTACAGCGAATATAATTCTCAATGGGGAAAAACTGAGAGCTTTCCCCCTAAGGTCAGCAACATGGCAGGGATATCCACTATCACCACTGCTATTCAACATAGTATTAGACGTCCTAGCCACAGCAATCAGACAACAAAAAGAAATAAAAGGCATCCAAATTGGCAAAGAAGAAGTCAAACTCTCACTGTTTGCAGATGATATGATACTTTATGTGGAAAACCCAAAAGACTCCACCCCCAAACTGCTAGAACTCATACAGGAATTCAGTAAAGTGGCAGGATATAAAATCAATGCACAGAAATCAGTGGCATTCCTATACACCAACAACAAGACAGAATAAAGAGAAATTAAGGAGTCGATCCCATTTACAATTGCACCCAAAACCATAAGATACCTAGGAATAAATCTAACCAAAGAGGCAAAGCATCTGTACTCAGAAAACTATAAAATACTCATGAAAGAAATTGAGGAAGACACAAAGAAATGGAAAAACGTTCCATGCTCATGGATTGGAAGAACACATATTGTGAAGATGTCAGTGCTACCTAGAGCAATCTACACATTTAATGCAATCCCTATCAAAATACCATCCACTTTTTTCAAAGAAATGGAACAAATAATCCTAAAATTTGTATGGAACCACAAAAGACCCTGAATAGCCAGAGGAATATTGAAAAAGAAAAGCAAAGCTGGCGGCATCACAATTCCGGACTTCCAGCTCTATTACAAAGCTGTCATCATCAAGACAGTATGGTACTGGCACAAAAACAGACACATAGATCAATGGAACAGAATAGAGAGCCCAGAAATGGACCTTCCACTCTATGGTCAACTAATATTCGACAAAACAGGAAAGAATGTCCAATGGAAAAAAAGACAGTCTCTTCAACAAATGGTGTTGGGAAAATTGGACAGCCACATGCAGAAGAATGAAACTAGACCATTTCCTTACACCACACACAAAAATAGACTCCAAATGGTTGAAAGACCTAAATGTGAGACAGGAATCCATCAAAATCCTAAAGGAGAACAGAGGCAGCAACATCTTCGACCTCAGCCGCAGCAACTTCTTCCTAGAAACATCACCAAAGGCAAGGGAAGCAAGGGCAAAAATGAACTATTGGGACTTCATCAAGATAAAAAGCTTTTGCACAGCAAAAGAAACAGTCAACAAAACCAAAAGACAACCGACAGAATGGGAGAAGATATTTGCAAATGACATATCAGATAAAGGGCTAGTATCCAAAATCTATAAAGAACTTAACAAACTCAACACCCAAAGAACAAATGATCCAATCAAGAAATGGGCAGAAGACATGAACAGACATTTTTCCAAAGAAGACATCCAAATGGCCAACAGACACATGAAAAAGTGCTCAACATCACTTGGCATCAGGGAAATCCAAACCAAAACCTCAATGAGATACCACCTCCCACCAGTCAGAATGGCTAAAATTAACAAGTCAGGAAACGACAGATGTTGGCAGGGATGCAGAGAAAGGGGAACCCTCCTACACTGTTGGTGGGAATACAAGCTGGTGCAGCCACTCTGGAAAACAGTATGGAGGTTCCTCAAAAAGTTGAAAATAGAGCTACCCTATGACCCAGCAATTGCACTACTGGGTATTTATCCCAAAGATACAAATGTAGTGATCTGAAGGGGTACGTGCACCCCGATGTTTATAGCAGCAATGTCCACAATAGCCGAACTATGGAAAGAGCCAAGATGTCCATCGATAGATGAATGGATAAAGAAGATGTGGTATATCACAGATGTGGTATATATATATATATATACAATGGAATATTTTGCAGCCATCAAAAGGAATGAGATCTTGCCATTTGCAATGATGTGGATGGAACTGGAGGGTATTATGCTGAGCGAAATAAGTCAATCAGAGAAAGACATGTATCATATGATCTCACTGATATGAGGAATTCTTAATCTCAGGAAACAAACTGAGCATTGCTGGAGTGATGGGGGGTGGGAGGGATGGGGCAGCTGGGTGATAGACATTGGGGAGGGTATGTGCTATGGTGAGCACTGTGAATTGTGTAAGACTGTTGAATCACAGACCTGTGCCTCTGAAACAAATAATACATTATATGTTAAAAAAAAAAAAAAAAGAAGATAGCAGGAAGGGAAAAATGAAGGGGGGGAAATTGGAGGGGGAGATGAACCATGAAAGACTATGGACTCTGAGAAATAAACTGAGGGTTCTAGAGGGGAGGGGGGTGGGGGGATGGGTTAGCTTGGTGATGGGTATTGAAGAGGGCACATACTGAATGGAGCACTGGGTGTTATACACAAACAATGAATCATGGAACACTACATCAAAAACTAATGATGTAATGTATGGTCATTAACATAACATAATAAAATTTAAAAAAACATACTCTGATATGATTTTGATTTTTTTTTTTTTAAAGATTTTATTTATTTGACAGAGAGAGACACAGCGAGAGAGGGACTACAAGCAGGGGGAGTAGGAGAGGGAGAAGCAGGCCCCACCAAGCAAGGAGCCCAATGCAGGGCTTGATCCCAGGACCCTGAGATCATGACCTGAGCTGAAGGCAGACGCTTAACAACTGAGCCACCCAGGCGCCCCTGATTTTGATTTTTTGAAATATGTTCAAATTTGCCTTATGATTCTGAATGTGGCAGTTTTGGTAAATGTCTTGTATGTGTGTGTTTTTTTTTTTAACTTTGTTAGTTAACATACAGGACAATATTGGTTTCTGGACTAGAATTCAGTGATTTATCACTACATACAATACCAGTGCTCATCACAAGTGCCCTCCTTGATACCCTTCACCCATCTAGCCCATCACCCACCCACCTCCCTCCATCAACCCTCAGTTTGTTCTCTGTTGTTAAAAGTCACTTATGGCTTGTTTCCCTCTCTCCTTTTTCCTTTTCCCCCTTCCCATATGTTCATCTATTTTCTTTCTTTTTTTAAAAAGACTTTTGATTTATTTATTTGAGAGAGAGAGAGAGCATGAGCAGGGAGGGAGGAGCAGAGAGAGAAAGAGAAGCAGACTCCCCGCTGAGCAGGGAGCCCAATGTGGGGTTCGATCCCAGGACCCCAAGATCATGACCTGAGCCAAAGGCAGACATTTAACCAACAGAGCCCCAGGTGCCCCTGTTTTCTTTCTTAAATTCCACATATGAGTGGGATCATATGGTATTTGTGTTTCTCTGACTGACTTATCTCACTTAGCGTAATATGCTCTAGCTCTATCCATGTCATTGCAAATAGCAAGATTTCATTCTTTTTGATGACTGAATAATATTCCATTGTATATATATACCAGATCTTCTTTATCCATTCATCAGTTGATGGACATTTGGGGTCTTTCCATACTTTGGCTATTGTTGATAATGCTGCTATAAACATCAGGGTGCATGTACCCCTTTGCATCTGTATCTTTGTATCCTTAGGGTAAGTATCTAATAGTGCAATTGCTGGATCGTGTCCTGTGTGTTCTTGAAAAGAATGTGTATTCTGTAGTCATTAAGTTCAGTGTTCTACATGTATGTCCATCAGGAAATTTTGTTATATTTGTATTGTTTAGATCATCTGTATCCTTACTGATTTTTTTTTATTATTCTAGCTATGAGATAGGTGAGTTAAAATCTTCCACTATAATTATGGATTTGACTATTTCTCTTTCTGTATTTTTTGATGTTTTGAAGCTATGTTGCAAGGTATAAGCAAATGTGGGATTGTTGTATCTTCCTGGTGTACTGACATTTTTATTATGCAATGTTCTTCTTTAACTCTGATAATGTTTCTTGTTCCAAAGTCTTACTTATCCTATAGCAATATAGCTACCATTTGTTTCTTTTGGTTTGTGGTTTCATGGTATATCTTTTTTTTTTATCATCTTACTTTTAACCTTTCTGTATTATATTCAAATTGTTTCTTTAAGAAGTGTATAGTTTTTTTTAATCCGTCCTGACAGTCTTTGTTTTTTTTATGTTATGTTATATTATATTATGTTATGTTATTTATGTAGGGGAGAGAGAGAGCAAGAGAGGGAGCGAGCATGAGTGGGGGGTGGGGGAGGGACAGGCAGACTCCCTGCTGAGCAGGGAGCCCAACAAGGGGCTCAATCCCAGGACTCCAGGATCATGACCTGAGCCAAAGTCAGATGCTTAACTGACTGAGCCACCCAGGCACCCTGACAGTTTTTATCTTTTATTGAAACATTTAGTCCATTTACATGGAAGGTAATTACTGATATATCTGGGCCTATATCTAGCATTTTACTATTGCTTTTTATTTGTTCCTCCTATTTTTTTTTCTCTTCTTTTTTTGGGGATTACTTCCTTTTATCTCAAATTAAAGATTATTTTACCCTTTTTATATTGGTTATCCTAGAGATTATATTATACATCCTTGACTTTTCAAAGTCTAATATAAATTAGTACTTTGTCCTCATACCAAATAATGTGAAAATCTTAACACTAGTGTGAATCAATGTGTGGTTTTTGGATCAGCAGTGGTATGTGATCTAGGATGGTTAACTTTATGTGTCAACCTGGCTAAGCCACAGTATTTGGCTAAACACCAGTCTAGATGTCACTGTAAAGATATTTTTAAGATGAGATTAATAGTACACATTTGTAAAGTCTTTTTTTAAAAATCAGTAGACTTTGGAGAGCCAGTGGTTAAGCGTCTGCCTTAGGCTCAGGTCATGATCCTGGGATCCTGAGATCGAGCCCTGCATTGGACTCCCTGCTCAGTGGGGAGTCTGCTTCTCCCTCTCTCCCTCTCCCTGCTCATGCTCTCTCTCTCTCTGAAATAAATAAGTAAAATCTTTATAAAAAAATAAGTAAAAATCAGTAGACTTTGAATAAAGCAAATTATCTTCCACAATGTGGGTGGTACTCACCCAATCAGTTGAAGGCCTTAGAAAAAAAAATAAAAAAGACTGGAGTCCTCTGAGGAAGAGGGAATTCTGCTTCCAGATTGCCTTTGGACTCAAACTACAACATCAACTGTTCCCTGGATCTCTACCCAGCCAGCCTGTTGTGCAGATTTTGGACTTGCCAGCCCCCACAATCATGTGAGCCAATACCTTAAAATAAATTTCTCTCTCTCTCTTAGCCTCTCTCTCACATACACACATACACACACACCCTATTTTCTATTTCTCTGGAGAACCCTGGAACCCAAACCAAACCCTGGGGAGTTTACAAGAGTTCCTTTCCTTGGCAGGCCCCAAACTCTCATTTTTGTCTCCTTGCCTTGTAAGTTTGTTGAAAGCTTTACTCAGTTTCTCTGCCTCTCAGCCATCTCTACATGACTTGGAAGATCTCTCTAGGGAAAAAGTGGTCCCCAAAGCAGGGCTCATTTCTCTGGGTTTCCGTCTTTTCTTAGGTCTTGACCTCATAATTTTCACTGCCATGTGCATTCTGTGGTGCCCTCAAACAGATGTAGAATTACTTCCCCAGATTTTCTAGGTGTTCTCGGTGGGAGAGTTGTTCTGACTTATCTGGTCCACTCTTACCAGCAGGGATTCTCCTGGCATTGGTGGTTGTCTGTCCTTCTAGATCAAAATCTGTGCAGTAAGTGTCAGGCCCTTTTCAAACTAAGACTTCAGTTCCGCGTTTGTTAAATCTGAGGAGCTTTTAAGACATCCACAGTAAGATATCAGAAAAGTGGTTGGGTAAACAAATCCAGAAGTCGGGAAGAGGGATCTCTGTGGAGAAGAATTTTGGTATCGGTAGTGTGCAGATACCACTAAAAATGATGACAAAGAATAGGGACTGGGAATGCACTTTGGGGAACTCCAACATTTGGAAGTTAGAGGAGGAAGTATGAGTGAAGCACTAAGAAGAGGTTGTCAGGGGGATAGGAGAAAACCATGAGAGTGCAGTGTCATAGAAGCAGGAAAAAGATTTAAAGAGGTAGAGAATGATCTCCTATGATTTATCTGATGAAAAGTCTGATAAAATAAGGCCTAAAAATTATCTGAGTATTTGAACCTTGCAGATACAGCAGAGACACTTGATAGATGACCACACTTGTGAAGCTGTGTGGGTGGACAGCCCCAGGAAGAGTGATTCAGGACTGTGGGAGGCCCGCCCAGCCGCCATCAACCTGGTGGCTTTCAATCTCTAATCTGATAATGAGCTCCATGCTATCTCAACTTGAAAGACTTATTTGAAACCTGTGCTCTGTCCTTTTGGCAAATAACTTGGGTAATATCTGTCAAGAGCAAAGAAGGATAGTGATATTCCTACTTCTTCCTAATACTTACTAGCTCTTCACGGAACAAACTTGTATTTCTTGTTCTAAACCTAGAAACAGCTACACCTCCTGAGGTGAGCTTTCATTGCTCGCCCCCACAGAAATCCTCTAACACTGGATGTCTCACCAGAACCAGGAGGCAGAGGAGATGCTGATTTCTCATCCTAGAGATGCGTGCTTTTTCACAGCAAGCTGTTTCTATTTTGAGCTCTCAGTGTAGCTTTCTTTAGTCTTTGGTCCAGAGGAAAATTTAGGCTAAAGGAGAGCCCTGTTACTTTTATTTGCCAATATTTCAGGAAAGTCCAGTTTCAGGGATTGGGAAAAGTGGCAGTAATAGAGCGCATATAATTCACTATAATCTCCTTAGTTTTCTAGAAAACACTAAAGCTTGGTTGCTTCCCCGTGGAAACACTTGGCCATGTGTTTGCATATTTATGGTGAGTTTAACTGCTCAGCACACTGATGGTAACTAGACTGGTGAAAGGGGGCATCCCTAGCAAGGAAAACAGTCACCCCAAACCCCATTAGTTTTGTGGGGTAAATGTGGAGTAAAATACAGGCCCTCACTCTGAACCTATTAATTTGGAACCATGTGCAAAATGAATTTGGTTATTTCTTTAATTTGTCTGATTCACACCTGATGAGGCAATCAGCCTCTGAGTGAGGCATGAAATTATATAGCAAACTGGTTCACTCAAAAGGGAGAATGCTTCAGAGAGAATCCATTCTGCTGCTTTGGGGAAGAGCTGTTTGGACACAGTTTAAAGCCTCATTAAATGTGATTTTTAATCAATGCAATATTGGCCAAGTTTAACCCTACTCACTTGGTGGATCTTGATGGTTATTAAAGAGGATCTACTCATATATGATAATGTCCCTACAAGTGAGATTAAGTAATTTGTTGCATGACTGGTGAGATGACACAACCCGAAATGTTTTAATTCTGTGCAATTGAGTCACTGAGTCTCTCTGATGTTGAGCCCTAAATGTAATATGGGAATAACAGAGTACTTGCCCTGCCTGCATCACGAGATTGTGAAGATCAAACAGGATGATGTATGGAAAGCTGTAGAGAAAGATAGGACTTTGTTTACTGTAATGTAATCACCTCCTCTTCAGAAATTATGACTGTGGCTTTACCTCCTGTCAATCATTGAGTGTTGAAAGCTTTCTGTGCTATCACAACACTGCTCCAGTTTATCAGCATCCAGCACTCACAAACCCCCAGGATTACCATAAACCTTTAGGAGACTTAAAAAAAAAAAAGACTACTATATGCACTGAGGAAAATAGCCAAGAGCTTAATCTGAAAAGGTCATAGACAATGTCTTGTGATTGGTCATTTTACCAGTTTAGAAGGAAAAGTGCATTTTTATTGGCTGGTGATGGTTATAATAGATAATTCTGTCTGCACCAAAGCTGTAAAGAATAGCAAAAGAGAGCAGGATAAGTTTGGTATATTATAGGGTTCTCCAGAGAAACAAAATCAATTGGATATGTACATATATCCTCATATCTATCTATCTATCTATCTATCTATCTATCTATCTATCTAAAAGATTCATTAATTTATTTTAGAGGGTGAGAGCACACAAGCAGAGGGAGAGGGAGAGAATCTCAAGCAGACTCCCCGCTGAGAGCAGAGCCCGATGCCTGGGCTCAATCTTAACCACCCTGAGATTAGAGGCCGAAATCAAGAGTTGGCTGCTTAGGGGCACCTGGATGGCTCAGTTGGCTTCGGCTCAGGTCATGATCCCACTTCTCCCACTGCTCCCCACTCGTGCTCTCTCTCACTATCTCTGTATTGCTCTCTCAAATAAATAAATAAAATCTTAAAAAAAAAAAAGTTGGCTGCTTAACTGACTGAGCCACCCAGGTGCCCCTGTCATCTATTTATCATAGGAATTGGCTTACATCATTACAGAGGCCAAGAGATTCCATGATCTGCCATCTGTAAGCTGAAAAACCAAGACAGCTGGTGGTGTGATTCAATCCTAGCCCAAAGCCCCAAGAACCAGGGAAGCCAATGGTGTAAGTCCTGGTGTCAGGCCTGAGAACCAACGTCCAAGGGCAGGAGAGGATGGATGTCTCAGCTCAACCAGAGAGCAAATTTATTCTTCCTCTGCCTTTTGGTTCTACTCAGGCCCTCAATAGGATGATGCCCACCTGCACTGATGAGGACAATCTACTTCATTCAGTTTACCTACTCAAATGCTACTCTCTTCCAGAAACATTCTTGCAGACACACCCAGAAATAATGTTTTACTAGCAGATGGTTTAAGAGTGAGTAGCATAAAGCAGCAGCAATGACTAAAAGTGATAATGAAGGCAATAATAAGAAACCCTGGATCAGTGGAGAAGGAATTTTATTTTTTATTTTATTTTTGAAAAAGATTTTATTTATTTATTTGACAGAGAGAGAGAGAGAAAGAGAGCACAAGCAGGGGGAATGGCAGGGAGAGGGAGAAGCAGGCTCCCCCACTGAGCAGGGAGCCCGATACGGGGCTTGATCCCAGAACCCCAGGATCATGACCTGAGCTGAAGGCAGACACTTAACTGACTGAGCCACCCAGGTGCCCCAAGAAAGAAATTTTAAAGTTTTTAAATTTGGAAAGGCTAGAGACCATTTAGTCCAGGCATGGCAAATACACAGGTCATGAGGGGCAAATTCCCCATCTTATGCCTGCAGCAGACATTGCTGATCATTCATTGTACATTTTCTACTCAGTCAGGGCATCTGAGTGACAAGGCAAAGAGTGGTTCCCAAAGCTGAATTAATTGTTCTGTGGGATTATGAAGAGTCTCACCTAGAGCCATTGGAACAGTGTGCAAAAGGGATGGATATAACTCGCTAAATTACCTGGTTCTCATGTGATAAGACCAGCAGAGCAGTGGTCCAGGCTTGGGGATGCAGGGAACTGGTCTACATCAAGTGGTCAAGATAGTGCTCTAGGTTACTGCCATAAGTCACTTAGAATAGGCACAGGAGATGAAATCTATTTGCCACCAGAATTTTATTTGACCTCCTCATATGATAATCAGGAAACTATGGCATAGGGATTTGAAATAACTTGTTCAGGTTCACACAGATAATGAACGAAGACTAAAACCAGTTCTCTCCCCCCCTCAATTGGAAACTCAAGACCCATCTCAGTCTGGAGCTATTCTACTGAAGACTGATTCCTGGATATTAGGCAAAGTAGAGGGAGGGACATTTTTAGGTATTAGGCTTAAGCCAAGGCATCTTGAGCCATGGCTTTGAAGTTTACCGTATTAGCGTAAGTACAACAGACTGGGTGGCTTAAATGTAGAAATGTATTGTCTCACAGTTCTGAAGGTTGGAAGTCAGACATTTAGGTGTCAGCAGGGTTGGCTTCTTCTGAGAGCTCTGAGGGAGAATCTGTTCCATGCCCCTCCCCGAGCTTCTGGTGGCTTGCTGGCCATTTTTGTTGTTTCTTGGGTTGTTGACGTATCACCCCGATCTCTACCTTCATGTTCATGTTCATGTGGCATTCTTCCTGTGTGCGTGTGTGTGTGTGTGTGTCGCTATGTCCAAATTTACCCTTTCTTATAAGGACACTATTATATTGGATTAGGGCCCACCCCAATGACTTCATTTTAGCTTGATCATCTGCAAATACTCTGTTTCCAAATGCAGTCACATTCTAGTACTAGGGGCTTTACTGTGTGAATTTGGGGTTCAGTTTTCCCTAAGTGTTAGGTCTCTGGCTATGGGAAAAGCTAGAATCTAGTCAAATTAACTTTCTTAAATAAAGCCATGTTTAACATTAGAATCAATTTATCAAGAGGTTGCAAATAATAGACCATGCAGATGAATTCACAAACCATAATGAATTCTATGTTTATTGTATAATAAGGATGTTCATGGTGGATATTACTATGGTTAAGAAGGAGAGGGAATGGCCAGGCAGAGAAGATAGCAGAGAACGATTCCTGTGAAGCTTCAGAGTGAGGTTATGCTCTTCTGCTGCTAGTTACAAGGATGGTCCAAGAGCAACTGTAGCTCGTGCAGCTGGCAGATATCCTTGGACAAGGCTCCACTCTACATAAAGACCTAAAGATAAACATATGAACTAGGAGATGCAAGGAAACCACCATGTTGTCTCCCACTGGACAGAGCACAGAGGCACTTGAGGTGGGCAGAGCTCTCTGCTGCTTAAGAGCCCTGCTCCCCAAGAAAAATACTGAAATTTGTCTTTGGTGCTGATTCTGTTCTCCCCATCTTTTCCTTCCAGTTACCCCATTGTATGGTGGCATCCTTTCCAACTCCCTCAAACACTCAGGACCATGTTCTGTCCCTCTTCCTCCCGTTGAAAACTATTCTTAAGAGGAGATCTCAAATAGATTAATTCACATTTAGGTGTGAATGCCTGGTAAGGGTTTAAAGTAGGCTCTGTCTTGAGTGATTTGTAAGTGATTGTCAAGGCCTTAAATTAGAGGAGTGAAGCTGTAAGGCTAGACATATGGATCATCCAGTTCTAAACGGCACCTCTTTTATTAGCTAATCATCCCCTAAATTAAAATGCCACTGTGTTCATTTATCCCCTACAATTGTCAGTGATCTAGGAATTTGCTGATTACATTAGCAATTTTTCTTTAATTCCAAGAAGATGCAAAATAGAAAGTTATGAAGATATGAACCGAGGGTTGGTTGCCATGCTGAAATCATCTGCATTTGCACTGGTAATCTCAGCTGATTTATCCAGGATTTGGTAGTGCAAGGCTTGCTCTTCAGCCCTTATCACAGCTTCCTCTCTTTAGCTGGCTTGGAAGTATAAAATCCTGTCCTGGTTGTTTTTTGATAGTCAGAAAGGAACTGCTCTTTCCACCATGATCTTGATGGTGCCAAATAGTGCAGAATCACTAAGAGAAGGACTTCTCCTATTTCTTTCAGGAATGAAATTCACCAGCCTTCCCTTTCTTTGTCTATGCTCAGTATCACTCAGTCTGTTGTCTCACTCAGTTGAAGAGGAAGGGTAGAGCTATCTTGGTACAGGTGAAGTATATGTATTGGCATAGGTATAGATGAGGGACTTGGCAGAAGCTGTGGGAGGTGAGGATTGCCTAGGACTGAATGTTTCTTGGATCCTGACTAAATCCCCTACTGTCCCTCAATGGCTCCTGCGCATGGTTTTTGGTCAGCCACTAAATGTGGTCATCAGCAGCCATGGGCTCTCCCTGGCAGAGAGCCAACACCCTCACCCCCTCAGAAGAGTTCATAGTACCCTTCAAAGGGCAGGTAGGATTTCTCCCAGGGGTTTAACGCAAAAACAGAAAATCCTTGCTCTTGCTCTCTCTCTTACTCCAATTGACCTAATAACTGTATAGGACATATTAGCAAGTGGTGGATACAGCAGATAATAATTCAGTGAGAAATACATTCCAGAAAACCAAGTTGATGTGATTGGAGATCTTTTTGATAAATAGAACATGTTTCCGAACACTCGTTACATTCTATTATCATCACAAAGCTAATTTATTCTGACTTAAAAAATTATTTTCTGTAAAATGAATGACTGGGAGAACTAAAAGTTCTGGATAGACCAATCCCGTAGTTACCTTTAAATAGCTTACATTAAAATGCATCTTTAAGTTAATTGTCGGCTCATTAAGTTTCTTTGTCCTTGGGATCCACCAGGTGCCATTATGTACTTTAAGGCTTTATTCTTGCAGAGCATGGAAGGATGAAGATTCAAGTCTATGTTCTCAGCAGACACCCCAAAAGCATGTATTCCTGTTTGGTTGGGTGAATTCTTTCAGGGGCATGATGAAATTGATCAATAGCCAGCTTGGCTATCTGACTGCCTGGCACAGTCTTTTCTTTCCGTTAGTTTATAATTAATGTATTTGATATACATAAAAGAATTTAAACACTCAAAGAAAAAAATAAAAGCTACATCTCAAAAACTAAAACTTCAAACAGTACCAAAAAACCCCTGAAAAAAGTCTCCTTCCACACAATGTCTTAGTTCTGTACCCTACAGGCTGCTGCCATTAGCAGTTTCTTATGTGTTTTTCCAAAGATCTACTAAGCAAATATTAATATATATGTATTTGTCTCTCTCCTTCACATATATAGTCATACTATACATGTGGTACTGTCTTGCTTTTTTCATAAAATAATATTTCTCAGTTTTATTCTTTTTTAAAAAAATTTATTAGAGAGTGTGCGCCCGCTCGAGCGCAAGCATGGTTGGGGGGGTGCAGATAGAGAGGGAGAGAGAATCCAAGTGGACTTTGTGCTGAGTGGGGAGCCCCACACAGGGCTCGATCTTATGACCCTGAGAGTGCGACCTAAGTCAATACCAAGAGCCCAACCAACTGTGCCACCCAGGTGCCCCTCTCAGTTGTTATTTTTTCTGTCTATCTATCTATCTATCTATCTATCTATCTATCTATCTATCTATCATCTATCTATCTATCTATCTATCTATCTATCTATCTATCTATCTATCATTGGCCAAATTCTTTGTAATGGATGCATAGTATCCCATTTTATAAATGTACCATAATTTACTTAGTCACTTGTCTGTTGATGGTTGAATTGTTTTATCTTTAGCTGAAATGATTTATTTTTATTATTATTATTTTTTAAGATTTTATGGGATCATGACCTGAGCTGAAGGCAGACGCTTAATGACTGAGCCACCCAGGCGCCTCTAGCTGAAATGATTTCTGAGGTGGAGGGGGAAAGCATGCATAGCAACTCTGGGCCTTGTTTTGACGGAAGGTATCTTCTAGATTGTTGGGCCAATTGAAGGGCATTTGTGGAGGCTGGGTGGGAAAAGGAGAGGAGTTACATCAGAGGACATATGTCCAGTAGGGGACTGAGTGAAGTCTTGCTACATGGGCTGGGATTTCATTCTTTCCTCTGCCTCCCCAGGAAGTCCTCAGTAAAACTGACATTACTAGCAAATGCTTTTGGCATTCACTCATCCATTTAGCAAATATTATTGCATTCCTCCTATGTGCTAGGCACTGTTGTAGGTTCTGTCTCCCCAGCATAGCAGTAAACAAAACAAAGTCTCTGCTATCATGGTGTTTACATTCAGTAGAGGGAAATAAAATTAAAAGCAAATAAACATAACTTTTCTTTAAAAAAAAAATAGTTTAGAGAAAGAGAGAGAAGAAAGTGCGAGTGTGAGGGGAGGAGGGGCAGAGGGAGAGAATCTTCAAGCAGACTCCCCACTGAGCAGGGAGCTCGATCTCACGACCCATGAGATCATGACCTGAACCAAAACCAAGAGTCTGACGCTTAATTGACTGAGCCACCCAGTCGCCCCAAACATGTAATTTTTCTAAACACAAATAATGTAGGGGCTGGAGAGTGACATAGGGTGTTGCAGTTGTCTTCCTTGGAGGCAATGCTCTGTGATGCCTCAGGCAAGATGGGTCCAGGGTGGGCTGAACAGAGACTGCTGGGTAGTGCCACCCCATCTGGGTTGCCAGGAATGCCTGGTGGTCCCCCCTACCCTCCCATCCACATTCCCACACAGGCCTGCCTCCATCGGGGTGGGTCGGCAGGTGCTGCCTCTGCAGCCATCTCCTTTCCAGGTCTGTGATAGAATTTTGGGGGAGGGAGAGGGGAAAAGAGGAAAATCATAGAGTAAGGGGATGTAGCCTAGGGAAAGATGTGGATATTCTACCATCCGATTAATTCAACATCATTGAATAACCAAAGGGCCTCTCATCATTCACTGTCTAGCAGGGGGCAGAGAAAATTATTCATTATTCAACATGAGCTGAAATGAAAACGCCACACTTTGTAAAACATGCAAGGTTACCTACTATGGTAACTGCTCCCAGAGTTTTAATGTGTCTGCAGCATGGCTAATTAACTTGCTCTGAGCTTCGTTGGAATTCCTATTTGAGATGATTGTCTTGGTAACTGAATGTACCACAGAGAGCAGGAACATCAGAAATGCCATTTGGGGCTGCTTTAGCAATCAGCCTTTCTCAGAGTTCTCTCAGCCACCAGCGGGAAGGACCGTCCCATGACCCTGTCTGGTCCCTCTCAGACTCATAGGCTGGGCAACTTTTCCAGAAGTCGCATAGCCCATTGTGCCATGTGTATTGAGGTTTAGCATCCAGGCTCTGAAGTCAGACCAGTCTGGGATTTCACATTCACTAGCAGACATTTACTGAGAACCTCAGGTGTTTAACAGCCCTGTCTCCTCATCTGTCAAGTTAGGATATTTCAGGTCCATACTTGGGAGAGATACTATAAAGCTTACAGTAGATGTGTTTGTAGAGCACCTAGTCCATCTTCAGCTCTCACTAAATAGCTGTTTTCTCCTCATCTCCTCCTCCTCATTCTTCATCATTACCACTGCCACCACCACATTTTTTTCCTTTCTGCCTGTGTGTCTAATACATGTGCTGGGATTTGAGGTGTTATGTCCAAACTGGACAAACTGTAAAGGGCAGTATTGGCACAGATGAAACCAATTTTTAAAGCCTCAGGGAGTGAGAAGGTGGATGAACTGAGCTCTGGTTGGTCCAGGCTTTGCCACCACCACATTATTTAGGTCAATCCCTTCATCTCTTTGGGCTCTGCCCTCCTCTTTGGCAGGACAGAGAGATCGAAATTAATAATCTCTCAGGTCGCATCCTGCTCAGAGGAGAGTGGAGTCTAAGGGAGCACACCTAGATAAGTTAGGGTGTGTTTGGCAGTGAGTGGCAGAGTAACCAAGTAACAGTGGCTTAAGCAAATGGCATAGACTTAAGAAAATTTCTTAACAAGTTTTAGTAAACCAAATCCAGCAATGTGTAAAAAAGATTATATGTTAGAACCAAGCTGAACTAGTTTTCTCTTTGTATCCCCTAAATATAGCTCATTTTAATAATTGACTTAACATGTATGTAGTTTCCTCCTTGACAACATTCAAGCATTTACTGAGAACATTGGTGGCATCTTATGTCTTTGTACCTCCCAGAATTTTTAGCTTAGTATTTTGCTGAATAAGTACTTGTTGATTTAAACAAAAAAATTAGAATAAATGCAAAATCCTGGATAATCATCATAATACCCAGTACTTTACCACCAGATATATCTCGAGTCTATCAACAACTTGTAAATTAGTAGATTGCTAGGACGTCTTTTTTTTTAGCTAAGTGTTTACATATATAATTCCTTGAGAGCTCTTGACACATCACAAGAATATTATTAAACAACAATTAACCTTGTGAACAAAAGAGAAATCATGAACATTATTTATTACTTTGCCAGTCTTAATAAAGACCTAATGTGCTAATAGCTTCTCATGGAGACAGCTGCCATCAGTTAAGTAAAAACATCATTAAGTTGCAATCACAAGTATCAATAGAGGCAGAAACTACTAGTTTTCTGATTGCTGGCAGGCATTTACTGGTTTATGGGTACCCATTCCAATAGCTTTCTGTTGTATTGTGTTATTTTATGACTGGCTATTAAACACATCCACATCCACACACATTTACTGAATGTTATAGCGGAGAGACAATTTAAGAGCATCGCACCCAACATTTTTCAAACTATGGCCCAAAGATCTCTTAGGAGTTTCTGGAAAACTCTTAAGGGACTTTCTGGCTGTTGTCAGGTCAGGGAGAATATACAGTTCAATGGGCAAAGCAGGGCACTTGGATAAGGCTATCTTGATATAAGATTCATCTTGGCTCAATCATTTTGATGTAGATATTATGTCATGGCATGGCTGCATGACCCTGTAAAACCATAAAATCACTGGTTATCATCAATAACATGTGCAATAGCTACCCTTGATTTTTATTCCACCCCAACCCCTACTCCTATTATGGTGATTTTCATTTCCTATTTTACTCACTGACCTATTGTTTGAATTTTTATGCGTATTTATTATTTTTACTCTGAAAAATATTAAAGATATTTCTTAGAAGTCTGATTAAACTGGGAGAGGTTTTGAGGACCATGAGGCTTATCTCCACAAACCGGCATTACATAGGAATATTATGAAATGAAAATGTGTATTACCAAAACTTCTGAGAGTACTGCTAGAAATATAATTGGCAATTTCATGTGCACTCTGGAGCTGAGAATAAAGGACTAAATATCTGTACACAAAGTGTCTTTAACTCTGATGGAAGAATGGATTTGAGACATGGACCAGCCAAGGTGTAAGACATTCTCGGAGAATTCCTGAGCCTCACCCTGTCTCTGAACCTCATCCACCCTCACTACATCCTTCAGCTTGATCTCATCTCTACTTCTCCGTCCTGGAATGGTGTTGGCAGCATGGTAAAGCTCAGGTATAGTATGAGCTTATTAATTTTTCACATTACTTGATGTATTCGTTTCCTGGCTTCTGTAACAAATTTCCACACACTTGGCAGCTTAAAATAACAGAAATTTATTCTCTCATGGTTATGGAGACCATAAATCCAAAATCAAGTGTCAGCAGGGCCGTGCTTCCCCTGAAGGCTCTAGGGGAGAATCTTTCCCTGAATCTTTCCTTTCCTGAAGGTGGATTCAGGTGTTCCTTGGTGTGTGGCTGCAGAACTCCAGTCTCTGCCTCTGTTTTCATACGGCCTTTTCCTCTGTGTCTCTGTCTTCTGTTTCTTATAAGAACACTTGTCATTGGATTTAGGGCCCACCCAGATAATTCAGAATCACCTCCTTATCTCAAAGCCCTTAACCTAATTATATCTGCAAAGATCCTTTTTCCAAATAAGGTAACATTCAATCTTTTAACATAAGGTAATGTTCACAAGTTCTGGGCATTAGGATGTGGATATATCTTTTTGATGTGGATATATGTACTACATTTGGTAATTAAAAAAGAAAATTGGCAAATTCCTTTAGAAGTTGAAAATTTAATTGATTGTATTTTCTCCTGAGTCAAAGTGTTCCTCGGTCAAAACATAGGCTGGTAGCACAGTGTCACTTACCTGAGTTGGGAGCTCACCTCTAGGTCAGCCGGAGCCACTTACCTACTTTTGGCTGTTCCATGTGAGCTTTGACTAGAATAAAACTTACACAACTTAAGTTTGGAAACTCCTACTTCTTGTCTAATGACTTCACTTTTCTGTGAGGAAATGGAGACCCAGATGTTGCAAAGAACACTGCTTTTGAGTCCTAGGGGCTGTCAACTCTGTCCTATCTACGCCAGTCACCAGTTCTGGGACTGTTGTTATATTACCTGATTCATTACTCTTTAATTGCTTCATTGATAAAGAAATGATAATACTTCTGCCTCTAACTGTTAGAATGGGTATGAATATAAAAATGAGCTTTGAAAATAGGTATGAATTTCTCTTTTTGATATTATGATGATTTTTCAACATATATTTGAAATTGGCCCTGAAATGTGTTTATACCTCTACGTTAAAAGTGAACAGGCAAATGGGTTATTATGAACTCTGAGCTAGAAGGGACTTACTCCACCAACATAACCTGGAGCTATCTATGGAGCTACTGAGAATGCACACACAAATTATAATTTAAAGATTCAGAAAGGGAAATAAGGAGGCATCTATGAATAATAGGACCAGTGTAGAGCAGAGTTGGCAGATTCATGAGCTTAGAGGCTGGGCAGGTAACGTAATCAAATAAAGCAGTGGAGAGTAAGAAAAAGAAGAACAGACATGTAATGGAAAATGGTTGAGGGGCAATGATAGGGAATAGTGGGGATTGTAGTGAACTGGGGCCTGGGGAGCAGAATTTTGTTCAGTCTAAGGGAAACTGCTACTCTTCAGTTACCTGCCCATGGTTGCCATTGAGATGCAAGTCTAGCAGGCTAGATCTTCCAAGGAAGAAATCTGGAGTTTTACATGAAATATTCTTGTATCATTAGGTGGTTAGGCTGGCCTATGCTGTGACAACAAACAACCTCCACATTTCAGTGGCTTAACAAAAGTTTATTTCTCCTTCATGTGAAGTCCTCTGGGAGTCTGGGAGCCAGCAATCCAGGCTCTGCTGTCTTAAGACCAGGTTTCCATGTTTCCAGTGGGTTGAATTGTACTGTATTGTATTATGGGTTGAACTGTATCCCCCTAAAAAGATATGTTGGAGGTTTAACCCCCAATACCTGAGAATGTAACCTTACTTAGGGATAGGGTCTTTACAGAAGTATTCATGTTGAAGTGAGGTCATCATGTAAGCCCTAATCCAGTATGGCTGGTGTTCTTCTAAAAAGGGGAAATTTTGGACACAAGGACATGGACACGGGGAAATGCCATGTGAGGATATGGAGTTATACTGCCTCAAGCCAAGGCGCTGGCAGAGGCAAGGACAGAGGCCTGGAACAGATCCTTCCCTAGGACCTTAAGAGAAAGCATGTCTGGCCAATCCCTTGATCTCAAGCTTCTAGACCTCCAGAATTCTGAGCAATAAATTCTGTTGTTTAATCCACTCAGCTTGTGATACTTTGTAACAGCAACCCTGGGAAACTAATACAAACACAGGAGCTTTTCCCTGCCTTACCCTTACAGACACATGTCCTTTGTGCTCACAGTCCATTGGCCAGAGGCAGTCATGTGGCCCCACTGACTACAAAGGGTTGGGAAGTGTGCTCAGGAGAAGTAAATGGATGTTGGTGAGTGCTAGTAATATATATTTTCTACTTGTGATTTTAGAGTATTAGTAGCTAATGCAGTTTGAAAAAAAAGAAAGCAAGACTGAGTGAATGAGCCCAACAAACCATCCTTTGGTCTTGGTATCACCAGTGGGTTCCTGAGGACAAGCGCATGGGCAGTGCTGCTCTGTTCATGGGGTAAGATTTGTGTTTCTGACAGAGTGCAGATTTTGGTCATGGGCAAGGACAAGCACAGTTGGTACATGGAGACTTTGACATCAAGTGCAGGTCTGAGCTTGGGAAAAGGATTCCAGAACATGAGACAGTGAAACATGGGGAGTTTGGAGAATAGAGAATGCAAAGTTTTAGATGGAGCTGATTTTTTTTCTATCCTATGGTCCCCTGACCTCTTTTTCTTCCCTATTGAACACATATTCCATTCTCCCCAAGAATCAGACCCAGGTTCATCTACATTATAGGTAAAGTTGGTTTTTGGAGATAACTCTGGGAAGTTGCCCAGCATTCGTGGCATTTTCTGTGGAAACATTACAATCTAAATTTCAGACAACCAGCTTAGAAAATAATTTTTACAAAACAGCTCAAGGGTGAATTTGGGACCGTGTGTGTGTGTGTGTGTGTGTGTGTGTCCCTGCATGTATGCATTTACAACCTTAATTTATATTCAACCTAGCAACAGCATTTTAAAATTATTTGTGTGCACTATACTTTACTCATGGGCATATAATTTAAAAATAATATATCTAGATGCTTTCAACTGAATTTCTCTCATTATATATATCATATTAACTTGGCTTATGGATCGTGCTCAAAATTATTCTTAAAGAACATGCTTGGTTAGTTTCACTGGAGCCAATTTTTTTTTTTGAATATTCTAAAAAGCAAGAGAAAGAAATAAGACAAATTGTACTGTTCATGTACTGTGGCACAAGCTAGAGAAATATAATTGGGCTTCAGGCCAAATTCTGAAGGCAATTGGAGCTGCTTATGTCAATTGGGCATAATTATTCCTCAGCTCCTGTTGACAGAAAGAAGAATTGATAGTGATCTGCTTCTTGATGCTGGGGATTCAGAGAGAATATTTGAGCTCCAGTTCATGGCAGATGGGTGCGTGTAGAAGCCACTGAGTTGTTGTTTGTGGGGAGCAGGGAATCCTCCAGTTTGGAGGAGTCCTTATGAATCAGCTGCCTTGGGCCATCTGTTCTATGGCTGAAGGCAGCACCATGCACTCAGTAAATGTTTGTAGAATGAATAATGAATCTTTCCCAGAGACCTTCCCTGAAAGTGTGTCTGCCTTTTCTTCATGGTCCATCCGCTGGTGACCATGGGAAGGTACAAGGTCCGTACTGAACAGGCTTAAGGCCCCAGCCCTAGATTTTTATTCAGTAAATATTTATTGAAACTGCCAAGCACTAGGGACTGTGTTAAGTCCCAGAGGGCTAGTTAATGATAGCCCAACTGGAAAAATGTGTTTGTCCTGAAAAAGAAGAGTTTGAGGTCTGAACAGGGCAAAGGCTCCAGTAAAGCAGAAGTGGTAACATGAAGACCAGGGAGGGAGATAGGAGCCTCGGCATGCTGATTTTTTTTTACTTCAGGGCCATAATCTGTCCATGCAAAAGGTTCTTATGCCTAATGCTTTCCTTCCATCTGGACCCTGGATTGCACTCCCTGCTTCCTTGGAATCTTTATGCTATCCGTTTCCTATGCTCAGTTTATTTTCACACATAAATGTGCTTAAGTCTTTTATGTGAAGAACAGCAGGCCCTTAATTGGCTTCTAGGTTCCCCTTTAGTTTCCATTCTTTCCTTGTCATTTCCTTCACACAGCAAATCAAGAGGGTTTGTTTACTCAGCATCACCCCTTCCTCGCCCCCCTTGTTCCAACCCTGAGCGTGGCTCTTGACTCTTGCGCTGTGCTGGAACTGTCCCCATGAAGGTCACTCATATCTGCCTGCTGCAGTTCATGTTTAAGTCCACACTGTTAATGTTTGGGTGGCGTTTGACCCTGCTGACCAGGCCTTTCCTGAAACTCTCCTCCCTGTCTTCCGTGACCTTAAATGCTCTTGATTTTTCAATTATTTTCCTGGTTCTTTTTTCACAGGCACCTTCACAAGCAACTCTTATTCTACCCACTCTTTAAATGGTTTCTTTCGAGGTTTAGAGTTTGGCCACCTCTTCTTTTCCCTCTACTTACTTTTCCTAGGTGATTTCATCCACTCTCATGTCCTTAGTCAACCTCTATCCGTGCCAGCAACTCCAAAATCTATTATTTCCAGCCTAGATTTCTTTCCTGAGCCAGACCACATACCTATTCCATGTTTAATTTCTCCACTGATATGTCCCCCAGGAACCTCAAAGCCAGCAGTGAAGAAGTGAGCTCTTCATTTCCCCCCACATACTGCTTTCCCTCCACCTCAGCACACGATCATTCCATACTCAATTACCTAAGTCATTCCACAATTAACCAGCTACTGTGTCTCATCAATCCTACCAACTTTCTGTTTTTCAGGGACTTCCTCTTTTCTTCATTCCTACTCCCACTAACTCAGGGCAGGCCTCATCATTTTTTTCTTGGATTTCTGCTGTAGCTTTCACCTCTCTGGCTGGCCTGCCAAGCTTGCCCATTGTTATGTGTGCCCCCCCAATTCATATGTTGAAGCCCTAACCCCCAGTGTGACTGTGTTTGGAGATGGGGCCTTTAAGGGAATAATGAAGGTTAAATGAAGTCATAAGGGTGGGGCCCTGATCTAATGTGACTGGTGTCCTCATGAAAAGAGGGTGACAGCAGGGATATATATGACACAGAGAAAACAGGGATGTATATGACACAGAGAAAACAGGGATGTATATGACACAGATGGACACAATGAGAAGGTGGCCATCTACAAGCCAAGGAGAGAAGCCTCAGGAGAAGCCAAACCGCCCACCTTGATCTTGGACTTCTGGCCTCCAGAACTGTGAGAAAATAAATTTCTATTATTTAAGCCACCCAGTCAGTTGTATTTGGTTAGGGCAGCCCTACCAGACTAATATACACCCTTAAATAGGTTCTTTCAAAATCAAATTTGATCGTATCACTGTGTGCCATCTGGCTAAGTGACAGAATGTACCAAGCTTTCTCTCTTTCCCTTTGCAAATGTTCTTTCCTTGGGTAAGTTGTTCCACATTGTCCAGACAATCCCCTTCTCTGTTAACTTCAGTTTACCTTTTGTGACCTGACTCTTGCCTCCCTTGACGGTGGGGTGATGTCCCAGAGCCTCCATAGACTTCAGCTGTCCCCCTTTCCAGACGGTGAGCTTTTGAAGGCTAGGACTGAGGTCTTATTCATCTTTCTATTTTCAGCACTCTGCATGATGCTTAGGATATAGTAGGTATTCAAAAATGATTTTGGATGAATGAACAAATAGTAAAACTATTTATTCTCAGGAATACAAAAGAAAATTTGGCAAATCACCATGTTACCAGAGTGATAAATAGACAATCAGGGAGTAGCCTTTTCTTGGGTCCACTTTACATTATGATCTATTGGACCTATACATGCTGGTGGCCCAAAGGCGAAGAACAACATTATCATTAAAGTCATCATTGTAATAACAATAGCAGTTTTCATTTATTGAGCCACTGCTATATACCTGAAGTATGCTATGGATTATTAAAGTGTTCTGAGTCCCATTCTAATGTTGTGCAGGCTTTTTCCCTAACACCAACAGTTCTCTTATCCCAGCTAGACATCTTACAAATCAACTCAATTCCAATACTACCTACCCAGAGATAGCATCAGAGTCCATAGTTTAAGGGCTTGGTCTCATAAGACTGCCGTATCCCACTTCAGATGCTAACCACAAGTAGTAGGTCCCCACTAGTAGGATGGCAAAGCATCTGTCCAACTTGGCTACAAATTGGAGGTTCCAACAACTCTTTCCCTTGGGTTTGATTAATTCGCTAGAGCAAATTCTGAGCTCACAGAACTCAGGGAAACACTTACACTTCCCACTTTATGAAAGGATATGATAAAAGATACAGATGAATAGCCAGATGAAGAGACACAGAGGGTGAGGTTGTGGAGAGGGGTCCCAAGCACAGGAGCTTCTATCCCCATCACCATCCCGGTCTGTGGATGTGTTCACCCACCTGGAAGCTCCCCAAAACCCATGCTACTAGGATTTTTATGGAGGCTTCCTCATGTAGGCATGATCAATTATTAACTCCATTTCCAGTCCTTCTCCCATCTCCAGAAAGTGGGGGACGGTGCTAAAATTTCCATGCTTCTAATCATGGCTGTTGTTTCTGGTGACCAACTGCCTTCAGGGAGCCACCCAGGAGGCCACTCAGAGATGCCTCCTTAGAACAAGAGATGCTCTGGTAGTCTTATCACTTAGGAAATTTCAGAAACATTTCAGGAGCTCTGTGCCAGGAACTGGGAGCAGAGAAGAATATATATACTTTCTGTTATCTCACAGTTGTATATAAAATCTCTCATTTAATCCTCACAACCACTCTTATGAAGTAACTGTTTATTATTATTGCCATATTACAGATGAAGAAACTGAGGCCTAGAGAAATTCAGTAACTCATCCCAGACTGTAAGCAGTGAAGCTGGAATTCAAACTCAGCTAATATTTTGTTTGTTCCCCTATATTTCCTAGTCCTCTTGCTGTCATTTCTAGCCTAGATGGGGCTATGTAACTATGTCTGGTCTGTGAGCCATGTCGGCATTCCTAGCCTCTGAGTTCTGTGAGACATGACTTGTATCAATTTGGGGCCAAGGCATGATTCTTTAGCGTCTCCTTCCCTCCTGAGGTGAACGCTGAAACCCCATCTTGAGATGGCAGAGTGTCCATCAACCTGGCACCCTGAATGACTAGAAGGAGCAGAACCTCCAGCTAGCCTGCAATGAATGTAGGGTGAGTGAGCAATAAAATCTTGTCATTCTAAAGCCACTGAGATTTTGAGATTTGTGTCACTATAGCATGCTCAATTCTATCTTGACCATTAAAGACCCTTGTCTGCCTCTCCACAGGGCAGCCCTGGGTTCCACTGCAGTAGTCTCATCCCCTGCATAAGGAGAATGTGCAAAGCAAAAGAGAGGCCTGGGACTGCTCAACAATCTAATTGTCTCTGCCGACACAGAGGGGGATTGCTGGATGCCAGCTGCTCAGGTCTAGTGGGTTACTACCTGTGCTAAGTGTCCTGAAGTATCGTCTACTTGAAGACCTTAAATATCTAAGTCGGAGACACAAGAAGGATGAAAGTGTAATCAACAAAAATACGTACAAATACAGGCCATAATTATGTGAATGCATTGTGGAGGTCGTTAGCCACCAAATGACATTAATTGTAGTAAATTAGTGATATTAATCAGGGATAAGGGGTACAGACCTTGAACTGTCACTTCAAAGTTGGAGGAGTTTATTGCAGGGTTTCTCAGTCTCAGCATTATTAACATTTTGGGTGAGATAATTCTTTGTTGGGGGATTGTTCTGTGCATTGTAGGATGTTCAGGATGTTAGCATTCCTAGCCTCTAGCTGCTGGTAGCATCACTTCCCAGCTCCAGGGTGACAACCAATATCTTCAGACATTGCTGTTAAACCCCCTGGGGGTCCATATCACTTCCAGTTGAGAACCACTGGTTTATTGAATGCAACTGTGGATGACCTTCTCTCTTACATATTTCCACTAGGAGGTAGATATGTACAGTGGTTGCTTATGTGCAGGTTTAAGGAGTCCCAGCAATGTCTCCTCTCTGTGCAAGATCCACTCCATGGAAACCTTGCCTAGGAATTCCTTGTGGGTTAAAGCAGAGAAGCCTTGCTTTCCCTTTTAATGTCTAATATCTTTGGGAAGGATTACACAGTGGGCTCCAGCCAGGTATTTATACAGCAACAAAAGGGGGAGGATCTGAGCATAAATTTGAGCTAAGAGAGGGAAAAAAGAAGCAAGACACTCACATTGAAAAAGCAGGGCGTTGGAGGCAGAGCTAATAGCAGGAAGGGACGGGGCTCCACAATAAGTGTTGCTGCAAGCTGGCCCAGGATGAGAGCCTGGGTGTTTTCATGGGGAGGAAAAAGAGAGAGGATTTTAAAATGCATGAGGAAAGTGTGCAGTGCTGAGTCAGATGCAAGCTTGAGGGAACTCTGAGGACACTGGGCTCTGGGGTGAGGGGATAAAAAACAAAACAAAACAAAACCAAGAAGGCCTAAGGAGAGAAGCTTCAGAGCCGTGGCATGTGCAAGGGTCTGCTGGTCTGGCTGTGGCTTCCTTCTGTGGCCTCCTTCTGTGGTCTCATCTCACTGCACTCCCCCTCATGCGTGGGGCTCAGCCACTGTGGCCTTCCTCTAGTTCTTGAAATGCTCAGTGTTTCTTCCTGCTCTTCCATCTGCCTGGAACCATTCCTCCTACCCAACCCCAGTTTGTATCTACCCCTCTCTTCTGAGTCAGCTCTTCCTCATGTTTCACAACTCAGTTCCCTCTGTTACTCTCTCTGGGATGCTTCATAACATCCTGTTCTTCGTAGCACATTTCTTAGTTTATAACTGGGTATTGATTTGTGGGATTACTTTATTACTGACCATCTCCCTCCCAAACTTAAAGCCCTAATGGTGGCAGAAAGGGTGCTGATTTTGCTCATCATGGTCTTCACAGAACAAAACTTCAGGCCTGGAATGTAGTATGTTCTCAATAAATAATTTTTGAATGAATTCATGAGGGTCAAGATTTTCTGACTTCATAGTTGTGGCCTGGTTGGGTAGGGGTAGGATCCAGAGTGGTAGAAAGAACGGTGGGAGAGGTAAAGAAAAAAAAAAAAAAAGACAACAAAAGAAAATCATCACACCAAGGGTCATCTTTGTTATTCAAAAAGATTTGTTCTTTATCACAATCTAGGCCACTGAAAAATGGTATTCCTGCCCCGTATGATAATCAAAGTTACCTCAGAAAAGTACTAGTAAATAGGTCATGGGACTGTTTTGGCCAGACTCCAACTTCTTGTTTAGTTTCATTTAGAGTTGAACCCCATCGTTCAACTCGGTTAAACCCTGGGTATGTGGGCTCAATGAAACTGAATGTCAGTTGGGCAGCAAGCGATTTCTGCTTCCAGGTTTATCTTCCAGAGCCAAAACAATGGTGCAAGAGCAATCCCAGAACCTCTTAGATGCTCAGAGATTATCCTTGAACATGTCACATTGTAATGATCTCCAAGGGTGTTTGAACAGGAGTTTGAACCACTGTATTTGGACAGACTTTATTTAGGGTTAACCAGTTAACACTGAAGTTCCCATGTGGGCATTTGGCAGTCCCTTTCCATACTTCACATGATCTGGACTGTGAAAGTCAGCTACAAATTTAGTCCTTCTAGATATGCTTTGTTTAAGGGGTTAGCAAATTATAGAAAAGAAATGCAAAGGGAATCTTCTGTGAGTTGTTCGTATCAGAGCCTTCATGAGGATCAAGGTTGAGACTTTATCAACAAATGTTTTTTATGTGCTGACTATGTGTCCAGCATTATGCTAGGGTCTGAGGTTACAGTGTTGAACTAAAATGATGTGAAGTTTACAGACTAGATTTCTAAAATCATGAGATCTGTCTTTCTATCTAACTGGCTATCATTTATTATCTATCTGTTTTAACAAGAAGTATGCTAGAAGTGAAATAGTCAAGGAAAACTTTCAGATGGGTTGTTTGTCTGGTTTTGGGGTCAAGGTAATGCTGACCTTATTCAGTTACAGTTTAAACAAAAGAACTGAACTCTTAAGAATAAAAACTCATCAAAAGGAAAGAAAACTTTGCCTGAATATAGGCAGGAGAAGAAAGCTTTAAAACATTTCAATTATTTTATCTATTCAAGAATGGAGATTGTTTTTCTTGACAAGGATTAACAATGCAAAATGTCCTTCTTTAACTGTTGTTGCTCCTGAATAAACACACACACACACACACACACACGTGTATATATGATATTTAGGAATTGAGATGATTTTTGTTCTTCTGTATCTGATGTGAGCATGCTTTACAAGCTCAAAGACAAGGCCTCGTGGTGGCCCCAGAATATTTGAATTGGAACTCTTTTGGGAACTCAAAGTAGTTATGTTTATCTTTTAGCCTTTCCTGCTTCTTCTGCGACTTCCTCCTCTCTCATGACTGCAAGCTATTCTCTCATTAGATATATACATATATAAGATGTGGTTCCATTGCCTATGTAAGAGGACTGCTCTGGATGGTCTTGTAATGATCCTCTTGTCCCCACCTCCTTCACATCTCCCTCCCCATCCATTGACATGTTTGGGATGGGGACATTAAAGGTCAGCCATAGGCTTGCCCCAACATGACTCATGGGACAGTCCAGGTCCTCTAGAAAGCAGATATCAAGGCAGGATTTTATTAAGGGAAATGTCTGGGGAAATGTCAGAGACAGAGAGGGAGCTGAGAGTCTGCCAGAGCCATCAGATCAGGATGCGAGTCTGACCTTGAGTGAAGGAGAGAGGAAATAAAGGTTGGATGGAAATACCCAAGAGTGTTGAGAAGGTTAAGGGAAGTTCTATGGAAAATTTGGCGAGGCTCTGGGGGAGTCCTTGGGCCAAAGTCACCTGTCAGAGGAATCCCATGTCTGCCAGGAGAGAGCCTGCCTTAGACTCCTTGCTGTGCTGAGTCATTGCCTGGGAAGACTGGGAAGACTGGGAAGTCTGGGAAGTCATTGCCAGTAGGAAGAGTGGCCTTGGCATTATGGCATGATGTATTTTAATGGGTGTCAGAGCCAGCAGAAGCTTGGGGTCCTTGGTCAGTTACATTTCCTGCTGTTGGAAGTTTGAGAGGCCCATTCTGACGGCTGCCACAGCTTATGATTCATTCAGAAGTTGGTTTAGAAAACATGCCTCCTCTATGCAACAGATGGGAATGTTTTCAAGATTCTAAGGAAACATTTGGCAGGACAGATCCCAGTCTCAATTACTGTAATTTCTTTCCAGAATGCTGGCTGTCTTCTATGTGGATGAAGTCATAGAAGAAATGATGTTTGGGAAATGGGGTGAATTCTGTTCTTCTGTATATGATCTGAGATAGTTTTACAAACCCAACAATGTGCATGAAGTCTGATCATGGACCCATGTATTTTTCCAATTGGAACAATACTAGAAAATCAAGGCCATAGAGTTTATCTCTTCACCTGTCCTATTTCTTCTCTTGCTTCTATCGACCTTGTGCCAATACTGGGCAAGATGTTGATGGCTCTCTGGTGAACTAGACACAGGTTCTGCCCTTAAAGGACTTAAATAATCAAAAGCCAGGTCCACAGTGGGGTAGAAAGGCAGTACAGAGAATTACTAATGATGAAAAAGGCCAGTGTAGAATGCCTAATACGGGAAACGAGGGGAAACTAACACTCACTGAGCATCAATTTTGAGTCAGATATCGTGATGGGGTTTTATATACTTTGTTGTATTTAATCTTTACAACAATCCAGTGAAGCAGGTTATTAGCCCCATTTTGCAGATGCACAAGCTGAAACTCAAAAGGTTAAGTGTTTTGCTCTGAATCAAGATCGGCCTGACCCCAAAGTCAATGCTCTTGGAAAGCAAACATTAATAACCATAGACTATGCTTCACAATTGCCAGGTCCCCTGAAGAAATGCATAAAGGACACAGCCTCAGTGTCTCATCCAGTTCTCAGTGTCTCTGCAGCCCATTCAGCATTCAGTAATCCATTCCTCTTTCCCCTTTCATTTTGATTCCCATTATTTCCTGCCCACAAATGCCTTTCCTCTTTCATTCTGGTGTTGATTTCCTTTTGCCACTTTTCTTTTTCCCTCCCTTTGGGCTCTTGCGTTTCTGTCTCCCCCTCTCTTTCCTTCATCTTCCTTGAGTTATATCTTCTGTGTCCCATTTCTCTATCTTGGCTCCCTCAGCCTGTCTATCTGTATCATTCATTCTCTGCCTGCCTGTTATATCTCCTAAGAGAGACCCTGGCTTAGAGTACTTGGGCCTCTCTATTTCTGGTTCCACGTTCAGGTTGGGGGGATAGATGATTTTACCTTCTCTCTTGGTTCAGCCTCTTGATGAGAGAGTTAAGGAACTCTTGCTTCTTACTTGTCAATGGAAATGCCCCTCTGAGTATGTGAGAGTTTTGACTTCCTATTCTTGTCATTGTAAGGTTCTGTTTTTGCCACAGGTTACTGTTGCTCTCACAGAACTCAGCCTGGTGAAGCCACTCTTCCTTCTTTTTTCTCTACCTGGCTCTGTAGGGAAGTAATGGCTTTGCAGATGTGCCAGAAAGATTTGGATGGCATGGAATGTGGATTTCCCTGTCAGCGTTTGTTTTGTTTTGTTTTGTTTTGTTTTAATCATTATTGACCTGGGTACAAATTGAATGAGGAAAAACATTCTAAATGGATCTTGCTCCCAGTAAATCTCTTGTGCTATGATCACATGATAATTGCAGGCCTCCTTGCTGGAATGTCCCTTCTCTGCTGATGGGCAAGGTGTCCTGGTTGGCTGTCTTCAGGGAGGAGGAGTGCTGGTTTCAAGGGTAAAAGGGCAGTGTTTAAAATGTTATCTTTAAAAAAAGAAAGAGGTCTCATCATACTTGCTTTTTAAAGGCAGTTTTAGCTTTTGAAAAGACCTATGTTTTCCTTTGAACTGGATAGGAGAAACCAGTGAAACTGTGAATCAATTTTACTCTTTATCTTCATTTTCCTTGATTGTCAGACTCCATCCCAATACCATGTTTGTCTCCCAAGACTGTAGTGGACTGGTTGTCTTCCAAAATTTCCAAATCTCCTTCTTGAAATATCAGCAGTAAAGATGCAGATTACTCTTATATTTTGTGGTAAGCACCTTAACCTTTTCAAAGAATGTAATAATCACAAATGGATTATATAACTCAAGATCTCATTTCTTCTCTATTTAATAAAAACTTAAATGGGTGGAGTTAGGTGGTTCCTTCCAAGTGAATCACCTTTTCTTGGCCCTTGGGCTAGAAGGGCCCTTTCCCATCCCCATGTGAAATGGCTGCTGAAAAGTTAATGGGACCCAAGACTGAATTAGTGAGCAAGTTATCCAATTCAGGAGGAATAAAAGTTCCATTTTACTTTGTGATAGTGAGCTTGGGGTTCAGACTTGGGAGCCACATTTTTGGAAAATTACCTACAAACTGGAATTAATAGAGGAGGACAATACGTGGGTGAGGGGGCTGAAACCCCATTATAGAAGGACTGGTGAAGTGACTAGGTTGGGAAAGAGAAGGGTCTGGAGTGGGCAACAGAGGAGAGGCAAATAAAGACAATGTTATACTATACCTATCACAGTGTAGAATTCATCTTCTAATTTGGAGCACAGGACATTGAGATGTACCAGTAATAAGAAGGATCTTTTATTGAATATTTAGTTCTTAAGCTTAGTGGGTTATATTCATTTTTGTTTGTTTTAATCATTATAACAACCTCAGAGGTAGGCATAATTATTCCCATTTATCAGTTAAGAAAACTAAGGCTCAGAGAAGTTAAGAATCTAGCCCAAGGTCAGGCAGTTCATAAAGGCCAGAGCAGAATTCAAACTCAGGTCCCTGTGACTCTAAAGGCAATACCCTTGAGGACAGCACATGTATGTCTCAGAAAGAAGGGATGGTGAGCAAACACTGCTCGGATGGGGAGACAAACAAACATTCTTTGTTTTATGAATGGCTGTGTCTGTGTGCCTTCCCCCGTGATCTGGTGAAAAGCTGCATTACCTCTTATTTCTATGCATTAGCAAGGTGAATGCATCCCACTCATCTCCATTTATAGAGCAAATGCTGTGGCACGGGTTCAATGGAAATGTTCTCCCTTGTGTTCCAATCTATTGTTGATGTGACAAGGACAGAATTGTCAGAGCAGCTCCTAATTAAATAGTTCAGAGCTCTGTTTGGAAGATGTGGCTGGATGTGGGACTCACCAGGCAAGTGTTGACATCACAGTTGACACTAATTGGGCCTTTGGCTGGCAGCCTCGGCCCAAAAGAGGGACTGGACAGCAAGGGGAGGGCAGGGCTACCAGGCTTGCTGAAAACACCTTTGAGGCAGACTCGAAGATCATCATTATTGGTCACGAATGGAATTCTCATAGGCACTAGGGTCGAGCTCTTCACTTTTGCTTTTCTCCTTGAGAGAGTCAGTGTCCTTCTAGACCCAAGGTACTTTCACTGTGGTTGGCTTGCATGCGCACACGCACAGGCTCGTGTGTGTGAACTCAGGGACTGTGGTGGAGCATAAGAGAGTACCCCGTTGAGGGTGTCTGTTATAGAAGCAGGACTAACCTATTGAATTAATCTTCCTCTTTTTGGAATGTGGAAAGTATTCGGGGGACCAGGCCACAGAGCTTTCTGTATAAAAATAAACATGAATTCTTGTGCTCGTACCTTAATAGCCAGAGCAGGTGAAAAGACATGAATACGCATATCTTCAGTCCCAGCTTCCATGGCAGAACTTCTTTGTCGCTTTTTCACTGCACTGTGGTTCCTTCCTGGCTCAGGGGCTCAGGGATTTGAGGGCTGGCTCTATTTCATGCCACTTTGAGATGACAAAATACTAACAAATGACAGGTCCTCAAAACAGATTCAGAAATCTGTTAAATATCAGGATTCTGGGTCTGTCACTGATTTGTCTTTATACTTTGCTCCCTGAGATCCTGAAAGAAAAAAAAATAACAATAGTTTGATTTCACAAGGGATGTTTACTATTTTCTCAATTTTATAGATGATGAAGCTGAGGCTGAGAGAATATGAAGGACTTGTGTGAGGTCTTACAGTTGGTAAGAGGCAGGGCAATGACATGTTTCCATTCTTTTGGCCCTAAACTTAATCCTTTTCTGCCATGTGACTTCCCTTATAAAATTTTCTTCTCTTACTCCCTTGTTTTCCTGTAGACTTCACCTTGGAAGGCGGTATATATGTTCAGCGTTGTCTTCCTTGTCACCACATAATTTTGGTCAAGTTCCCAAACTTGCTTTATATGTTTGATATCATAGACATACCCTATAAAAACACAAGGTAATTAAAAACAAAACAAAACAATTGAACGGTGGTTAACCTGATCCCCAGATATCACACCATCTGACTTCCAGCAGAGAGACTGCAAGAATTTTGTCTGTGCCTCCTTCCCCATGACCCTGGGTAAATGAAGGAAGGCATTGTGACTGTCATTCCAACCATCCATCTACAGAAGGTCTGGTATGGATTAGACTGCAGGATTGATGTGTGTCCTATGGAATGAAGGGTGCATATTGAGCATTTGTAAGATTCTAGAAATAATGTGACAATTCCTTTACATACTGGTTTTGACTAGTTGTTCATTTATAACGTAGTTACTGAGTGATGCATTTTTGAAAATGTTCATTTCCTTTTCAATCTCCCTGTATATCTTACATTCAAACCTGCCTTCTGGCCCCAGTGGAATTCCATCAAAGGAAAGGAAGCATATTATTTATTTATTTATTTATTTATTTTGTTGGCACTTGAAGCAATACTTTAAAAGTTTGAATCATAAGTAGTAGTAAAAATGTTTTTATTGTGTGAAGCTCTTTCATCTATGGACTTAATAAGTTGTTATATTTCCTAGAAGGATGTTTTCATGCTCCCTGAATCTAGTCTGGGTTACTTGAATTCTGGAATGCCATGTATTCTGGCTTCCTACTCTGCTGCAGGCAGCCTAACTCCATTTCTCTGAGTGGTATTTTATGGCACAACCATCTTGCCTTCTAGTCACTGGGGCCGCTGGCCTTGTCATGGTTCCTCCTGAAACCCTCCAATGGGCTGAGCTGGGACCCTTCCTCCCAGCTGGCTAGCTCAGGGTGTGTGATCTCAGTCCTGGGGTCCTGCCTCAGGACATGCTCCCTCTGCTTTGGATTTGGCTGCCTGAGCACCAAGTGCATGACTCTTATCTTCTGACTCTGAGAGAACATCAAGTGGATCTGCTTTGAGAAGGAAAAGGATTCATTCAATGAGCTTACTGACATTTAACACCTTATCAGCCAGGGGTCAGGGGCCTCTGAATTGCAGCTTTCCCTTCATTTTATTCTCGAGGAATATCACCTTTGTGTTTCCGGTTAAAGCGACTTTAGCTTCTCTAAATGCGATGTTTGGTCCACCTGCTTCCTTCCTCCTGAGGAGGGGCAGCCTCTTTGTCTTTCAGGAGTGCCATCTTTGGTGGGCAAGGACATTTCCCTGGGACGCACTGTCTAGCATAGTGGGCTGCAGAAATAGCTCTGAGCTTCTGCTTTCAACACAGATGCAGAAGGGCAGTTATACATGGGAATTTCTAGCTCAGGGAAAGGAAAATACTTTTTTTAAATTAGTTTCAGAGGCAGAATTTAGTGATTCATCAGTTGCCTATAACACCCACTGCTCATTACATCAAGTGCCCTCCTGTTTTAAAAGGAAAGATAACATGCTTTATTATTTGAGTAGCAAATAAACGTTACTTGAGATTTGTGTGTGTGCCTCAAACAATAGTCGTTTTTAAAAGGTTCTTTCATTTAGTCAACAGATATTTAATATGCTTCTTCTATTTAATAATAATGACAAAATTTATAAAGCCCTTACTTGGTGCCAGGACTGTGCTAAGTATCTTACAACAGTATCTTATTTCACCCTCTCAAAAATTCTGTGGAAAAAGGTATTATTATCAATCCCATTTAAGAAATGAGGAAAGAATCTAAAGAGATTAGAGAAAATGAAGGACAAAGAGCTAATAAGTGTTATTGGGGATACCAAAAAGAGATAACCTATGCCTTAGAAATCTAGAATATTAGAATAAGAAGGAGCCCTAGAGATCTCCCATACAACCATCTCATGTTATAGAAAAGCTGGAGAGGTTCGATCACTCGCACAAGGCTCCTTAGTAACTAGAGGCAACAACCCCCAACTCTTATCCCAGTGTGCCTTCCACTCTATGCGGCCTTCCTCCAAGAGTTAGAATATTATTGAGATGCCACCACTCACCCTGACCCCCAGCATTGTAACAGTGAAAGTGGGCATGTGCTTGATGTAGAAATGAGGGCACATCAGCAGATGGAAAGTGCCATAGGTGCTGAGAGAAGGAGGAGAGCTTTGGGGGCTGCTGCTGTTCCAGGAAGGTCTGGTAGAGCCAGAGGCACTTTGGCTCAACCCAAAGCAGGTGGAAGATCTGAGTGTTTAGAGAGAGAAGAAAACAAGTATTCTAAGAACCAGTCTGAACAAAAGCTTTGAGTTTCAGGGAGGGATAAAGAGGAGACGTGCTTGGTTGGCAGAGGACTCATGTAAGGGAGTAATAGGAGGCAGATTATTCTGAGGTTTACATGCCAGGTGTACCAGGGACAGGATGAAGGCAGAGGGAGTGGGTTCTGAAAATAACCTGGATGTGAAATGATGAGGTCCTAGGCAAGAGTAGTGGCCATGGCAGGATGGAGAAAGGGCATTTTTCATGTAGCGACAAGATTTAGGGCATTTCAGGGAGAAATATACATTTGGGTAAAGAAGCAGATGCTGGGAGGAGGAGGTTGGGGTGGGAGTAAAGAGCTGTCTTTGGGAAGCAGGAATGATTCGGTTTAACTTTGGGGTTGGAGCCAGGTGCAAGGCCACAGGGCTGAATGCAGCTGATTTGCACCCTATTGATTTTCCTGAGCAGACCATTTTCACCTTATCGATTTTCTCCATTTATTGGTCTGTGTTTTCTTGTTGGTTAGAGGTCACTTTGTTCCCTTTAGATTCATTTTTGGCCTCTTGCTACTTCCTCTTGTTAGTGTGTGCTGCTCCAATCATGACTGCCAGCTATTGACCAAATGTGACATTTCCACTTTGGACAGTTTTGCTGTTTGGAGAAAAGTTGAGGGTGCAATCAAGAAGTTGAACTTATGGAAGACCTTGGGCTTAGCTCAGCCATCCTGATGCAAGTGTCACCATGGGTAGTAGCATAGAGAGACTGGGATCCCAGGAAAGAGCCACTATCCACATGTTGAATGCTTGGGTGGACCATTAGGGGCAGGCGGGACAGTGACCAGCATTGCCTGCTCATACTGCTTTCTCACTCCCACAGTTACAGCCGAGCCAAGTCTGTTGAATATCGCTTGGAAATGACCCTGGACCAACTTACTGCATTATCCTGGGTTCAAGTTTCATCCTCTGTAAAGTGAAAAGTTGGTATGGATGTGTGATTCCCACATCTGGCTCTTTCCACTTGTTAAAATCCTATCATTCTTCCCCAACCGGTTCAGATTCAGTAGGTCTAGGGTGGAGCCTAGGAGTCAGTATGTCTAATGAACTCTTTAGGTGATTCTAACAAATGGATCTGAAGCCTGGTTTTTGTAGACCTCTGGTCTGTGTGTCCCCGAAGATCCTTCTAGTCTTATTTGTTTGCCTTTTTTCTTTGGGTTCAGGGGTCTTTAGAATGTACTATCTCCCCTTTCAGTGAGGACCTCCTAATTTCCCATGCTTCATATAAACAAGGCCTTCTTCCCTCTTATATAAAACCTGCTTTTTTACCTTAATAGGCATATAATATACTGTATCACCCATCCTGACACTATATATATTGAAGTCGTATTTCTGTGAAATGATAGTGTTTGGTTCCAGTTAAAGGAATTCCAAGCACCAACAATCAGGGAAAACAACTTAGAGGGTTTGGAATGAGACCGGGTCTTCTATGAGATAGTCTATATAAGGGCAGCCCAAAATTTTGGCTTTTGGCTTCATTTTATTCCCCCCGACCTTCCCAGGGAGAAGATGGGAAACCACAGCATATTTAATTTCTTCCTCCCTATAGATTTTATGCCTCTTGCCAGCTCCCAAATTTAAATAATCTCTAAGCAGTGCAAGTGCTTTGGTCTTATGGAAAAGCCTCCCTGGAGTATTTCTTTCCTAGGAATAATAATAATGGATGATAATGGCAATAGCTATCTTTACTGAGAGTTTACTATGGTCTATATACTCTGTGCTAAGTACTTTCATATAATCATCTCCATTTAATTTTCACAAAAACCATTTGAGATAGATACAGTGGCTATCTCCATTTGACAGATGAGCAAATGAAGTGTAGAGAGGTTAAGTAATATACCCACAATCTCATAGCTAGTGAGCAGTGGAATAAGTATTAAGTCTAGCTCTCTAAGTCCTTAAGCCTGAGGACTGAATCATCACTCTGCTTGCACTGTGTGATCTGATAGAGGGAAGGAAAGAGCAGGGCTTGATCAGCAGGAGGCCCTGGATTTGGATCCTCAGATATTTGCCTATATTTCACTGCCTTTCTCTATATACATCTCAAGTCAAAGCAAAGCATAGGTATTTCCTGCTAGGTGGGAAAGAATGTGACAACCAAAAATAGTTTTCTTACTATGTGTTAATGGCAGGTGAATTGTAAAGCTTTTACCTGTATTTGCATATGCAATGTATGCTTTGAGACGAGCATAGAAACCCACTGAACTCTCCTCCCAACCTGGTGTCCTGAGGTTTCTAGTTAAACTCTGTCTGGGATTCTTCTCTCACAAAGTTTAATTCCACTAAGGTTAGGGAACATACTTTGTATGACTTCTATTCTTTAAAATTTGGGTTTTTTTTTTTAAGATTTTATTTATTTGACAGAGAGAGACACAGCGAGAGAGGGAACACAAGCAGGGGGAGTGGGAGAGGGAGAAGCAGGCTTCCCATGGAGCAGGGTATGGGGCTCCCGTACCCTGGGATCATGACCTGAGCTGAAGGCTGATGCTTAACGACTGAGCCACCCAGGCGCCCCTATACCTTAAAATTTGTTAAGATTTGTTTTGTGGTCCAGAACATGGCCTTTCTTAGTGAATAGTCTATGTTCATTTGAAAAGACTATATTTCTACTTTTGTTAAGTTAAATTTCCTATTAATGCCAATTAGCTTAAGTTAGTTAACAGTGCTGGTTCTTACAGATTTTTCTGTTTTCTTATTCTATTAATCGCTGATAGAGGCGTGTTGAAGCAATTATAATTGTGAATTTGTCTATTTCTTCTTTCATTTTGACTATTTTTTGCTTATGGTTGGTCTTGCTTTTTTATACAATATGACAATGTCTACATTTTAATTGGTGAATTTAGACCACTTATAATTAGTATGGCTATTGATATGGTTTGCTTTAAAATCTATCATCTAGATAGTTGTTTTCAGTTTTCTCCATCTGTTTAAAAATGCTTCCTCTTTTTTCACCCTGTTGAATTAAATATATTTTATGATTCCGTTTTGGCTTATTATTTATATCTTTTCTTTTAAATGTTTTAGTGACTGCCAACAGATTTGCAATGTACAACTTCCTACATCTATAATTAATCAGAGTCCATCTTCAAATAATATTATACCTTACAACAGTATATTCCCAATTCTTCCATTTTCTTTATGTTATTTTTTTATATATTTTGTTTTTACACATGATATAAACACACAATGCATTGCTACTATTTTTATGTTAGACAATCAGCTGTTTTTAGAACCATAAAAATAAGAAAAAATGAATTTTATCTTTACCTTCATTTATTCCATTTCAAGAGCTTGTCATTTCTTTGTGTGGATCCACGTTTCTGTCTAGTATCATATTGCTTTTGCCTGAAAATTTTCCTTTAATGTTTTTTATAGTACAGACCTGCTGGTGATGAATTCTCTCAGTTTTTGTTTGTTTGAGAAAGTATTTCTTTTTTTTTTTAAGATTTTTTATTTATTTGAGAGAGAGCTAGAGCATGAGACCTGGGAAGGTCAGAGGAAGAAGCAGACTCCTTGCTGAGCAGGGACCCAATGCTGGGACTCCAGGATCATGACCTGAGCCGAAAGCCATCACTTAACCAACTAGCCACCCAGGTGCCCTTGAGAAAGTATTTCTTCTTAATTTTTGAAAGATATTTTTGCTGGTTATTTTGCTCTTTTTTTTTCGCGCTTTAAATATGTCACTCCATTGTCTCTAGCTTGCTTGGTTTCCGGTAAGAAGTCTCCTGTAATTCATATCTTTGTTCCCTTGCATGTGTCTTATCCCCCTGGATCTCTTTAAGATTTTAAAAATTTGTCTTGTGTTTTAAGCATTTTTAATATGATATACCTAGCTTCTTTTTGGCTTTGTATCTTGATAGTATTATTTTTCTCTTTCTTTTTTGTATGCCTTGTAATTTTTTTTAAGAAGGTGAACATCTTAAATAGCATGGAGTAGTCTGTAAATTGTTTTTGTGCCTGAAATGAGCACAGCTTTCCTTCTGCTAGGCTTTTAGTTAATTGGGTTGGGGTTTGTTGTTTCATGGTTAACCACAGTGCCTTGTAGGCTTAAAATTCCTGTGGCATTGCCTTGTGTTTGGGGGCTGGGGGCTAGTTTGTCAGACGGTTTTTCTTAATGTCTTCTCCATCCTCAGGTTTCAATAATCTCTTTGAGTTGTGCCTTAGACAGAGTCTCTCTCCACATTTGTGTAAGTCTCTCAGCGATATTCGATTGTTATTTGTCACTTGCTGCTTGTTAGCCTGGTCATGGGAAGTGGTGGGGAGTGGAGAGGTGTTCCCTGTCATTCTATTAGACAGTCTCAGACAGGGCTTGTGTGCCTGGGTCTCAGGACTGTGGTGCTCTCAGTGCCTCTGCCCCTCCAGAGAAAGTTCTGGCTCAGCAGGTGTTCCCACCTCGCCCAGGAGTCCAGAGTTCTTTTCTATTTTCTTCCTTCAGCTGTAGTAGGTTTTCTTCCATGGCTTAAGGGTGACAGTTTGTGTTGTTCTCCCCTTGATGGTTTAAAACTTTTGTTCTGTTGGGGAGATAGAGCAGTAGGATAAGGGTTAGGTTTCCTGTATTTCCTGCAGAAGTTCCTATTTCCTTCCTATATCCCTGTAGCACAAGGGATGCTTTCTTGGGACTCATGCCAGACTTTTCTGTGAGTGCCCCGTGAGGTCCATGAAGAAGAAACTGCAAGTGGGTGTGGATTTCCTGTAGATCCACTTCCTTCAAGGGGTCCTAAATACTCTCGCCTGCTCCTACTCGACCTTTACCAACTCACTAATAGTTTCAGCTAAGTTCTTCACTGTCCAACAGCCCGAGGTAAGCAGGAGCTCATGACTCATCTCTCCCTGTGGCTGCCTGTCTTTCCTCAGGTTTTAGGTTAGTTGGTTGTCCTATCACCTCAACTCCCTAATGGTTTCAAGAGAAGTTTTACATGTGTTGTTTGTCTGGCCTTGTAAAATGATTTTTTGTAAGTGTAGGAGTGATGCTCTTTCTGGCTTCTCCATCTCAGCAGAAACAGGAAGTCTCACCCAGCACTTGTAAGCCTTACTGCTTTTGTACCTATTCACTCTGCCTGAGAGCCCCTCCCCTTGCCTCTAGAACTTCTTGCTTGTCTCTGTGACCTCATGTTCTCATCTTCCCAGAAGACAGGGGGCAGGTTTACACAAAGATTAAACCATTAAATTACTTTGTGGATTCATAAACAAAAATCAGAATTATTGTTGGAAGACCTAGACTTTGAGTCTCACCTTTATTCTCAGCAAATCCTTTGTGTTTGCGCCTCGGTTTCCTTGTTTATAAAGTAGGAATGCCAATGTCTGCCCAACTTCCTTTGCCAGGTGAGATAGGGTGTGTGGCCATACCGGACACACTTTAAAAGCTCAGTTCCTGTGTATCAACTCAGCAATAGGCCTGTCCTGAAGAAGACCCCACTTTTCTTAGCAACTGAAGAGGTTAGTGGCCTCAGGGTAGCTGGCTTGGTCTTGTGTCAGAGTGAAATCTCTAGGGGGAAAAACCCTGCCCTCAGCCAGTAGCGGCAAAGTAGAAAAGGTTGAAGCAAAATGCTGGCCTGGCCCCAGAAACGCCATCTTTTCTTATTTTATTTACAAAGCTTGTTGTCAAATACTAAGGAAAATAAATTGATTTCCATCTTTACTGATGTGTTAAAATTGCCGTAACACCTCATATTACCAACTAGATTTACTGTATAAATTGGAACATAGTTGGTACTTCAAGCAGGTCACAAATCTACTTTGGCAGGAAACTATCACTCACAGTCCATTGGTTATAAAAATTAGTTAATTCAAGACAAACATTACAGTCTCCAATTCCTGGCACAAATCCCTCTAAATGCACCATGCATTTCTGCTATTGAGCTAAAAGATATATCCATCAGGTCACTTGATTCTCTGCAGACCTGATTTAGATGGTACTTATGCTAGTGTATCCACCAAGAAGAGATAGATCTCGTTTATTAAATCTGCCAGGCGGGAACCTAAATGATGGGATTTAGTAATACTGCACTAATCTGTTGCTTTTATTTACTGCTCCCTGTCTTACTGATGTAAATCTTCTCATGGAGAATGTCTTCTAATTCGTTCAGTTTGACTCTCCTCATGAGGAGCAGGGGTAGCTCATTGTCAGATACATCCTCATGAGAACTAGAATTTTGGAGTGCTTATGTGCAGTGGACAATGTTGGTATCCAACCTGATCCCCTCGAATAACTTTGTAATGGTGGTGTGTGCATGTGCATGTGCGTATGTTGCGTGTGTGTGTGTGTGTGTGTTGGGGAGGGAGCAATGTAATATATTGAACCAGATACTGTTAAATGTTTTATATGTAGATTTCACTTAATCTTCACCCCTCGATGGGGTAGGTACTATTATCATTTCTGAGGAAGCTTGCCCCAGGAACTTGCCAAAGATCATGGTGCTAGGAAGTGCTGGTGCTTGGGTGTGGCTCCAGAGCCCCTGCTTTGGACCCTTCTGCCATATAAAGTGGCAGATGGCTAGTGGATAGCTAGCCCTGGTCTATGTGGTCGTCTCACTCTTCTTTCCCATTGTTTCTGAGTCCAGTCTGACCTGCAGAATTACCTTCCAACCTTCTTTAAAAAACTGGAACAGTTTTTTGTTGCTGCTTATCTGAAGACCTGTTCAAGTTACATTTTAGATCCTCCAGGATGTGACTGTTACTATTTCAAATACACTGACACAAGTTTTCTTTTATTCCACAGAGTTACTATAGCTAAAGTTTTTGCTGTTGGTCAGGGCATACAAATACCTCCCAGCAAAGAGGGAAGTTAAGAGACAACTGAGAGCTGCCAGTCCAAGCTTTTCCTCTGGATAGTGTGTTCAGAGAAAATAGCATGAAGTATCTCTTCAGCGAGCTAGAAGAGTGACTTCCTGAACGAGTAAAAGGAGACTGTGCTAGTACAAAAAAGAAAGGAAAAATGAACTAGGTAATAGTAGGAACAGGAAAAGAGGACAACCAAGCACAAAATGCAAGCCAGATACTAAATTTCCCAGCATGGCTTATAGCTGGAGGTGATCACGTGAACTACTCTGGGCCAATAAGACGCAAGGGGAAGTCTGCTTTGGTATCTGAAAATGTCTTTGCTTTCCTGATAAAAGGGTACAGGCAGGAGAGGAGAGCTTACCTATTGCCTGCTTCTCCCCCTTGAACTTGTCCGTGGTGCCCCGGGGTATGGCTGTCATCTTGTGACCAGGAGGTGGCAAGCATGAGGAGGAAAAGCTAACAATGCTGCATTTGGTGGAACAGAAACATAGAAGGAAACCAGGTCCTTGACGTTGAGCCACTGAAACAAAATCAGCAACAGCCCATCTTAAGCTCTCTCGTCATATGAGAAAAACGAAACCCTATTTGTTTACCAAAAAAAGTACTGTGATATTTCTTATGTCAGAAAGTTAAGAAATTAGCAAAAAAAATGACTTAAGGGTAATCAGAAACTAAAAAGTGATTAAAAGGGCTGTGGTGAGCTAGTGGGAGAATCTGAAGAATCCAATCAGTGATATAGCTAGGTTTTCCCTTCCCTTCCCTTCCCTCCCTCCTACCCTCTCTCCCCTTCCTTCCTTTCTTTCCCTTTCTCTCTCTTTCTTTCTTTCTCTTTCTCTTTCTTTTCTTTCTTTTGAATATAGTTGACACACAATGTTACACTAGTATTGGGTGTACAACATAGTGATTTAACTTACCTATACCTTATGCTGTACTCACAAGTGTAGTTCCCATTTGTCACCATACAATGCTATTACAATATCATTCACTATATTTCCTATGCTGTGCTTTTAATTCCCATGATTTATTCATTCCGTAGTTGGAAGTCTTATGTCCCACTCCCCTTCACCCATTCTGCCCTTCCCCCCACTGGCAACCATCAATTTGTTCTCTGTATTTATAGATTTGATTGAGTAGCAAGATTCCATCTTGAACTTGCCTTTGTTTCTGCAACTACAAACTGGAAGTCTCAAACAAGTCATTCCTTACTCTTCCAGGGACCAGTAAAACACTCAGCAAGATGAGCTCTTGCAAGCGTCATCTCTGGATTTTCTGCAGTGCACAGTGGGAGCTCTCTCCTGCTTTGCTGAGAGGCAGATCTCAGCTTAATTTTCAGAAATTGCCTTGGAAAGCACTACCCAGTGCATAGCTCCCTCATTGCACACTCCGGTCTGCTTTCGGATTTGCTGTTTCGCGTCTGTTGCCTACTGCACCACAAACTCCTAGAGGAGCTGTGCCTGACCATAGCTGTATCCCCAGAGGTTAGCATAGTGCCTGGCCCACAGGGGGCGCGTGTATCAGTTAGTCCTGGCAGAAAGCAGTTGGTGATCTCAAATAGAAAGAACTCGAAGTTTACTAAAATGATTATTCCCAAAGGTGTGAGTAGGATGCAGGAAACCAGAAGGTATCGTGTAGCACCATGAATTAGCAACAGCGGGGAGCCGTTACTACCCCAAGTATGAAGGCAAGAAGGAGACAGTTGAAACCAGAGACACAGATCTGTGTGAACAGCTACTTTATTCAAGGGCTGCAGCCTGCCCATGGCAACCCCTTAGAGAGGGAACAGGGAAATCAGTTCTCTGATCTTACTCTCCTCCCTCCTCTATCTCCTGCAGGTGCCCTTCCGGGACTGAATCCACCTGCTTGCAAGGGTGCCCTGTTGGTGCAGTCTTTATATAGTTTGGCCTCCTGGGGCTCAGAGCAGGGTGGACAGAGGTGGAGAGTGACTCTGTGGAAGTGAAAGGAAGATTTCCAGCACAGCACTCAATAAATATGTGCTGAGTGACTGTCCTGTTCATACAGCATGTTCCCTGAGGGAGTGAACCTTAGGCTATGCCTCTTTCTCCTTCTTCCCTCCCCTCTTCTCTCCTTTGCTTACTCCCTTTCTCCATTTGCCTCTTTTTCATTCACTCACTCAATCAATGTTTGTTACTTGCTGTGTGCTATGTACCAGGCCACTGCCCTAAACCCCAGGTATCAAGAGCAACGGGAGATCATTGTTGGAAATAACACTTTGGGGTAAGGTTTTGATGGCATTTTGATGACATTTGGTCAGGGAACCCAGAAATGTTCATACTCTGCTGACTGAGTTACACTTCCCTTCAAAGTTCCTGAAAGAAATATGTGTGTGGAGAATGGATGCAAAGCAAGGTGCCATTGTTGGCCGAGACCAGGAAGCTGTGCCATGTGCCAGATGTGCCAGATGTGCCAGACGTGGAGGGCCCTCTCTTGCCTCACTGGGAAGCCCTCAGTAGCTTATGCCAGAGCAGGCAAAGGCCTTTGCTTTCCCCCCATATCTCCAACCCCAAATCTTGGCCCTCATCATCCTGATTAGAGTAAAAGCTGCTTTTGCCTTAATTTTCCCGATCCTCATATTCAGTCTGTTTTCTGCTTAGGGATTTTTCTTTCTTCATCCCTCAGAAGTTTTAGTGCTGCTTCTAGGTTATCTTGCTTCTTCCCATACCAAGATTATTTGTAGGAAGAATAGAGGATTTTCTGTATTTACAGTGTGATTTTAGGAGGGATAGCAAGACCTCCTGATCCCAGCTATCAAAACCTCCCTCATCTCTTGGCTGATATCTGAAATTCCACCTTCATTGCTCATTTCTTTGACTTGATTTTGTTGTGAAGGCAGTGCTAACAAGAAAGAAGAGCAGGAAATACCTGGGATAAAAAGAGAAGGCTAAGAGCATGCAGAAAGCCTATGCCAAGACAGTTTTACTGAGAGTTGGCCCTCTTGCTCTGGCTGAGTTTCTGTTTAGTGACCTTATTTACTCGAGAGATCATCACTGATGTAGTCCCTTCCTTCTTTCCTATCTTCATTCATTTCTTCCTTCTTTTCTTTTTATAGTTTTATGTTTTTAAACCCAGGTATAGATTTGTGTAACCACTGCTACAATCAGGATATAGACCAGCTCCGTCACCCCCAAAACTCCTTTGTGCCATCCCTTTGTATTCACACTCTCTGTTCCCGCCACCTCTGGGAACCACTGATCTGTTCTCTGTCACTATCATTTTGTGTTGTCAGGAGTGACATATAAATGGAGTCATATAGCATGTGACCTTTTGCAACTGGCTTCTTGAACTCAGCTAACGCCTTTCGATTCATCCAATGATGGATGCATCCAATGATGGATGCATCCAGCAATCGTACTATCCAATCCAATGGTACGATTGCTGTGTATCGTACCATCTGCTCTTGATCTCCCATGTATTGGATCAACACCACTGTGCCTCCAATCTGGAGACTGGAACATTGTATGTCTGTTGTTCAGTTCTTACTAGAAGGCTGTGTTCTCTTCAGGCTCACTTATTTGCAAGGAATAAAGACCCGTTGAACCTCACCCAAGAAAATTGGAGTTGATTATAAGTATCCAGTACTCTCCCAGGAATTAAAAAATAAGACTCACATTGTAGCCAGGTCTGGAAATGGGAGGTGGTTTTGGATCCAAGCCAGCCTTTGGGGAGAGTATATAATAACAATCCCTCTCTCAGGAGCTGCATGGTCTGTGTAGATGTGCTTTGTCCTTACTCTTTACCAGCTGGCTTTCCCTGATTATATATGCTGTCTACTTTCTTCTTCCTCCACCTTAGTACTTGGCCATCACAGTGTCTCCCACCCCTGCCCTTAGAACATTCCTGATTCGAAATGGGGCTTTGGATTCAAATTCCTGGGGAAAAATCTGATTGGTTCTGGCCTCATGGGTCTCTGGCCATCTGATGAAATGCCTGCCCTATTCTAACCACCCATGTTTAGTGCAGGTGGGATATAGAAGATTCTTTAGAGGAGGGAGAGTTGGAGGGTGGGGCAGACCATGAATGACCCCTCTAGTATCTTCCATTCAGAAAGTAGTCTTTATGAAGGGCTGTTAACAAGTCCATTGTTTTTTTAGATGTTCTCTTCTTCATACTTTGATCAAACCAGACCATAGGTAAGACGTAGTCGGGCCATCTTGCTTGGCGTCCAGCAGGCTGCTTCCCCTGAACCGTGCTTTGTTACCCTGCTGGCTTTCACAAAGTGCTATTACAAGAGCATTTTCTGTTGGTGAGGACATTATCCATGCAGATTTTAGTGAAAAATTTAAGGACACACTTTACTTCCTCTAAGGGATTGACATGCTTCCTTCCTCCTGAACAAAGAAAGCTGGTAACACATCATATCTCCTTCTGTGTTGGTGTCCAGGAAACTCAGTTCTCAGTAGGTCAAGGTTTGGCTATAGCAACTGCCCAGCTCCTGATGGTCTCCACCTCTGTGTTCTTGGCCTGGTCTTAATGTGTTCTTCTTTTTCTTAATCCTGAATTTTAAACATGCATTTGTTTCCTGTGAGCCATCTCATAATATTTCAAAGAATGAAGGCTAGTCTAAACAAACAACCAAACAATACCACATTAGAGAGAGCAATGGGCTCTGGGGCTTAGGTTCTGGACCCAGGTTCCTATCTTGACTGTCCCATTAGGTCTCTTCCAAAAAGCTAATGATAATGGTCACAGACTTTTCAAGGTGTGAAAACCTAAGCAATCACAAAATAGCATATATTAGGCATTATATCAAAAGTTCTAAGAACGTGCCTGCATAATCTCATTTAATCTTTATACACCAAAGGAAGTTGATATTGAGGCAAGTTACTTAAAACTCACTAACACCAGACACAGGTAGTGGTAACTATGTGAGGTGATGGGTATGCTAATTAGTTGGATTGTGGTGAATATTTCATAATGTATACATATATCAAATCATCAAGTTGTACACATTAAATGTCTACAATTTTAATTGTCAATTATACCTTAATAAAGCTGGAAAAACAAAAACAAAAAAAGCCAAACCAAAGCAAAACAAAAACACTAAGCATCAGTTTCTTTTTGTGAAAAGGAGAAATAATACCTCCCCTCTAAGGGTATGAGAAAGGTTAAACGGGATAAAAGATATGTAATACCTAACACATGTGTGATACATAGTAGGCACTTAAAAATATTGTAACCTTTCCTACCTCATCCAAATGTGCACCACCAGTGACCTCTCCTGTCATCTTTGGTGAACTTCCTGTCTTACATGTGATGTTGGATGTTGATTTAATCTAATCTAAATGCCTCTTTAGAGCTTTGGTTCTCTTTTCTGCAAGTGCTTACCTTATTTGACTATGGCTGGAGCAGAAGTGATACTTAACCTCCCCGGTCCAGTCATAAGCATAGAATGATAATTCCTGGTAAGTCATTTTGGATGATAAAGATGAGGTTTTACCTGTAGAAATTTGTAGCAGCCACCTTTGGGTCTGGGAATTAATTAAGGAAAGGTTTGTTTTCTGAAAAAAAGGTCGGGTTGACCCCCATGGACCATTTGGTTTTCTTTGGAGGGCTAGGAGTTGGTAAGGTAAGTCACAGAGCAACTTTGGAGTCATTGCTGCTGACCTGGCCTCCCTGAAGGGGCTCACCCATGCTCGTCTAACAGGAACTGCTCCTTGTACTGTGGGCCAGTTGGGAGCCATTAGGCTTGGCTGTGCCTTTATAATCTTTATTATCATCTATCATGGGGCCCAAAAGTATTTAACCAGAGAGACTGCTCCTGAGCTCCACTGACACAGAACAGGTCAATAGCAGGTCAACTGTTTTATAAAGCCACAGAGGCTGCTTAACACAGTAGCACTTGACAAGGCATCATTGCCAGACACATCTGAAATGGACACTGTGATCCTCTGCACACAGCTCAGCACAGGGAGCCAATTAGAAACTGGGGCCACCCTGGTCTCACCTCTGCCTGCAAACCCTTGAAAGAAACACATGGTGTTGCCATTGAAAGACCAAAAGAGAATATTTGTGCAGAACCCATGAGATCGCACTTACCTTTCACATCCCTTTAATAGACTGTGGCTGCTAAGAATGATGTTTTCTCATTATTAATAATTTCCTGGACATTATTCCAAACCAAGCTGTCCTTGAGACCAGACTGACAGGAAGAATTAGGATGTCACATCTCGGGTTTCCACCCAGATGATTTAGAATTAAAGGTCTCTTTCAAATGTTTTTCCTGACCTTCCTCTCAGACATTGAATGACTAAGAATCTGATAGCACAGGGGGCTTTATTCTCTAGCTACTGACCCAAATTACACAGGAAGCCAGACTTTTTATAGCTGAGAGTCTCCAGGAAAGGGCGATGATTGGAAATCTCCCGTGGAAGCCTCCAGGGTCATGGAACTCCTATCTAGCCCCTTGGAGCTCCTGTCTCACCTGCTTAAACTTGAACTAGGGGGAGAAATCCTTTTTGGGGGAGAATGTTTTTGAGCAGTGGACTGGAAGCCTGAGTCTTCAGTTCCTTCCCCAGATTTCTATATCTTATATAAATTGAGACAATCTCTTTTGGGCAGCCAGCCTTGGGAAAGCAGATGCAACTTCCATTTCCCTTCTCAAAGTCCCCTTCTGGGATACCTTCATGTGAGGATTTTATTATATTATTATAATAAAATTATATTATTAATATTATTATATTATAATAAAATATAATAAAAATATATAAAATATAAAAAGTATAATAAAATATTATAATAAAATTATATTAATCACCTCCCTACAAGGAAAGGGTGGAAGAGCCAAAGATGGAGTAAATTGGAGCCCCGACCCTCCCAGATGACAATGACACCATTGTCCAGAGTCTCCAGGGCCTTCAGTCTCATCTCAACTAGACTGTTCTCATCGTTTGTGTTTCTCCCTCTCAGGAAACCCGCTGTCGTGAGCTTAGCAGAACCTGCAATTCCATCTGACGCCTTCATGCCTTCCTTTCCTTTGGAACTTTCTTCTCTGGCAGCAGCCAGCAGCCTCCCCAAGGAGGGTGGATGCTGAGCAAGTGAAGAAAGGGACAGAGGGGATGAGAACTCCTAGTCCAGAGGAAAAGATGCCAAAGGGGAAAGAAAGTCAAACCATAATGAACCACTAAAAACAGCAGGTGTATACATATTTGAGGAACATAGTAAACCTTTATTATGTATCAAGTGAGTCTATGATTTAAATCTAAGTTTTGATTATTTTTGACTGTGTCCCATACTAGGAAATACATTTTATGTTATGACTCAGTCTACATACTCTGTTTTACAAACGACATTCACCATCACTTCAATGTGATGCCATTTTTATCTTTCCTATCCCACTCCATTTTTTCCTATCAAACCCCGCCTTACTCTGTTCAAACCTTTTCCATTCTATTTCATTAAAAAAAGAGAGAGAGAATGGTGGCTACCTACTAGATTAATTTCATGATCCATTAATAAATCATAACTGACAATTTTAAAAAAATAGTGGTTTGTTAAAATTCATGGATGTACAGACTTTTGTGTTCATAGACTTTCAGAACCATAGATCATCCATTCCTAGCATAACTTCATTTTCCACGTGAAGACACTAAGCCCTAACAAAGTTGTAATTCAGCCTTGATTATACAGCTGGCTGATGGGAGAACCTATATTCTTTCACGAATTCACAAGGTGATGCAAGAGGGAGCATAGCATGGGACAAAGGGCCCAGGATTGGAATTTGTAGATGAGTTTTGTTTAGAACTCTGTAAGCTGGAGCAAGTCACCTAAACAAATTGACCGCAGTTCCTGTAAAATGTGCTGCTGTGAGGACCAATTAGGTAAAGCGTAGGAGAGGCTTTGCAAATGGTGACATCCAAAGGTAGAGAACAACTGTTTTCCCTGCCTTTTTGCACCTGCAAGGGCAGGTGTTTCTGAATTTCTAGTCCCTTGGCTTTGGGATTGAAAGAAAAATGTCTGTGTCGTAACTGGCCTCTCTCTTTTCATCATCTACAGACTTCCAAGCCCCCTACATTACCGTCTCTTTTTTTATGATTTGTTTTTTCTTCTTGGTTTTATCTTATCATTTCCTGACATTTCACAGCTAAGATCTTTGTCACTGTGTCTTGGCTTCTGGGTCTTCTTAAATAATTCAGTCAATGCATGGTTAGAAATAAACAGTCCACAGAGTGGTGATAAATGTACTCACGAAGGTCTGTGTAGGTCTGTAGCAGCCACTGGACCGGTGTCTTTCTGAGTGTGAGAAATGGAAACGGGCAGACTAACCATCTGGAAATTCATCTAAGTTGTTCCATCTGTGTCTTAAGAGAATGAGGACATTCCATAAACAGAATCAGTAGGGATGAGTAAGACATGTGGATCCTGTCATCAGTCCGTTCCAAGGAAGAAGCATGTTGCCCCTGGGGCTTTCAGACACATGAGATTTTCTCTGATGTGAAGGTAAGCAAATGTGAATGGTGTCACACCACGAGAAGTCTCTCTTGCCTGTGGTGGCTTCAGACAGCATCTGGAGGGTGGAGTCTTGTTCACAGGTGGCTTGGTCCAGAAAGAGATTCAGTTGGCATCAATTCCTGTTTGCATGTTCAGGTTCCACAGGGACAAGCATCTCAGGAGACCCGAGGAGGAGGGAGGGTGTATTGTAGTGTGTTGTGGGATCCCCTAGCAACTCATCAGACTTGGATTACCCTGGCTTAGTGCTCTCAGAAGCAGAGTTGAGCTTGGTCTGGGCTCATGATCACCCGGGGCCATTTCTCTGCACTGCATTGGAAGAGGTTCAAGGGACTGGAGTTCACTCCTCTAAGGACCTTGATATGTCTTAGAACCACAGGAAAAGTTTGCCTGGAAAACATTTAAATAAATCCATCTGCTTATCCATCCTGTTCCATATTTGAAAGATAAGGCAAGGATAAGGCTCATTTTGTTTTTTCTCCTATCAACATAAATTCTGCTCAAATATCTGGTTCAGTTTCTTTAGTAATTTATGCATTCTCAGCTCAGTGATTTTCTGCAGAACCAGCCTTTTATGAGAAACTAGAATTTTCCTGGGGAGAAAATTGCCTTCTCTGTCACTGTAGTCTATATTTGGTGCATAACCACCTGTGTGGCATGACCTGAGTTTTCACATCTAAAATGAAGAAACTGTACCTAGAGAGGACATCTTTTTGTGGTGGTTAAAAGCACAGATTTCGAGAGCCAGGCTGCTTGAGTTTTGATCTCTACTTTACCACTTACCAGGGGTATGACCATGGGAAAATTACTTAACCTGTCCGTGGTTCAAGTTTTTCATCTGTGAATTGGTGATGGTAATAATAGTATCTGTGTCATGAAAATGGTGTAAATTAATGCAGCGCCCAGTCATAGTAACTGCTATCTGAGATTTAGTGGTTTTCTCACGTAGATGATCTATAAAGTCCCCTATACTTTTAAAGAGGGGGTGATAAGATTATAATAGTGACATTTTACATGGGAATAACTATTGTTTATAAGACTTGTCCCCATATATTATCCTCTGGAGGAGGTTGAGGCTGAAAAGTTAGGGGACCTGTTTAAGAACATACGTTGTAAGGGGAGCAGTTGAGTTTAGAGCTGAGCCTTCTGACTTCGTTTCTGTTACTTTCCTTACATGATAATGTCATTCAGCTGGGTATTGATATTTCCCTCTTAAATGGCCCTCCTCTTGATACCTCTCATTATATTAAGACAGTGCCACCATTCTCCAAAGTACTGGATGCCACCAGGGACCCAAAGCATCCATAACTTTTTCTGCCCCTTTCTATTTTAATTAAGATAATACTACCTGCTGTAACAGATAAACTAAAAGCTCAGTGGCTTAACACACTAGCAATTTATGTCTCACTCATGTAAAGTACAGTATCAGTGTTTTCAGTTCTCAGTTGGTAGGTGATCTTCCATGTGGTTATTCAAGAACACAGCTTCTTTCAGAGTGTCTCCATCCTTCTCCAAGACCTTGGAATTCTCTCTTTCTGGGTGGTAGATGAAGCAAAAGACCATGAAGGTTTTTCACTCACTTTGAACCCTAAGTAACATGCATCACTTCCTTTATGTTTGAATGGCAAAAGCTACCTGTGTGGCCCCACCTAGGTGGAAGGGGGAGGGCAGGGAAAGGTAGTCCCTGCGGGGCAGTCCCTTCGTGACAAAACCCTAGGGAAGCATTAATTTTTGGTCATCAGCTAGCCATCTTGGTCACATGTGTTCACCCCACTTTCAATCACCTACCAGTCATTCTCTCTCCAAATATTCTCTCATATTGGTGCTCTACTTCCATTTCCATTGTCATCACCCTAGATCAGGCCCTTCTAATCTCATCCTAAGATACTATCCTCCTTAAATGATTTCCTTGCTTCCATTCTCCACATTTCCCCCATGTCGCCCACATGCCACAGCCAGATTAATCATCCTGATCTACTGTTTCAGAATGTCATTTTCATTGACTCCATTCAGCAACAACTCAATGGTAATGGGTCTCCTATTCACACAGTGATAGGTGCTGAAGGGACCCAGAAATGAACAATAGTTTGTCCCTGCATATAAGCTGCTTTACAATGAGCTATAGAGCAGGACAGGGAGTAAGTGCAGGAATAGAAGTATCAATAAATTGCTGTATGTGTATAGAGGAGGGAAATATTAATTTCTCAGAAAGGAAAAATAATTCTAGTTAAGAATTATTAAGGAAAGTGAAGCACAAGACTTGGGAGGAGGTAATGAGTACATGTAGTTTCTAAAACAGCTCAAATCTTTGGGCCAAGGTGAATTTCATTCCAGGGAGGTGAGAGAGGTCTAGATGAAACTGCTGAGTAACTGGGTAACCTTTTAGGGCATGGTGGTGATTTGGAAAGATGTAGAGGGATTAAAGATGGGTAGATTACTGAATTTAAAAAAAGAATTTAGGAAGTTCTATACTCTATAGTCTAGTGAGTTTGATATCTATATCTAGAAAAACTATAAAACTTATTAGTAAGTAGATGGGATGAACCTGGGTTTGCTATGAACAAATCATTTCAGATTGGTCTTGTTTTTTCTCTCTTACTAGGGTCATTAGAGTTAAAGATCAGTGGTAGAGAGAGGTTCAGTTTATCTGGATTTCAACTAGAATTTTGATCAGTTCAAACAAAGATTTTATGGAGAATTTGGAAGAACAGTGTGGCCTGGATGATGGTATGGTTTGGCATATTAAGTTGTTAAATGAATTAATTTAAACTTGGAAGGGGGGTTATAAAGGTGTTCCAAGAACCTGTTACTGCTCTCATCCCTTTTTTAAAAAATCAATTATTTTGGTGGAAGACTTGATGCTCAGATTTGTGGTTGATATGAATTTGAGAGCTAAGCTGATATCTTTAAAGAAGTGAATTCTTTTTAAAATTCTCTGGGTACTTTTCTAAACTTGAGTTTAGAACGAGAAAAGACAAATGAGATATTGTCTTATGTATGATAAATTTCCTCTGTATATGTTTATCCCCTTCGGAAAAGATAGAAGCCAAGAATTTCTAATTATATTTTGGCTCACAACGGATCATGTATTGAAAGTTAACTTTGTACCAGTCAGCACCACTCAGCCAGAAGGATGTTCTTGCCTATTACATTTAAAAAAGAGGTTGGTCAAATAGAAGTTAGACTCTGAATCCTCTGCCTGCGTTTTAGGAGGAAATCAGTTAATGAATTATACTGTCCTGCATACTTCCCCAGTCTCTATCCTGCTCCTGTTTCTGAAGTAATAGTCTTGGGAAGAAAGATCAGTGAGAAGTTGGCTGTGCTCTGATGAACAGAAGTATGGAAATTCAGCATAAATGTTTGAGCCCTGAGCACTAACTGGAAGTGCTGTGGTTGGTAGCATCAGGAGATGTCCGAAGGCCCAACTCTACTCCCCTGGGTACTTCAGGATGAAAATCAAGGGACCTGCTCAGTTGAACCACGGTTTAGATGGAATGATTAAAGTCATGACACCATAGCCCACTCCATACTAAGGAGAAGGGCACTAGAGCATCTTCTACTCTTGGGCCGGGGTGAAGGAATATGGGGTAGGTCCATGCTCCTAATAAGTGAACTTCTTTTCTTTTATAAATGCCCAGTGCTAAAGAGTCTGTAATTCAGTTGAGTCATGCAAGGGGCTATCTTCTGAGTCAGCAAGGACGTGTATCTGAAAATGTTGAAACAGAAGCTACTTGGCCCTTGCTAGTAATATTGTAGAGGGCGTCCCTAGGCAGGGCAGGGAGCAGAGAGGCTTTAGGATTAGAAGCCTTTGAACATCCCTTTGAGTACCAAAAATATCCAAACTCCCAAGTTGCTATTTATAGCCTCCACTGTCTGATAAGGAGCTAACTTCAGCATCAGAAATATTTGGGTTTTAGTCCAGCTCTGCCACTTAATTTTGAAACATTGAATAAGTTAGTTTACCTTTCTATACCTCAGCTTTTCTTACCTGTAAAATGGGGGATATAATATTAGTATATCAATAGTTAACTCCTCAAGAGACAGCTAAAATAATCTGTTGATCAAGCATAGCTCAGTTTGCTAGACTTACTTCAGTAAAGGAGAGATCACCATTTGGCAAAGACAATAGTGTCTCCAGAGGAATAAGTCAGGAGAGGGACATACAGGGTGTTAGAGCCTAGACTGCATGACTTTAAGGTGGGTCTCAAAAAGCAAGAGAGGTTGGAATTGCACAATTTAAACCAACAGCTTTGGATGAGTGGGCATTGTGAGGCAGAGGTCTGGAAGTGAGCTATTTTAGGTACTTCACCGACTTATTTTCCAGGAGTAAGTATTTCAGGAACAAGTAGCTAAACTATTTTTGCCTGGTCCTAATATTGTTTCCGGGAATAGGAAAGTTTCAGTTAATATTTACCTCATAAGGTTGTTAGGAGGATTACATAAAATAATGGACAAAAGTATCTACTTTATATTTTATACTTACACACTTTGTAAAGTATATAAGTATACTTTATAAAGTATATAAAGTACAAAATTATGTAAGGTTCAGCAGCTGCTCAGCAAATGTCAAATATTAATGATTGTTGTCCATTCCTTTACACTCCCTATGTTACTGTGGCCAAAGGAAACCCCATCTTTATATGTCCATATCTTTATAAATATCATCCTCTCATCCTGGAATTTTCTATCTCAACTTATGCTATTCTAGAGAAATATAAAACTTCAAAACTGCTCAATGTCCTTTCCTCCAGCCTGCCTACCTAGACCTCTCCTAGTAGGAAGAGATTTTGCCTTCTGAACTACATGTCTTCGTTTGGAGCTCTCCTTTTGTGATACTCATTGCATTCTACTTTCTACCTATGATAGTTATGTGCATCTAGATATTATTTCTCTTGTTACACCCTAAAATCATGCTTTTGTCCCCATAGAGCCCCCCCACTCCCAGAGCCTTGTCCATGGAGTGGTTCTCTAGATGCTTGCTGATTTAATAAACATAATTTATTATTGATCAAACTTAAAATTGAAGATCTTAGATAAGAACTGCGGCTTAAGGCAAAGCCTGGGTCTTTTTGTATACTTTGCACACAGTAGGTGAATCCATTGTCTTGAGCTATCTGCAGATGTGCCCGCATGATGCCAGACAGATAATATGGAAGAGGCATGTGTGCAGAAATAGCAAATAGGCTGTCATGCTGAAAGTGGTGGTAAGGGAATCCGAAGAGCTAGTAGTTACGGTCAGAGATATGGACAAAAAAGGCCATTTCAAACATGAAACATTGGCTATTATTCATGGCTAAAGATCTAACTAGGAAAGACCAACTAGCAAATTCATTAAATGATCGTGTTTCCCTTAGGTCATGGTCATTGCTTGTTAAGTTACCACATTGACCAACATGTCCCCCTCTTGGGATCCATTTGGCAGGTCCCACAACATTTTTGAAGTTAACCTTGGAAATAGAGGTCTAATGTTTAAGTTAAAACTGATTATGTTAATTTAATATTCATCAAGGCTCTCATATATAATTTATTAAACATTTTAATGAAAAAACATGTCACATTGTTTTATAATAATAGCTACCATTTTATAAATGTGGTGCTTTATTATACATTAACTCATAGAATCCTCACATAACCCTATGAAGCATTTTTTACCCCATTTCCCTTGGAGGGGAACCATTTCCCTTGGAGAGGGGTTAAGTTACTTGCCCAACATCTTAGTCATGAAATGGTGGAGCCCAAATTCAAACTTCAGGGTGGTTTCACTCCAAAGTCGTATTTTTAACCATAGAAGTAATTGAATATACATATATTGATATACATTAGACAAGGCTGTCATCTAAAAGCGAGATTGTTTCACTACTTGAAACTGATTTTTTGGGATGGGAGAGACATTGTGGAAGAGATGGTATATGAATAGTATATGTGAACTTATATGAGTTTTTCTAAAAATCTTATATAGGTTTAATTATATATACATATATGCATATATTCATAAACGCAACTAATTATTAATAATGAATAAAAATACTATTTATCAGATTTACTTAATAGTCCTTAGCTATATCAGTTTTACATACTCTCACATACATGTTAGGGTTGCAAGTGATATATATTTATTAATAAGTGCTTGGGGAATAGACTGAATAATCAAGGAATATCAAAGACACAAAGTTTATTTCTCTATTTACTTACATAAACTAACAAGTATAAAATGAACAGAGGACTCTTAGAGCCTTGAGTGAGCTCTGGAGATTATATGTAATGTTTTTATAGTTGCTTTGTTTTTCCTACCAAAAGCCCATATGTTCATATAGAAGCTAACAGAAGTGGTCAGGGGTGACAAAGACTAACAACTGACTTTGCATTTAAAACAGAATAATGTGTATCTTTTCAAATAGTTCTCCTGTCCCCGGAATCATAAAATAGAGTATCTTTCCTTAGTCACTCATGGCTGCTCTTCACAGAATGACTGGGACTCTTATTAAAGTGATGTCATTTTGACTGAGGCTATTTCTGCTGTTTCTTGTACTCCCCTTTTCCTTCTTCTAGCAGGTGGGGGGATAAAGCGTTTGCTGCTGCCAGTCAGGGTGCGTAGCTCCCAGCGTGTCCTGCTGGAGGGTCTAGGGTCACTCAGCGTGATTCCTCGGGCAGCATGTCTGTGCCTTTCCGACCTGAGAGTTCAGGCAGCGTGCAGGCGGTTTCTTCTCCTGCCGAGGAATTCTCTTGCTACCGCCCTGCTTTCTCAGGTCATTCATCTTACAGAATTTTAGAGCAGAGCTTCGAGATCACCTGGTTTCCTGTTTCATTTTATTGACTTGGAAACTGAGGTCCAGGTAGGCCTAGTGGTTCCCCAAGTGTGGGGACCAGCAGTATCTGCCTTTCCTGGGAACTTTATGGAAATGTGCCTTCTCAGGTCCCACACTGCACCACCTCCCGACTCTGAAGTGCTGGGGTTGGGGCCCACCAATGTGCATTTTAACCAGCCTTCCAGAGGATTCTGATTTAGGCTCTAGTTTTAAAAGCAGTGGCTTGAGTGGTGCCTGGGTGGTGCAGTCAGTTAAGCCTCGGACTCTAGGTTTCCGCTCAGGTCGTGGTCTCAAGGTACAGCCAGACCTTCTGTCTCCTCTCCTTCTGCCCCCCTCCCCTCGCCCCTGCACGCACACAGGGGTGTGCACGTTCTTTCTTTAAAATAAATACATAAATCTTTAAAAACAAAACGAAACACTGGCTTGAGCCATTTGTGCAAAGTCACGCAGCTGCCAGCAGGACACAAAGCTGGGTTTCCTGACACCCCATGGAGAGCTCCATCCTTCTGCGTCTGCCCCTTCCTGAGCTTCACTCACAGCGTGGTCCACCCCCCCCCAACCCCCACCCCGGCTTTCTTTTGGAAGCTGGTGTTTGTTCATTTAGTTTTAATGAGGTCCGATCTAGCTGCCTTTCCCCCCTCTCAGCTTGCTGAAAGATCTAAGTTCAGGAGCTATTACAATATTAATTTCATGTCTGGGGATTTTAACAATTTCTTCAAATTGAAGTTTTAATATTACCACAAATCCTTGCCCCGAGCAGAGGTATTGTCAGTTCCCCTCATTCCTAGTTTTCTCTTTGCTTTTCAAGCAAAGTTCAGCAGCTGAGCAGACATATTTTCTTTCAGTCTTCTGAGCAGACCATTTCATGAGCAATATTCTTTCTCTAGTGACAGTTTTGACCCTATCCTGACAAAACTGCACGCTAGGCTTACCCCTTTCAACTCTAGTCTCAAAGCACCAGCTTCAGTGCCACTCCTGGACCTCCCATGTTGAAAGAACGAGGCTCTCCCTCTGCCCTGGGGACCTAGGCAGGACAGACACCTCATCTGACACCCCCACCCCCCCTCCACCCCCGAGCTCATCAGGGATGCCTCCATGTGGCTGAACTTCCAAGGGGCTCCACTTCCTTTAATCTCCCTTTTCTCAGCTGGCATTTCCTCTGGGCTTCCATCCTCAGGCTGGGAGCCTGTTGTGGTCACAAGGCCCTGGCAGGAAGCTGCGTGTTTTATAACATCTGCGTGTTTTGTCTTCCATGAGAGAAGTTTGTAGGGAAGCTGAAAGGCACTTTTGAGCTCCACTAGGCTTCTGCTTGGTACAAGGCTTACTGACCTGGCCCAGGAAACTCTGAGGCCATGGAATGTTTTCTTTTTTCACCTGTCTCTTCCTCTTGTCCCAAGGGAGCTCTCTTTCAATCTGGACCTTCTCCATGTGTCTAACCGAGGCCATACCCAAACTGGAGAGCTCTTGGGCGGCTGGGGGGTTTCTAGGGCAAAACTCTGAAAGAAAGTATGCTCTTTCAGGCCCTGAACCAACACCCTGAGTGGGCCCAGAGGGCCTAGACTTGACCTGGCTGCCCAAGGACCCCTCAGGGTGAAGCTGGCCCTGGGCACTGACCAGAACCCAAAAAGCCACAGGGAGAGAGAGGGAAAAATTTCAGGAAATTTCTGCTAGGTATTTGGATTCACGACATTTATCTACTTGAGGTCAGATTTTCAGTACTGAAAACTGTAAATACTAATATTTGTTCAGTGCCTCTGGCCTTGGGTTTAAATGAGTATACCTTTGCATGATTCTGTTTACATTAGAAGCTGTTGTGGAGTCCCTGTTGACATATAAAGAATGACAAAGATAATAGTACTCTTAGGGAGTCCATGCTGTGGCTTTCTGTCATAGGAACATTATAGACAATCACCACGAATCCTAGCCACCTGGCACAGTGGATACTATTAGCCTCATTGTCCCAGTGAGGAGACAGATTGAGATTAAGCATTTTGCTTAGGGTAAAACACTAACCAAGGGAGGAAATTTAGCGAGTTTTCTTTTTTCTGTGAAGTTTTGGTATGGAGGTTAAGTCACATCGACTCTGAAGTTCAAATCCTAGCTCTGCCACTTAGTACTGTAAGACCAGGCTGTACTCAAGCACCTTCTACCTCAGTTTCCCCATCTGTAAAGTGGACATAATAATGGCATCTACTTTATAAGGTTGATGTAAAGATTTAAGAATTAGGATACATTAAATAGTTTAAAAACACCTGGCATAAAGTAATCACCAAATGTATGTTGGCTAAGAGAATGGAAGGCTGAAAAAAAGGCTGTTTCATATGATTTGCCAAATGAACTAATCTTTTAAAATAGGCTTTTCTACATGTCTAATACTTATTTTCTGGCTCTTTTCAGTGTTAGGTAATAAAACAATTCAGTGCTTAGTAGGAGAGTCCAGGAGGGGTTATGTAATTTTTACTTAGAACAAATAACCCATTTATCACTCCCCTCGCCCCCTCCCCTGCTCTCCCCCCCCCCCCCCCCCCCCCCGCTCCCCCCCCCCCCCCCCATGCTCTCTGGGCACGCTGCACCTTTGTAACTCTGGTGGCTGCAAATCACACAGCAGCCAGTGCTGAATCCCATTTGCAGTACAAAGAGACTGCCAGGAAGGAATGGGCTTAATTAGTAAGAGATGTTCAAGGTAAAGCCTTTACAAAAGAGCTAACTGTGCTGTGTTAAAGGAAAGAAATATGATGAAAGCCACCATTACAGTAGCCAGGATGAGGCATACATTTCCTTAGCCTTTGCCTGCCATATCACATCTGCTTAGATGTCCCAGCTCCAATTGCAGGCTAGTTCAAAGCTTGAAATCATGGAACAGTGTCAGAGCCATGGAGCTGATGCCATCAGATCTGTAACGACTTTGGCCAATTAACATGCCAACTTGGGGAAAACGTAAGTGAAAGCAACAGGGACCCATCCCCCAGAGCAAGATGTGAGAAGCAGGCATGGAAGTAGCCTTTCCCAAATAGAAGTAGAAATGTCTGAGCCTAAGCCTGGAGATCAGCACCGTGGGGGCACAACATTGACCGAGTCCGAGTGATGACTTTGGACGATGGGTTAGAAAGAACTAAACTAAGGTGGTAACAGCTTTGCAGAGCTGGGACTTGACCAGGTTACTGGGTAAGAGGGAAGGTTAGCGTAAGCAATACACTCCGAAATCTCCATTCGAATGTTGCGTTGTCACTTGCCAGTTTTGTGATATTGAGTGAGTCTCTACTGCTATGGGCTATAAGTTTTTAAGGCCTTACATATTATTCTTAGTAACCTCCATCTATGCATTAAGTTTCGTCCAAGGTCTTTAAGGAAGAGACAGAGAATCTTCTCTAACAAATTGCTAAAGGCTCCAGAGAGATCTCAGTTGGAGATGGGGCCAATGTTTATATGACTTAAATGGAATATTTGCTTCTCCTTAATTCATATATTCTATCCAGCAGCAGGTGGGCATTTTAGAATTTGTGACTATTGAAGAAACAATTTCCCAACCACAATTAGGTAGTTATTAACTATTTCCTGGCTTTATTTATGGTCACTAGTGAGGCTTGCACTTTGTTTCTAGAACTGATGTGGGAGTTTAGTGAAAATTCTTTGACCAAACCCAATGAGTAGATTCTATTCTGGGCATTCTAAAGTTGTTACAGATCTTGAGGGCATATGAAATTTGTTAGAATTCTTGAGGGTGCATGATATCTGAAATGATATGTAGACTGAGCAAATTTGGTCATTCATTCATTCCACATATTATTTAACGAGCCCTGACTATGTTCCAGGCATTACACTAGGTACTGGGGAGAGGGCAGTGACCAAGGCAAACCCTGCCATGACCAGGTCAAAAATCTCTGTGTGACAACTAGTTCCATGTGCATTTACAATAGGACAGGATAAGCTTCATGACAGCAGAAGTGTAGGAAACACGGCAGAGACTGTGAGTCCTCACTCATCTATCTACGTTTCTACATTTCTCAGCCCCTCGCATTTGGTAGCATTGTACGATTAATTGTCACCAAAGGCCATGTGCGTGGAAGTGATGTGTCACTTTCATCCAGGGCACACTCTCTCCATGCTCACTTTGGAGTCCTTGTATTCCAGAGAACATAGCTACAAGATGGAGGAGGGTGGCACAGTCTGATTCAGACATGTGATGTGAACGAGAAATAAACTCTTTATGTCAGTGTCATAAAAGACAAAGAAAGACTGTGGCAATATTCTAGATTCAAAGAGGCAACTAACTAACTGCAGTATCTGCCCCTTGAATGGATTATGTACTAGAAGGGGGATAATGCTACAAAAATCATTATTAGATCAACTGATGAAATTAAAATATGAATATTAGAATAGATTTTAAAAAGTATTGTATTAGGGGCGCCTGGGTGGTTCAGTTGGTTAAGCGTCTGCCTTTTGCTCAGGTCATGATCTCCGGGTCCTGGGATTGAGCCCCGTGTCAGGCTCCCTGCTCAGCGGGGAGTCTGCTTCTCCCTCTACCCCTCCTCTCACTCGTTCTCTCTCTGTCTCTCTCTCAAATAATAAATAAAATCTTAAAAAAATAAAAAAATGAAAGTATTGTGTTCGTGTACACCTGTGAAGATGACAGTGGTACTCTAGTTATGTAAGAGACCTCTATTCTTAGGACATATACACTGAAGTATTTGGGGACAAAGAGCCACATGTTATATAAGTTAAATGCAAATGGGGGTAAAATGTTAACAACAGGCAAATCTGGGTAAAAAGTATTTGGATGTTCCTTGTACTTACTATTTTTAGTTTTGCAACTTTTTCTAAGTATGAAATTATTTCCAAATTAAGTGTTAAAAATAAAATGTTATTAAGTCACTTAAATGTTAGAGTTGATTGTTGTCCCAACACAGCCATATTTTCTTGACCAGGACAGATGGAATTGGGACTGTGTTTCAGGGCTAGCAAGTTAATTGAGAGGATGAGGAAAGAGTTCCTAGAGGAAGATTGTTTGAAAAATAAGAAGGAATTAACCAAGCGAAGAGGGAGGAGTATTCCAAGCAGGGGAATTAGGTATGAAAGCCAGTAGTGAGAGAGAGTACAGTACATTCATGGAACAGAAAGCATTCATCATGGCTGGGACATAGAGGTTGAGTAGGGAAGAGATGAGAAATGAAGCTGGAAATGTAGGCAGGGCCAGGTTCCGAAGGGACATATAAGCCATGTTAAGGTATTTGAATTTTATGCTAAGGGCAGTGGAAAATCATGAAGGGTTTTAAGCAAGAGAGTGCCATGATAATGGTAACATTTTAAAGTGGATTGGAAGGGAAGAACACTGTTTCAGGAATGGTCAGTGGGGTAGTGGCCAGAGGGATGGAGAGGTGTGGGGGAGTTGAGGTTTGAGAGCTGGTTAGGAGATGAAGTCTGTTTTCCTGGGTGATTGATGGGTGAGAAATGGGAGGCATGAATAACTCCCTAATTCTGGCTGGAATCTGGTGGATAGTGCTACCATCCTCGAACTAAGAAACTCAGGAAGAGGGTCAGGTTTATCAAGGGAAAATAATGATTTCAGTTTGGACATTTCAATTGGGACATCCAGTGGAGCAGTGGTCAGGAGGCAGTTGGATGTGTGGGTAGGGAGCTCATGAAGACTACAGGTAGAGACATGGGCGTTCCCAGCACCTTCATGGGAGTGGTGAGGTCACCAGGAAGAGGTTAGAATGGGGAACAGGGCCTATGGCAGAAGCCACAGGGCAGTAGGAGTACGGACTTGGTAATGAGATAGGCTTCTGCAGTGCTATTGGAGATAGGTTCTTGCCACTCTTGTGTCTCATTTTCTGCCCTAGCTCACTGGGGTAGTAAAACTCTGCTAATTGATACTTAGACAAGGAATTAGATTAGATTTGGAAGCTTCAAAATAGCATGTTTTTACATTTACAAGGGATTTCTGCATGTTTAATGATTAAAGGATTTTCTACAGTTAGTGAGTGATCTGTTGACACCTCATTTTATAGATGGGTCATGGAGCTCTAAATGCTCTTGCTTTCTGATTCTCAGGGATTTGGCTGGCAAGCTAGGGATGGGGTGCCAAGCTTTTGACATTTAGATTTAGTGTAATTCCAAATTAATTATTCACAGGTCAAGACATGTTACATATGCCCTTTTATATTCTTTTTGGGTTTTAACCCTCAATTTTTCTGGTTCCATTAGCCACTGCTCTCTTTTTCACTGATGTGTTTTTTTGGAACGCTACGTGGAAACACTAATTTGTAGTCATTCAATTGATCACCATCGTTTAATCCCTGGTTCCTCCTCATGCTTCATGACCAGGTTCAGATGTGTTCCTGGAAGCGTTGCTCACTCTTCCTTCCTAAGCTGCACTAAGTGCCCAAGGGCAAACTTCCAGCATTCTGCTGACAAGGTGTGTTTCCTGTGGTCCTCTCCCACCAGCCTGTGAGCACCTTGAGCACCAGGATTGGGTCTGGCATGTTCAGCTTTGAATCTCCAGCACTATGAGTGGAGATCATAGAAGATGCTCATACTTAGGATTTGTTCAACTAAATAGAAGTGATTGAAAGCAGACACTCCTTATTGAAGGGGCTGAAGGCTTAGATTGTTAGAACATATATGAATTTATGTGTGTAATTATATTTGCATTTATATATGTTGGGGCTTCATATTCAAAAATTTTATTTGAATGTAGATATAGGTGGTGGGTGTGATTCCTTTGTGGGCCGGTCATTGGCAATTTCAAGGCAGCAGAACAATCCAGCAATCCCACTTTTGGGTATATATCCAAAGGAAATGAAATCACTATCTTGAACAGATACTTGTGGCCCCCATGTTTATTGCAGCATTATTTACAATAGTCAAGACATGAAACAGACTAAGTATCCATTGAAGGATGGGTGAATAAAGAAAATTTTATATGTATGTATATATATATATCTTCGATGGACATAATATGTATACATATTTTATGTGTGTGTGTGTGAATATATATATATATATATTGAATAGAATATTATTCAGCCACTAAAGAGAAGAAAGTCCTGCCATCTGTGACATCATGGATGGACCTTGAGGACATTATGCTAAGTGAAATGAGTCAGACAGAGAAAGGCAAATACTGTATAACTTCACTTATATGTGGTATCTAAAAAGAACCAAACTCATAGACACAGAGAGTAGACTGGTGGTTTCCAGGTTGTGCTGGGGGGTGGGGGTAGAGGAAATGGGTAAAGGTGGTCAAAGGATACAAACTTCCAGTTATAAGATGAATCAGGTCTGGGCATCTAATGGATAGCATGGTGATCATGGTTAACAATACAGTATTGTATACTTGAAATTTGCTAAGAGAATAGGTCTTAATTCTCACCACACCAAAAAAAAAAAGAAAAAAAAAAGTGAGGTGATAAATGTGTTAGCTAACCTTATTGTGATAATCATTTCACAATATATGTGTGTATCAAATCATCACCTTGTATACCCTAAACTTATACAGTGTTATACATCAATTGTATCTCAATAAAGCAGGCTTAGCCTTAATTCCCGATGAGCTTCCTTCCATGCAATTCTCAACTTTCAGAGTTGGCCATTGAGCCCAAACCCCTCTCCTCTGTGGGTTTCTTCCTTCTATACCCAACCTACCTTGTACAGCATCTGGCTTTTGGCATGAAGTAATTTGGCCTTGCCAGCAATTTATTGGTCTTATCCTATAGGATACAGGGGGCTAGTCATCTTTTATAAAACTAGCACACAGCACACACCTAATTAATGATGATGGTGCTAATAATATAGTGGGGATTGAACTAGACACCTTCTGTTAGTATTGTATCCTGTAGGGACTGCTGTCTTCCTTTGTTTGGATCAGTGTCTTTGTAGAAAGATGGTTCTGTGTCATGGAGGTGAATACCCAGGTAAGCCAGCAGACATGAGCCCAGAAAGGTTAAGTAATTTGCCCAAGATCACATACTTAGTAAAGTGACAGAGATATGATTTAAACCCTGACTGCGGGACTGAAACCCATGCTCTGAGCCCCAATCCCACCCACAAGATGCTGCAATTCTGCGTAGTTGGCTTGATCACTTAGTCAGGAAGGCCTGGAGAGATAACTGGTGGCCTTTCTTCCCACCTGAAATCAGAAAATCTAGAACCTTGTGACTACCTTGTGACCACTGAGGAGTTAAAGGCAGATCTTAGGATTTGCCTGGAGCAGGCAGAGCCTTTGGTAATTACTTCACAGCTGTTCTCAAGGCAAAGTGAGCCTGGGCATTCCTCCCTTCCGTCTCCTTTCAGAATGTTCTGGCTCAGAAATATTTAGTGTGGCTTTATTCGAATTGTTGAAGTTACAGCATCTGGTATTTTGTGTGCATTTACTCTGAAATTAAAAAAATAAAAAGGGTCTTATTGTTCTCCCTGCAGTAAAATCTCTGTCTCTTTCTATGCTCACCCTCCCCACCCCCTTTTTAATTTTAAAGCATTTCTTTGGCACATTCTCCTCTCTTCAGGCTGTTTCTGCCTTGATGAAATTCAGGTTTCAAGAGCGTCTGCTCTGGTTCCAGCCGGATTTTGAGGACTTTTAAATTTGTCAGCCAGTCCCTTTAAGCAATGGGCTACCCTTTCAATAATTAAAGGAAAAACCCCAAAGCGACTAACAACCTGCCCTTCCTCTCCTTTTTTCACACTTGTTCCAGCATTTTTGGTTAATACCACTGCTGATAAATTAGAAAACAAAATCTCTATGGGTGACCAGGCAAAATTTATTAACCAATATAACCCTAGCAGACGGCATAGCCCTAATACAAATATTTGTGCTTCTGTCACTGGCACTTGTCTGATCACTGCCAAACAGTGACAGATTTTAAAGACAATCACATTAAGTATTAATCAAGCTTGAAAGATAGAGTCATGCAGAGGCATACTAACGAGTAGGCATTTCCTGCCTGCTTTCTGTACTAACAGCATCCTATGCCAGTGTATTATTGAAAATGTTCTTCTCCTTCATAAAACATCACTTTCAGCATGCCTAAAAATCTAAAATGGCCATGGGCTGGTGGGTGGCCTCAAACGACACAGCTCCTGCTAGATGATAGCCTGGGCTCTAGGCTGACCATGCTCACCTTCCTTATTCTAGCTTCTCTCTTAATGCTGGAGTATCCACAGGTGCTAGATGTTTGGTATGAGGATTAGAGAACTCTGGGAGGTTAGAGAAATGAGCCAGTCCACAAAGAAGGCTGGGCCTGGAAGGAAGGGAGAGAAAACTGCAGGAGAGGGGCCTGAATACTGGTGAGAACATGGGGTTGGTCATGTCTGCCTGGCTGGGGTTGGAGAATAGCAGGAGATCATATTTGCTAAGTCCTGTGGGTTGGCAAAGACAAGAAATTAAGAAAGAAATTCAAACTGCTTTGATGAAAACTTCCATTTGCCTGGGGAGGTTCTTCAAAGACAGAAGGCATCCTGGAGGGTAGGGTGGCTAGTCTGTACACTCTGTGGAGTTGGTCCCAAAGAGAAGGGAATTAGGTGGTGAGTTAGACGACTTAGAGGAACAATCCGGGATGAGTCCAGTGGTGCTCAGGGGGTGCAGAGAGGAAGAGTCAGGGCTCTGGTCCCACCACAGAGCCTCTTTGAATTGCTTATTCCTTACCCACAGCAGAGTGACCCCAGAGGCTCCAAAGCTGTTCAGAGTTCCTCGGTGTTAATATTGAAGAAAGAATAGACAGAATTACCAAGAAGAGAAGTGGGCTGGCAGCTCAGTTCAGTGCCTCATGGGACCTTGCCCAGCTGGGGTCAGCTTTTTAGCTTTTTGATTTCAGAAACATGAATGTCTGTTTGTTCTGAGAAGGCCAGGCTAAGGGAAGTGACTCACACTCACCAAACTCATATAAGCTAGATGTGTAAGTGGAAAGTCTCAGTTACTTATATCTAATGAGAATATATAATTATTGGGGTGGGGTGGGGGTAAGTATGTATTTATGTGTGTATTAATCTGAATTGGCTGCTTGGCTCTTTCTGTCTGTGTAGGTAAATCCACAAGTTATAATTTAAAAGTTATTTGTTAAGTAAAGCTCATAAAAAGGCCACATTATCCTCTTGTCAGTCCTAAAAATGTACCAGTAAATTCTTATTGTTTGGTCTCTACCTGTCTCGACTCCTTGAAGACCACTTTCTCTCACTAAATTTTCACACAACCTCTGTACAATTAATTAGGTTCCAAGTCATTTCTTGGAGATTAAAGCTCCTTTAGTTGGGTTTTTGTTTTTAGGGGATAGGCAGGAGTTAGAAGCCTGCAGGTGAGATACTAGGTAGAGAAAATCAGAAGATAATTATCTCTTGGAAACTCTGGCAAGCAACCAACCCATTTAAGCCCCCAATATTCCCCTCTTCCCTTATTATTGGGGAAAAAATCATAGTATTATAGAATTTAGGAGCTAGAGGAGGCCTTAGAAATAATCTAACCCAGCTCCTTGGGTTCATATAATAACCTGCTATTTTGGTTACTTGAATTAACTTCTCATTTGTAAATCTCCATCTTTTCCTTATTCTTTCCTCTGAGGAGTGGATGTTCTTCTATCAAAACTAACTACCCTCCCTTCTATGTGCTTGATCCCATTTCCTTTATTGTGACCATATAACTTATTGTCCAAACTGAGACACTATTGAGAGTCAAGGGGGCTGTTACTAAGAATGAAGCCAGGACCACCGGCAAAACCAGGATGTCCTGAGAAAATGTGGACACAGTCACCACCGTTTCTGCAGCCCTTTCCCGGCCCCCCCACCACCCCCCTTAAACCTCGATTCTTGATTTGAAATAGGTCTTGTTTTGGTCGCCTTTTCAGTCTTTCCTTTTCATCTGCTTTCCGGTTTACTGTGAACCATCTTTGTGGATGGTCTCTAGGGGTTTGGGGTGTCATTTGCCTCTTGGGGGAGACTCCTCTCCGGCCTTGTGGGGGCGAGAGGAGGAGAGGGAATAAAGCACAGAAGCTCTTTTCCCCAGTGCTCCCCAAAAGGCAGATATTTCTCTGGTAAGAATGCTGAGTAAGAGGTTCAAGGTAAGAATGCCGAGAGAAATCATTCCGCTGTAAGCAGTCTTTGCTGCCTCTGCTGCTTCTTCACCTGCACTCACCGCGCCTGCCGGCTTCCGACCCTCCTCAAAACGCCTCTGATTTTCTCCATCTTCACTCTCCGCCTCAGCCCTGGGACTCCGAGCTTGGCCTCCACTGTCAGAGGCTCTGCTCTCCAGGGAGGGAGGCCCCCATGCTGTGCAGCTCTCCCCGGGGTGCGAATGCAGGACCCACCTCCCTCCACTCTGTTTGCCCCCGGGCAGGTAGCTGGAAGCCCAGCCTGCAGCGACAGCTCAATAAATACCTGTTAATTGGAATGATAATGTGGGGCTGTAAGTGGAGCTTCCGGGTTCTGTTTCAGCTCTCCCTCTTTGTTCTTCTGCAGGAAGACTGAATATTTTTGGCGTGGTCGCCTCTCTGCCTAGAGAAAGAAACAACTAATGTGCTTGGAAAGTCATTTATTCACACAGGAGGGGTCAAATTTTCATCAACTCACTAAATCTCCAAAGTTAGTGCCTCATGGGAGATAAAGTGCAAGGATCCCCGGGGTTTGGGGGGCATTCTGATTTCAGAGACAGATGAAATCAAAAGTTACATCTAGGCTTCTTTCAGTTTTGCAGTTTTGGCTCTTCCTGTTCCTTGAAGGTTAGATGCCCCACACAAGCCTCTGACAATCAGGGGATGTCTGGCGGGGGGGGGGGGGCGCGGGGGGGGGCTGCCTGATGAGCCGTTTGTAAATATTGAAGCTGGTTTGGCCTCAGGGGTGTGGCTGGAGAGATCTTTACTGAGGATTTGTGAAATTTGTCCCAAGAGTCAGCTCTGAGGATTTGTCTATTAACAAGGTTGGAATCATTTCCTGACCCCTTTCCATCTTCTGCCAAAAACCTCCAAAGGTTCAAGAAGAATTGAGTTCATTTCCCCTGAATTGCTTCCTGTTCATTATTTTAACATCAACCTCATCTCGATTTCTCACTCCCAGCCTGACTAGCAATGAGGAAGAAGTATTGATCATTTTCTAAGAAGTTGCTTTGAGATTCTCTACGGCAATGGACCTGTAGCTTTGGGGCTGGGCCAAGTTCAGAAAATCCTTCAGGCTTCTAGATATTTAGTTGCATAGAATCTTCCATCTTGTAACCTGAAATAGATGATGCACCTTTTGCCATGGGCAGATTGAGATCCAGCCCCCCAGTGTGCCAGGCAGGGGTCTGCTCCTGACTCCATTTTACTCCAAGTATGTATATACACTCCTTTCCCAGTTTTGGTGCACTTTTGTTTCCATCAACCCACCCCTGCTTCCCTTCCCAGAAGTTTGTTCCCAGCCCCTGGACTTCCTCTCCTCCCACACAGAGTTTAAGGTCCTGATGGGACAAACTCAGGCATACTTCATGCTCCTGAGTTTGCTTGTGGGTAACTGTCAATGGAACTTCGCCTGAAATTGCAGCCCACCTTGCTTTCTTTCTCTTCCTGTTCTGCTCTTCCCACTGCTGGGCCTGTTTCTCCTGGGAGTACTTTGTACTGAATCTCCTGCCTGTGAATCCTGTCTTGGGCTCTACTTTTGGGAGACCTGACCCAGGACAATAAATATTATCTCACCGAATTCTCCCAGCTGCTCTGTGAGAATTAAATTTTTAAAAAAATGACTTTCATTGTTCTCATTATAAATGAAGGAACCGAGATCCTTAGAATTTAAGTGATTTTCTCATGACCACACAACTAATAAGTAAGGTGCAGAGCTGGGATTTAAATCCAGAACTTCTGACTCTAAATCTTGGATCTGGTTATTTAGAAGAATTTTGGTTTGGGGGAAGAGAGGTTTTCATGAACAAACAAACAAACAAACTCTTTTTTTCCCCCTGAAATGCAATGGCATGCAGCTCAATGAAATTAAGTTTAATTTTGTATTTTCTATCCAGTTAAGTTTAATTTTTGGAAGCTTTGTGTGGCCTGGAGCTGTGTTTGTGTAGCTTGCTCTCACTGGCTGTCAACAACATGTAAAAAGTGTATCTGCACATAGCTCACTGCTCCCTTCCACATGCCCCAAGACCTTGACAAGCCCTCTGGGTGTCAGTCAGCAGTCCCTGGTAATGTAAAAAGCAGTGACAGCTATGGTTTCCCATTGCAGAGTCCCTCATTAAAAATCTGTGCTTGCCAAGCAGCTGGTCCTAGATCACAGATTCCTGCTCACGGTGGGGAGCTCCATGGATGGAGACAAGGGATGCACATAGCTTATTAATGACGCTGTCAGAAGGTGGGGTTCCTTCCAGGTATTTCCAGAGAAATTTGGGTCATTTATAACACACACAGACATTTATTCACTCATAGCTAAGCTCTCATATTTTTTCTCTGTGGGAGTATTATTAATAAGCAAAACTTCCAAAGTTTTTTCTAGTTGCTCACTATAAAGAAAGAAGTGCTAGAGTCTAGGGGAGATTCCAAGAAGTATAAGACCATCCCCTGCCCTTAAGAGAATCCCTGCCATTTAATTTTAATCAGGAGGTAATAACAATGGTGATGGCAATTGTAATACTCATCCACGAGCTGCCGTCTTACAGTTGACAAAGTATTTTCACCTTTATTAATTTACTTTTCCTATGGCCCTTTCCCTGGAGTGGAAACTCAGCAGTTTTGCTCCATACTGATTTATCATCAATAAACAGAGACACTAGCTCTGCTGTTACTGATCCAATCAAAGTTTCCAGAACTGTCACCTGTGAATGACTGAAACCTCAAATTATGCGAAAAAAAATTCTCTTTCTCTGCCCATCCATTTATCTATCTTCCATTATATCTTCAGACATAGGAAGTTGGAAGAAGTAAAGGCTAAAGCAGCTTTTGTGGATATCAATTCTCTCAAGGTCTACTTGCATGAACTTCTCATGGAATCATAATTCTAACTTTGGAAATGTATGCTCAGCCCCAGAACCTCAAAAATCTGGGATAGAAGATTTTTGCTTGATACATACTTGATAGTGTCAGATAATGATTTTTTGAAAAGTTGTTGTGGCTTCACTAAATTGTAATGGTTAAGATTTATTGAGTTCCTAATGTGTTGGAAACTTTGCTAAGCAATGTGGATCCAAGAGGTATAGGGTAAGCTCCACACCCTCAAGCAGTTTGTACTCAAGTCGGGAAGACCCACTTAGGCTAAGTGGTGGATGCTTGGTAGGGAGAAAAACTCAGTGGATGGAGAAATTGCTCTGGTGTGGTACAGTCCGAGATGACGTAGAGAGGAGCTAGGGTAATGAAAGGTCTCCAGTGAGGGATACTACTTAGATAAGTAGAGATGCATGGGAAGAATGCTCCAGGCAGGGGTAGCAGAGGGAGCTAGTATTTTGAGCTGGGGATGCATGAATCGTATTTAGAAGACAATGAACAGAATATGACTGGAGTGGAGTGTTGATGTAAGACAGGGCAGAAACCTAAGCCTAGGGAGACGCCTGGGTGGCTCAGATGATTAAGCGTCTGCCTTCAGCTCAGGTCATGATCCTGGGGTCCTGGGATCGACCCCACATTGGGCTCCTGGCTCAGCGGGGAGCCTGCTTTTCCCTCTCCCTTTCCCTCTGCCTCTCCCCCTGCTCGTGCTCTCTCTCTTTCTGTATCTCTGTGTTTCAAATGAATAAATAAAATCTTAAAAAAAAAGAAAGAAAGAAAGAAACATAAGCCTAGGAATCCAGGTAAAACTTAAATGCCAAACCAAGAGATTAGATCCCTGGTGACGGCCACTGTATACGGTATGATAATTACATATGGTAAATACAATAGGAATGATGACTGGTCCTGGCCTCTAATATTTGCCTGGTCCTGCAGTTGATATTTCATGTGCCATCTACCTAATCACTCTTTAAATCAGTAAGTAAGTATTCATTGCCCACTATACTCTTCAAAGCAATCCAATAAGGGACTTCTTTTACTTACATTTTAAAGACCAAAAAACTGAGACTCAGTAGGGCTAAGTAACTCAATAGGGCTAAGTAACTCAATAGGGCTAAGCCCTTCTCAATAGAGCTAAGTAACCTCAATAGGGCAAAGTCACACAGCTAATTAACAGCAGAACCAAGATTTGGCCCCACATCTGTCTGACAAAGCCTGCATTTTTTTGTACAATGCTACCCTGCAGGTTTCTGAGTCTTTTTAGAGGCCTGAATAATGGAAGTTGTTTGGGGAGGTGAGGAGGTCAGAGCAGTAGAGTCTAGAGGTAGGGCAACTATTACAAGAGGCCAACAGTGAAGTGGTTATTGCTACGTGAGGAGAAAAATGAGAAAGGGGCTTGTGGTAAAAGTGGAGGCAAGTGGAAAGGAAAAGATGAATTCATAAGACACAATGATGGGATAAGAATGTCCCGGACTTTGTGTGTGAGTAGAGGTAGAGAGAAAGGGAGGACTCCAGTGTTTCCAGAGATTCAAGCTTGGGCCTTGAATGTGGGTGAGATGGGCTTATGATAATCAAGACTCCATGATTTCTTAAACACACTAGAGTATGTGGATCTAAACAAGCAGGTCCTTTAAAGTAGCTACATAGGGAGATTTTTGTGCTGTTCTGGCAATACCGCCATTACTAAAGGTATTGGAAACTCATCCTTCAGGACTCCTTTCAGCCATACAGGAAAGGTCCCCTAACTTTACTCAAGGTTGTAATTTCCAGGGGTGCCTGGGTGGCTCAGTCGGTTAAGCGGCCGACTCTGGATTTTGGCTCAGGTCATGATTTCAAGGTTGTGAGATGGAGCCCTGTGTCAGGCTTCGTGTTCAGCGGGGAGTCTGCTGGAGATTCTCTTTCTCTCCCTCTGCCTCTTCCCCTGCTCACACACATGTGTGTGTGCTCTCTCTCTCTCTCTCAGATAAATAAATAAATCTTAAAAAAAAAAAAAAAAAGAATGTCTTTTTCTTTGTCTGACCACCCATCTAATTTTCTAAACTTGGCTCCAAGTAAATCAATTACTCATTTAAAAATAATAACTGTAAGGGATTATATTAGTCAAGGTTCTACAGAGAAACAGAACCAACAGGATACATACATCCTAGGAATACATCCTGGGAAAGCCAGTAGCGTGACTCAGCTTAAATCTGAAAGCCTGAGAACCAGTGGAGCTGATGGTATATATCTCAGTCTGAGGGTAGAAGACAGCAGACAGGCAGAAAGGGATGAACGGAACTCTCCCTTCATCAGCCTTTTGTTCTATTTAGTCCCTCAAGGGATTGAATGATGCCTACCCACAGTGGGGAGGGCAATCTGCTTTACTGAACCCAAATCAAATGCTGATCTCATCTGGAACACCTCACAGACACACCCAAAATGAAGTTTAGCCAAGTATCTGGGCACCCCTTGACCCAGTGAAGTTGACAGGTAAAATTAACCATCACAGGGATGTGTCACTCTTGAGGGTATTATCAGGCTCTTCTTACACCTGGGGAGATGGCTTGGGCAACCCACATGCCAGGCAGCCCTGGGTTTGAACCCTGATACAACCAGTTCCTCGGCCAGGTTAGTTAACCCCAATGCACTTAGGTCCTTCAGCTATGAAATGGATATTACAATTCCTTCCCTAGAGTGCCATAGTTTTAATTAGGATGCTTTCAGCAGCAAATAACAGAAAAGTCAGCTCAAATGTGCTTAAACAATGTGGGAATTTATTTGCTCACATAGGGAAAAGTCCAGAGGTAAAGAGGGCTCCAGGAAGAATGTAATTGCAGCCAAGTTTAAGTTTTCTTCAATTCTCTTGTCTTTGTTCTCTTCTGATTGTCAGCTTTGTTGTCAGGCTGGCTCCTTTTGAGATGACAAGAGGGTCATCCACAGCGACTGGGGCAGCATGCTTTCTCCCTCACATCCAGTGCAGGAGAGAGAAAAAGCTCTTCCCCAGCAGTTGAATACATGCACTTCTATTCCATCTGTCTGGACTCTCTTAGGACACATGCCTACCCATGGACCAATAGGCAGCAGCCAAATGCCATGCACAGGTTGGTGTAGCATGAGGTGAACTGAGTATTAAAAAGGATCAAGTAGGAAACCCATGGGCATTTCTGGCTCATGTCTAGCACTTAATACATGTTAGTTATTTTTCCTAATAATGAAGAGAATATTCTTTGGGCCAATTACATCTGCACACCTGACTGTGTGTGGAATGTCCTTTCTCTTTAATGTTTCTCTTCCCTCCCTACTTCAGTTGAGGGCACAATTTCACTTCCCATCAGTGTGGATTACAGTGCAGACTGGGATGGTAGCCCTGGGCTTGTGTGGTACATGAAAGCAGCTCCACTTTTAAGTACAGAAATTAGGACATATGACCAGGAAAGGAATGCTGAGTGGGGGCTGGGAAAGAGGAGGAATTGAGAATCAGAGGCAGAGACATCAAAGCATTCCTGACTTGACTTTTGCTCTATTTTGCTGCTGGTGCGGTATCTGCCTTCACAAAGGCTCACTGAGGGAAGGGATGAGGATAGGGTGGCTCTTACCAGCAATTAGAGGGAAGTTTTAAACAACTCATCCATCCAGGCATACTTAGAACCCCATTTCATCTTTATGTATTTGGCAACTAGCTGGGAAAGACCAGAACTGAGGCTTTCACACCTATTTAGCACCTGGTTAAATATCACTTGGCACCTGCCAAATGGGTCTCTACCATTTAGGGGGAATTTGCACTGATTACTGTACTAATTAAGCAAAAGTCATTGCTACTCACAATCATTAGGCTAAATCGGTTTCTGGGGAAAAGTCTTGATAAGCAGCTGCCCAACTGAAATGGATTTGAAGGCACCCCACGCACGCAGACTCACTCACTGGCAGCTTCTCACACGCTGTCAGCCAGGACAGGCTGGATTCTTATGTCCAGGTTCTTGATGGTGACTGAACTCAGGGGTAGTTGGCAGTCCCCAACTTAGGTGACATGAGTTGTAGAGTCTTAAAAGGTGAGATACTCAAACTTAATTGAGGTAAATTAAGTACCAAGCTTGAGGGGCAATGAATAGACATTTCATACATGCCTTGGCCTATAATTCTCTTTACTTTTATTTCCTTTGCATAAATGCTTTTGGGGTAGGCAATTGCCTGCCCCAGTGAATTTCTACATTGCCATGTAGGTTACTTAGAGAATTTTATAGACTCATTTTGTGACTGCCGTGTAGTAGATTGTCTGAACTATGATTCTTAGGACTTATGTGAACTTGGCATTTGTTAGACAATTTATTTGAGAGGAAGTGTGTGTGTGTGTGTGGTGGGAAGGTCACATAGCAATAACCTTGGTATCCAATACATTGGGAATGCTTGTGAGCATTCTGAGGACCTTTCCTGTGGGCACCGGATTCTCATAAGAGACCAAGAACTTTTCAATAACAACATCAGATATGATGCCTGCAGACAAGCACTTTTGAATCAAGGCACAAACTGCATCTGAAGACTTGCCCTTCTATCTTTTTTAATAACACAGATACTGCTTTTTATAGAATGTTGTTTTGGAAGTCAGGAGAATGTTGAACTAGGTGGGTATTACAAAAAATATGATGTAGATAATATGGGGAAGAATCTGACCCATATATATTTGGGGACAAAATTTACTACCTTGGGGTAGGCTTGAGATGTTGTATTGGCTATTTCTGAGATGCTAATGTGTGTCATGAGGCCAGTACATTTTCTTAATATTGCACAGGCCAGATACATTTCTGTCTTCACCAGATCTTCCTGGGACCCTAAGAGAGGTTGTTTCTTTTGGGGGAGGAGGCAGATAGCTCTACATCATTAAAAATTGTGATGGTGTTTTGGGCAATTGCATCTCACTTTCTGGAAGGTCAGGGGAAAGAAATTCAATTTGAAGCCAATGGAAAATTTCAAACATGGGTGCAATCCCATATAGCAAATACCATTGCAATGAAACTTTCTACATCCCAGTGATTCCCAAAGGCCTATTTGTATCAGTGAGCAGTCTTCAATGAGGGGAAAATTTGTCCTAAAGAAAACTGTGGACTATCTCTTGGAGTTTGTTCTAATGGGAAACTATCGCCAAACGTCTTGTGAGAGTGGGGCCTGGGAGGAGAGAGGGAGCAGTGGCTTGGAGAGGGAAGCTCTCAGAGGAAAATGAGAATTTAATGGGGAGGGGAAACCAGATAGAGGGATGACCATGAGTATATGAGCCCTTCCAGAAACACATAGAAATCTTGCAGCTTAATGGAGTGAGGGAGGGAAAGTCAATTCATTTTATTTTTCAAACTGAAGGGAGGGGTGACCTGGATAATTTGGGACACACAGGAAGCAGACATGTGGGTGACATTGAAGTTCTATTCTGCTAGGGACTCCCATCCTTTAGTGCAGTGGTTGGTATCTGCCAGGCATATATTAAATAATGACTATGCATGTAAAATGAGAATGGACGCAAAGGTGCTACACAGAAGTTACATATTATAGCTATTTGTAAGATTTTAATGACTTACTGAGTCCCTTTCCAGGGAGGAGGTGGGATGGGACACAGATGGGAGCTGATGCTGAGAACAGGGAAGGAGCACAGAGATGGGCCAGGAGGAAAGCTAAAGACTTCGCTCCCCAGGGGTAGCTGCGAGGGACCCTGCCTCCCCTTGATTTTGAAAGAGAAGATCATGTTCATCTTTTGAGTGACCCTTTGTTGGGAGACTGGGACTGCCTGAAGCCTGTGTCCAGTCAAAGGAACGGTGCATCTCTGCAGTCTTATTTTCTCTCTGTTTTGAGAGACAAATATGGCTGGCCCAGCAGCTCATTCTCTTCCCTTCCTGGCAACTTGGCGAGTGCTGGCTCAGCAGGCATGAATAAGCCTAATAGCCGCACAGGCCGCTGGGCTTCAAGGCCCCATCCCTTACAAGGCCACCAGGGAGCTTTGTGCTGCAGTCACAAAGCTGCTCCCTGCCCATCTAAATGCGTAGATCGTTCTAGGCATGGGCCCCTTTGATGGGAATGCTGTGTGGAGCATGTGGACCGTCCCTACTTGGCACGAGCTGTGCGATGGTGAGAAGTCCAGGGGTTACATGTGTCCAGCTGCTTTTCTGCTTATAAACATTCCCCCTATAAATCCTATTTTATATCTGTATTGCATGATCCCTTTGCTCCTTGGATATCTGGGGTTCCCAAAATTAGGGTCAGGCTTTCCAGGTATCTAGAATGGCAGAAGGACTATCCCCCTGCTATGAGGGATTAACGATGAAGAGAGAGACCTGGTCTGCCAGTAGGAGAAAGAGTACGAAGAAGAGAGGCAAGAGAGATTGACTAATCCTTTTTGATGCTGAAGAGAAGCCATTTCTAGCCTTTTCTTTTGAAAGGATGTTACTGATTGATGCTTTTCTCCCCACTTCCAGAAGCTTCCGAGAGCTGCTTGGGTTGCTTGGGCCTGGCAGGGGTTTTTGTTCGTTGTCAGGGAAAGTAGAGATGGGGTTGCTGAGGGAAGGAAGGTTCTCTCCAGCTCCTAAGTGAGGACAAAATGAGAAATGTCCCTCAAAATGAGAAATCATGGACCAGCAGGATGGTTTGTCGATCATGACAGGAAGACATCTGACAGAGTTGTGGGCACAGAGGCTGGAGAGGGCACAGCTCATGTCTGGAGGGATCATCCATCCTTCAGTGGCCCCCAGTTTCTCTTTCTTCCAGAAAGTGCCCTGGAGGGCCCACCTGAGGCCTCCAGGCAGATGCCCTCCCTGTCTTCTGCTGGGTGAAGTGCCTGAGTATGGGCAGGAGACGCTGCCTTATCCTCCTGGAGGGCTGGCTAAAGGAACTACGGAAGGGATTGATTTCTTTTACTGTGGAAAGGCAGGCTTCCTGCAGATGGAAGGTGGCAGCCCTTGATCCAAGAGTATCGATTTGCTGCACTAGGTTGCTCAAGTTGTAGAAAAACTGCACAGTTGGCTAGCTAAGGAAGCAGAGAGGAGGCTCATCCAGGTAGACTCAGTTTGGGATTGGGTCAGATATGAGTGGGGTGGGGGGGTCAGACAGCCCTGGCTTTCATTCGCCCTCAGGGACTGGCTGTGTGGACTTGGTCGGGTACTTAATCTCTTGTTATTCACTGTCATATTCAAAAAACTTCAATTGAGCTCGTACTATACATGCCAGACACTGTGCTAGGCCCCAGGGATATGGGGTGAGCACAGTGGTTCACTCCAGCTGTAAATTCCAGCCAACACTAGTATCGCTGTCTGGGGTTGCTGCCCACCGCATGCCAGCCTCCATTCCTGGCAGATCTCTGTGTCTTCACATACCTGTGACGCAGGTTTGGCTCCATTTCTGGATATGTGAAAACTGCCAAACATACAGATGGGAGGGAGGCTGCTGGCTTTCCCCTCTAGCAGTGTAATTGGGAAAGAAACTTGGACCCAAGGTAGCCCATCGTGTTCTTTGAAAAACGCTATTTTGTCTTTCCTCAAAAGGAGTCTGGAAGCAGCCAGAAGCTCTGCCCAGGTGAACAGAGAGGCAGCTGTCACCTGAGAGAGGCCCTAGCATAAATCACACGGACATCAGGAAAGGAGGGTGGGTTCAGCTAGAACATTAGGACACGCTCAGCTTTAATCCATTGACAACCTGCCAGGGAAATGGGCTGTGTTTCCTTTTCCTTTGCCTACAAATCAGACACCTTAGAGCTGGAAACCCTAGTCCCTGCTGCTACCTCCTTCACACAGAAATAAAGGACAGCTCTGGACACCCGAACAAATTTAGATCCCCCTCCGTTTGTGCCAGGCTTTCCAGGGCCGCCATTGCTGGGCTGCTCAGCACTCTCGCTGCCTTCCGTCCTGGGCTGCCCGATGCCGTGATTGTAGGTGCTGGGTGCCGAGCATATTCCCAGATCATTGTTCCTCCCAGTGAAACATGGCAGATGAACCCAGGCAGTCAGCTCTTCTTTCTCCCGACACCTCGCGAAAATGACTGCCAAAGAATAACATGTTATAAAGGGCAGGATAGAGGAAATGTGGGAAACTATAAAAGATGTCAGCGCATTCTTGGAGGATGGAGAGCAGGTGAAAGAATGGTGACTGACACCCCCCCCCCAAGAGGGTAAAGCTATAGCTTCAGTGCCCACAGAGAAGCACTGAGGAGAAGCAAGCCCATGGCTCCAGCCAGGCTGCAGGGAGCCTGACACATGGGCTGAGCCAGGGGATTGATTGAAAATCTGTCTAGGTTGTGTTAGAGCCCCAGGTCCCTCCTCAGTTCCTGCAGAGAGGTGATATAACCAAACCCTTCCCCTCCAACACTCCCAATTTCTCCCTGTAGAAACTGAGGCTGGAGAGGCTCAGGCCTCAAGAACATCATGCATCACAGGTGGTGGAGGTAACACACAGGTTGAATATGAAGGTCAATGACATGTCTACATTCCGAATGAGAGGGCCCTGGAGCCACCCGCCCTGCCCTGCCCTTCAAATGCTGACCGCCAGCCCCTACTCCCCACCCCCAACCCCCACTGTGGGAGAGGCTACTTCTTCTGGGGCGGGGGGCAGGGAACTGAGCAGAACATGCTTACAGTTCCTGATGTTTGAGGATCCCTTTAAACCTTAGAAGTTCATAAGCCTGGCCCACACATCCCAAATTTCTCATCACTACTAATTGTATTTGTTGCTTCTAATGAATGAATGAATGAAAGAATGAATGAATTTTAAAAATTACCAAGAAGTGAACTTGCCTGAACTCAAACTGCAGACTCTGTCTTCCCCTGTGGTGGGCAGCAGCTGAATTCTCAGTTCTGTGTTTCAGCCTTAGTTGAGCTGCTTAGACTCTGCCTGCACATTGGGGTTCAGGAGTTGGCCAGAGATGGGGTGGGAGTTTGTACATGAAGTTTGGGGCTTCCTGTGTCTGAATCTCTCCTTTCCAGATTGCCCCTTACTTTGTTGCTGCCTAGGACTCTGATTCTTTAAGCTGGAGAGCCTGGGGGTTTCTATTAGAATTGTCACCCTCTGCTTGATACAGAATGGGACTTAGGCTAGAAGCTGTAACAGAATGAGAAATGACCTAGTGCTTGTCACCTCTTCTCCCATATCTGGCTACTTTTGGTCACTCTTCAGTGCCTTTAGATAGTTGGTTTTTTTTTTTTTTTTAAGATTTTATTTATTTATTTGACAGAGAGAGAGACAGCGAGAGCAGGAACATAAGCAGGGGGAGAGGGAGAGGGAGAAGCAGGCTTCCCGCTGAGCAGGGAGCCCGATGTGGGACTCGATCCCAGGACCTGGGATCATGACCTGAGCCGAAGGCAGACGCTCAACGACTGAGCCACCCAGGCACCCAGATAGTTGGTTTTTTACATTTTTTATAAAGTTTTATTTATTAGAGAGAAAGCGAGTGAGCAGGGGGAGGGGCAGAGGGAGGGCGAGCAAAGCAGACTCCCCACTGAGCATGGAACCTGAAGTAGGGCTCTATCTCACAACCCTGAGATCATGATCTAAGCCAAAATCAAGAGTTAGATGCTTAACCAACTGAGCCACCCAGGGGCTCCAGTTTTTCACATTTTGTTCAGGGTTTATGGTGAATATAACTTCCCTTCCTGGTCTGATAAGCTCAGAGGAACTACATTTTGGTAGTTACTACTTTTTGGTGACTTTTATTCTCCCATCACCTTTTTCCACCTCACTTTTAAATATGAATGAACAGGTAAGGATCAGCAAAAGTGTGAGGAAAGCATCCAACAATAAAAGACAGAGAAATGAAATGACTGCTCCCCCCCACAAATGGGGGAAAGGCTGGGGAGGGGGTTGCTCAGAGGAAACAGAGATATTGCCCAGAGCAGAACAAAATAAAAAAAAATAAACTCTTCTTTCTTAGAAAGACAAAGATATTTCACCTACAAAACAAAAGCAGACTACTGTTTTTTAAAAAAAGGAATGAAAGAAAAACAATCAGAACAATAACAACAACAAAAGAATCAGAGAACAAGAAAGGTCTTAGAAATTAAAAACAGTTACAGAAATATTCAATAGTGGGAGAAGTTGCCCGTAAAGTAAAACAAAAAGACAAGTGTGGACAATAAGAAAGAAAAAATAGGAATATTAGGGCATCAATCTAAAAAGGCCAACACCGGATTAATAGAAGATCTAGAAAGGGAGAATAGAGAAGATGGAGGGGAGGGTATTATCAAAGAACTAACACAAAAAAATGCCCCTGAACTTAAGGCCATGAGTATCTACAGTCTAGAGCAGGGGTTGGCAAACAATGGTCCATGGACCAAATTTGGCCTGCTGCCATGTTTTGTAAATAAAGTTTTATTGGAACACAGCTGTGTTTCTTTGTTTCCATGTTGTTCATGGCTGCTTTGGTACAATGATAGAGTTAAGAAGATGTAGAGACCATATGGCCCACAAAGCCTAAAATACTTAATATTTTGTTCTTTGCAGAAAAAGTTAGCTGATTTCTGGTCTGGAATCAAAAGATCCTTGGATTGACCAACACAATGAATATAAAAAACCCAGGCCAAAGACATTACTGTGTGTTCATAGGACACTAGAGAGAAAGAAAAGTCCTAAGAGATTCCAGAGAGAAACGAAGTCACATACAAAGGATCAGAAATCAGAACGGGACTGAACTTCTCAAAAGCAGCCATGAAGATTACAAGAAAGTGGAGTGATGCCTTTAAAATACTATGGGAGATACAACTTTCAACTTAGAATTTAATCTGGTGTAAGGATAGGATCAAGGTGTTTTCAGACAGCTATGACTCAAAAGTGGTAGTTTTGTCTTCTGTGGGGGAGATGTTTTGGTATAGAAAGAGAATAAGCCGAGAAAGAGGAAGCGATGGAGTCCTCTGTCCAGGACAGTGATGGCAGATACCAGGGTGGTAGCCGTGTCCTAGGCCCAGGCAGGAGCAGGGGAGTGGGAGGGAGGGTCTCTGGGGAAAGTACATGGATCTGATGGCTTGTCTCTGTAGAGGAGGCAAGCTTCCTCCTGCCTCCTTAGGTTCTGGGGCTGGCAGAAGACAGAGTAATGGGAGAAAAACATACAAATTTATTTAATATTTTTATGTGCATATGGCAGATTTCAAAAGGTAAATGAAGACCCAAAGAAGCCATTAGGCCCCAAAGCTTTATCTACCTTTTTACGTAAAGAGTGATAAATTATGGGGATGTGATGAGACAAGGGGGCTTGGGCTCAGGGCAGTGAATTATGGGACACGGACTAGGAAATATATGGGGGAAATCATGGCTCACTTTAGTAGGTTTGTGTGTGTAGGTCCATTCTGGCATCGACTCCCAGACTCCCCTGATGGGATTGTTCCTCTCTTCCTGATACAGGATGGGTACCTTTGTTTTGGAGAATTTTATGATCTGCTTTTGGGTAGATACAGGGAGCTGGGAGAGCCGTTCCTGCATCTGCTGTTTCTCAAGTGTCTTTGGCTCAAAATAATCAATATGCCAAAGCAGTATATATTGGGGTGGCATGTTCCAAACCCCTTCATCTGTGTTGGACCAAGTGGATGAGAGCATTGAGAGGTTTCATAGGCTGTTGAGTGTTTGGTAACACTTTACGCTGGTTATATAGTAAACCAAGCAAATCACAGAAAGTGCAATTATTTCAAGAAAGACAAAAAAACAATGTATGAGAAAGAATGTAATTACAGTATTGACTCAACAGTGAATAGTATTTACATAATCTGCCAGGTGGCCACCCCTCCTGTTGGGTGCCCAAGGAACACCTCTTTCTCCTTGTCCCTCCAGCCCGGGGCGGGGGGGGGGGGTGGGGCGGGGGGGGGGCGGGAGATGGAATTATTGATCTCTACTCTTTCAGCAATTCTAACACTTTCTAATTAATATCCTGTATTAAATTTCCCTCTATTGGATTATCTGGCATTGGTTTATGGAGTCTGACTGGAATGGAAGTCAATTAATAATGTCTACAATTAATAAATCAAGAAATAGCTGGGTAAACATCATGTTATAGAATATAGAAGTAAATACCAGAAAAAAATGAAATAGAGTTGAAAGTATTTGCCTTTCAATCTGGTTTTGGGGTGGGATAAGAGTGTACTAGGGGAGATAAAAAAAGGGGGGGGGAATGATCATTTTAAGAAACGGGCGAATAGCCTTTTTGATTCTGGAAGTCAATATTTTGGTGTAGTTTGAAAGAAAGAGATTATGACAAAAGGGGTCTAGCTGCTTTGTCTAGGCAGAATTATTGAGCATTGCCGCCCACCTCTGCCACCCCAGTCTGTCAGTGTGTGAGCCAACACTGGGAGTCTCTCCAGGGAGAGCAGAGATGGGAGAACCAGCCCAAGCACCTGATGGGATGTCAGAGCTTGGAGAAGGGCTGGTCTACAATGGGTCTTCTGTGGCAGGAATGGTCCAGAGGCTGGTGGAGCAGTGATGTCTACCTGACTTCCTAAACAGTGCTATGATCTTCATCTGCTGTTGAGAATAAGTGGGCTTCATACAATAGCCTGCACTGGTAATGTTAAGGGGACTAAAAGAGAAAGGGGCCAGTGTGCCTGTGTCCACACGTGGTGAACAAGACTCAGGAGAGGGTTTGAGCCCAAGTTGACTGGAGCTCACAGGGCAGGAGTGATAGCGCTGAGGGAACAGAAACCCCTGTCTCCCTGGAGCGCTCAGGAGTCCTGGGAGGGAGCTGGGCCTCCAGCTGTTTGACCTTTAATGGATTTAACAAGTATGTACTGAAGTCTTTCTATGTGCCTGGCCCTGCCTGGGCACTGGAGACACAGGGTAAATAAGGCAAAGTCTCTACCCTCATTTTATTTCTCTCTAATCAGTTCCAATGCCTTTTGTCTTATGAGCCTCTCTTTAAAAGGTCGTCTTTCATCTGATTAACCTCACTGGCTAAGTCCAGACTGCAAGCCCCCAAAGGTCAAGTCACATAAGCCAGGTACACTTCTGCTGGCCTCATCGGTGATGACCACCTACCGCTGCTACAAGCCAGCCATCCTGTCAAGCTCCCTGTGGACCTGGTTTCAGGTGACAGCAACCCAGGTCTGTTTGACTCCAAAGACCTGTCCTGGACCATTTACAATCACTCAAATACTAGCAGCGTAAATGTGTAATTTACTTTCCAAAGAAAATACTTCAGACCCAGCCAGTAGAATCCACATCTTTGGGGAAGGACAGTTTTTAAGCATTCTTTTTCCCAGGGGAGTTTTTTGATTGTCCTTGAGATCAAGTATGCCTAGGCTTAAACTGTATCATTGTTAGAATAGGATCTTTCAAATGTTAAGATATTCCATTTCAAACTCTGGTCCCTTGTTTACCCAAGTCTCTAGAATGTGCTTTCTGGGCTGCCACCAACCTTTAACATGTTAATACACAAGAGAGTGCATCTTTAAACACAGGCAGTGGAATTCAATTTCCCACAGAGCCTCCTGAAGGTCAGATGGAACATGACATGGTCTAATAGTCTCATGCAAAATGTCCCCATGCTTATTAGGATGTAACTTAGAGCATCTCCAGGGACTGTTGCAGAGAAATCCCTGGGAGAAAGAAAAATGTTAATTTCTTATTCCAATTACCAATATGCTCTTTATTCAAATGAAATGCCCCTGGTGTGCTGGATGCTTTATGAGATCCATCACGAAGACATGCCCCAGTCCTCATGGCATTTCCATCAAGCAAAGATATGACACATTCTGGGGCTATAGAGGACCAGATAAATAATATAGAGGAGAAGGAGAAGGACACTTCCACATTTTTTTCCCCATGCCAGAGACCAGAGTCTGATTCAGAGACCAGACTGAACCCAGGGTTCAGAGAACAGACTGAACCCTGATTAACCTTCCTTCTCCTTTGTGGACTCTTTGACTGCAGGTAGAGGAAGAGGGTGGATGGAACAGGAGTCATGGTTCTCATAGTGTGCACACGCTCACCTACAAATCAGACCTTCCACTGTCAGCGCCTACAAGATAAGTAAAAACCACACAGACTCTTCCAGACTTTCTGATAGCCAGCTTCCTCTCCTGCCAAAATATCTCAGGAATTTGCAAGGAAAGCCAACTCTTTTTGAGCAATGCCCCTGCTCATTCTCTGCTGTGGGGAGAGATGAATAGGACAATGGCCATGTGTGGTGAGTCCAGGTGGCACCCATTTGATCAGAGTCTGCTAGAATGAGTGATTTCTCTTGCTCTCCAGGTACATAGAAAGACTTCAGTACATACTTGTTAAATCCTGCTCTGCTTTTCTGTGGTTGGGGGTGGGGGGGCTTCAGCTCTTGTCCAGGTACCCATTTACTTGGATGTGGTCATGCTAAGTATATGCATCAGTTAAGATTGCTTTAGTAAGACTGCAAGTCATAGAAAATCCTTATTAAAGGATATATCTTTTTTAAAAAGGTAAAAGTATGACCTTCATACAAATATAGACTAAACACATGCCAGTGATTTTATTTAACCCATTAATTGAAGAGGACACTAGTAAGATATTACAACCAATTCAAAGGAAATTCCGAAGAGCAGAGACATATATAGGCAATCAGGAATACTAAAATGAATTTGCTTAGTAGAGCAAAACTGTGGGAGATCAGTCACACCTCTGCCAGACAAGATTCATTTGCATGTTTATGGACAAAAATCATTTGCATTGCTGGCAGTTCCATGTAATTTACAGAGCTGTAAAATAGCTCAACAACACTGAAATGTGCAGAGACCCCATAGAATCAGATAACCTGGAAGGGAGTACTAGACAATGCCTAATTTTCCTTTGAAGATAATGGTCCATTTCAAAGTCTTTCAGTTTTTCTTTTTTTTTTTTTTCCTTTAGCCTATGGTGACTTAAACCAGTAAGGCATTTATTTTTCTCAGGTGCTAAGAAACGTGTAGATAAGCAGTCCTAAGCTGGTGCAGTGGTTTGTAGAGGCATTAGACCCAGGCTCCTGCCTCCTGCCTTCTACCCTTAGTTCATCTCCGTGGGTTCCAGATGGCGCCTGTGCCTCCAGGCGGTTCTCTCTGAATTTCAGGTAGGAAGAAGCGGGGAGAGCCCTGATTCTTCCCCTTTCGAGATTTCCTCTTCATACTTGGGAAGGGAAAACCACCTCAGGGATGATATGGGAAGGTGAGTATTCTGGCATTTTGCACTCTGTAGCCCAGGAGAGCAAGGGGGAGGAGGCACCCAGTGGACTGGGGACAACCAGTCTATATCTGCCATGCTCTATTTTATCCCTTATTAAGAGTTTCATGTGGGGATCCTAACAAGAGTTTCTTCACTTAGTACTGTAGATAAACTTGAAGATTTTAAAGACGTTTAGGTTAGGTATATGCAGCTAATTACAAGTATAATAGCAAGGCTACAAAATGTTGAGCTTAAATATAAAAACCCAATCTGCTACTGGGAGGATTATGAACCAAAGCTCCAAGTTCAGAAATTCCCCCAGCTTGCAGAGTTGTTGGGAAAGAAAAATCCAAGAAGTTGAGTTCATACATGGAAGGAATTTTTTCCCTTTTCTTCTTCTTTTTTTTTTTTAGGAGTGAAATTGAATCTGAAAATCTGACAGCTAGAGGCATTTGTGATGTAGGTAGAATTTGTAGCAATGGAATATTTGAAGTGTTGTGTTTGATCCAGGAGGGTTATGCTTTTGTGCTTTTTCTCTTAGATTTTCTATTCTTTTTGATAGGGAAAAAGGCCCAGATGTGTGAGCCATACATTCCTAGGTAATGCTCTGGAAAGCCTTACCTGTCATCTGGAGTACTTTGCCTTCCACTTTGGAAACGTAGCAGCTCAATCCCATTGATGTGTGTCACTGCAGTCTTCTACATCCAAATTTCTATTCTGTAATCCTTGTTGCTGCTTCCTGTGAGTGGGTCAGGGGAACTCCTAATTGGCTCTTCTTTGGGAACAGGCTTCAGTAGCATCAGCCTAGTGTCTCCCCAAAATGTCTCAAATGACATTGGACATTTGGGTGGGATTTTAACTATGATTTACTGAGTGTTATTATTTAGATACCTAGAACCAAACCTACATGTCTTGCACCATCCATCCCTCCTCACTTGGGGAAGTGGTAAAAACTGTCAAACCATGAAAGTCTAGATGAGCAACTCCTTTCTGTCATGAAGGCTGTACCATCATCTCTGGCTAGTGTGACCCAGAGGAAGAGAAGAATTCTTTTTCTCTTTATCTGTCTTAGTCCATTCAGGCTGCTATAACAGAATACCATAGACTGGGTGGCTTATGAACAACAGAAATTTGTTTCTCACAGTTCTGAATGCTGGGAAGTTTAAGATCAAGGCAATAGCAGATTCAGTGTCTGGTCATGGCTGCCTTTTTGATGTGTCCTCACATGGCAGGAGGGGTGAGGGATCTCTCTAGGGTCTCTTTTATAAAGGCACTAATCCCATTCGTGAGGCTCCACCCTCATGTCCTAATCACCTCCTAAAGTCCTCCCCCTCCTAATACCAATGCACTGGGGGGATAGGTTTCAACATAGGAATTTTGTGGGGACACAAATTCTCAGTCTGCAGCACCATTTCAGGGTCATTGGCTAGGGCTTTGTATATTAGACTGACAAAAGATAGGTTAACACGAGAAAAATAAACAGAAATTTGTTGGCATCTGCATTGATCCCAACACACATGGGAACACTTAGTAATGAGTAACTGAAAGGAGCACTTAGAACTTGGGCTTATAAGGCATCTTAACACAGAACAACATATTTTTGAGAAGTGACAAGGAAAAGAAAGGACCTTGAGTTTTTAGGGTGACAAATTGTGGGAAGGTAAATGTATGGGGAAACTAATGGAAGATAAGGGCTAGTTAGTAAAGTTTCTTATGTAGGCCCCTCTGGCGCCATGTGTGGGCTGATAAGGGCATAGAGTTCTCTTAGGTGACCAACTTCTATCCTTGGTAGAGAGTGGAGGGGGGAGCCTTTTACAAGCACATATCCTGCTTTTAGACAAATAGAGGGCAGAGAGCGTTTCTTGTATCTGTTTCTTCTCAGTTTGCTTCACTCAAGATAATCTTTATGCCAGCGTGGCATGTGATATATTCTGCTCTACTTCAGAGCCATGATGTTACTGCTGGGTGATTCTATGGAATAACTGTCACCTCCGTCCTGGATGCTCTTTCTGCCGTGTGAGCCTCACTGGCTCCCAATCCTACTTTTTAGCTTTCTCATTTCCTCCTTTTTTTTTTATTAAAGATTTTTATTTATTTATTTGAGAGAGAGCGAGCGAGAGCGAGCACAGAGGGAGAGGAAGAAGCAGACTCCCTGCTGAGCAGAGAGCCCAATGCAGGGCGATCCCAGGACCCTGAGATCATGACCTGAGCCAAGGCAGACGCTTAACCGACTGAGCCACCCAGGCGCCCCTCGTTTCCTCCTTTTTTTATGTGGCTGTTTTCTTCCTCTTTTTCTCTTGTGCCTTTTCTTATCTTAGTATCAATTTCTCAGTTTTGGGGGTTCTTTTCCCCCCCTCCCTTTTTTTTCTTCCTGCTCTCAGTGAGCAAGCTTCTCTATTTCCTCTCAGAATGCAATCAGGAGGACAGTCTCCTCAGCAAACAGGCTCCCTATTCCTGGGGATTCCTGCTTTTTAGATGCAAAATCAGGTAGTTTTCTCCCCTTCCAAACATTGATAGCCACAGCTGGTGGCAGAGGCCTGCGGGGGGCGGGGGGGGGGCCTCCAGACCGTTGCTGTTTAAAGGCTGTCTGTGGATTAACACCCTGAAGAGCCTGGGGAAAATACACCATCAGGTCTTTTAACCTTCCTTGTGGGGGGTCACAATACAAATTGTCCATTTCCATTTTGAGGAATAATGTGGGACTGGAGAACTGTTGGCTCTCTGGAAAAGTCGGTGCAAGTGTAACAGAGGGGAAAAGAGGGGTTGCTGCCTGGAGAAGTCACCTGAGAGCTTTGGCAGACAGTTATGGCCAAGGGCTGCCTCCAAGGAGCCGTGAGCAAACTGGGAGTAAATGGGTGTTTGACGAGAATGGGAAATCCTGGCCATTCTCTATCTGAATGTGGACGGAAAGAGCCTTGAACCGCAAATGAGGAAATTTGGTTCTAGGCTTTGCCCCTGATGAGATGAGTGGCTTGGACTTTCCAAGACCTCACTGGGTCTACTTTTAAAAATTATTAAATCTGCAGTCTCCAGGATCACTTCCAGCTTCCAAACAAGTGATTCTATTCTCAGTGAACTGTACCAACAGAAACCCGCTGAAGAGCAAGGATCTTCTTTTTAAGACGGTATGTTTAACAACACAGACATTAAAATGCAGTGCAAGCATTTCATTAAGAAGTAGCAGTGCTTTATAGCTGGCCTCAAAAAGTCTCTATTTTGAAGCCAGACTAGAACGTCCTGTGCTGTTTCTTGTAAGTCCTTAGAGAGATAGATTCAAAGTGCTTAAACAACTTCAGAAAAGAAACTTCAAAAGACCTTTTTTTTTTTTTTGGACAGAGCAAAGGTGTTTAATATAGGAACATTCTCAAACCACATTGGAAAAGATGCTCACACAGGTGGATGCAATGGAAATCCAACTTGGAGTGGGTGTCCTCCACACACTTTAGGGCCCTCCTCCCATTCGTCAAAGCCCTAAGCATTTAGGGTCTTTGTCTCCCATCTTTTATTTTCAAATAAATGAATGAATGAATGAATGAATGAATGAATAAATAAATAAAAAGCAGACGCTCAGCAGACACAGCGCTGAAACAAAGATCTTGGACCAGCAAGAGTAAATACATCCATGTAGCACATCGGTTTAGGGAAAGGGCAGTGAACAAAAAGACAGACCCTGATGTTATGATTGTGAACTTGTTGAAGCAGAAAATAGATGAAAATATGGCTTTAAATTGTAAGGTAAGCGAAAAGCAATTCCCTTTGATCCAAACAGTGCTGCAGTTCTTGATAACACCAGCAATAATAATTATAATTACTAGCCAATATCTATTGAGTGCAAATGGTGAGATATAGTGTGTGAGTGCTTTCCTCATTTGACCTTCACAACTGTCTTATCAGATAGGTAATATTATATAAGTGAAGAAATCAGGCTCAGAGAAGTTATATGCTCAATTCCTCAAAGTGAGTAAATCAGGGCCTCCGATTTGCACCCATATCTGTAGGTGGAATTTGTAGCAGTGGAATATTTGAGTTTTGTCTGATCCAGAGGGTGACTCTTCTGTGCCTTATCTGATTCTAGAGGTCATGCTCTCAGCTGCTTTGCTCTGGTGACTTGTGAAGTCACTGGTTTCCCCCAACCCCCATTTTAAGTTTGTGAATAGTTTATTTTTCCCCTTGAGTTCAAATCCTTTTTTTTTACTATCCTCCAAATTACATCTCCATCTTTCTTTCTAATGCAATTAGAGTCTGTTCCAGAAAGCTAAATCTGCAAGTCTTTCTGGCTAAAGCAGAAAATTCATTATATTTGTTCAATTGTAACCCAGATAGAAAACAACATGAGGATGAGATTTTTTTTTTTTAATTTTTTTATTGTTATGTTAATCCCCATACATTACATCATTAGTTTTAGATATAGTGTTCCATGATTCATTGTTTGTGCATAACACCCAGTGCTCCATGCAGAACGTGCCCTCCTCAATACCCATCACCAGGCTAACCCATCCTCCCAACCCCCTCCCCTCTAGATCCCTCAGTTTGTTTTTCAGAGTCCATCGTCTCTCATGGTTCTTCTCCCCCTCCGATTCCCCCCCTTCATTCTTCCCCTCCTGCTACATTCTTCTTCTTTTTTTCTTTCTTAACATATATTGCACTATTTGTTTCAGAGGTACAGATCTGAGATTCAACAGTCTTGCACAATTCACAGCGCTTACCAGAACACATACCCTCCCCAGTGTCCATCACCCAGTCACCCCGTCCCTCCCACCCCACCCCCCACTCCAGCAACCCTCAGTTTGTTTCCTGAGATTAAGAACTCCTCATATCAGTGAGGTCAGAGGATGAGATTTTTATTACAATTTCCATCCAACCTACATCTTTAATCCCATTGTCCTATTTTTCCACTTAATACTGTGTGGTTGTGAAGAGTCCCTCAGGAGGGGCTGGACAGGGCAGGAACAAGGGTTTAGGATGACCACCTGGGCAAGGCTTGAGTATCTCTGGGTCCTTCCTTACGGCTCCATCAAAACATTATCCCCAGTTCTTACAACTTGAAGATTTCAACAGTGTCCCTGCAGTTTTTTTTTCCATTTTGAATGGAAAGTTTTTAGCAATAAAGGAAGAAGAAACATGCTTTTCTCACACATATAGCTCTCCTAGGGTTATGTTTTGGATTTGAGTATACAGGTCGATGTGTATACTAGCCAGACTCTCAAGGTCAAGCATTTCTTTCTTTTTTTTTAATTGTAGTATAGTTGACATATAATGTTATTTTAGCTTCAGGTATACAACATAGTGATTCAGTAATTCTATACTTTATTTAATGCTCACCATGATAGGTGTAGTTACCATATGTCACCATACAAAGTTATTCAATATTATTGACTCTATTCCCTATTCAGTACTTTTTATCCCTGTAATTTATTTATTTTATAACTGGAAGTTTGTACCTCTTCATCGCCTTCACCTATTTCACCCATCACCCACACCCCTTCCCTTCTGGCAACCAAAGCAATCTATAGATTCAATACAATCCTTATCAAAATATCAATAGTATTTCTTACAGAACTAGAACAGATAATCCTAAAATTTGTATGGAACCACAAAAGACCCCAAATAGCCAAAGCCATTGTGAGAAAGAAGAACAAAGCTGGAGTTATCAGAATTCCAGATTTCTACTTTTACTTCAAAGTAATCACATAGCATAATGCATATAGTAGTAGTATATAGTAATACAAACATGATGGTACTGGCACAAAAAATAGACACATCGATAAATGGAATTGAATAGAAAGCCCAGAAAAAACCCACACTTATATGGTCAATTAATCTATGACGAAGGAGGCAAAAATATAGAAGGGAGAAAAGACAGTCTCTTTAATAAATGGTGCTGGGAAAATTGTACACCTACATGCAAAAGAGTTTCAAACTCAAATTTGCAAAGGAAACATTCAGGTGACATAATGAACCTGAAGTGCCCTAGGTCAGGCAAGAACTGTGGAGGGGGCATAGCCCCTCGTAGAGGCAGCCCCTGTTCAGCCCCAGCTCATTATTGCCTCCTGGAATTGTGGGCTCCACATAACCAAATCTTTCAATTTTTAAAAAGGAGGCAGAAATCCAGAGATTTATATGAAATCTCTGTTTTTGAAGGTTGGCAATTATTTTCACAAATCAAAAACACTATGAAGAAGAAAATCTCTACATAGGATTTAAAACCCCCATAGATTTGGCCCTGTGAGCTGCTATTTTGCAACCTGTACTCTAGAACTTTATTGAGTGAAGGTAGAACCAGGATCTGGGAAAAGAGAAGAGGAAAGCACGAGAGCTTCTGAAGTTGCAGAGGGGACTGGGTGACATTCTAGAAAGCCAGTGCTTCTCCACTGTCAGAGCTACCAACGGCCAGACTCGAATGCCTGCCGCTCTTGAGCAGAGGCCGGAAGGCCATGTGCTGGAAATGTTGTAGACTGAGCTTCTGCTTGACACATGTTGACACTTGGCTTCCTTCCTGCTTCAGAGGTCTGTGATTTTATGTGACTAAGAACTAGGTGCTGCGGGAGTTAAATGGAGGAACAGGTTACTTTGGTTGTAGGAATCGAGGCTCATCCTTGTTGGTGCAATTGCTTCGTAGGGTATCTTTAAAAGGACGGTAGGGAGTGGATTGCTGGAGACTCACTCGCGTGATGCTCAGGTTTCTCAGAGCAAGAGGATCACAACCCAAATGACACAAAAGATACGGCATTTAAACTGAGACTTAAAGAATAGGAAAGATTTGGACACCCCCCCTCAAAAAAAAAGCATGGCTGGGGAAAACCAGTAATCCTGCAGGAAGCAGCAGCTGAGAGTAAAGTCACAGAGATGGAATATGGATACCAAGTCCAGGCAATCTCCTGTGGTTAGATCTGACCGCTTCTTTTCTTTATTTCACAAATATTGGGGTAGCCTCTTTCCAAATAATAAATCCGTTAATTCTCATAACACCACTCTGAGGTAGTTATAACCAATAATACTAATTATACTCATTTTACAAACGAGGAGACTGTTTTTTTTATTATGTTATGTTAATCACCACACATTACATCATTAATTTTTGATGGAGTGTTCCATGATTCATTGTTTGCGTATAACACCCAGTGTTCCATTCAGTATGTGCCCTCTTTAGTACCCATCACCAGGCTAACCCCTCCCCCCAGCCCCCTCCCCTCTAGAACCCTCAGTTTGTTTCTTGGAGTCCATCGTCTCTCATGGTTTGTCTCCCCCTCCAATTTCCCCCAACCTAACATTTGTTAGATTCTGATAAAGGCAGGACATAAGACAATGATCCTGAGAAAGATGAGAGGCAAAACTCTTGATTATTTACAGCTCCCAAAGAAAGAAGGCTGCCATACAGAGCCACACACCCCTGTGTGTGGGCGAAGGGAGCGGCCAGCTGGTGCTGTAGGAGGTGGCTTGGGTGGCTTGGCCGGGGTGGGGGGGGGTGGCGTGAGCTCAGCAAAATTCACAGGCGTCCGGGGATTCTTCAAGTGTGAGGAAGAAGGTCCATCTCTCCACAGTTGACAGCAGTTGGGTGTAGGTATGTGGTATCCGCCGAGTGTTAGAGCCCCTTAAGGAAAATAGTGGGGGTGTACGTTTAGCAAACTGTCTGCAAAGGGGAATTGAGAAGTTTGTAGCTATGATCTCAAAAATAGGTCAGGATAGCACCTGTGAAATATATTATCCTGAGGTACAGAGACCCCGAGGAACTTGCCCAAGGTCACCCACTGGTAAATGGCAGAGGCAAGATTCGACACCCGGTGGTCTGGTTCCAGAGTCCATGGGAGAGCAGGCTAGAAAAATAGGTACAAGATCGGGCCACAGAGGCACTGGAGAGACAAACAAAAGTCCTTGGGTTTTCTTTGGTTGAGTTATCACAACGTCAGTTAAGGGGGGTCAGCCGGAGGACAAGGATAAGCGTGTGGAAGCATATGCAGTGTGAGGAAGGAGCCTGGGCTGTGACAAAGCTGTCATCCTTACCAAGCTGCCATCTTTTATCTCCATATATATCTTCTTAACTTCTCTTTTTTGGGTGGTTCCTTTTTCCACTAAAATATGAGTGGTCTGTTCTGGTCCTGTGGGGAGAGGCTATGGCAAGGGGGATGGGATTTTTGGAGACAAGGGAAAAAGGACCTTTACAAATTTTTCAGTGTCCAATATTTAAAATTCTTGTTTAGAATCCCCTGAACACATGTCTCTAAGCAAAGACCGATTATTTGGAGGGTTGGACCTCTTGTTCTGTTTGCCCTCATGGTCTTTCTCTCCTATCATTTTTGAACTCAAATTGGGATTCATCAAATGGATGACTACCAGTGCAAGCCTCTTTGTTTAATTCCCTCAGTCTATGCTAAACCCCTATATTCAGGTTGAACAAATAAAGCATTGGATATTAAGGAATCATATTTTGTTTTCGTTCTAAAAATTAGCTAAGAGCTGTAAGGGCAGGAGAGTATGAAGCTGAGAGGAGAATTCCCAGAGTAAGTCTGCCCTGGGAAGCGGATTTTATGCCTTACGTGTCCTCCTTACCCTGGTGTGCTGGCTAAGCATTTCAACAAGGAGCTGTCCTTGGGCCCTGAAGGGCTGATTGCTCCTTAAGATGTGTTTAAAAGGAAGGAGAAGGTGGGCAGGGGGTTGTGCAGGTGGATTGCTGGGGATTCACCTGCTTGGTGCTCAGGTTGCTGAGAGGAAACTCCCCAGGGTGAAGAAAACAACCCAATTGACTCAATATCCCTGAAAGCACTTGTGGGATTTGTCGTAATCACTCCCCATGATGTAAATTACACAAGAAGTCTATTTCTGTCTGTTGCTAACCAGGAGCATGGCAGTGTAGACAAGCACAAAGTCTGAAGCCTCCTAAACACACCCTGCTTTTCCTCCACCCATAGCTGAACAGGGCCAGCGCCAGCCTGAATCCTGAATGGACTGACAGCCTTCCCAGCAGTTCACAAGCATTTTCTTTATACAATAATAAGAAGCCCCAAGATTTGCTTATGGCTTTTCAGTTCATCAAGACTTCTGCGTATTTTGTGTCACTTGAACCTCAAACAACTTTGTAGGCAGATGCCGGCCCTCCACACTGAGGCTGCGCCCTCCTGCTTGTTACCCTACCTGAATCTAATCTGCCTTTGGACTTTAGCTGGCCTGTTTCTGCTTTCTCCCAGTGCCCAGAAAATAGTCTCAAGCATTTGTTTTGACTGTTGTGAATTGAATCCAGGCTCATAATTCTCTCTCAGTTGTCTGTCTAATTAGTTTAAGTCATTAGAGGATTAGAGGTAAAGCAACCATGAGTGAAAACAAGTTGATTTGTCACTCCTGTCAGGGCTACTGGCCTTCTTGCATTTTATTTTTAATAAAGTTCTCAAACAACAGGACTTTTTTTTTAAAGCATGTTCTTGTAATGATGGAGTTTGAGGTTTTGTGCCTAGTTGCACTAGGGAATTTTTTGTATGTATATGAGGGGAAAACAATCTTCCAGTTGGCCTTCCAGAAGGCCATCGTTCAAAAAACCATGGGATGGCCCTTCTACCCTCCACCAGACATTTACTGAAGGTCTTCTATGGCTCAGGCACTGTGTTAGGCCCTGCAAATTTAATTTGAAGATAAGACTCCCCTGTGCTGAGCCTGGGAGGTAGGGGTGGGAGGTCTAAGGAAGAGACCAAAGGGCACCAGCCAATGGCAAATAATAGTAGGGGAGCAACTGAGGAGGGAGTCAGATGAGCAGAAAGAAAGATAGATAGTAGGTAAATATATACAAATCAGACCCTTCCAATGTTCAGAAATATATAGCTACATGATGGAATGGTTCAGGAAAAATAATAAACCTATAGCCAGCCCTATGTCAATATGGGGTAACATGGAGAGTACTTTTTCCTCCTGGCTTTATTGAGATATAATTGTAATGTAACATCAAGTAAGTTTAAGGTGTACAATGTGATGATAGAACATATGTGTCTATTTCAACATGTTTACCACAATAAGGTTACTTAACACATCCATCACCTCACATAACATTTGTGTGTGTGTGAAGGGGTGAGAGCTTTTCAGATTTACTCTCTTGGCAACTTTCAAATATACAGTATAGTATTGTGATATCATCATACTGTCCATTAGATCCCCAGAACTTACTTATCTTATAACTGGAAGTTTGTACCCTTTGGTACCTTCACTTATTCCTCACCCCCAACTCTCTACTCCTGGCAACCACAAATCTACTGTTTCTATGAGGTTTTTAAAAATTATTATTTTAGATCCCACATATAAGTGAGATCATATAGTATTTGCCCTTCCATTGTCTGACTTATTTCACTTAGTGTAATGACCTCAAGATTTATCCATGTTGTAAATGGCAGGATTTCCTTCCTTTTTTTTTAATGGCTAAATAACATTCCATTGTGTGTATGTACACACACACACACACACACACACACACACAGTTCTTTATCCATTCATCCGTCACGGACATGTAGGTTGTTTCCATGTCTTGACTACTATAAATAATGCTGCAGTGAACATGGGAGTGCAGCTATCTCTTCAAGATAGTGATTTCATTTCCTTTGCATATATACACAGAAGTGGGATTTTTGAGGAACCTTCATACTGGTTTCCATATAACTGTACCATATAACATTCCTAGCAACAATGTACAAGGTAGTCTGTTCACCAGTGCTTGTCATCTCTTGTCTTTTGGTGATAGTCATTCTAGGAGGTGTAAAGTGATACTTCATTGGTGGCTTTGATTTATATTTCCCTGATGATTAGTGATGTTGAGCACCTTTTCATGGACCTATTGGCCATTCAAATATTATCTCTGGAAAAATGTCTATTATAGTCCTTTGCCCATTTTTAAATTGTATTCTTTGTGGGTTTTTTTTTTTTTAAGATTTTATTTATTTATTTGACAGAGAGAGACACAGCAAGAGAGGGAACACAAGCAGGGGGAGTGGGAGAAGGAGAAGCAGGCTTCCCGCCAAACAGGGAGCCCGATGCGGGGCTTGATCCCAGCACTCTGGGATCATGGCCTTGAGCCGAAGGCAGACGCTTAACGACTGAGCCACCCAGGCACCCCTAAATTGTATTATTTCTTTCTTTTCTTCCTCCCTTCCTTCCTTTATCTCTCTCTCTCTCTCCCTTTCTTTTCTTTCTTTCTTTCTTTTTCTTTCTTTCTTTTTCTCTCTTTCTTTCTTTCTTTCTTTCTTTCTTTCTTTCTTTCTTTCTTTCTTTCTTTCTTCTTTCTTCTTTCTATTGAGTTGCATGAATTCCTTACAAATTTTGGATATTAACCACTTATCAGACATATGATTTGTAAATATTTTCTCCTGTAGGTTGTCTTTTCATTTTATTGATCATTTATTTTGCTGTGCAGAAGCATTTTAATTAGATGTAGTCCCACTTGTTGATTTTTGCTTTTATAACTTGTGCTTCTTGTGGTGTTATATCCAAAAAATCATTGCCAAGACTGATGTCAAGGAACTTGCTCCCTATGTCCCTATGTTTTCTTCTAGAAGTTTCATGAGTTCAGGTCTTATATTTAATTAAGCCTTTGATCCATTTCAAGTTAATTTTTGTTAGTGATGTAAGATAGGGATCCAGTTTCATTCTTTTGCATGTGAATATCCAGCTTTCCCAACACTATTTATTGAAGAGACTATCTTTTCCCCATTTAGTATTCTTAGCTCCCTTGTCAAATATTGGTTGACCATATATGTGTGGGTTTGTCTCTGGGCTGTTGATTCTAATCCACTGGTCAATCTGTCTTTTTTTATGCCAGTATAATACTAATTTGATTATATAGTAAACTTTATAGTACAAAGTAAAACTTTATATAGTTTGAAATCAGGAAGTGTGATGCCTATAGTTTTCTTTCTCAAGATAGCTTTGGCTTTTGGTCTTTTTTGGTTGTATACAAATTTTAGGACTGTTTTTTCTATTTAGTAAAAAACGGAATTTTGTTAGGGATTGCATTGAATTAATACATGGCTTTGAGTAGTATGCACATTTTAACAATATTAATTCTGATACATGAACACAGCATATCTTTCCATTTACTTGTATCTTCTTCAATTTCTTTCATCAATGTCTAATAATTTTCAGTGTATAGATTTATTCCTAAGTATTTTATTGTTTTTGATGCTATTATAAATGAGGTATCTTTCTTTATTTCTTTTTTAGATAGTTTGTCATTAGTGTATGGAGACACAACCGATTCTTTTATGTTGATTTCATATACTGCAGCTTTGTTGAATTTGCTTTTTAGTTCTAACAGTTTCTGGTAGAGTTTTTAGGGTTTTCTAGATATAATATCATATCATTTTCAAACAGAGAATTTTACTACTTTCCCTCCAATTTGAATGCCTTTTATTTCTTTTTCTTGCTCATTGATCTAGGTAGAAGTCCAGTACTACATTGAATGGAAATGGTGAGAGTAGCCACCCTTGTCTTGTTCTGAGTATGATGTTAGGTGTGAGCCTGTTTTTTTTTGTGTGTGTGTGTGTGCCTGTTTTGTATGGACTTTGTTATGTTGAGATATGTTCCTTCTATACCCAATTTGTTGAGAGTTGGTTTTTTTTTTTTTACCATGAATGGGTATTGAATTTTGTCAAATGCTTTTTCTGCATCTATTGAGATGATCATACGATTTTTATTTTTCATTCTATTAATGTATTATATCACATTTATTGATTTGCATATTTTGAATCATCCTTGAATTTCAGGGATGAATCCTACTTGATCACAGTGCATGATTTTTTAATGTACTAATAGATTTGGTTTGCTAGTATCTTGTTGAGAATTTTTGCATCTATATTCATCAGGGATATTGGTCAGTAGTTTTCCTTTTTTATAGTGTCCTTATCTGGCTTTGGTATCAAGGTAATGCTTTGCCTGACAAATAAAATGATGAATATCAGAAAACTAATGTGTTGGTTAAATAGCAGACTCACACAGTTGGGTTGAGATTTAAGAAGTTGAAAGACACATCTAAAGATCTAGATAAATTTCACAGAATTCATTGCAGGGAGACATGAAGATGGCAAATAGAAAAGAGAAGTTAAGGGAGATGGATAAATAGGAAGACAAGTTCCAATACATGTCTAATCTCTCTCTCTCAGAAAATTAGAAGGTGTAAAGCTGAAAATATTTCATAATGAATAGAAGATATCGATCCCAGGGTCACTACACTCAAAGAATCCCAAGCCTAATAATTAAAAGAAACCCACACTCACACATATCGTTGTGTCTGCACTGACGTGCAACTGAAGTGTAGAAGGGAAGAACACAATAGTCAAAGAAAAGATCTTAAAAGCAGTGAGAGAAAAGAGGGAATACCCACAAAGAAGGTACAACTGACTTTCAACAGCAACAGTAGAATCCAGAAGGCAGTGGGGTATCTTTGAGGGGCCGAGAGAAAATAACAAGCAATCTCATATTGTGTGCTGAGCGAAATGATCTTTCAAAAATGAAGGTAAATAAAGTCATGTTTTGACAAACTGAACCTGGAAGGATTTACTGCCTGTAGATCATCATGAAAGAATTCCTAAACGATGTGCTTCAAATAAAAATAAAATTGTTCTGCAAGGAAGGTTTGAGATTCAAGAAGGAATGATGAGTAGGTAAAATTGTAAGCACATCTAAATATAAACAAACATTTGTGAAGGAATAACAATAATGTCTAATTTGAGAAGCTGAAATAGCAAAAGAAAACTTGAATTCTATGTAAGAATTGCATATGATTTATTAATTCACTGTGAGTGCATATGAGAGAGGAGGGAGGGAAGAATTAATGTTGTAATATTCAAATATTGCTAAGAAAAAGGATTAACTCTTTTTAATTACAATCCTTAATTGTAGACATTATGTTAAAATGGATGTGTAATTAATATGTCCAGGGTCAGCATTAAAGGAATAGAATAAAAAGTACAACTTCCAAACTAGTAGAGGGGAAAAATGAAATGGAAATGGTATAAAATTTAATCAAAGAGAAGATAACTAGAATAAGAATAGCACAAAATGAGATGTTGGAAATGAATCCAAATTTTTTGGTAATCACAATAACTTTTAAAAAATTGAACTCTTTGGTTAAAAGACAAAGCTTGTCACACTGAATTAAAAAAAAAAATCCATCCAATGGCTTTTTCTGAAACATGCCTAAAACATTAGAGCATATAAGGGTTGAGAGTAAAGGGATGAGAAAAAATTCCAAAAGAATTTGGCATAACCATGTATATTATTGTCAGATAAATAGGCTTTGAGGCAAAAGTCTTACTAGAGATAAAGAAGGTGTCTAAATATTAAAGTTTTCAATTCACCAGGAAGATATAACAATTTTAATCTTGGATGCACCTAATTACATAGTTTTTAACTGCTGAAACTTCAAGGAGGAAAAGACAAAGCTACAATCAAAGTAAGAGTTTTAATATACGTCTCTCAATAATTGATAGATAAAGCAGATAAAAGAAGAAATCAATAAGAACATAGAGTATTTGAACAAGACGAATAGAAAGACTGTTTTAATGGGCATATAGAGCACTTCACCGAGCAATTGGAGAAGATATATTTGTACTAGTTTTCATGGACTTTTATAAAAATTCATTCTAAGCAATTAAGCAAGTCTTCACATTTGAAGACCTGGTATTATTCAGATCATATACAGTGACTGCAAAGCTAACAAATTGGAAATTAAAAACAAACAAAAAAAACTTAAGAAAACCCACATTTGTCAGCTTTGACACTTACTTCTAAATAATCCATATGTCAGAAATAATGGGAATTAAAAAATATTGAAAAATAAGCAAAAAGCAGTAACTGAATTGAGCACTAGCTAAATTGTTGTTAAAGACTTGTATACATAAACAGAGGTATAGATGCCTAATGAGATAGTCAGGAAAATGACTTCCCAAGGATCCTTGGGGAAGAATTTTTGTACAGGATGAGAAAACGTAAGATTAGGTTGTTTACCAAATTAATGGATTGACACCTTCACAGGGAATGATTGCTGTGTGGTCTTAGCCTGTTTGGCCAGTCTTTGTATTCAGGTCTTAAAGACAGAGTTTATGCCCAGATTCGTACTTATTCATAATGCTATTAATGCTAATTGGTACTCTATGGCCTCTTGTTTGGGAATTACTGGAAAATGTGGATCAGGTATAGACTGTGACGGATTGTGGCTGTTGTAAACTAGCAATGTACAGATTGTAGGTATTACTTACATGAATCTTTTGCATTTAGAACTGAACAGCAAAGAATGATGACATATTAAACTGTGTGGTAGTTAGTGGTACTTGGAGGGAAATTTATAGTCAAGTGTATGTGGTACTTAGAGGGAAATTTATGGCCTATTATGCTCATATTAGAAAAGAAGTCTGGAAATAAATAAGCTTAGCATCCAAATTATGAAGTTAAAAAGAATAGAATAACTTCTAAAAACATAGAAGAAAGAAAATAATCAACAAAACCCAGGAATGGTTGATCTAGGGGGAAAAAAAAGTAACACTAGAGTGATCAAGAAAACAAAGTTTTTCTTTGGAAAGCTTTAAGAAATAGATATATCTCTGGCGGGATTACTTAAGAAAAAAAGGCAGAAGCCACAAAGTAGTAATACCAAGAATGAAACAGGGACAAAACTGAAGCAGACAAGTGTAAGAATATTACAAAAGAATATTACTAATAGCTTAATGGTAATGAACCTAGAAGTATGAGAAATGTTCAAACTTGTAGAAAGTATAAGTTTTATAAAGTATAAAATATAGATAAGGCAGCCAAAATTTGACTAGCCTTTGTTTGTTTTGTCCATTGCTTCATCCTTTGTATCTGTCGTATATTAGGGTCTCAATGAATATTTATTTGAATGAATAGTTAAATTCAGATATAGCAGTTGTTAACATTTTGGTGTATTTATTTTTATATGTATTTTAAAACATAGTTCATTTGTGTATTGATTTTTAAGCACCAATAACACAGATACCTCCATAGATACTAGATGAAAATGATAAAAGATAAAGTGAAATAACAGAGAGCATCTGGCTTGTTATCCTTTACTACTTAAAAAAGCTGTATGAGTTTTAAAGTAGCTAATCTTATCTCAATTTCCTTGGCAATAAAATGAACAATATGTTCTTCCTACAGCTATGCTTTTGTGGAGAAAAGAAAAAAGAGATTTTTTTCTAGCAATTCTCCTGGGACAGCAACCTATCCACATGGAGTTTGATCATAATTAGCAAGGACTAGAACAGCATTATTATTGTTTTTTGATGTTATTAAACAGAACTAGCAATCACTGGGGAATGGGAAATATGGCTCAAGACCCAGTTTCCTGGCACACTGGAAGGTGTGGAAGCAAAAAGGGAAAAATAATTTGAAACATCGCTTTTTTTTTTTAATTAATTTGAAACATTGTAAAGAAAGCTTTCCTCTGACCACAGAGCTCATCTGAAAACATAACAATTCTGGAGTCTAAACTGTGTGGAGATGACCCATGGAAATCTTTGTTATCACAATTTTTATTTTCCCTTAGATGAAATAATTTTCTAAAAGCTTTTTTTTTTCAAGGGTATATGAGTGGTATATTTTTTAGTGCTCATATATCTGGAAATGTTTTGTTGTCTTTCCAGGTAAATAACAACCTATCTGAGTTTAAAGTTATCCCCTCATTCTCACAAACTAGTATGAACTATTCATGCATATATGTAGAGGTACAGAGGAATTCTGGAAGGTTACATATGGAATTTTCAACAGTTATTATCTATGTTAAGTAAGGAATGGGTATTTTGAGTCTGTGTGTGTGTGTGTGTGTGTGTGTGTGTGTGTGTGTGGTGTTGGGGGTGGTTAGTGATCAACGACCCTGTTGTGTTAACTATAAGATTTTAATTTTTTTAAAGCAAGGAATGTGTGAAGCATTACAAGTAAAATTAAAACTTAAAGCAATCTCTTGGGTCATAACATTTTTCCTTCAAGATTCTGTAGACATTATTTTATAGCCTCCTGGCACTTAATTTAATGAATTTCTTCAATGATATTTGAATGCCAGCTATGCATCCTTGTATAAGGGGACACCTTAATGAGCAGAAATGGACTTCACAGAGCTTACAGCAAACTGGAAGAGAGAGAGAGACTAGTCCACTAATCATACAAACAACAACAGCAGCAAATAAGTGTGGTAGGGCTTTGAAAAGGAGGGTACATGCTACTCATGAGAGTGTGCAGCAGGAGGGCTGCCCTGGTTAGGAGGTCAGAGAGGAGTCCCTGAAGAAGTGACCACGAAGGGGAGGGAGACGAGTACTTCAGGGAGAATGAGCTCTGAGTGCGATGTTCCTGCCCTAGGAGGTAAGCATGGCACCTGAGAGGAACTGAGGAAAAGTTGATGTACTTAGAGAGCAGCCAGAGGTGCTGGAGAGGTAGGCAGGAGCCAGGCTGTGGAAAGTCTTATAAGCCACGCTAAGGATTTCACATTTGTCCTGAGAGCCATGGGAAGCAATTGGATGGTATAAATGTGGGAGTGACAGCAGATTTGTATTACGGTGAGATCACTGTGGATACTGTCTGGAGAATTGTATGTAAGTAGGAAGACCAAAGAGGAGTGAGTCATTGGCAGTAGGCTGGGAGAGACATATCAGTTGCTTGGACTAGAGAGAGAGTGACTGGAGAGATGGTGAGGGGGGCATACTTGAGAGACATTTGGGAAATAACATAGACAGGACTCCATGATCAATGGGATATGAGGGTTGGTGATGGAGAGGGATATGTCAAAGACAACTCCTTGTTTTTGCCTGAAGGGACTGTGATGATGATGGGAACACCCATGGAGAGGTCATAGGAAGAGAAGGTGGTTTGGAGAGAATATCTCAAATCTCATTTGGGCTGGGTTGAATTCAAGAGTCATTTGAAATGTTTAAGGGGAGATGTTGAATAGGCATTGGTCCTGCAGACCCAGACCCGAGGAGAGGTCCAACCTGGCGATCTGAATCTATGAGTCAGACTACAGAATCCTACACAGTACAGAATCCACACTACAGATCAGTGAAAAGCAAAACTCCAGGTCTTCCTGGAGCATACATCTATGAACTTGGCCTTGGCTGCACACAGGCGGGAACCAGAAATCAGAGAAGCTTCCTAGGTTTAGCATTTCTATACTGCTATTTCTATCGAGAATATCTCTCAGTCTGTTTTGATGTATCCTCAGCTAGGAAACCCCTCTCCATGTTCCTTTAGGGAAACACAACCCAGGCCCATCTAGAACAAGAACCATTCACTTGTGGGCCAGTTAACTTCTTTCTGTTCCTTGGCTGACACAGTTTTGGAAATGCTTTGCTTCTGTTATAGATAGGGCTGACCAAGAGACTAGGGAGGATCACTTGAGTTAGTCTGGCAGCCCAGGGAAGGTGATTTGGGTGAGGCCTGTGTTAGGATGGTTGCTTTACAAGACCAGCCTGACCAGAGTTACAGCTAAGTTGTTGCCACAGATCCTTCACTGCACACAGGCTCTAGCAGCCTCGGATCCATCAGGAAGGAAACACTGGGAAGGGAATGAAATGAGAGTTCATGACTTGTCAGCTGGGTTGAAGACTCTCATGACCAGGAGACAGCCAGTTTGGAGTGTGACATTGGGCAGGCCCCCCTCTGTATTTTGTGAGCCGGGACCAGCTTCTCTGAGCAGCCGTGGAACTAGATCCATGGACATTGAGGGGCCTGTTACTGCCTTCATCCCCAGTGTCATTTTGATTAGCACGGAGAAGTGCTCTCTTTTTGGGAGCTGGAGAATTCATGCTGAACTAGTTGTTAAAAACATGAGATGTAGGGTCTGGTCACTAACGAATGGTGGCATGAGTCATGCTTATATTTCTTATCTCAATTAGATCCTCACTCTTCTTTGGAATCCAGCTACCCCAGCTGCTGGGGTTGCTGTCATTAGCTGGAGGCTGACAGCACCCCTGGAACTGAGCTTATTAAGAATAAATGAACCTTGGGTTCAGAGCCCTTAGGGGTTTGGCTTTCTGAAGCTAGGCACAAATAAAAACTCAGCTGCCTAGGCTTTGCATTATTACATTTTCTGGGTTATATTGGTCTCTAGGGAATCTGCTTGATGCATTTCTAAGTTGTTTGTTTTGTTTTAACAGAGGAGATCAGATTTTAAACAACCCTCAATTATCAGAGAAGCCTCCTTTAAAGTAGGAGTCAGGGGCAGCAACATGACTATTTTAAAATGCCCCTTTCTCAGTCAATATATTGGCTCCCGAAGCCTCAGTGCTGGCCTCTGACTTCCATGCCCAGCTATGACTTTTTGCTCCAGTTAGCATTTGTTGGGTCCAACACAGCTGTAGGCTGGGAAATGGTTTCTAATTTTCCTGCTTCCTCATCAGCAAAGTTGACAGCTAAATTCCAGTTGCTGGGGCTTTAGTACTTTTGAAGACGTGGGAGGCAGAAAAGAGCACAGCTGGGCCCCTCATCCCAGGTGGAGTCAGTCGCAGGACTGGGCAGAGAGAGGGGTCGGCTTTGGACTCTTCAACTCTTCACTGAGGACAGTTTAATCTGGAGGTGACTGCGGGGAGGTGAAAGTTGACACTCCCAGGGGTGGTGTATGTGAATTACCACTCCTTCAGGAGGGTGCGGCCAGGCTCCACACTTCCTCAGCTAAGTGGGATCTAAAGGTCCAAGGGGAAAAATATTTTCAGAGGCTCAGCTGTTGGGGTGAGGCAGCTAGATGGGTCAGGCCATTGTGCTTGGACAGGTCGCCCAGCAGTGCCTGTGCATGTCTCCCTTTTCCTGGCAGGGTCACCTGCAGGAGACGTTAGAGCTCAGCCTGAGGAAGGATGACTGGGTGGCGGAACCACGGTGATTGCTGGTCATGTGTGGTTGTGTGGGCAGAAGAGCCCAGCTAAAGACTTTCTAGACCGGGGTCTTTGTTGAATCATTGGATTATTATGTCATGGCCACAGGAGCATACGTTTCTATTTCCCAAAATGAATGTTTACTTTAGAAAATATCCCCATTACACTAACAGCACTTTCCTTGGAAGTGCATGCCCGACACTTCGGTTCCCTCCATGCGGGGCCCTTGCTCAAAATTTACCAAAATGGTAATTTACCAAAAGAGTGTAATTATGCAACGGAAAAATCTTTAAATTGGACCGTTCAGGGAAATGCCGGGGAGCTACTCAAAACAAGCCAGGTGTGAGTGTAAAGTAAGGAGACTGGTGTTTACATTTTTATATAGTACACAAAACAAAAGCAACGATTCTGAACTCTGACTTCCTTCTTCCCCAGCTTAATGTAGTGTAATGCAGAGCCCTGGACACTTTTATACTAGAGCATGGCTCTCTTTAGTTTGTGTTGCAAACTCTCCTCAGAGTTCCCTGTTGCTTCTTGTTTGTTTGGTTATTATCTCTAAGGAGGAGAGGCTCTCTGACTTGGGGCTTGTTGATGGAAAGGGCAACAGTTTTCTTCTTGGATCCTCCCTGGGCACGTGGTTGCCTTTAAAATCCTCTCAGCTCCTGAACTGGAGGGTTGATTGGGGCACACAGTCAACCTCCTAGCATTTTGTAGCCTTTTGCTGTTGTATTTTTCTAAGTATTTCCCATGACAAGAGTGGATCAGGTTACCAACTTTCTACTGTCTTATCCAGAAATCTTTCCCCCATTCTTCTTCTTCTTTTTTTAAAAGATTTTATTTATTTATTTGGACGGAGAGAGAGAGAGTGCGTACAAGCAGGGGGAACGGCAGGCAGAGGGAGAAGCCTGATGCAGGACTTGATCCCAGGACCCCAGGATCATGACCTGAGCTGAAGGCAGACCTTTAACCGACTGAGTCCCCCAGGTGTCCCTTTCCCCCATTTTTCTAATAACACTTCCTCCCATCTTATGGCAGGTTTCTGAATAAGGAGCTAGTAGAGTATTAAAGGCACTAGAATAGTTACAATGGGCATTTCACAGCACAGGTATGTCTGACGAGGGGGTCACACAAACTAGAATGTACATTTCAGCCCACTATTACTTCTGTTTAAACCAATCACCTTAGGACTCCATGCCCTTGTTTCAACAATGATGCTATTGCTCAAAATGCCCACACATCTCCTCTTTTGGAGTTCTCCCCAAGCTGGTTGGCAAATCAGGCAGGAGAGCCTGTCACAAAATGGTGCACAGTCTTACCTGTTTTTGGATCAAGACTGCATTTTTTTTTCCCCAACATTGCGTGGCCAGATCACCTCCACTCACCTTTATCTTTCAAAATGGGCTCCAAACAACTTGGGTTTCTCAAAAATGAAATCTATCCTCAAAGGATGAATATTTATCAGCCACTATTAATGGAATTTTAAAGAAAATGCCATAGGCTATGAAAGTAATTCCTACGAGGAAGCTCCATAAATTTTTTAAATGGCAATAGTATTTGACTGGTGTAAGAACTCGCAAGGAAAGTTCTTAGGGGCAAATAATACTTGTTTAGATGTGTAAGTTCTGATAAGTTGGTTAAAAAGAGAGTCTCATTTGGCTGGGGAAACAAGATAAGTTGGTTTCAAAGATTGTCTCATTTGATCTGGGATATGAGATAAATGGGTCCTGGCCCTGCCAGTGAACATGGGCACAGTGCTTAGCATCTCTAGATTTCTGATTCTTCACTCTTAAAATGAAGGGTTTAGATTAGAAAATCTCCATGGACTCTTTTAGCTTCAATACACTATGATTCTTTCATCAAACATTTATTGGGCAACTACTGTGTTAGATACTGTTGCAGAAAAAGTGATATAAAATCTTTATCCTAGAAGACATCAACATCTAGCCAGGAATATAGATGATACACAATTTTTATATCCTCAGTATTATTATATGATATCCCCTCTCATCTAATCTACTATACAACATAACCTAATATTTGTTGCTGTATGAACTTACTTGTTCACCAGATATTTTTCTTTTCTTCCCAGGGACTCTTTTCCCAGACACCCTTGGGTATTTAATTAGGTGTGGCCAAGTGACTAGAGTCTGGCTAGTCAGATGTGGGCAGAAGTGACATATACCACTTCTAGGGTCCATGAAACCCTCCCATGTGTGAGTCTTCTCTCTCTTTCTCCATCTATTGTCTCCACAGAGCCAGAGGAGTGTGGAGCCTCAAGGTGGAAGGAGCCTGGGTCCCTGAATTACTGTGTAAAACATAGAGCTACCCCATACATACTACCAACCTGCATTGGACAATGATATGGAAATAGCACTTATTGGGTCATTCCACTTGGGGGGACAGGTGGTTACAATGGTTAGGTTGCCTGCCCAATGCATTTACATTATAAACGAAGAAGTCTTAAGTCCTTAGATGATGGTGATAAAGGCAGACAGCCTGTACAATGATGTTTCAAGTGGGCAGAGAGCTAACGGGGCCCTGGGGAAGAGGATACATATATAGAAGGAAGAAGGTAATGTAGAAAGGGGGGATAATCTAGCAAGGAACAGATTATAGTGTAATTACTAGAGTAGTTGATTGCCTAATCCCAGGATGTCTGTGCAAGAAAAAAATTACTTGGAAAATAAAAAAGGGCTATCCAGCACTTTTACAAAAAATAGGAAGATAATGGCCAAATGATTCTTATTTTATCATCTCTCCGACACTTGCAGGGCAATAGAAATTCTTTTGAAAACCATTCACTCAAGGCCAAAGCCTGGGTAACTTGTAGGAATGTTATCTGAATTGATGGCTCTAAGAAAGAAATGATTGCCTACTGTCTTGCAATTCAGAATCTGAATTGTAGCTACCTAGGGGTTTAAAAAGCCATTTTTTAGGATTTGGACCATGTTAACAATGATAAAGATGAAACTTAAGTGGATGCTCAAATTCATTTAAAAGCCAATGTATTTGGTGGCTCTTATCTCAGTTGTAAGAAGGATGGCACTAAATTCAAGGTGGTGTTATATTGTGGTATATTGTAGAATAATGCCTCTGCCCCCATATTTCCACATGCTAACCCCCAAATCTGGGACTATGTTTCTTTACATGATAACAGGAATTTTGCAGATGTCCTTAAATTAAGGATCTTGAGATGAGAAGATTATCCTGAAGTGTATGAATGGGTCCAAAATGGGTCCAATGTAATCACAAGGGTCCTGATAATGGGGAGGCAAGTGTGTCAGAGTCAGAGAAAGAGGTGCAGCAACAGAAGTGGAGGCCAGAGGGATGTGGGGCCCCGTGCCAAAGAATGCAGGCAGCCTCTGGAAGCTAGAAAAGGCAAGGCAAAGGACTTTCTCCTAGGGCCTTTGGAAAGAGCACAGCCCTGTCAACTCATTTTGGACTTCTGACTTGCAGAACTGTAAGATAATAAATTTGTGTTTTTTTAAGCCACTGAGTTTATGGTAACATGTTATAACAGCAAAAGAAAACTAATGCATACATAATACACTATGGCTTTTGTGTCCTCTTCTTCTTTATCCATAACGATTTTTAGGCCCTGTTATATACGCATTACTGTTCTATCTATTTATCTATCTATCTATCCTATACATATACATGGTATACCTGTACCTCATGGATATTTATTTGTACCAAGGATTTTAACGAAGAGTAATTCATTTAGTTCTCTCATAATAACTATTAGGATACTATTAGTTAGAAGGAGGGAGATACTATTATTTCCCTTTTACAGGTGAGAAAACTAAACTTAAGTAATTTGTCCAGCATTATTTGTCTAGGAGGCAGCAGAGTAAGCTTTGAGTTTAGATCTGGCTACTGCAAAGCAGATGTTCTTATCCACCATGATATCTGGAGTTCACTGACTTGAATTACATTTTCAAAACTCTGATTTTTATAACTACTTTTGTCTTATAAGTATTTAACCCTAAATGCTTCTTCTTGTTGCTCTATGCGTAAGTGAATCATGTAGGTTGATTTTTTTAAATTTTTTTATTGTTATGTTAATCGCCATACATTACATCATTAGTTTTAGATGTAGTGTTCCATGATTCATTGTTCGTGCATAACACCTAGTGCTCCATGCAGAACGTGCCCTCCTCAATACCCATCACCAGGCTAACCCATCCTCCTACCCCCCTCCCCTCTAGAACCCTCAGTTTGTTTTTCAGAGTCCATCGTCTCTCATGGTTCGTCTACCCCTCCGATTTCCCCCCCCTTCATTCTTCCCCTCCTGCTACCTGGATGGAACTGGAGGGTATTATGCTGAGCAAAATAAGTCAAACAGAGAAAGACATGTATCATATGACCTCACTGATATGAGGAATTCTTAATCTCAGGAAACAAACTGAGGGTTGCTGGAGTGGGGGTGGGGTGGGAGGGATGGGTGACTGGGTGATAGACACTGGGGAGGGTATGTGCTCTGGTAAGCGCTGTGAATTGTGCAAGACTGTTGAATCTCAGATGTACCTCTGAAACAAATAATGCAATATATGTTAAGAAAAAAAAAATGTAGGTTGATTTTTAAAAACTTGGCTGATGGTATTCTACTTCCAGCACTGGCAAACTAGCATGTAGAAGACCAAACCTCCTGCTGTGAATAACCTGAAAACATGGATAAAGACAAAACAAAACTCCATGTTTGAAATGTTGGAGAGCTACTAAAGCAGCCAGGACAGGAAGGCCAAAACCCCCAGAGAGAAGGGAAACTCATCAAGGTAAGCTGGACAATCTGTGCTATTTTTCAACTGGGGCATTTGCCAGTTCCTAAGTGGTCTGGGAAGAGGGACTGAAGGTAAGAGAAAAGGCAGCTGTGAAGAGGGAGAGAGGCCGAGCAGTTTTCAGCTGTGTTATGGTGCTTGGGAGAGGCAGTTGGAGTTCAAGGCTACTGAGTAAGCAAGAGCTTGAAGATGCTTCTGCAAAGAGAAGAGCTAAGAAATCAGTCCAAGAGTCTGAGTTCTTTTCTTTGAGGCATGTGTCAAGTAGTAAGTGGTCCTGGCCCAGAGAGAAGCAGATCAGGAAACAGCAGCTAAGGGCATGCCTGAGTAGGCTCCCACTGGACCCCACCAGCCCAGCGAGAACAACTATGATCTTCAGCAGGGGGCGAGCCAAAGTCCGCAGGGGAGAGAAAACCTGCAAGAAGGGACCAATAAGGAGGAAATCCCCATGTTTATGACTTTTAGCCAGATGGCAGACCACAGTTAGTACTGTATGAGATGACAAAACTCTGATACAAGACCTGTCCTTCTGTCTTTTTGTCCCAAAGATTCAGAGGACAGAGATCAGGAATACCACGGTGACTGGAAAGTGAGATTAGAATCCTGGAAAGGAGAGTATCAGAGTCCCAAATTCTGCGTATAAACTCTGCCCAAGTTTCTGGCTGGTCCATGAACCATGCATGTCAGGGACATACTCCAAGCACCACAGAGAAAACCCAAACCTCAGATGTGAGATTTGAACGAAGAGACGGAATTTACAATTTGAATCAAATCAACTTCACTAACTACTAGAACAAAACATCAACATTTTTTGAAGGAGTAAAAATGAATCCAATGTCCCTACAACATAGCATTCAGAAGGTTAATTCAATTCAAAATTAAAATTACTTGACACGTGAAGAACCAAGAAATGTTCCTCAGTGTTAAGAGAAAAGACAAAAACAGACTAAAATCCTGAGAAATTATTTAGGATCAGTTCTTGGAATCAGCATACAAAGATTTAAAAATAAATGGCCATTATAAATACTGTTAATGAAGGAAAATATGGTTGCAATAAATTAAGAGAATCTCACTGTGAAATCTATATTAAGTGCAATCCCAGAGTGAAGAGAGACACTGAGGAAGGAAAAAATATTTAAAGATAGAATGGATGCAAATTCCCCAAATTTATTGAAAGACATAAATTTAGAGATTGAAGAATCACGATGAAAACCACACAGAATAGGGCGCCTGGGTGGCTCAGTTGGTTAAGCAACTGCCTTCGGCTCAGGTCATGATCCTGGAGTCCCGGGATCGAGTCCCGCATCGGGCTCCCTGCTCTGCAGGGAGTCTGCTTCTCCCTCTGACCCTCCTCCCTCTCATGCTCTCTGTCTCTCATTCTCTCTCTCTCAAATAAATAAATAAAAATCTTTAAAAAAAAAAAAAACCCACACAGAATAAATACAAAAAAGTCATGCCTACATGCATCAAAGGCAAATCTCTAACACCAAAGATAAAGAGAAAATATTGAAAGCAGCCAGAGAAAATGACATATTATAAAAATGACATATTATAGCAGAAGAAAAATGATTTGAATTGTCATTCACCTTTTATCAGAAATGATAGAAACCAGAAGATAGTAGAATGCCATCTTAAAAAAACTTTATTATTTTGAAATAATTTTAGATACCGAAAAAGTTACAAAACTAGTAGAATTTCTGTCTACTTTTCACCCAGCTTCCCCTTATGTTAACAGCATATATAAACATTGTATTTATCTGCTTGTCTGAAAAATACACTGTTCCTTCCAAAGATAACTATGAGTTTCGGGAAGAAGTCTTGGGCCTGGGGTCAGAACTGCTCTTATGTGTGGATATGAGGATACTTGCTGACAGTAAAGCACAGTGAAAGATCAAATGAATGTGTGAATGTTCTTAAAAAGGTTAAAAACTGTCTAAAAACCCAGGTGGGCTTCTGACTTATCCCAGAACTTCGTATCATTGTGCCTCTTCCTTTAGCCTGTCACTTTAAATGCTTCTGTTCACTGAGTTCTAAGGCTTGCCTCTCACACCCCACCATGGCATCCTAGGGATTTGGGATTCACCAGCAGCCAACCTCATAAGCTGGGAGTTATCCTAGGCTTCCTCACCAGATGTCCAATGGACAGTTGTGAGTTTGTGTTGCTTAACTGAGGAAAGGTCAATGGAATCCTAGACGTGAAATTGCTAGGTAACACATGGAATCTCTAAATAACACGTGAAATTCCTCAGTCCAGTTATAAAGCCATGGCCTGAGATGAGAAAGTAGAGAAGAAGTGGGATTACTCCAGTTTTATCATGGGTCCCAGCTAAGCTGGCTGCTGCTGGCTCCCATTTCTTACGTGATAACTAGAGACAAATATTAAAGTTCAGGAAGGAAGCAACTCAGCCAAGCCTAACCACGGAAATTTATGCCCAGACCTGGGATAGATTCTTCTTACTACTCCTTACACACAAGGATTTGCTTACAATAAGACGGAGAGTGTCCTTCCAATAGGCTTCTGAAGATAGACAAGAAGCAAGCTTTGAAACCTGTACAAGAAAGTCTGGCTTTTTGTTTTTCCTAAGTGGTAAAAAACCTCCCTAACTAGGCATCCAGAGACAGGAGGATATGGAAATCTCTTCTTCCATGTCACCTCTTTCTTAATACATTTTTTTCAGGCTGATTTTGCATAAAACCAAGGACCCAAGGCAAGGCTACATCTTGAACTTTTTGAGAACCTACTGGGGAAGGCAGAGATTGGAAGTCAGACTCCACTTCAATCCCTGTCACTTACTAGGTGTATAGCCTGTTCTTCATCTATGAAATGAGGGAAAGAACACAGACAGACCCGACAGAGGTGTTCAAGGCTCCCCCCTAGGCCCTGCACTCTTTCCTCTCTGTACCTGCTCCCAGCTCTCTAGGGGAGCTCAGCCACATCCCCACCTTACATTCCCACCCCCTTGCAGGTGCACCTGCCTACTGACAGCCATACCTAGATGTCTCAGAGGGAACTGAACCTCAACACACCCGCAGTCAGACTCTCGACTTCCCCAAACCCGGTCCTCTTTCCATCTTCCCTGAGAGAGGTCTCTGTTGTCTACCCAATTATGTAAACGAGAAACCCAGGGGTCCATTTCAGTTCCTCCCGTTCTCTCTGCTCACCCTCCTCTCCCATTTCCAGCCCATTCCAAGCACTGTCATTGCTAACTACCAAGTAGCTTGTTAATCCATCCACTTGCCCACTGCCATCCATGATGTTCCCACCTAACTGGCCTTCCTATAGTTAGTTATTCTGGATGCTCTACAGTCTCTCTCCTCTGCCCTGCAACCGAGTGATCTTTACAAAATGCTGATCTGATCATGACATCTACCTGCCTATGCCTTTCAGTGGCTTCCCTTCGCTTTCAGGATAAAGACCAACATCTTAACGTGATTTTCGAGGACAGCATGGGTTGGCCTTTCTCTACTAGTTCAGCTTCATGTGGCCTCACATTCTTTGTCTCTTGAGCTCCACTTGTTGAGGTCTTCTGTCACATATTTTTGTTGTTTTAACCCCTCCCCTTTTTTTTAAGTAAGCTCTAGACCCAACGTGAGGCTTGAACTCATGACCCCAAGATCAGGAGTCACATGCTCTATTGACTGAGCCAGCCAGGCACCCCTGCTGTTTTACCTTTTTACCCTGAAATAATTTCAGACTTAAAGATTGCACAAACAGTGCAAAGAGTTCTTGTGTACCCTTCACACATATTCCTCTCATGTTAAACTCTACTATATTTATCATTTTTTCTATATTTTTCTGAACTTTTTGAGAGCATCAAAAATAAATTAATATAAATACAGTACTGTTTTCTAATTTACAAACCTCTTTCAAATTTCACTAGTTACCCCATTAATGTCATTTATAGCAAAAGAAAAAAATGTTTTCTTCTCTAGGATTCAGGATCACACATTCTACAAAATGCCGTTTCTCTTTCAACTCCTTAATCTGGAATACTTCCTCAGTCTTTCTTTGTCTTTTATGACACTGACATTTTTAAAGAGTCCTGCCAGTTATTTTGGAGAATGTCTTTCATTTTCAGTTGTCTGATGGTTCCTCATGATTACATACAGGTTATACATTTTTGGCAGGAATACCATAGAAGTGATTTTGTGTTCTTCTTAGTACATTGTATCAGGAAGCATGTGATATCAATTTGTCTCATTACTGCTATTGTGATATTAACTTTGGTCAGTTAGTTAAAGTGATATCTATCAGGTTTCTCCACTGAAATGTTACTATTTTTCCCTTTGTAATAAAAAAATCTTATGAGAGCTACTTTGAGACTATGTAGAATCCTGTTCCTTATCAAACTTTCATTTTCTAATATTAGAATCTAGTGATGATTCCTGCCTGAAATAATTATGACTATGGTGGTTGCCAAATGGTGCTTCTTTCACACATCTAAAAATGCCATGCTCTCTCCACCCCAGGGCCTTTGCACATATTGTATTCTACTTGGAATACCCTCTTTCTCCTTTTCAACTGGTTAACTATCATTATTTTTTTTTTAGATTTCAGATCAAATGTCATTTTCTTAGAAATGCCTTCCTTGGTCCTTCTCTCATTAAAGGTCAGGTTTCTTATTTGTGCATTCTGATGGGCATCATATAGTACTTTATAGAACTTGTTTTATAATTTTACACTTATAAATAAGTGATTATTTAATTAAGTCTGTCTCCTCCACTAGACTGTAAACACAGTGAGCCAGTGGTGGTGTACAAGGATACGATGGTTTTCATACACCATTGTACTCCCCATGCTAGCACAGTTATTGGTATATATAGCCTGCTCATTAAATTTAACCAATTCAAGGACTGAATGAATCTCATAGAGTTCTTTTGAGTATTGAATGAAATAAGATATACAATATTCATAACATGTAGTAGGATCTTAATAAATATTGGTTTCCTCCACACCATCCTACCCTCACCTTGGATCAGGCATTATATAAGAGGAAAATTACTTGTACCAAACAAAAATTTGTCCCTGGAGGTGACCTTCTATATTCTAAAGATTGATCTTCACTTGAACTTTACTAACACTTTTATGGAAGCAAGCTTATAAAGAGCAACCCAGACTACAATATAAGGTTACACTTTCTTTCTTATCCCCAGCATATGTTGAAATGAGCTTCTGTTTGCCCAGTTTTAGAAATTAACTCCCTCTTTTCTACCCTTTTTTAAAGAGACTCCCAGTTACTTATCAGTTACTTATCAGAGTTCCACCAACAGCTGACTCACGGACTCACAGTTGTCTGATCCGGACAGTTGACTCACCATGCTCTCAAGGTCTTCTGCTCTCTCCTCTTTGCCCTCCTGCCACACAGCCTTTGTGGCTCATGAATCTTATGAAGAGCCACTCTGTTGGGCACAACTGTCCTCCCCAGGCAACAAACATTGATGTCCCTGCTCTGGCCCTGGGGGAGGGGGGAGGGGAAATACTACTCTCCTCTTGTCTAAACACCCCCAAACAAGGTTTGGAGGCTTCTAATTGAAGATGTGAAAACTACTCACTCATGGACTCCCCTTATTCCCTGACACTCAGTTGAAATTCAGGACTTAGAGAAACATAGAGAGGAATAAGCTTATAACGGCACAGAGTTTGGAGAGACCACTGGTGAATAAATGATATTAAGAAATTTTCAGAAGAGGGAAAATTGGAATGTGTTGATTAGTGAGTGAAGCAGAGGAAGCCACAGTGGGACTTGAGGAGAAGTGGAAGTTGATCTTACCTGTGAAACCTTTAAGAGGTTCTGGACTCTGAGTCAATAGGTAAGGAGGGCAATGGTGAGAGGGAGCTATAGGGAGAAGGACTGATTGAAGATGAGAGCTGCAGAAGTCAGGCCTCTACTCACCTTCTCTTTGGCCTCCCTTTATAGAATAATTAGTACTTTGGATTTTCACCAAGACTAAAAACAAATAAACAAAAACCATAAACAAAAAGCAAAACAATCCAAAACTGAAAACTGTTTTCTTTCTCTAAATCAAGAGAACAAGCAATCTATAGAGAGCTAAGACACTTGGAGATTATTACTACCCCAGAATAAAGCATTTTTTTCTTCTGGAATTTGGGTAGCTTATTCATCACTGATCGCCCTAAAGAAAAGCCTTCCGTTAAATATATCCTACCCAGATACACAACAGTTACAATCAGCCTATATTTCAGGACAGAGGTCCGTTGGGAAAATCATCATACAGTCCTATAAAGTAGCAGAAAGAAACCATGCCAGTGTTGACGTGCAAAATGAACAAACCTTTTAAAAAATTTTAGAGGAAAAAGAAAAGAGTTTATTTGAGTCCAAGTTAGGACAGCTGCCCGGGATACACAATCTTCATAAAGAGAGTGCTTGAGGGAAGGAGCTTTTGGTGCAGTTGTTTTGTTTTGTTTTTGTTTTGTTTTGTTTTTTACATAAAGAGTTACAAATGACCATGACGAAGGACATTCTAGAAAGTTACAGACTTTATCTTATGTTTTTGGTATGTGCAAAGCTGTATGACTTTAATCTCATGGGAACCAAGCAGGTTTTTTTTTTTTTTCTTTGTCTTATCTTTGGAGTACTCCTTTCTGGTTATTATTATTATTATTTTTAACAAAGCATATGTACAACGTGTGCTCGGGACAGAAATAGAGCCCATGGTCTGAGGTTTTGCTGAGTCATTTTGACCTTGGTAAATGCTAGGGAATGGCTTCCCTGGGAACCCGGGAGCAGGGCTCAGGAACATCAAAGTTGAAAATTTCCTTTATTTCATAACCAGCCTTGGTTCTTATTGTGGGATATGAGTGAATAGTATATCAGAGAAAGAAGAGCAGTATGTAAAAGAAGAATCAAAATAATTATAACTGACACTGAAGGAGCTATTCCAGGAAACAGAAGAGAACTTCTAAAAATCTGATTCTGCCTTCACAGAGATGTGAGAAGACACTGTATCTGAGACAAGAATAGAATGAATGATATAATAAATGGATGGTCAAAGAATTAACTCTTGTAATAGAAAAGCTATATCAAAAATCTTAAAAATTAGTAGCAAAGGTTCACAATAAAGCCAAAGCAATATTCCAAACTATAGAACAAAAAGGTAGACATAAAACATGAAGGAAAAAAACGAAAGAGAAAATCAGTTCAGAATTCAACATATGACCAGTAATTCCAGCATTTAAACTATATAATACAGGGTAGAATTTTTTAATTGTGAGGAAAATTTCTAAGAGTTGAAGACAAGTACAAGTCTTCAGTGTGACAGGGCTCATCAAGGGCTGAGCCGTACGAAAGGATAAAGATCCACACATAAGAATAATTTCACCAAACTCAGAAAGGTCAGAATAAAGAGAAGACATTAAAAGTTTTCAGGGTGAAACAAACTAGCAAATCAGGAAGCCTGCATTGTAATAAAAATCATCCGGCATCAACAACATTGGCTGATGAAAGTTGTTGGAGCAATGCCATAAAGTTCTAAGGGAAAATTATTTTGAACTGTGTTTAATATGATCTAGAATTTTGTATCCTGCCAAACTGTCAATCAAGTGGGAGGGTGAAATACATTTTTATATACACAGGGGCTCAGAAAATATCTACTTGGCAAAATAAGGGAGTCATGCTAGCAAAAATGGGGAGAAAGAAAGCAATGATTAAGGAAAGAGTGGTTCTTTTTTTTTAATTTAATTTTATTATGTTATGTTAGTCACCATACAATACATCATTAGTTTTTGATGTAGTGTTCCATGATTCATTGTTTTCGTACAACACCCAGTGCTCCGTGCAGTATGTGCCCTCCTTAATACCCATCACCAGGCTAACCCATCCCCCCACCCCCCTCCCCTCTAAAACCCTGTTTGTTTCTCAGAGTCCATAGTCTCTCATGGTTCGTCTCTCCCTCCGATTTCCCCCCCTTCATTTTTCCCTTCCTTCTCCTAATGTCCTCCATGCTATTCCTTATGTTCCACAAATAAGTGAAACCATATGATAATTGATTTTCTCTGCTTAACTTATTTCACTTAGCATAATCTCCTCCAGTCCCATCTATGTTGATGTAAAAGTTGGGTATTCATCCTTTCTGATGGCTGAGTAATATTCCATTGTATATATGGACCACATCTTCTTTATCCATTCATCTGTTGAAGGGCATCTCGGCTCTTTCCACAGTTTGGCTATTGTGGACATTGCTGCTATGAACATTGGGGTGCATATGGCCCTTCTTTTCACTACATCTATGTCTTTGGGGTAAATACCTAGGAGTGCAATTGCTGGATCATAGGGTAGCTCTATTTTTAAATTTTTGAGGAACCTCCACACTTTTCCAAAGTGGCTATACCAACTTGCATTCCCACCAACAGCGTAAGAGTTCCCCTTTGTCCACAACCTCTCCAACATTTGTTGTTTCTTGCCTTGTCAATTTTTTCCCATTCTAACTGGTGTAAGGTGATATCTCCATCAAAATCCTAGAGGAGAACATAGGCAGTAACCTCTTTGACATCGGCCACAGCAACTTCTTTCAAGATACATCTCCAAAGGCTAGTGAAACAAAAGCAAAAATGAACTTTTGGGACTTCATCAAGATAAAAAGCTTCTGCACAGCAAAGGAAACAGTCAACAAAACAAAGAGGCAACCCACAGAATGGGAGAAGATATTTGCAAATGACACTACAGATAAAGGGCTGGTATCCAAGATCTATAAAGAACTTCTCAAACTCAACCCCCAAAAAACAAATAATCAAGTCAAAAAATGGGCAGAAGACATGAACAGACGCTTCTCCAAAGAAGACATACAAATGGCTAACAGACACATGTTCATCATCATTAGCCATCAGGGAAATTCAAATCAAGAAAAGAGTGGTTCTAACCCAAAAACGTGGTAAGGGAAAGTCCTAGCGGGGCAAGTGCATCAGGCCTGATGAACAGCTGATCCACAGGGAAAGAAGGCCTGTGGAGGTTGTATCTGGATAAAATGGGGATTCCATGCAACACTATCATTGAGAGGCAGAAATAAAATTGAGGCTATTTTAACAGTTTATTTGTCTTCTGTCAACAAGAAAAACAAAAGGCAATTGGAAATCTTGGGACAAAAATAGTTTTATAACAAAGTCATGGACCACATGTCAATGTTTATTATATTATGACATATTTGGAGCATTGGTTGAGTGTCAGGACAAATCATCTGTTTTCAGATGATGTTCTTCAAATGTCCCAAGGGTCATGACATTTTACCTGTAGAGAAAGAAAAGTAATCATACTCTGTGGTGAGTAATATTTACATAGTAATTACAACAAAAGTATTTATTTATTGGCTTGTTAGTCTTTAGACTCACCCTATAAACAAAGTGTGGAAGACGTAATTACAGTTATGGAATGGCATTTAAATGTTCTTATCATCAACCATGTACAAGTGAATATGGATAACAACAGACGTATGGCTACGAAAAGAAGTAGGTTAGAAACAGTAAGATTATTAGAGTGGTAGGTGGTGGTCAAGAAATACTGCTAAAAGTTGATGGAGCAACAACAAAAAAATAGATATTTATGTATATTATTTAAAATTGTACTGGCTGCTAATAGATACTATGAATAGTTGAGTGTTGTTATTTATTCCTGATAGAAAACAGAAGGTGGTAGAAGAAAGACTGTTGTCATATCCTCAGCTCATCCCTAAATAGTAAATAATCATGTTAATTGTTAGAATATTGACTGGGGAATTTTTAAAATATTAACGAGTGCCTTTCAATTACTAAACATTTTTTCTCAAGGGGAGGGGTCCTCTAGGGCACTGACTTAATGTTTTTGGTGCTTGAGGCCCAAACAGCATAAAGGGTACAAATATTGCAGGTTTCCAACTGCCCTGATTGTCTTTGGTAATCATAAAACTGCTGGAGAAATGACCTGTTAAAAGTAAAGAAGGCCAATTTCCTGATGCACCACCGAGCACAAGTGCGCTCGTTCTGCCAGCCTGTTTGATTGCAGCGGCCTATTCATGCTCTGCTCAAGTGGGCCTTGCTGGGGACATGGGGTTGGAGGCTGCAGTTCCCATCCACATGCCCCAGACGCCACGGAGGTGACCTCTCAGCCTCTGGGGACCAAGATGGCCCTGTCTGCTGAGCCCACACCTGAGATCCGGGTGCCAGAGGATGTTTGCTTGAGGCATGTGTCTTGTGTGAGGCACATGACAGCCTCACACCCACGTCATTGCTCTGCTTGCTGACTGATGAGACGGAAGAACTGAGTGGCCAAGGCAGTCCTTCTTGGGTGGGTTTTCTTCAGAACTGTCCTAGAAACATGAGCCTTTGTTATAAGGGAAGAGGTCTGTCCCCATGGAGGACGAAGTGCTGTGCTTCCCAACTGACACTGAAAACCTGCTAAGCTGGACCCCCTGAGTTGGAGGCCCTTGAACGGGGACTCCTGTCAGGCATCTAAGCCCCCTGTTCTGCCCAGTGATATCTTCCACTTTGAAGTGGAAAATGGGTCAAATCTCTGTAGTTAACTTCTTTCTTAAAATGGAGAAGACGAGCTTCTGTAAAATGGGGTTTAAAAAATGATTTATTGAATCCAAACTAAGAGATATGCGAAAGTATGATCAGCTAATTGACAACAGCTCTCTGACATCCTGCGTGTTCTAAATAGGCTAAGCTTTGAAAAGTCGGCCATGACCACAGCCTCATACTAAGAAATTCTCGTGCACTGCTTTGTAATTATGGAAGTAGTGGAGTTCTCGGGAGTGGAACCTCACTGCCACAGCTTAAACCAATTAGACTGGTAGAAGGTGTCTGATGTAGGGATTAGGAAATCCTTAGGCTGGCCAGTGATGTCACATGGTCAGTGATGTCACATGGCCAATGATGTTGCATGGCGTGGCTAAGTAAGGATGTGAGTCTTCCTTAGAAATCCGGACTGGAATTAGGGAGAGAGGGTTGATTAGTTTGTAGGAGGAGCAGAGATGGGCCAACACACCGAGAGAAGATAGGACCCAGGTATGCTAGAGAAGAGTCCAGGAGGACATCATAACCATGAGCATACAAGTTAGGAGGTACTAGAGCAGAGGCTGACATGGCTCCTGGGGATGCAGAAGCAGAGACAGAGAGGACCTTTGTCAGTGTTAAGGGTGGAGTTCACAGTAGGGATTAATGAGACTCTGCAGCTGAGAGAATGTCTGAATTAGGCTCCGGTAGTCACCCAAGGCCTGGTATGCAGCTGCTTCTGGGCTTCATGGCACCCCCTTGCTCAGGTGCACGTCCTTATGACAGCCTCCCCTAATGCAAAATAACATGAACAAAGACCCTGAGTAAACATGCATCCTGCTTACCCTGCCTTTCTAGTTGGACACACCCTTTTCAGATGACTTTCCCAGGCAGGTGATGAAGTAGCTGAGGTGGTGAAAAGCTGATCTGAAGCTGGGCAAGTCAGTTCTGCCCCCAGAAGCCAAAGAGCAGTAGCCAAGGCAGCTTCCTTCATGGGAGTCCAGGAGACAGCAGGGAAGGGCAGTGAGGAGAAAGTTCTGTGTGCCCGCCAATTACGGCACAAACTCGATTCCCAATGTCTTGGCTGCCAAAGACTCTCTCCTCCCCAAAAAACCACTTTGATTTTTCTCCATAGACACTGTTTTGAAAGGATTTAATCTAGCAAACCAAGTGTGTTCGTTTAGGTAATAAATCATTTTCCCATTGGAATGGATATGGATCTTAACCATAAACTCCAAGTGCATAATTCTTACTTTTATCATCTCTGATTTACCTGACTTGACCCCAAGTCCCCATTTCACTGCGCTGAGAGGAAATTTAATATCAGCTATTCTTGAAGCTCTCTGTCCCAAATGGGGTAGAGGGTAGGGGATGGCATTGGTCGTCTATGCACAGGCCCATCCTCCACACCTCCCACACTGTGTTCAGGTATCAGAATCTTCACTGTGGCTGGAAACCCAGGACTAGGGCACTTTTCCCTGAGTGTGGACACAGATGTTCCCTCTGAGGTCTGGCTTTTGCCTGGGGACATCGCCTTGGAAAAGGGCAGTTGTTCAAGATTTTCTGTGCCAGTGGAGAAATTTTGACTTCTGCTGGGGAGAGACTTCCCCCTGTAAAATTCATCTGGATTCTAGATTGAATAGGAAGACCCAGCACCTGTGGGAAATTCACAAACTATAATTTGAGCATTCAGAGAGGCAGACAGACAGACACACAAACACGCACACACAAATATGAGTGTATGTGTGGGCATGCGTGTGTATTAAAATCATCTCCAACATAACGTTTTCTCTCTCACAATGGAATAATAATTATGTTGATTAAATGCACACTGCATCTGGGACCACATGGTAAGTATAAATAAGCTGGTGGGATTTCTTGAGTTTCCCCTTGGTTGAGTCCCAAAGCGAAGAGGAGCCATGTGGATTAGAGACACTCGTAAAATAAATTCTGCGAAGCAAGTCAATGAACTGTCAGCTCAGTCTCATTAACTTTGGGGAGACCCCAAATGAGGCTTTATTTCTAACCTATCTGATTGCAGGAAAAGTAGAAACTGCCAACGTCTCCTTGTTAAAGCCTCCTGTTGCCATGCACTTGCTGCCCGCCGAATCCTGACTCTGGGCCTCCGCAGAGGAACCGAGTGACCTGTTGGGGGTGAGTTTTCTGTCTGGGCTCCTGAGTTCCTTCCCAGGTGCCCTCCTGTCTGTCTTCCAGAGTGCATGGAAGTGGCTTCCTTTTTCTGTGTTGCTCTTTGTTGTTGGGTTAACAGCCTTGAAAGTGTAGACCTGTCCCCTCTACTTGGAAGGTGCTGGCTCGTCGATTCCAAGGTTTTCTACAATGTGCTTTTGTGCCTGGTGGGGGGAGAGAGGGGAGAGCAGGGTAGGAATGTCTTTCCTCTGTCCAGTGCTTCAAGTCTGGTGAAGTCAGGAATTCTGCGTACACTACTCCTCCTGATCTCACACAGTCCCGGGACGTGCCAGTGGTATTCTTATTCAGAAATGTGAAAAGTGGGGCTCAGGGAGGTGGAGGGATTTGCTCAGGATCGCAGAGCAGAGCTGGGCCCGGAAACCGGCTCTTCTGTTTCCCACTCCTGTACTCTTGGCCTGATACTGAGCTGCTTCTCAATGACCAGTAGTAGGCATATGATGAGCTTTTAATATGAGATGAGCATTCCTGCAGCCCTTGGAAATAACAAAAGTATCAGACACATGTATTGCCCTCAAGCGGCATATAGTTTACTCGAGCGTTTCTGTCTGTCTGTCTGGGGCACTCTGCTAGGTTGAAAAAAAACACAATCCTTGCCCTTAGGACCTCACAGCCTAACAGGAAGTTAGTATCAGCACTCTGCTCCCTTGTAAGGTACAGAGAACCCAGCTGGAACCTGTTTTTCTTTGTTCACTGGTTCTATATAAACAGACCTAGGGACACCTCTGGCCCCTCACAGAAGGAGCTTGAAGAGGATGTGAGATGTTCTCCACCAACCACCACCCTCTCCCCTTGCCCCCTGCATTCTCTCCCTCTGATCAGGCACCTGCAGCCAGGCCACCCTTGGTTAGCCAGGGAGAGGATGGAAGAAGCAAGTTGGGGCTGATGCGGGGTTCAGAGTTGTTGGTATGCAGAGCACCCCCACTTCATCCCCGGCTGTTGATAACCTTGATCCAAGTGGTGAGAAAGGAAGGGTTTGGGTTGGGGGCTGGTGACAAGAAGGAAAGGAGAGGTGGTAAAAAGGTGTAGCATCCATTCCTTGTTCATTCCTTTGAATTGGGCTTGACTCAGAAATGGAAAAGGAGGTCAAAAATGGAAAAGCTGTCTTTGTGGCACACTGGGCTAGGGGTGCATCCAGGGGCTCACAGAAGGTTCTGAAACACTGAGACTCTGGGCCCCACAGCACTGCGAGGGCACTGGAAACAGAACGTGGCCCAGGGTAGGCAGTGAGACAGTCTCCCCAATTCTGCACAGGACCCTGCACCAACCAGCTCCCCAAGGCCAGACACAGAAGTCAGTCCCTTACCCTGATAGGGCATCCTGATGAACACGGGCAGTAGTAGCTTTGGGGGGGGGGTGGGGAACACAGCATGGTTGTGGCTATGAACAGCCAGGGACAGGAGCCTGAAAAGAACAAGGCAGAAGCCAGGAATTCCAAAGCTGACAGACTGCCCTGTGGGCATCGTGTGCATCCCATCGTAAAATGGTGATGGTAACCAAGTTTCAGCCTGGGTGGGAGCTTTGGAATCATTGCGTTGTGATCCAGGTGACATTTGGAGCACAAGGACCAAGAGCCTTTGTTATGGTGGGTGAGCTCTGGACACAAACCTTGTACAAATAGATAATGTGCAGGTACAAAATCTCGTCCCTATTAGAATTTTCTTGCTTTTTCTTCCTTGTTTTATCTATCTTGTCTACATACCTCTAGCCTAGTTAATATATGTTGTCTTACCTCTTCTGTTCACAAAACCAGATCTTTTTCTTCTTGATTTTTCTCGCTCTATCTGCCATGGAGTTCTGACTTACTCCAGGTAATCTCCAGTTGTCCGAAGCAAGAATCACCCCCTGGACTGAGAAAAGCAATTGATCAAAACTTCCGTGAATGGTTCGCTCTCTGAAGTCGGTCTCAAAGACCTGTCATCTGACTCTGACCCTACCGACAGGTGACCAGAGGCAAGTTACTTACCTTCTTTGAGGTACAGTTGTCTTTGCGTGTGAAATAAAATGATCTCCCTGAGGCAGTGAAGGGGCACCTCTCTCTGACTGTCCAGTTCCATGTACGTGGTACGGGTGGTTACTCTTCTTTCCATAGGACACATCCACATCCTCCCAACATAGGTTCCAACCTGCTGATCTCTGCACTCATCTCTCCGCCTCCTCTCCCGGGGCCTGGATCCCTCTTCTGGCATTTTACTCCTGCAGGAATCCCTATTCTCCACTAGGTCATTCCCCTCAACAGCGAACACATGCTGTAATAGCTCCCAGCTTAGAGAAAAGTTATCCTCTCTTGACCCTGCATTTCTCTTCCGCTACAGCCTCACTTTTCTGCCCCTCTTTGCTGTAAAAGGTTTCAAAAAAGGTGTCTACTCACTCTCCCCACTTCTTCCATTTCCTCTTGAGATGGCCCCAAACAGGCTTTTATCCTCACTACTTCACAAAAGCAGCCTGATTAAGGTCACCGGCGACCTCACTGCTGCAAATCCAGTGCTTCAGTCCCATCCTCCTCTCCTCTCCTTCTGGCAGCGTGTCACACGGGTCACCCCCCACTTCTTGAAACATTCGCTCCTGGGACACTGCCGACTCGCTGGTTTTCCTCACACCTCAGGTGCTCGCCCTGCCTCTTCCAGATTTCTAAATATGGCCTGCCTCAGAGAGCAGTCCTCTTTTCTAATTATGTTCACTCTCCAGGAAATCTCCAGTCTCATGGCTTTAAATCACATCTGTCTGCTGTCAGTTCCTTGTACGTGTCTCCAGAACTGTGCATCCAACCACCTACTCACATCCCCACATCTCACCCTTACTTACCTCCACATCCACTCCTTCGGCTGTGTCTTCAAATAGATTTAGTATTCAACTTCTCACCTCCCAGCCATCGTGATCTCTCTCATCAACTAGGACAGGAGATATCTATACTAGCCTTCCTGTGGTGCATTACTACGTGACAGCAAGAGTTATCTTTTTAAAATCCTTTTAAACGGCAAGTCTTATTACATCATTCTCCTGCTCAAAATCCTCCAGTAGCTTCCTGTGAAAATGTAAGAGCCTTCAGGCCCCTTGTGGTCCACCTCTCACTGTATCTTTGGCCTCATCTACCACCACTCTCCCTCTGCATCACTCTGCTCCAACCACACTGGCCGACTCACTGTTAGCCTCTGCCAAGTGTGCTCACAGCTCAGGGCCACCACCTTGTCGTTCCCTGAGAGTAGATGGCCCCTTGTAACAGTTCTCTATTGCTGCAGTAGTAACAAATCACCACAAATCCAGCAGCTTAAAATAACCCCACTCATTATCTCTCATTTCTGTAGGTCAGGAGTCTGGCATGATGGGCTGGGTTCTCTGGTCAGACTCTCCCAAAGTTGAAGTCAAGGTGTTGGCTGCTGGGCTGGACGTTCTGGGAAAGTATCTGCCTCCATGCTCATTTGGGTTGGTGGCAGAATTTGACTGCTTGTGGCTGTGGTACTGTGGTCCCCATTCCTCTGCCTCTCAGCATCCAGAGGCAGCCCACAGTCCTTCTCATGAGGTCCCTCCATCTTCAAGCCAGTGACCATGTGTGCCAAATCCTTCCGCTTTGAATCGTGCTGACTTCCTCTTCTGCTCCTGCTTTTTGCTTTGAAGGACTTGGGTGATGGCATCAGACTGACCCCCATATTCCTGGATAATCTCCCTATTTTAAGGTCAACTAATTAGTAACCTTATTATTCCCTTTGCCATGTAACACAACATAGTAACATATTCATGAGAATGACACCAGGAATGGAGACCCTGGAGACCAAAATTCTGCCTGCCATGCCTGCTCTCTCACTTCAGCCATTTGGCCATGTCATCTAAGTCTCTGGCTCCCCCGTCAAACAGTGACCCCCCCCCCCCATTCTGCCCTCCTCTCTAATTCCTCTCCCTGCTTGCTTTTCATCATAGCACTTATCAGTGCTTGTATTTCATTAGTTTATCATCCGTTCTCTTCACTTGATTGCCAGCTATATGATGGCTGGGACTTTGTCTGTTTTATCTATTGCTATATACACAACAGCTAGAAATGTGCCTAGAACATGGTAAATAAGCACTTGTTGAATAAATGTAAAGAAGTGAATGACACTTCACCTCCTCAGTAATCCAGATTGGCTATCTTAAGCAATTGACTGGTTCTCTGTTTCTTAAAATACCTTCTAACATTTTATCAGTTATCAGTTAGCAAGTATTTGGACACTTTCTACCAACTCTGCTGTTTTAAGCATCCCTTGGCTATGCTGAATCTTGCAGTTGAAGAACTTTTGGTTTTTCATGGACTCTTAAAACATTCTAAGGGCAAAATAAGACAGTTGTAGGGGTCTGCCTCTTAATCTATAGCTCTGATGAAAGAAGGATCACATTCCTTTATTTTCCCTGATTAACTTGAATCTGTTTGAGGTCCCATGCTCTCGGTTAGTAGGAAACATCAAGTCCTTATTATTCATGGATGATTCAAAAATGAAATAGATACCTTCCTTAGGAAACTTACTGTTTAGTAAATTTGATTAGATGTATTAATGATACATCATTTTTATATGTCTTCAGTATACAAATGTGTTGAGTGATAAATAAAAGATACTGAAAACATGCTTTGGGAGTATGTGGTGGGGAGAAATAGTGGGCATAGAAATTAATTCTTGGGACTGGGCACTGGAGCTAGGATTGCATATAGGCCAGATCTTGGTGGATGGGTAGAGCCTAGGCAGCTAGTGATAGAAAAGGCAGGCAGAGTTGGGGAAGCAAGGTGAGAGCATAGTGTGCAGAAGGAAAGACAAGGCTGTATGGAAGGAACTGGGAGTGGTGGGAAAGAGCAAAATGGGGCAAAAGAAAAGAAATAGCCCCATCACAAACCCTACCTCCAAATCAATTTCAGGTTGTAGGTTCTAAACATCAGTAGCCAAAAATAAAACTTCTGTAAGATAATATAGGGCCTCTGGATGGGGAAAGGCTCTCAAAACAGGACAGCAAACATATACTCATAAAGGAAAAGTGACAAACTGGACTTCATTGGATTTAAAAAATCTCTGTTCATCAAAAATGTCACTAAGAGAGTTAAAAGGCAAGCAACACAGTGGGTGAAGATATTTGCAACACATATAACAAGGAACTTACATCCAGAATATATAAATAGCTTCTATAAAACCATAAGAAAATAATAGACAGCCAGCCACCCCATCCCTCCCACCCCCCACCACTCCAGCAACCCTCAGTTTGTTTCCTGAGATTAAGAATTCCTCATATCAGTGAGGTCATATGATACATGTCTTTCTCTGATTGACTTATTTCACTCAGCATAATACCCTCCAGTTCCCTCCACGTCATTGCAAATGGCAAGATTTCATTCTTTTTGATGGCTGCATAATATACCATTGTATATATATACATATATATACCACATCTTCTTTATCCATTCATCTGTCGATGGACATCTTGGCTCTTTCCACAGTTTGGCTATTGTGGACGTTGCTGCTATAAACATCGGGGTGCACGTACCCCTTCGGATCCCTACATTTATATCTTTGGGGTAAATACCCAGTAGTGCAATTGCTGGATTGTATGGTAGCTCTATTTTCAACTTTTTGAAGAACCTACATACTGTTTTCCAGAGTGGCTGCACCAGCTTGCATTCCCACCAACAGTGTAGGAGGGTTCCCCTTTCTCCGCATCCCTGCCAACATCTGTCGTTTCCTGACTTGTTAATTTTAGCCATTCTGACTGGTGTGAGGTGATATCTCATTGAGGTTTTGATTTGGATTTCCCTGATGCCGAGCGATGTTGAGCACTTTTTCATGTGTCTGTTGACCGTTTGGATTTCTTCTTTGGAAAAATGTCTGTTCATGTCTTCTGCCCACTTCTTGATTGGGTCATTTGTTCTTTGTGCAAGACTGTTGAATCACAGATCTGCACCTCTGAAGCAAATAATACATTATATGTTAAAAAAGAAAAGAAGAAGAAGAAGAAGAAGATAGCAGGAGGGGAAGAATGAAGGGAGGGGGAATCAGAGGGGGAGATGAACCATGAAAGACTATGGACTCTGAAAAACAAACTGAGGGTTCTAGAGGGGAGGGCGGTGGGAGGATGGGTTAGCCTGGTGATGGATATTAAAGAGGGCACGTTCTGCATGGAGCACTGGGTGTTATATGCAAACAATGAATCATGGAACAGTACATCAAAAACTAATGATGTAATGTATGGTGATTAACATAACATAATTAAAAAAAAGAATTACAGATTTGGATAAAAAAAAGAAAATAATAGACAAACCCAATGGAAAAATGGTCAAGTGATTTGAATAGGCATTTTATAAAAGAGAATATTTGAATAAATAATAAATATATAAAAAGCTTAATTAGTCATGGGAAATGCACATTAAAACCACAATGGGATAACACTTCATACTAACTAGAACAGACTAAAACCTAAGACCGATAATATTAAGTTTTGGGAAGGATACGGAGCCAACCAAATTCTTATACATTGCTGGTGGGAATGGAAATTGGCACAAACACTTTAGAAAATTGGACATTATGTACTTACGTTAAAAATACACAGACCTTATGATCCATCAGTTCCACTCCTATATGTACATCCAGCAGAAATATATACACTTGAGTACCAAGAAATGTGTACAAGCATTATTCATGATAGCCTCAAATTGCAAAGAACCCTAAGATTCATCAACAGTAGAATGGATAAATGAATGCTGTTTATTCATGTGATGGAATGCTAGACATTCAAGAAAATGAACAAAATATAGTCACACATAGCATGAATAAACAATATAATATTGAATGAAAAGAAGCCAAAAGTTTTAAATATATGATACCATTTAAGTTAGTTCAAAACAAATTGTAATATGATATTCAGGGATAGTGGGGTTTTTTAAAAAATTTTTTTATTGTTAATGTTAATCACCATACATTACATCATTAGTTTTAGATGTAGTGTTCCATGATTCATTATTTGTGCATAACACCCAGTGCTCCATGCAGAACGTGCCCTCTTTAATACCCATCACCAGGCTAACCCATCCTCCCACCCCCCTCCCTCTAGAACCCTCAGTTTGTTTTTCAGAGTCCATAGTCTCTCATGGTTCATCTCCCCCTCTGATTTCCCCCCCCTTCATTCTTCTCAGGGATAGTGTTTATGTGATAAAACTATAAAGAAACAAAAGGAATGACTACAATAAAGTCAAGATGGTAGTTTCCTTTGTGGGGGTGGTAAGGATAGAGATTAGGAGGGAGTTGTGAATGTTCTCCCTTTAATCTGGGTGGTAGTCACATAGGGCTTCACTGCATCTGTGCTTTATATATATATATATGTAAGATATATATATATATATATATATATATATATATATATATATATATATAAAAGAAATAAGCCTAGAAATATAGATTTAAAAAAGACTGTTCTAAACAAACAAACAAAGAGGCTGTTCAATATCTGGAATGGTAGACTGGGTCTGGATTTTATTCTGTGGGCTAGGGAGCCATGGAAGTATTCATTTATTAGGCAGGAAGATGATCTCTTTACTTGCACAATAACACTAACTGAAATCCAAATAAAAGAAAGTTTTTTTCTATAATACCACCATTTTTACTTCTAAGTATTTTGTTTACCATCCTATCTAGGTAAGTGGATAAAACTAGATACAGTTTTAATTTACAATACTTCTTAAAAAGAAATAGAACACAGAATGTTCCATATCGCTAACAAGTTGTCATAATAATTTTTATTGACTTTATAATATTCATTTGAATGGATTTACCTTAATTAACTTAGCCATTCTCTTACTATTGCTTTAAATTCATTCTGACATTTCATTATTATAAGCAATACCACGTAGATATTGTTTCCCCATTGAATGGTTGCCTTAGAACATGTTCTCAGAAATATTATTTTAAGGTGAAAGATTATGAATATTTTCATGAATATTGATATCTGCAGATTATTTTCCAGAAGAATTTTTAGTAGTTCAAATTGCCAGCCACTGTGTATGAGTGGATTCATTCATTTAGTCATTCAGCAAATATTTATTTATTTATTTATTTTCATTCAGCAAATAGTTAATAAGCACCTATTATATTCTGGCACTATCTCTGCTGTCAGAGAGTTTAATGTCAAATGAGGAAGACAAAAATTGACTACAACTGGGGATCTGGAGAAGGTCCCCCTGAAGACCAGATCCACATAGCCCATTAGTTGTGAAATGTGTCATGACTGTGTGTTTCAAAAGGTATGAAAGTCCATTGGTGGTTTTTGAGCACCAAAACAATGATATGATTAGAATATGAAGGGGATGAATATGATATGAATAGAGTGGAGCTTTAGAAAGATGGATATGGCATCAGTTGTAGGAGAGATTGGCTGGGGGGGTGACTGATGCCAGAGAGAATCGTGTGAAGCTTTGGGGTGAAAAGAAGTGAGGGTTCCCAACTAGGAAAGACCAAGGGCAAAGAAAGAAGGGGAGAAGATATAAGTTACTGTAATGCTATTTAACAAGTTAGGAGATAATGCATAAACCATGTAAAATGTCATAGTACAAACACAGAGTATAATCAGACCATTAGGGTTGACAGTTCCACACTGCAGATGGCTGAATCACTTTTGGGTCTAATTTTGACACATGTCGGTCATACTCCATGTCATATACAACCTGATGGTTAGACAATCATGTGGCCCAATTAGTGTGGCTGTGGGAACCTGAATGCCTATATTCCTAATTTTTGTGTATTTAAAAATATGCCCCAAATGATACTCAAAGATAGCTTTTTGCATCCCAAAAATATTGTGGTTTTCCCAGGATGCTGCTGGCCTGGCATCATAATAGACTCTGGCTGTCTGATACATTTGCTCTTGCAACACCATTACAATTTATTGCTGAAAATGAACACAAGTGGCATCAAAATGCTCCCCAACAGCTTTTACCAGCTCTCTTCATAAATCAAGGGGCCATAAATCAGGCAGATGTTAAACATCCGAGTTGAAGCTGCATCTCTAGGTCTGAGCCCAGAGTCTGCACTGATATGTGGCTGGGAACCATGTATGCTTATCTTCTCTGCCAGAGCAGATGGGATAGCACTAACCAAGAATTACAGACTCGGGATCCTGAAATCCCACAAAATTAATGAATTGTAAAGTTTTTACAGAGACTGGGGAAATGGAAGAAGTGTAACTTAATGGCTTGGTTTAGCAACCCTTCAGCTGCTGTCTGTTCTTCTTTTTATGGGCAGTGGCCGTTGAGATCCATTCAGGCCAACACTGTCCCTACGCTTGTGTATCTCTGAGGGGGTGGCATGAGTCAGTGCTAAAAGCTTCCAAACCATCACAGTGAGATTTTGAATGTTCAGGAGACTTCAGCTTAATTTTAATAATTTAATGCCTTGTAAAACCAGAAGCAAGTCCCGAAAAACTGAGCTCTACCTAAGAGAAACTTAGCTGCCCCTATTTCCCCATATTCCTGTTGGCTGCCTGTTAATTTCTCTAATGTCTTCTTCACCTGTCTTCGCATAATTTATCATTTTCTTGCTTTCCTCACTATTTTCTTTCTGATCTGTGAAACCAACACTTATTTTCTTTCTTGTGTGCCTCTTGGAACCTTGCAAACTCAGTCAAAAATCTTCGAGGACAATATAACTATCATTTGTTGAGAACTATGTTTCAGCATTGTGCTGACTCTTTACATATATTATTTCTGTGATATTTTCACCATCTTTTACCTAAGACAGTAGAAACTCAGGCTGCTTAAGTAGTATTAAAGTTACAAATTGGTAGTGGCTTTTCTGGTATCAAAATCTCTATCTGACTCTAAAAACTTATTTTTATTTCCATGTTCATTGTCTACCTCTCACCAAAAATGTAACAAAATAATCTGAACCCAATTTTGCTCCCTTGAGGATTTGGAATGTTGGATGCTTTATCAAATTTATTTGCACATCTGCTCTTCTCACGACAGCTTCTGTCCTCAGGAGGGGTTAACGGCTTGCAGGGTTTCAAGCTGCAACTCTCTTGGACTCAGAGGTCTGGCTGAGGTTTTTCAGAGACGAAGGAAAATTCTCATTTGCTCCAGGCTGCAGACTTTGAGCAGTTTTGCTGCTTAGTCTGGAGCCCATCCTGAAGCTGAAAACCATCACTAACCGTGCCCCGAACTGACGGATAAATCTTGCTGTCATCATGCTTGTCACTGACCACATCTCATATTCCCTGGGCTGTGCCCTGAAGAAGGATTGCCTCTCCAGGTGGCTGTTTAGGCCCAAATCACTGCTGCATACATCATCCCGGCAAATCAGATCAGGCGAATTCATTGCACATGTTGGGGAGTGATTTCACCAGATAAAATACATAATGTGCCACAGTTGATCTAGCACTCACTCACCAGAGCGACCTCTCCGAGAGTGGTCTGCTTGCTTAGTAGGAAAAGGGAGGGCTTAGTGGAGGAAAAGGGAACCACTATGAAGCTAGTGTTGAGTCTACTAAGGAGAGATCCTAAAACAATGCTGCATTAAAAAAAGCTTTCATCTTTTTATAACAATAGCTTTCAAACAGACTCAAAAGGAGAGAAAATAATAAAATGAAGCTTCTTCTGCCCATAAATCATATAATAACAAATACTAATATAATCATTATTAAGATATTGTACCATGAAAAACTTACAACAATGCCCAAAACTTCAGGGATCAAATCACACACAAAAAAATGAAGAAATAATTACTAGGTTGGTATGTCTTATACAATGGAGTATACTTGATTAAAAGTTCATATTCATATTTGTATTTCCTTCTTCTCATTGAAATACTGTTAAAAGTAATTCCCCAATCATCTGTTATTGCTCTAGAAATTTTCATATAAAAACAAGCATATATAGTATATTAAAATTTTTGTTACATCTACTTCATTTATTCCTAAAAACCTACTTTTGGGGCTTAGAAATAGGATATCAGCTTATAGGCTTCATATGTGCTGGAGAAGAGAAGTAACAAGAGTCAAACTCAAACTTCCTGCTGCTTTTTCTCAACAAATAGATACACATTCATTTGTTTAAAAATGTTTACTGAGCACCTACTATAAGCTAGACTCTGCCAGGCACTAGCAATAAAAATAGCAAAAAGAAAAATTCAGGGGCACCTGGGTGGCTCAGTCGGTTAAGCGTCTGCCTTCAGCTCAGGTCGTGATCCCAGGGTCCTGGGATCGAGCCCCACATCAGGCTTCCTGCTTGGCGGGGAGCCTGCTTCTCCCTCTCCCTCTGCTGTTCCCCCTGCTTGTGCTCTCTCTCTCTCTGTGTCAAATAAATAAATAAAATCTTAAAAAAGAAAAAGGCAGCATGGTGTTGGAAAGAGCATTGGCTCTGCCGCATACTAGGTGCTCAACAAATGGTCATGAACAATATTCATAACAATAAAACTATAGTTATTACATACTATCAGGATAAGGTCCTGCCCTTAAGAAGTTTTCAACCTCATTGAATGAGGCAGACATTTAAAATCATAGGTCCATCAAGGTTATAAACACTGGGATGGAATTACCTTTGGGGCACAGTGGGGAAAATAAAGAGGGAATTAATTGTATCTAGGATGGGTGATAATTGAACCGACGCAGTACAGACACAGTAGGGGCCCTCCAGATGGGGGCTTGGGGTGCAGGGGTGCAGGTTGTGGGGACAGAATGGCAATCCAGTGGAGGGAAGAGCCTGAGTAAACGCACAAATCTGGAAAGGTATGGAGAGTTCATGGCACTCCACATAGGTGCCATCACTGCACTGGGAAGTAGACATCATTTTTTTTAAGATTTTATTTATTTGAGAGAGAGCATGAGCAGGGGGAGAGGCAGAGGGAGAGGGAGAAACAGACACCCTGCTGAGCAGGGAGCACGACGTGGGGCTCGAATCCAGGACCCCGGGATCATGACCTGAGCCGTAGGTAGACACCCAACTGACTGAGCCACCCAGGCGCCCTGGGAGGTAGACATCATAAATAGCATTTTATGCCTTTGAACTGTAGCCTGTGAACAGTGGGGAGCCAATGAAGAATTTCAAACAAAGGAGTCCAAGGATTATATCTGGGAGCTGTAGGTGATGTGGGTATCCATAGTACCCAGAATAGCAAAACCTAGAAATTGAAAAAAAATGTTAAATAAATATTACATCTCCATAAGGTTTGAGAGAGACTTGTTGTAAAAGCTGAAAACTACTAGTAATGAGAGCCCATGAGGATGATGCATTGTCACTGCATGTGATCAGGTGCCTTCCCATTGATCTTGCCTATAACTAGAGTTCAGTGCTTGCTCCCCTTCCGAATTCCTTATGTCCCTGAAGTCTGTCATGGCCTCCCACCCCAGACACCAAAGCTGGACCCTTAGGGTCAGCCTGGACTCCTCCTTCTTCAGAGTACCCCTGGCTCCCTGTCCCATCAAAGATCTAGTAAAGCACTGAGTCCTACCGATTTTATCACCTAAGTGTTGCTCATATCTAGTCCTTCCTTCTCCCCCCCTGCGACTGTCTTAGCACGGGCCTTTATCATCTCTCACCTGGACGAAGACCTGCTAATGAGATGGCCTGCCTCCCATCACCTGCACACCCTGATCCAATCCGGTGACTCCTTTGTTTGTAATTCCTCACAGGCTCCCCACTGCTCACAGGACACAGTTTGAAGGCACAAACTTGTGTATGATGTGGCCTCCTGTCTACCCCCCATTTCAGTCACGGTGCCTATGTGGAGTGCCCCGATCCCTCCACACCTTCTCACCTCTGCATGGACTCTAATGTGGATACCCAGGTAACCTCGCTCAAGGGGGCCCTCATGGTCCAGTCTCAAAACATGATCATGATCAAAAAACATAGTCCATCAACTAAAAAGAAATTTCCAATAACTAAGTTTTGTTTTTGTTTTTGTTTTTAATTGCTATCCTTGGACATTTTAAAGGGACTCAATCCTGAGAACCATTTCTCTTTTTACAGCCCTTTTCTCTTCCATCCATTTCCCTCGTATGCTGCAGATACTCCCCATGTCTCTTCAGAGCCACCTCTGCGTAGCCCTCCCCAAGCCCTGGCTCTCATGCCTCCATCCTTCTGTTCCCCCTTCTACCTCGGTTCTGTGCTGCAAAAGGCCAGAGGACCGGAGGGCCAGAGCAGGCAGCAACTGACCAGACAAAGCCAGATACCTCTTTAGTGAGCAGAGAGAGAACAGACTGGAAATATATACAACTACAATTTGGGTTTCATTACACGAAGATGAATAAGCCATCTGTGATGATGGACACCTCTCTCCCCACGGATGTGTATGTCATAATCATTTCATGTTTATTTTTGTTGTAGGCAACTTTCATCTGTAGATGGCAATGCCAACATGATAATGAGCCAGGAAAGCTTGCTTACTGGAAGAGGGCTTGAGGGCAGCTTGTGTTAGGGAAACTGCCTCTGCCAGGAAGCTGGGACTGTCTGTTCTCCTCAGAACTCAAACTCCACGCTGCTTTTGGTCGGCATCACCTGTGGCACTTTAGGGAGGTGTTTTGGAATTGGCTTTCCCGAGGGTAAAGAACAGAAAGGCAGCGAGGGCTGAGCCAGCAGACTGCTTTGGCTGTGGGGGGCCCCTTTGCTTTGGTCATGATTTCTGACTTAGCCTGGCTCCTTGCCTAACTACTGGCTCCAGGAGCTCCAGGGCCTTCCAGTGTTTCTGTCATGTTAGTTTTGGGTGCTGTTTGCTTATCTGGACTTCAGCTTCTCTGCTGCCCCTATCTGCTATTCTGAAGGGCCCTGCTCCTGGCCTGACTGCTCAGAACCTATGAGAATTTAGCAGCAGGAGGGGAGGAGCCAATTAAGGACATGCTAAGGGAAGAAGGGATTAAATGGCCCACGTTGGGCTGGAGAGAAGGTAACTTAGGAGAGACTATATAGCATGTGGTTTTTGACCTTGGTGGCACATTGGAGTTACCTAGAGAGTTAAGAAAAAATAAATAAAGGGGCGCCTGGGTGGCTCAGTTGGTTAAGCGACTGCCTTCGGCTCAGGTCATGATCCTGGAGTCCCAGGATCGAGTCCCGCATCGGGCTCCCTGCTCGGCAGGGAGTCTGCTTCTCCCTCTGACCCTTCCCCTCTCATGCTCTCTCTCTCTCTCTCATTCTCTCTCTCAAATAAATAAATAAAATCTTTAAAAAAAAAAAAAAAGAAAAAAGAAATAAAGATGCTTGAGTCCCAAACCAGTTGAGTTGAAATCTTTGGGGTTGGGGCCTGTGGAGGCCAGCCTTCAGGATTGACCCCACCCCCCACCCCAGTGATCCTTCCCCTAGGTACTCCCTCCCACAGAATGTGGGCAGAACTTTGTGACTTTCTTCAGACAGAATAAGATGGAAGTGAAAGTATGTGACTTGCGGACCAGGTCATAAAAGACACGGTGGTATTGCCCTCTAACTCTCCCGGATCACTGGCACTGGGGAAGCCAAAATGTCATGTCATGGATAGACCCATGGAAGGCCCATAGGTGAGGAACTTTGGCCAATGGCCATGTGACTGAGTTTGGGGGTATATTCTCCTTCCCCAGCCAAGTCCCAGGTGATGGTAACCCCAGCTGACACCTTGATTGTAGCATCATGAGAGATGCTAGACCAGAACCACCTGGCTAAGCTGCATCCAGATTCCAGACCTACAGAAACTGTGAGATGACACATTTATGATTTTTAAGCCACTAAGCATGGGGTGATTTGCTGCACAGCAATAGATAATTAATACTGGGCTGGAACATCTGTAGTTTTGGGGGTTTTTTAGGATTTTATTTGACAGAGAGAGAGAGCACAAGCAGGGGGAGTGGCAGACAGAGGGAGAAGCAGGCTCCCTGACAAGCAGAGAGTCTGATGTGAGGCTCCATCCCAGGATCCTGGGATCACGACCTGAGCCATAGGCAGATGCTTAACTGACTGAGCCACCCAGGTGCCTGCATCTGTAGTTTTTACAAGTTTCCCAGGTGACTCAGAAGTGTAGTCACTGGTATTAAGGATTGAATGAGAGGAGCCTGGGAGTCACTGGGAGCTGTGGAAGGGAACGGATACCCGCCAGCCACTGGGTGTCAGTAACCGTGTTACACACTTACATCTAGTATCTCGCTGACTTCACCATACTTTCCAGGAGTTACATTGTATCATCCCTACTTTACAGAAGAGGAAACTGAGGTTTAACAAAACAAATTTGGCCAAGTTAGAAAGACTAAAACCTGGGTCTAGCCTTATTTAGAAGCCTCTACTGTTTCTGCCTGATCCCCTGAGAGATAGGTTGGACCAAAGAGGGAGATCTGGTTCCTCTTGAGCCAGGAGCTGAGCCAGGAGCCTGCTTGTCGGTCTTTTGTACCTGGATTCACCTTCTGCTCCAGTGGCTGATAAGTGCTCATCCGAAGGACTGCTGATTACATGCTCACCAGGGATGTTATGTGCATCAACAACTAGCCCTCAATAAATGTTTGCTGGGGAAGCCTGAGGCAAGAGCTGTTTTGCAGAGAGGAGGCTGGGCTAAACTGTGCAGCCCTACCAGCCACCATGACCCAAGTGGGGCTTTTCCCTTCAATCCTTGGAGATCTGTGGGCCTAGGGTCCTGGGCTATTCTTTCTGGCCACACTAAGCCACCGTTTAACCATGATTACTAAGCCTGAAGCCCTTTACCATTGCTGCCCACAGTGTACTAATGTGACCCCCTGGGTACCAGCTGTGTCTGGGCTCCCAGTCACTAAATACGCACTGCCAACCCTGCCCATCTGTAACCCTGGGAAGAAAATCTGCCTTGCATTAAAGGTGGTTCTGGAATGAAGTTTAGAGAACAGCTAGCCTAGAAAAAGTGAGAAAGCACATCTCCTCCAGTTGGAACTTTATAGGAGAGTTTTTAAAGTCATTATTATCATCCAAGCTGCATGGTATTCATCATGCTTCAGCTACAAAGACCATTCCTAAAAGAAACACATTATCATAATTGAATAATCTTTAATTACTGATTCGAAAGTGAAAAACAGCAAAACAAAACCCAAACCCAGCTCTCAATTTATGTTTAGTGAGGATTACATAAAGTTAATATCTTGTGGAAATAGCTCAGTAAGTTTAATTTCTCAGCAGTGGTGCCCTATAAATCTGGAAGTAAATAGCTAAGTCAATTAGATGCTCTAGCCTGGTTCACATTACCTTCACCTCCTAAGATGGTGTCTGGGCAAGTGTCTTTAGTGACCCAAAGCTATTGTGTCATAGTGCTCAAGCACACAGAGACACTCCTAGGGCTTTGAAAGGTGGTGACAATCATAGGGAGACATCATGTTCCTTCAGTGACCCCCCCATCACTGTAAGTTAAGGGGACAATGAAGCCAAGTGCAGCCGGGCAACCAAGGGCAGGGACTCAATGGGAAGTGGAAATCAATGAGGTGCAGACAATACACTCGTGAGGTCAAGGCGACATGTACTCCCCACTCCCGCTTTGTCTCTGCCCTGCAAATCTGGGTACTATTTAAAAATGTGTGTTTGCCATGAGGGTTATGATGACATTTACAAAGTAAAAAAGTTTTGTAGTATGGAAAATCATGAAGAAGAAAGTAAAAATCACCTGTATTCCCACTACCCATAGACAATCACTTTCAATGTTTAGAAAAATTTCTAGTCTTTTTAAGAGACACACATATTTTTTTTAATCTGCATAGTTTCCTTTCTTTTTTTTAAAAAAAGATTTTATTTATTTACTTGAGAGAGAGAGATCGCACAGCTAGAGAGAACATGGGGGCGGGGGGGAGGGGCAAAGGAAGAGGGAGAAGCAGGTTCCCCGCTGAGGAGGGAGCCTGATGTGGGGCTCAATCCCAGGACCCCAGGATCATGACCTGAGCTGAAGGCAGACACTTAACTGACTAAGCCACCGAGCTGCCCCTCCCTTCTTGCTTTTTAATTTAGAATTATGTCATGAATATTTCCTCCTGTCATTGAAAAGTCATTTCATGGATGGTCAGTATTATCTTGTAAGGTGGAATCACTAGTTAATTAGCCAGTTTTCTATTTATTAGATATACAGGTTGTTTTTAATTTTTTTTGCTATACAAATACTACATCTATATGCTTTATTTTACATAATCCTTTGTCCTTTTCACTGATAATTTTCTTAAGATAAATTCCAAGAAGTGGACGTTCCTGAGCCAGAGAAGTACACATTTTTAAGTCCCTTTAGGTATATTTTTAAAATCACTACATTCCTAGATACATGACCACCATGTTTGGTTGTGCAGTTAGAACACTGCACAAAGATGCCCAGCTGAGAGGATGAATTAGGGCTGAAATCCAGTTTGCATTTCCCTTGCCCAGCCGGGCACCCTGCAAGTGAGGTACCACATAGCGAAAGGAATGCTTTTTACCTTGCCCCAAAGCTCCACCGATTGTTATACCATTCACCTACAGGGGCTCTCTCTGATCAAAGGGGACTTGTCTTTTCCCCTTGTCTGCCTAAGATTCTTGTAACTTTTACATAGATACTATATGTACTGGCTAGAGGCTGCTTCAACAGTATGATTTTTTTTAAGTTGGCAAATTGATAGGCAAAAATTGGTATCTCACTCAAATTTACATTGGATGTCTCTTTCAGTGGTTTGGATTGCCAAAAGCCTCCCTTCACACCACCTCCACTATTATCTTGCATCTTTTATCAAAGCACCTTCAAAGAATTATTCTCTGATCACAAAGTTCTCCAAATTGGGCTTTTAATCTCTTAGTCACTGTGATCCAAACACTAAGGAAGTATGTGTTTCTCATAGTCACTTGGGCAGAGATAGATTTGCCATGACGCTAATGTAGCTGAAGCTTTAGGGTCCCTTCCAAGTCTCTGGACCTAATTTGGTATTTAGCAATTTTTATTTATGGTCACCCAAGTTGTATAGCCATCAGACACTGCAAAATATGGACTCACCCCTGCATAGAGACTACTGCTCTCATATATTCCCAACCTCAAATTTCATTTGAATGTCTGTTAGCACTAACTGAGATCTCTAAAAGCTGTGGATATAAGAAACTTCTATTTAAAAATATTTCCTTCAGATGAGTATGTCCTTTTAGTACTTCCTCCAGTTATTCCCTTAGCATTATAATCATCTCTGCTGTCCATCATGGTTTTTTTTTAAATAACTTTTTAAAAATAACTTTTGGCTTGTTTGTCCTTTGGCTGCCAATTCAATGCTAGTAATCCTTAGCCCTGCGTTCCCAGTCATGCACATCCTACTTTTTCTAGGATCACCAAACCATCTCTGGTTAACAAAGTTGTCAGTCCCCTCTGATTATATCCATGCTGACTTCAATACCCTTGGCAACCACAGATAACCCCAGGTCTGCTTAAATATATACACACTGCCTGACTAATTTTTTGTGAGACATCTGTTCACATTTCAGTGGTGGTGCACAGTCTCACTTTGTTTTGTAACCACAACCAGGGATGTTGAATCTAAAAGTAGTTTAGTGAAACTGCCTGGTGTTACATCATGTTTTTGCCTCTCCTTAACTTAGGCAAATTATTTAGGTACATTTTGGTTCGGTTTTCATATCTGTAAATTAGGGATCATGATAATACCTACCTCACCAAGTTTTCTGAGAAATAATGAGGTGATGCATATAAAATATTTAGAACAGAGCCTGTGACTTGCATAGTTGTTATAATAATTATTGCCATTGTTTTGAAAACAACAATAGTTAGAATTGCCATTTTGGAAGAGGATAAATTAAGATAAGATCTGTTTTGTTCATTGCTGTATCCCATGCCTTGAATAGTGCCTGGCTCTTGAAACATACTCAATAAATGTTAGAGTTTAAATGAGTGAAAGAACGATGTATATAGATCCAGAACTTGCTGCATTTGAGTTGAAGGACCCCAAAGAAATTGAAGTTTGGTTCAGGAGACTGAAGCAGCGCATGGATGATGCAGCAGTTTATGATTTAATCAGGGATTCTCAAGCCTTCAGTGGAGAAAATCAATAACAAAGACATGATTTGCTTAAAGGAATTTGGCTGTTTCCTCTAGACCCAGGAAACCACTGCTGAACAGTTTACGGTGCCAGTTCAACTGGCAAGCAATCTTAGGCTGAAACGCAGCCAGCTGGAGAAAGTGGGAAGGAGCTAGGGAGGAGGGGGAGGACTGGGGGGCAGTGGTGCTCTCAGACGGCACAAGCACACTGCACCTGCCTTCACACAGAGCTTCCGAGCTTCAAATCCCCGGAATCTGGCTCCTCTGACTCTGGGTGGGGGCGAGTGTTGTCTGTAAGCCCCCTTAAAATTACAGGCAGGCTTCAGAGAATGTGCCTTATTCTGGGGATCCCAGTCCTTTGGCAATTCTTAAATAGTTCCAAGACCCAGAAAGGGCGAAGAATCATCTGAGGGGCTGCTTCACATCAGGAAGCTAGAGGGAGAGAGTAGAGTGTTCTGTGTGACTCCTTCCATGACCTCTCTCCTTCAGGGAGGGAGAAAAAGGCCATTTTTTCAGACCCAACTGTGCCATTCTCTCCAGATTGGCACCTTGGGCTGCTCTCCAAATCTTAGCAAATCTTGCTATTCTTCCTGAGCCCTCAACTTGATGATTGGCTCCTGCACGGGATTTCGACCAGACAACATGCATGCCCTAAATGTACCTGGCTGCGAAACAAAGAAGAATGTCTAGAGTAAGCATCTGTGACTGGAGGAAAACAATGGATATGTATTCATGTTTGTCTCATGTCATAGCAGGAAGATGCCTACGTTCTTCTTTCCCTCATTGGTTTCACCATAGGAGATCTGGAAGGAAAAACTTCATGCCAAGACATTGAATGAAGGAAGGGGTTTTCAAGAGGGACAGTCATTGACTTGGATGTGAAAGTTATGAAACTCTCCCCTGGTCATCAGGCTGGATTTTGGTGGCAATGAGGCAGTCTCTTTAGGCCAAGAGATATTCAGCTCACAGACTCCCAAACTGCCATTTTATATCCTGTAAGGGTGAAGGGGCAGAGAGGAGGGAAGAGACGTAAGATGAAAGGCAAGCTGTGCTTTGACTGGGCTATTTTTGCTCTCAGTATGGAAAGTAGTCACACTCATCTTTTCTCCCGGGTTCTGCAGACACAGTCATCACTGGGGACCTCTCACACACAAGTCTTGCACCATGGGGAAGACCCTCCATTCCCTAGGCAAGCCGCTTCCCAGGAGTCCCTGGCTCACTGGTGGTCCACCCCGTGGTGTGCTGGAGCTGGCCTGCACCACCTCAGGAAGCTGATTGTGCATATCCATCCCTGCCCGTGTGTTCAGGAACTTCAGACTAGTAGCTGGAAATTGGCCACAGTGCAAGTATTTACACTCTGGTGCTTAATAGCCACATGTGGCTAGTGGCTTCTTTATTGGACCAAACATTTCCATCATATCGGACAGTGTTGATTTGGATGGATGGACAGGGCCATGAGAAGCTTAAACTGGTAGGGATCTGATATGAAAATGAAGGAACGCCCTAATTCTAAATAAATGCCAGCGTACGTTAAATTAAGATCCTAAAGTTTAGTTTATACGGGCTATATAACATTTTACAAGTAAGATGTCATCATCAAGCCCCTAGAGAGGGACAAGAGGCAAGATTGTACCATCTTGTAGCCTCTGGTCATAGTGTCACAGAAAACTGACAGATTTCCTGGCAAATGTCAGACACATTTGCAAATTTTGATAAGCGTGCTCTCGACTGCCACTTGCTTTTAAATCATCACTAGGTTTTTAACACTGTCACTCATCAACTTTTGCTAATCTGCCTGGAGGTCAAAGCTGGGATGTGAGGCTGAGAAGAGGAAGCTGAGGAGTCTCAGAAGACAGCTTCTAGGCCCCAGGGCCATTGAAATTTGGTAGTTTCAATAGAGCTCATATTTTATGGGCACTAAGGAAAAATCTCTTCTCCATGAAGCTCCAGACATTTTTCTTTTCATGGAAATTTGGGGGATTATTGGACTTGATTTGGGGATCTTGACTTTCTACCACCCTGATTCTTTCATCTATTAACCTAGTGAGTAGATTCTTACACAGTAGGCTGTGGGTTTTCCCCAATCAGGAGTAAAAGGAATTGATATTCATGTTTCAATGTATGTGTATGAATGAGTATATATTTTGATCTGATCACCAGTTTTGAGATCTGAGCAATGGGCCATGCCTGGGTAATACCCCAGAGCCATCACCATCAGCATTACTGTGCGGCATTTGGAGCCCCCCGTTGACAGAGTCCTTGAGTGAAAAATGGCTTTGGTCTTAGAAGTGGCCTTCTGAGCACAACCCATCAAATCCAGTGCTCCAGGGGCCTTTGTGTGTTGTGACATATCTTTATAACCTGCAGCACAGACAGCAGTGAGGCAGTTTTGCTGATGTATGTAGGCTTAATGGTCTCTATATTGTCATCCTGAGTTATGAAGCTTTTCCAAGGCTGATGGTAGTGCAATGCCTGATGGCAGAGGAGGAAGTTGAGGAGGGGATATGCGAGGAGCTCCAGGGTAAATCAGGGAGACCACCCCAGACACGGGAGATCTGGGCTTGGCCTGGAAAGGCATGTTTCCCCCTGGTACACACAGGAGTCTTTCAAGGAAGATCATTAAACCACTGAGAGCAAGAAGGGAATGCCCCAAGGATCACGTGGAGGTTGATGGTGAATGGGAGGTGGCTGTACCTTTTTTTTCTGGGATGCAAATGTGGAACAATCAAGTTGCCTGGATTTCTAGACACCACCCACTAGCGGCAGTCCCTTTCTTCTATGTTTATGTTTTCAAAGCTCAGTCCTTTTCTCTGCCTTTTTTAGTAGTACATAAAGAGAACATGGTTACTCTTGGAGAAAATAAAAAATAAATCAGACTATATTCTTTGAAAAAAATTTTTTCTCATTTAGTTTTAAGGGAGAATGTGTGTCATTATCTGCCCAGAGGGAGCTTTGGGAACACATCTGTCAGGCACCTCCTGGTTCCTGCTAAACTTGGGATCAGACCAGAATTGATGCCTTCTTTACAGACAACATATAAAAACTTGGAGCCTGAGTCAGAAGACCTGATTCTGTTATAAAGTCCTTTTTATAGGTCTTTGATTCTTGAACCTATTGTCCAGATTCCTGTTTGGGATCTTTCACCCACTATCCTCTCATTTCCATTGGGAAATAGCAAGATTTCTAGTCCATATTTCTATTTTTACTACATTTTTAATCTTGCCACATGGACTCTATCCCTGGATTCTCAATATCTGGAGGTTTGGGTCCATATCCTCAACTGGAATTTCCAGTTGCTCCGCTGATCATCTGCTTCCAGAACTATCAGAAAAAGGACACTGCATTTGCTATGGACACAAACTTAGCCTCCATCTCTGTAGGCTAGTATTTTGGAAACACCAAAGGGGAGAAAATGGCCTTAGCTCAAAAGTTACTTTAGTCCTTAGTAACAAATATTTCATGACACTAATTGTGGGCATCAACCTACGAAGAATATGAAAGTGTGCAAGGCTCAACTGTATCCTTAAATAGCTTCAATTTTAGTTAGATATATAAAACTGGAACATATGAAAAAAAGTGAATGATACAGATAATAATTACTTATATTAATTAATACAAGTAAGTGATACAAGTACTAAATGCCTACTATATGCCAGGCAATTTATATATATCATTTTACTCTTTGAAATTACCCTACAAAGTATGATTATCTGCATTTAACAAATGAGAACCCTGGGTCAGAGAAGGTAAGGAACTTTCCACAGCTCACTCAGTTAACAGAGATGGAACCAGGGCCTGTGTCCAAAGCCAGAGCTCTTTCCTCTGAAATATATTACCTTTATATTTGTTTGTTTTATTTAGGATAGAGATTATTGCCATGCATAATACTGGTGCTTAGTAAAAAGATTTATAAGGAATTCTGAAAGAAGGAAAGTTTATGACATGGCTGGTTAAAGAAGACTCTGGGTAGAGGTGAACTGACTTTATCTAAGATCTGAAGAAAGAGTAGGACTTAGGAAGAGGAAAGAAGACCAGCCTACCTGTAGGGGGACTGGCTTGAGACCCAGCATCCTGGAGTGGACTTGAGGGGTACACTTGGAGGTACAGCTTGGTCTCTTCTCAGTTTCAACTGAGAGGTTCCTCAGGGCTGCAAAAGTCCTGGGGACAGGATAGAATTATGACTGTTAATCCAGTGGTTGGGTTACCACTCAATGCCAAGGTATGCTCCTAGAAGGATCTTACTAGTTGGTTGTCCTCCATGACCATATTTTAGATGAACACAAAGGTTTGGGAAGTCAAACAGTGTTGGCAGCCTACTTTCTGTTGGTGCAAGTTCTGGAGCCTGAGAATTACATTAGGAGTTGATTACTAGGTTTACAGTTTCTTGGGCTTTACCAAAAACATTTTAGACTTTTAGTCTCTCTGTATGCTTCTGATCCAGAACCAAAGATCTTAACTACACAGAGCTCTTAGGCATAAGAATTGCTGTCTTGCAGTCAAGGGCCTATGCTCTGATGTCTCCCAGGTTGTCAGCTTAATAGTTTTGGGGTACTACCTGTAATCCTATCCCATAATCCAATCTTGGCCACTTTCATTTTCATAACCATCTCAAGAGGTAGTACTGTTATTATCCTGATTGCACAGAGGGTGAAACTGATTCTTACAAAAGACACCAAATAGAAAAGAGAGAGGTCATTAGGATTCTCCTTTCTTTCTAGGTTGGACTGGAACCTGGTACACATGTTCTCTAGGGCTTCCCCAGGTTCATTCCATACTGCAGCTCTTTCTGTCATTTTTTCTCTGCAAATCTTTTGCTTGTGAAGTTTCTCTTATGGCATCCCTCTGCCTCTGATCTATGAAACCTCAGAAACCCAGCCAGTGGGCATCACACTGTCTGACTCATGGGTTCTCCTTTTTGGAAGTGGTCAGTAGTGTTTGAAGCCTCATAGAGTGCACCTGGCCCCCTGTCAGAACCACTGGGAATAAATCCCCTCTCTGCCTGGCAGTAATCAGCTCACGCCTTGAAGCATGAAATTTGATTAGCGCTTTTATCTCTGCTGCATCACTTAGACTGTTATTACAGATCGTAAAATTTACTGTGTCCTGCCTTGTCCACCCCTCTGTCAGTGTAACCCTGATGTAGGACTCAGTGACCTCCAGGAAACAGGAACAGGGTTGGCTGCTCACTAAGTGAGGAGCTTCATTCTTTTTCATTTCTATGAACTTGGATATACAGGCCAAGGTAATGCTGCCGAAAAGGGAGCGAGCTTCTCAGGGAAACCTAAGGGTTACCGGGGTTGGTTTTTGTGCCTTAATATATCTTAAATGAGGATAGGAGGTATAGGTATGTGTAATAAGATCTTTCTTACTGTATTTGCAATGCAGATTTTGTCCAGAATTATAAAAAGAGCTACACGTACACTGTAGAAATATCTGTATCTGGAAATGGTAGCCTATAGTGATTTCTCAAACTGATTTGCAAGTTAGAATATTCTAGGGAGATGGTAAAAACACATATTATTGGTCCTTATCTCCTACCATTTGCATGTGAATCCATATTTCTGAGAATTCAGCCCAGGAGTCTATATTGATTACATTGGACCAATATTCTGGGATGCACTGATGTAAGGGGAGGCTGGCTAGATCTGCCTGCATTTGAATGCCCAAGGACCAGGCATATCAGGGCTTGGGTGCCCTGGTCTGAGGATGCCTTTTCAATGGACATGGAGTAACTGAAACTCGAGTAAAGATGGTTTATTTTAAGAATTTAACAGGGTGTTCGAGGCCAGAAGAGAGAGTCCTCCTGGGCTATGTGGGGACAGGGACCATAAGTGGGAGTAGAGTCAGGACAGAGGTTGCTCTGTTCCTCAAATGCCTTACTCTCTGCCTGTGTAGGACCCAACCTATTCAGGTCAGGTATCTACTACACTGACTGGTTTCTTGTTTCATGGTCCAAATTCTTGAGAGATGAAAGGTGACCAGTCAGATTTGTCACTGGTCTGCCAATGGTATGGCTTCTCCTGTGTCCTGGGCTCACTCTCAGTCAAACTGACTGGAGCTGAGGAAGCCAGGTCAGTCAGGCTCAGCTGTGCTTAGAATATGTTCCCCCAAATTCACATGTTGAAATCCTACCCCCCGAGATGATGGTAATAGAAGATGGGGCTTTGGGAGGTGATTAGGTCATTATGATGGAGCCTCATGAATAGATTTAGTGCCCTTATAAAGAGACCCCTTGTTCCTTCCGCCATGTGAGTATACAACAAGAAGTCTGTGACCCAGAAGAGAGCCTCAGTTGACCTGATCCTGGACTTGCAGCTTCTAGAACTGTGAGAAATAAATTGTTTATAATCCACTCAGTCTGTGCTATTTTGTTACAGCAGCCCAAACTGACTAAGACAGACTCCTAATATCCCCCTTCCAGGGCTCTGAAGATCTTCCCTGTTAAGGTAAATAGGACAGTGAGAAAACAGGCACACTGTTTAACATTCATTATACCACCAAAGACTGACATATGCCATTTTAACAAAAACACAAATCTTATGTGATCCAGAAGCAATTAGGGTGGCACGAGTCGCACATTCTTTTTCTGTAATCAAGGTTCATGGGAGGTCAAGACAGAATCAGACTTTTTTATTGCACTGTTGTTCATTCATTAATTCATTAAACAAGTATGTATTGAACACATATTATGTTCCAGGTACTCTTTTGGGACCTTGTTACTACTTTAAATGCTTGGGATAGTTTGGCGAGCAAAACAGGTACTGGTTTTTGAGGAGCTTAACATTTTAAGATAGAGAAGAAGATAGGTATTAAACAATAGATACAATAAATAAGTAAATTATGCAGTGTGTTAGAAAGGCATTAGTTCTATGAAGGAAAAGGGGGAAAATATGTCAGAGTAAAGAAAGTCAAGAATACCAAGGAAGTGGGTTGCAACTTTAAATATGGTGGTCAGTATGGTCTAACTGAGATGACATTTGAGCAAAGATTGAAGGAGTTGTAGATGTGTGGAGAAAGAGCATCCTAGGCAGAGAGCACAGTCTAAGCAAAAGCCCTGAGGAGAGAGAACGCCAGTGTCACTGGGATGGGTGAGTGAGGACACAGTAGTAGCAGAAGCTCTAAGGACACAGCATATGGTGCCTTGTCGCCATTATGAAGACATTGGCATTTTACTCTGAATAAGATGGAAGTCAAAGCAAGATTATAAGGAGAGAGATGACATGATCTGACTTATCTTTTCATTGATCTTTTGTTTGCTTTAAACTTTTTTATTATAGAAATGTTAAACAAATAAAAGCAGACAGAATAATATAATAAACCCCATGTGCCCATCACCTAATTTAAAAATTATTGACTTGTTGTCAATCTTTTATATACCCCCATTCACTTCCCCTCCTCTCTAAATCCAGATACAGTATCATTTAACCAATAAATATTTCAGTTACATAATGTATTTTTGAGGAATAATTTACAGTAAAGCACAGCTGCATGGTTATTTTCATGTATATATATACTCTTGTAACCACCATCCAGATCAAGATACAAATTATTTCTAGCACTCAGATTCCCTTGTCAACTTCCAAATCCATAACCCCACCACCACCATTTAGGGTAGCCACTATTCTGACTTCTATTATCACAGATTTGTTTTGCTTGTTCTTGAATTTCCTATAGAAAGAATCATACAATGTGTAGTCTGTTGTGTCTGGCTTTTTTAGCTTACCATTTTGTTTGCAAGATTCAATGATGTGATTGTGTGTAGTAGAAGTTTGTTGTTTTTAATTGATATATAATATTTCATTGTATGGACATACCACAATTTATCTCCTGTTCACATTTGGTATGTTTGGTATGTTTTTAATTTTTGGCTACTGTGAACATTCTCGTGTATGTTTTTTAGTGGACATATACACTTACTTTGTTTGGATATACACCTAAGAGTATCATATCCAGGAGTGCAATTCATGGAGTAGGCAAATATTTAGCTTTAGCAGATATTTCCAATATGGTTGAAGTGATTTCACTCTGTCTTGTAATGTAAAGAGTTCCAATTGCTCCAGATCCTCACCAAAATTTGCATTGTCAGTTTTAAAATTTTAACCATTCTGGCGGGTATGGGAATTTGCAATTTCCTAATGAGTAATAAATTTGAGCACCTTTTCATACACTTGTTGTCCATTTGGGTTCATCTTTTATAAAGTGTCTGTTTGAATATTTTGCTCATTTAAAAAACAATTTGTTTTCTTATTGTTTTTAGAAGTCTTTATTTATTTTGAATACAGAATCTTTGTCAGATAGTTGTATTGTCAGTATCTCCTTCCAGTCCATAGCTTGCCTGCTAACTTTCTTAATGATGAGATTTGATCATTCTTAATTTTACTGAAATCTAATTCATTATGTTTTTCCTCTTACACTATGGTCTGGCTTCCACTTTAGGTATGTGATCCACTTTGAATTATTTTATGTGTATGATGTGAGGTAGAAGTCAGAGTTAATTTTTTTTTCATAAGATATCTTGTTGCCTCAGCATGCTTTTTTGGAAAGATAATTCTTTTCCCACTGAATTGCACAGGTAGGTTTGTTTGTTTGTTTGGTAACTGAGTGATCACCACATAGGTGTAGGTCTATTCTGATCTATTTTTTCCTGATCTATTTGTCAACAGTTACACCCACACCACACTGCCCTTATTGCTGTATCTTTATAAGACTTGAAATCAAAGAGTGTGCAATTTTCCAACTTGGTTATTCTTCAACATTATTTTGGTTATTCTAGGTTCTTTGCATTTTCATAAATTTTAGAATGACCTTTTCAGTTTCCAGAAGGCATTCTTGCTGTGATTTTGACTGGGAATGAATTGAACCCTTAGATCAATTTGGCAAAAAATGGCATCTTAATAACATTGACTCCTTCCATTAATATACATGTAATATTTATATCTTGATTTAGATCCCTGATTTCTCTCAGCAATATCTAGTGGTTTTTAGTGTGAGGTCTTGCACATTTTTTATTGTATTTTTATTAGGTATTTGATCATTTTGATGCTATTGCAAATGGCATTTTTTCATTTAATTGTCCAATTGTTTTTTTGCAAGTATATAGAACTAATTTTTTGTATGTTCACTTTGTATCTAGCAACCTTGTTCAATTCACTTATTAATTCTTTTTTTCTATGAATTTGACTATTTTTTAAATTTATCTTATTTTATTTTGATTCCAGCATAGTTAACAGTGTTATATTAGTTTTAGGTGGTGCTCGCTTCGGCAGCACATATACTAAAATTAGTTTTAGGTGTACAATATAGTGATTCAACAATTCCATATATTACTCAGTGCTCATCAAGATAAGTGTACTCTTAATCCCCTTCACCCATTTCACCCATCCCCCCACCCACCTCCCCTCTAGTAACCATCAGTTTGTTCTCTATAGTTAAGAGTATGTATATATATAATGGAATATTATTCAGCCATAAAAAAGAATAAAATCTTGCCAATTCACTTTTTAATTCTAACAGTTTACAGATTCTTTTATAATTTTACATACTATTATGTCATCTGTGAATGAAAAAGTTTTACTTATTCCTTTCTAATCATTAAACCTTGTATATCTTATTCTTGCCTCACTGCACTGGCTAGGACCTCCAGTACTGTGTTGAAAAGAAATGGTAGTAGTGGACATCCTTATCTTATTCCTGACTTTAGGGGAGAAAGATTTCAATATAACACCATTGAATATGGTGATTTTTGAAGACACTCTTGGTTTTGTAGGTATTTTAAGGAAGTTCCTTTCTATTCCTAGTTCACTGAAACTTTTTCTAAAATCAAGGACTGGTTTTGAATTTTATCAAATGATTTTTTGGCATCTATTGAAAAGAACCTGTGGTTTTTCTCATTCTGTTAAACTGATAAATGACATTGATGGATTTTCAAATATTAAGCAATTTTCTCACTTTTAAAAAGGATTACTCTGACTATTATGTTGAAAATAGACTGGGAGAGGCCACAGATAGAAACAGGGAGACCTGTTAAGGGGTTGTTACAGAGAGAATGGTGGTAGTAAGGAGCCGTCAAAATCTAGATATGTTTTGAAATATAGGATTTCCAGACATATTTTACATGGAGAGTGTGAGGAAAACCCTGGAGTCAATAATGAACTCAAGGTTTTGGGGTAGGGTAACTGGAAAAACAGAGTTGCCATCAACTGAAACAGGAAAGAATGCACATGAAACAGCTTTGGGGGTGCAGATCAGGGGTTATGCTTTGGATATGTCGAGTGAAAAGTCATATGTCCAACTGCCCCCTGGAGTTGGACATAAGGGTCTAGAATTGAGAAGAAAGGTCTGTGATGAAGACATAAGCTTGGAGTCACTAGGGAATAGATAGGATTTAAAACAATGAAATTGGATCAAATCATCAATGGAATGAGTGTCATAGAGAAAAGACTGATTCCAACATTAAAAGGTTGGGGAGAAAAGAAAGAAGAGCAAAGGAAGGTACAAGTGGAACCACTGGGGTAGGAGGAGAAAGAAACAGAGAAAGTTCCAGGAAACCAGTGAATAACAAGTCATGCCAAGTCCTGCTGATCCATCAAGTTAGCTGAGAACTAAAAATCATCAGACTTGCGAATGTGTAGGTAACCAGTAACCTTGATAAGAGCAATTTCCGGAGCAAGAACCTGATTAGAATATTTGAGAGAATGGGAGGAAAGTGCTTGACCCATATACATAACACTTTTAAGGAGTTGGATACAAAGGAGAGCAAAGAAATGGGGCCAGAGCTCCTGGGGAAAGTAGGATTAAAAGAAAGTTTGTTTTAAAGGTGAGAGAAACAATAGCATGCTTGTAGGCTCATGGTAATGACTCAATGGGAGAAAAAAAAAAAAACTGATGATGTAAGAGAAGGAAGAGAATTGCTGGAGCAAAATCTTTGGGTAAGTGAAGAGGTTGGGATCCAGTCACAAGTAGTTACATGTAGAAGGATTGGCTTTAGATAGGAAAAAGAAATCAACAAAGACACGAGAAATCAATGCCTTACAGAAAGAAAATATTTGTGGTGGGCAAGAGTGATAAGCATGTATATCCCAGGTATCTCTGGCTTTGTCAGCTTGAGAATACAGACGTAGTCTCAATAAGATCCAAATCTTCATGGTTCTGAGTCCCTCTGCTGCTGGAATATCAGTCTTTTCCAGATTTATTTTCCCCAAATAGGTTTAGAAACCTAGAGGTGATTCTTATATTTGTACAGATGTGAGTTCTGTTTATTAATAGCTATCAGAGCTGGATGAACTTAAAAAATCACACACTCGAACTCTGACAGTTCTACAGGACTCAGGGCCAAGGATCTTTTATCCCTGCTCTGAAGAAATATTTCTTCTTAGTTATGCAAAGTCCCCAGAATAAGGTTGCTTGCACAACCTCTTTCTCGCAAGACAGGCACGTGATTCAGGACAGATTCTCGTGTTAGTTGTACATCACCAAGAACCACTAACCCCTTCTGACATCAGGCCCCAGCATTGGGTTTAGCTCATCATTGCACAATTCTTCTTCCCTTACTGTGTGTTAGCTCTCAGCACTCCCATTATTGCCTCCGTTCAGCTGACTCTTACTAGCTCCCTGCTCCCCACCAAACAGCATAGAAGAGGCAAGGGGCAGAGAAAGACCGATGTCTCCAGGTATCCTCCTATGTGGACACCAGAAACTCACTAACTGCTAACTTCAGTGTTATGGCAGCAGAGTATAGAGAGGGAGGACACACACACACACCTACACACACACACTACATGGTACCTGGGCTGCTGCTTCCTTTTTTTTTTTTTCTTTTTTTGCCACAGGTGGAAAAGGCTTTATTTATTTATTGAGTAAATTTGACATATAACATTGTGTAAATTTAAGGTGTACAACATGTTACTTCGATACATTTCTATATTTTAATATGATTTCTGTTATAGCAATATTTATCATATTACATAATTATAGTACCATATTGTTGTTTGTATTCATTATACTGTGCGTTAGATCTGCATGGCTTATGTACTACTGATTGCAGGTTTATACCCTTAAACAACATCAGTCTTATTCCCCCACCCCCATCCCCTGGTAACCATCATTTTACTCTCTGTTTTTTTTCCGAGTTTGATTTTTTAGATTCCACAAAAAAAAGATGAACCATGAGAGACTATGGACTCTGAGAAACAAACTGAGGGTTCTAGAGGGAAGGGGGGTGGGGGGATGGGTTAGCCTGGTGATGGGTATTAAAGAGGGCACGTTCTGCATGGAGCACTGGGTGTTATGCACGAACAATTAATCATAGAACACTACATCTAAAACTAATGATGTAATGTATGGTGATTAACATAACATAATAAAAAAAATTAGCAAATAAGGATAAAAAAAACTGATATCATATAGTACTTATCTTTCTCCCTCTGACTTACCTGACGTTATCTCATAATGTGCTCAAGGTCCATCCATGCTGTTGCAAATGGCAAGATACCCTCCTTTCTCATGGCTGAAAATATTCCATTGTGTATATATAACACATCTTTTTAATCCATTCATCCGTTGATGGACATTTAGGTTGTTTTCATATCTTTGCTATTGTGAATAATGCTGCAATAAATATGGGAGTGCTTATATCTCTTCAAAATCCTATTTTCATTTCCTTTGGGTATATACTGAGAAATGGAATCTAGATCATATGATAAGATCTTTGGTGGAATGTAAACTGGTCTAACCACTCTGGAAAACAATATGAAGGTGACCTTGAACATTTTATACCCCTTCTTACCATGGTACCAAGCCTCATTATTATCTAGTTTACCAGCTGTGTTGTTTATAACTGAACTCCAGAATTTGAGACTTCACCCCAGGGATTTTTCACCCTTTATGCAAATTATGAAATACAAATGGATATACTGGTGGGGGGGAGGTGAGATAACCTAACTCAGCCAGTTCCAGTTCATTCAGTCCATAGGGGATCAGAATTGAGTGCATAATGGCATGAGGCTAAGATCTTTTGACAAGGGCATCTAGACCACTTAAGTCTTGCTCTTTCTAGGACACTGATTTTAAGGACACAGACAATATTTGCCTATATGGCTTTTTTTCTAAGTGTCATGGCTAACCAGCCCACATTTGTATAGACATAGTTTTCCTTTACTCATGTCAATGAAATCAAAAGTGTGATGGCAAAGTTTTGCTGGCCAAGGGATCAGAATTTTCGATAAGATTCAACTTCATGAATTCTAGAACTTTTATATTAATAACACAAAGGGAAGTGTTTTGTTTTTTCTTTTTTCTGGACAGAAATTGATGAGGCTTGTAAAAATCACCAGGAGAGAAGACTCCGTGTTCCTTGATACCCCTTGTTTGTTTCCTGGATGATTCACGAATCTATCAGTGGAATTCAGTTGATTTGCTCTAAATGAAGTTATCAATCTGCCCTTCTTTGGTCCCCAAGCATATTCATGTATTGTAACGGAAATTACAGTGTTGCAAAATTGTAACACTGTTGTTACTTGTCAAGGATGACCATAAGCATGATTCCTATGGATCTGGCCTTATGGTCAACATGTCTTCCACTCCATGCCTCTGTGTTGGTTCTACTGGTTTGTTCTCACCTGGTTAATTCCTGGAGAGCTGGCTTCAGAGAGATGATCTATTCCTCGTGTCCTGTAAGGCTGTGGGGACAGCTGGGATCCAAGAAGTCACAGACTGGAACGTCCACTGCTATTGCTTCTTTTGGCTAGGAGTCCCCTCCTTTGTACTCTGTATCCAGATTCTACTGGCTCAGCCTAGATGATATCACTTCAACAGAGGGATTGCAGGTCACTGTGATAGCCGTTTACCTAGCATTTTCAAAATGAGGCATTTACAGAGGGGAGCAGAATGTCTTCCTCTGACATCCACATCTGTGGGATAGAAGGTCTGAGTAATGCATACAACGTCCTACTATCTATAGTGTCATTTCCAAATATACCTCCATTCGCATGGTGTGGTAGCAAAAGCTTTGGATTAAGACCAACATGGTTGGTTCAAATCCCAGTTTTGCCACTTACCCTGTGACATTGGGAAAATGACTTTCCTTTTTATGATATTCAGTCTCCTCATCAGTAAAAAACAGGATAATAATACTTTTCTCACAGTCCTGAATGAACCTGAGCAGAATCTGGCACAAGACACAGACTCAATAAATATTCATTTTCTGTCCTCTGAGAGATTTTTAAGGTCTAAGTTAGAGTCTCCATGAAATTCCAATGCCAAATAACCACACAAGGCAGTATTACTAGATAGGATCTTGCAACTCAATTTTTATTTTTTTATTTTTGGTGTTGTGAACACAAAGGGCTGATTTGTCCAGTCCCAGGCATGGGTGATGATAGAGCAGAGAACATACCTGCTGACCAAAGCACCTTGAGGTAGAAGCTGCCCCTAATCTATCTATAGGTCTCTAGAAGGCATGGCTTGGTGCCTACCATTGAGGAAGTCCTAGGTGACTATGAATTAACTTCAGAATCATCTGGGTTTGGAATCTTAGACTCTAATGTGACAATGTTTCAATTTGAATTTACTTATCCACACAGAGGCACAATCACAGCAGAGCAATAGTCCTCTGGGTGTTTAAAATGATACATATATATTTTTTACATGGGAATGAATGCTTTATGGTTTAAGTGAGTTCACAAACAAAATCTGGTTAATCCCTATCCCTACCACAACCCTGAGAGGCTGCCCACAGTAACTGGATTCTACCATCAAGGAAAGGTAGCCCGGGTGAGATGAAATGATAAGACCAAAGTCTCCTGTCCAGGGTCGTGAAATGGGGCCTTTTTGTCATAGCAAACTCCCACTGGGTATTGTTTCTGAAATCCTGATAGACCAGTGGTTCTCAACTGGGGTGATTTTGTGCCCCAGGTGACATTTGCCTTTACCCAGTGATATTTATAGTTGTCACGCTGCAGTGTGAAGTGCTCCTAGCATTTAGTGGATAGAGATCAGGGATGCCTCTAAACATCCTACAATGCACAGGACAGCCCCCACAACAAAGAATTATCCTGCCAAAATGTCAACAATGCCAAACTTGAGAAACTGCAATAGACCCAAATGTAACTTTGCCAAAGATGAGTGAGAAATGTCTCCCAAGTTTTCTGAGTTTCCTTGAAGAGAGTTGTACTCTAAGCATGTGCTATGCTCCTGAAAAAAGCATAATGTTCCTCTTGACAGAAATGTCATTGGCTTCCATAGCCTTGGGAAACTTCTCACTTTTATGTTTTGTCTTCTTTTTTGTTCATGAACTCTTGTTCTTGCCCCACCCCCCCCACCCCCCCTGCCTTGTGGGGACAAAAATCAAATCTTGTGGGCTTTTCATTATTTTTATATCTCCTCAAAACTCTGGATGGATACATGACTCCCTAGGGGCTCAGTACTTGTTAATGATAATCATAAAAGTGAAAATTTATTGAGCACTTATTATGTGCCAGGCAACTTCCTAAGCATTTTATATTTATCATGTTGTTCTAATCCCTCAATGACCCTATGAAATGTGAATTATGACCATCTCTATTTTACAGATTTGCGAACTGGGGCATCAGGAGTCTAAAAGCTTATACACAGAGTTAGAATTAGTAAGTGGTGGCATTGAGATTTGTAGCTGGGCTCTGGAGTCTGGGTGTGTAACCATTTAGTCACATGATTTCACATGCCTGGACAACTTTTAAGGCTGTAGTCAGCTTGAAAACACTGTAGAATGGAGAAAGGATCAAGCCCTGGTGAACTCATTTCTGGAATGCTTTAGGGTTCTCTGCAGGGCAAGAAGGAAGCATGTAGGGATAATGGGTATAGAGCTCCTTGGAAAGAATCTGAAGTAGAATCAGCAGAGCCAACAACAGTTTTGGAAGGAAGAAAGAACTTGGGGAATGAGATGGCAACAAGTATGCTCTTCCCTGGATCTCCTCGTTTCTCCATCCTTCTCCAGGGTGGGGGTGGGGGGGTGGGGGGGTAGGGAAGGCAAAGGAGAAAATAACAAAACACCAGGCCAAATGGCCAGGCTGTGAGTCTTTCAGCTCAGTTCGCTCTTGTCCCTGGAGGGTGTGTCTGCTGCTGCCTGTGACCAGTGGGGTCAGTCTTTTGTATGCTTGAGCTGCAGTGGCCATGACATATTTCAGCAGAACTCTCCACAGCTGGTTCTCGTGCAGGTAGTGCTTGATTAATGGTTTTTGCCTCTTGCTATTCATTAAAGGCTGTTTGTACTGTCAGGTTTTGCAGGATTCACCAGCTTGAAGGATACACTCATGTTGAAGAAAGAGCAGGTTGGAGACTTGGGAGGCACTAATTAGAAATGCCTGTAAGAGGTATTGTGGACCCTGTCTCACTTATTCATTCATTCACTCATTCACTCATTCACTTACTCATTCATACATTTCTTTAGCAAACATGCATCAATTCCTGCATAGCTGGCCTTGTGTAGTTCCTGGGAAAACAAAGTTAATAAAGTCATTGATGGGAAACATGACCATGCCAAGGAATGGTTGCCATATAAGAATGATTGCTCTAATGAAGACTGGAGAGTGGAAGGATTTTTGAACACAGGCTTCAGGCTTCACATCTCGTCATGGTCACTCACTACCTATATGAGCTTGGGAGAGCTACTTAATCACTATGTACTTCAATTTCCTTGTGCTAAAATAGGAATCATAATAAATGTACCTACCTCATAGAGTTGTGATTATTTAAATTATAACAGTGCTTGAAGGATGTCTCATACATTGTAGGTGCTCAGTAAAGATTAGTTATTGATTTGTTGATTGATATTCAATGCTTATTGAATGAAAGTTAGTGTCATCGTATATTGAATACAGTGAAAACAGAGGTGAAAGAGAACCTAGGACTGTTCAGGGGGTCAGAAATGTTTCAGAGAAGATAGCATTGGGCCAAGACTTGAAGAGGGAGTGGGAGATTGCCAGGAAGGCCAGCAAAATGAAGACATTCCAGGCAGAAAAGACAACATATGCAAGAGCAAAGAGGCATGAGGGGGCTGGCATATCTGTGGGAACAGTTGTGGTTTACAATGTCATGGCCACAGAGTATGGTGGGGAGAAGCTGGAGAGGAGACAGGGCAGGGAAGCAGGGACCCATGTATATGCCACGATGGGGTTTGGGATCTGTCCTATAGGGAATTTAGTCATTGAGTGATTCTGATCAGGGGTGACACAGTGCTGTTCTCAGATCACCCTGGCAGCAGTGGGAGGATAGATGAGAAGGATAGAAATAGAAGCAGAGAGACCAGCCAGAAAGCTACCAGGTGCTGGCAAGAATTGAGGATGCAGAGAAAGGGGAACCCTCCTACACAGTTGGTGGGAAGGCAAGCTGGTGCAGCCACTCTGGAAAACAGTATGGAGGTTCCTCAAGAAGTTGAAAATAGAGCTACCCTACAACCCAGCAATTGCACTACTGGGTATTTACCCCAAAGATACAAATGTAGTGATCCGAAGGGGTACATGCACCCCGATGTTTATAGCAGCAATGTCCACAATAGCCAAACTATGGAAAGAGCCTAGATATCCATTAACAGATGAATGGATAAAGAAGATGTGGTATATATATATACAGTGGAGTATTTTTTTTTTTTTTTAAGATTTTATTTATTTATTTGACAGAGAAAGACACAGCGAGAGAGGGAACACAAGCAGGAGGAGTGGGGGAAGGAGAAGCAGGCTTCCCGCTGAGCAGGGAGCCCGATGCGGGGCTCGATCCCAGGACCCTGGGATCATGACCTGAGCCGAAGGCAGACGCTTAACGACTGAGCCACCCAGGCGCCCCTATACAGTGGAGTATTATGTAGCCATCAGAAAATGAAATCTTGCCATTTGCAATGACATGGATGGGACTAGAGGGTATTATGCTAAGTGTGAAATAAGTCAATCAGAGAAAAACAAATATCATATGATCTCACTGATATGAGGAATTTGAGAAACAAGACACAGGATCATAGGGGAAGGGAGGGGAAAAATGAAACAAGAGGAAACCAGAGAGGGAGACAAACCATAAGAGACTCTTAATCTCAGGAAACAAACTGAGGGTTGCTGGAGGGGAGGGGGTGGGAGGGATGGGGTGGCTGGGTGATGGTCATCGTGAGGGTATGTGCCATGGTGAGCGCTGTGAATTGTGTAAGACTGATGAATCACAGACCTATACCCCTGAAACAAATAATACATTATATGTTAATTAAAAAAAAAAATCAATGAGAGTGCTGAGCACCAGCACCAGCCAAGACAAGGAGAGAGGCAACCTACTGAAGGATTCAGGGAGGCAGAACTAGTAAGAACTTGTGCCTGATCCGATGTGAGGGCTGAGAGAAGAGGACCCTTGACCGACCCTCAACAACAGGCAGATGAGGCGCTGCCCATCCTGAGATGGGGAAACTGGGGGGGGATGAGTGAGGTGGGTGTTGAGGTGAAGAGGTGCACTGGGGAGCTGAATCAATTGGCAGTTGAGGTTCCTCAGGAGAATGTCAAGGAAGGAGAGGCAAAGACCACACTCCAGCGGATACATTTCAAAAGCAAGAAATTGGCCCCCAGTGTCAACGCCACAGCAAAATCAAGTAACACAGGACCCCAAAGTTTCTCATTAGGTTTGCCAGCAGGTGGTGTTTCTAAACTTGGTGAGAGGCATTTAAGTGATGAGACCGGCAGCCAGACTGTGGGTGACAAGGTAAAAACAGGGCAGGAACGCCTGGTAGAAGTCTGATTGCAAGGAGGAATTACTGTCTTTTTGAAATACATTTTTAAAAGATATCTGTAAATCTAAAGTGCCCAACAGGGAAATCTCTGGAATGGCTTGCTGTGATAAAGAACAGAATATTAACAAGTAGGAAACCCTTGTATAGAGACAATTTCAAAATGAATCTATGTTACATTCAGGCAATTTTATAAAGGAAAAGAATATTTTAGAAGCTGTTTACATGTTTCATATGCTCTGACTGCTAGTGTGCTCTATTACAAGACTTATAATTTCTAGGAACTTATTTGTTTATTGGATTCCCTTGGAACACAGTTTATGTCTTTTTTGTAGGCTAAACTTCTAATGAATGTATTTGTCAGTAGGTACTGTAGTTTATGGAGTCTGGTAGCAAAATCTCTAAATTTCAAATGAATAACCCTTGTAGTCTCAGATCCTCACACATTTTATATGTTGTTCTGAGAGTTATAGATTCACATAAATTTGCTCCCCTTAGCTCATGAGACTAAGGCTCATATTTTGCATGGCACATTCACAGTCCTCTCTACATCCTAAATTCTTAGAAGAATCCAAAAAGCAATACTTTCTTTAGACCCAGAACATGTTTTAATTTTTCTGGCTGGAATTGAATGAAATCACTTTCAAAAAGTGGTGACAGAATATCGGAGAGACAAGTAGAGGAATCTCATACTTGAAAGCTATTTAAAATAGCTTGATTCCAACATCACATTCTAATACCGGTGATGGCAATCATTTCCCACTGAGATGGCAGTAGGAGTCTTCATGAGGAAGGTTGTTTTTGAGTTAACATTTGAAGAATGACTGGAATTTTGATAGAGAAATAACCACCGAGGAATGAGAATAACACAAGCAAAAGCTCAGAGGCTGAGATGTAAAAAACTAGTTGAAGAACAGTAATTTAAAGTATAGTTCTTTGAAGGAAGTATTTATGAAGAAAATAGTGGAGATAAGATCAAAAAGGGTGATTAAGTTCAGTTTGTCCAGAACAAGGATTAGGATTTGGGGAGTTGAGGGAGCTAGAAGCATAGAATTACTTGAGTAGGGTGGGAAGTTTCCTTAAAACTTTTTGGAAGCATCAACCAAGTTATGAAATCTAAGCTCCCATAGCCTGGTAAAACAGAAGCAAAAAAGCAGAACCCAAAAGGATAGTTAAATCCTGGTTAGCAGAAGATGGGCCAAGGGAGCTATAGGCTGTGCTCAGCTCAAAGTGCTCAGTGGAAGCGGGTAGATGTGGTCGTGCTGGGCTGCAAGAGGCAGGTGTTGGCACTGGATTGGTAAGGGTAGGTGGTAATGGCAGCTTTCACCCTGAGCCCTGCCTGACTCTACTCTGGTTTCACAGTGTTGACTACTGTTTCCTCCACTTGCCCAGAATTGTCTGAGACGATATGAGCTTTCCAGATTGAATTCATCACCCTCTGACTTGAATTTGGCCCATTCTCCAGAAGAAATTAAGATTAAGATTTCTCTGTGTAATGCTGACTGGTAGATTGTTGAGCCTTCTCTGGGTCTCTCTTCATTCTTCTGTGTGTATATATGAATATAGATAAATCCTCTTTTCCACATTGATGAGACCAGGAGAAACTGTTAAGAGGTTAAGTGTAAGTTGAAGAAAACCAGTGCATTGAATTTTGAGGTAAGTATCTATTGTTTTGTCTGCTTGGTTTCCCTTCACCCCTGGTATTCCCTTTCCTTACAGAAATGCCCATTTTTCTATACTACGTGATTCTGAGGGAACTGTCACTCTTGGCTCTCTGCTCCACTAAGCCATGGGTATGGACATGTGACCAGAGTCTGGCCAGTCGGTGCCCTATCCTCAGGCCACAGTTAGTGGCCATGGGTGGACATGTGACTGAAGCAGAACCACTTGGAGTCCTTCTCCAGGATTTTCTGGATGTGTTGGGATGATAGTTAGAATTTTCTACAACTAAGATCTTTCTTCAGTCAGAGAGAATGAGGCTATCACACTGAAAGAAGTAGAGCCGAGAGGGAGAGAGGTCTGATACCTTCCCTTTGAGTTCCTGAACTTGGGTGTGTTGGAGCCCACTTCCCCCCACTCTCCACTCTCCCCATGTTTTTTTTGCTCTAGTTATTTTGAGTTGTGTTTTGATCACTTCAACTGAAAAACGAGTCCTGATTGATGTAAAAATGGTTTGTTGGTCATTTGCTTTGTTATTGACTTTACCTTTATATCTTGTTTGATCTCAGACAACCAGGAAAGACTTCTGAGGGTATGACGCCCCCCCCCCCACTGCATAGTGTTCATTTAAAATTAGCCCACAAGATATTCTTACTGATGTGACACCTTTTCAACATCTTGTAGGTCTATAAGCTCAATTCTGTGGAGTTATGCATTTCTAAAGAAATCTCAAAATACTTGCTAAGAATGTAGACAGGAACCCCCACTCTTTGGGTTTAGTTTCACAGCAAGGAAAATGGAGTTTGTGGAGTACTTCTGAAAAAAGATGAAAATTGTGGTGATTACATTAAATACTAAAAAGAAAAGTGGTTCAGAGAAAAGGCATTATTTCTAAGAGTATCATTAAGGTGTTTCATTATATAGTAAATGAGATGCAGTTTCACACCCTGTCAACTTATATTTAAGATATGGTGTGTATGTGTTTTTGTGTGTGTGTAACTTTGCTATAGAAAATGGGGTAATTTAAAACCATTGCAAAGCCTGGGACCCTTATTTTAGAGAAAGGTTTCACTTGTTTATATCTATATCTATATCTCATATTATGTATATACGTGTATATAATATACAAATAAATATATTCAATTCTGGTCAGGAGTGTCGTTGCTATCCAAATCCATGCTGCTCAGCCATGAGTCAGGCTGGGAGTGAGCTGGCAGATGGAGGGAAGGGCCAGGAAAAGGTCACTGAAACGAGATCATCTGAACCAGCCTTGCCACTCAGACGGGTCACTCAGAATGACTCTGAGGGATGAGATGTGGCATCAGGAGTAGCCAGGTCCCTGGAATGGTCCTTGGGGTCTGGCAACATTGTGGTTCCGAGTGGTTCCTCTCGTTGGAAGAGGACTCCAGGTGGCAGCTGGGTGTACTGAAAAGCAGGGACAGGTATGATTTCCTCATGCAGCTAAGGGAGCTTGGGCTCACATGAGGGCTCTGGTTCCAGCAGAGCAACTAGGAACAAGCCAGACTAGGGAGCAGGTAAACATGGAGAGGGCCGGGGGAAAAGCTACAGTTTCGGGGGCACCTGGCGCTCATCCCTGGGACACAGGCTCAGGGAAGCAAGTGAATCCAGCCCTGAGAGCAGGGTAGGCACGGAACATCCTATACAGCCTGTGCGCTATGTGACTGAGGAGCGATGGGACCAAATATGGGCTGGTGTCGATGCCAGAGCCAAGCAGACACAGGGAAGGGAGGGCCGGCCCATACCCAGGGAGGGTTTGGGCTTGGTGCCTCAGAGGAATCTTGGGGCAGGAGGACCCTGAGGCTGCACCTACTTCTCCTCCTCATTCCTTCCCATCTACGTCTGTTATGGATGAAGACTCATGATGTAGGAAAGGAGCTGAACCAGAGTGGGTAAGACTCACCATAGTCTCCTGGTCTGTGAATCCTGACTCATCCATGTCAAGAGCCTCCCCTTCATCTGCAGGGAAGGGCCAGGTGCAGGCTTCTTGAGTGGGTCCATGGACTCTGAACAACACTTACTCTTTGTGAGCTCATGGGCGGGCCTACTTCTGTCTCACCCTACTTTTGTCATCCTTTCTCAGGACCCAGAGCTCTCCTTGTGCTATTTCTGAGACACTTCAGTTTTCACCATGATGATTCAGTGCTGCTGTAGGATTCTTTTCTATTTACAGGGCTGAAAGTTGGGCCAGTTTTACCAGTAGCTAAACAATGGTTGATGGGTTATGGTTTGAGGGGCACCAGGAAAGCTCCCCATGTCCCTGCCTCTGCTCAGAATTCTCTCAGAGTCATTTATTTACACTAAGTCATCATATCTCCCCTACAAGACTGTCTCCATTAAATCTGTTCACTGCTGTGCTTACAACAGCACCCAGCACATGATAGGTACTCCATAAACACTGCTTGGATAAATGTTCTTCAAGGGATACTGTGTTGAAGTGTAAATACCTTTGGAGCAGTGCACTGAGCTGTTATCAGTCCTTACCACCCTGGCAGGAGTGACTGCTTTTCCTTCATGTCACTGACCCTGAGCCACCCTTCTCTGTACCCTTGAGGGAGCCATACACAGAAAGAGGAGAATCACAGTTAGGGACAGTTGTCCCCACCAGTGCATAGGTATGTCCTTCCTGATTTCCGCCTCGCTCACAGTCCCTGACTTGGTTTCTTGTTTATGACTCTGCTCCTGCCTCTAAAAGCTGGCCTGGTTTCCCAAGCTTGGATTTCAGTTCTCCCCGAAGTGGGTGTCTCACCCATCCACATCTATGCCCTGGCCCTTCAGACTGCCTCCTCCAGGAGGATGCTTTACCCTGGAGGGGTCCTCGGCTCTGCCCCATGTGGTCCTTTCTGCGGCGGAGATGCTCTGAGATATGGCTGTGTGATCTGGGTGGGGGCAGAGGTAGGGGTGGTGAGAGGTCTGGATTGTAACTGTTCTCTGGATGGTTTTTCCTCCCGACTCACATCCCTCACTGGCCTCTCCTTCCCACTTCAGACTCCATGATGCCTCCCTGAGCCGGCAACTACCATAGGATTTGGTTGGTCTGGGAATATGAAGCTTCTCTCCTTTGATCTTTCTCCTTTGTGATTTTTGCTGGCTCTGCTTACCTGTGTATTCCTCTTTGGGGCTCTCTACACCTCCTCCTCCGCCTCCCCCAACTGTGTATCTTAGTCTGAGTTTCCTCAGAGAAGGGCTGAGCCAAAATCTTGAGTGTGGGCAGCCCATTTGGGGAAATGAAGCTTGGGGCATGGGGATGGAGACTGGAAAGCTTGCAACAGAGAAGGTGGGAAGGCCACACAAGGGGGTGTTCTTGCCTGAGTCACTCCTGCAGGCCACTGGGGCTCAGCCCACCTGTGCCCAGAATTGTCTAAGCGACAGAAGGGAGGAACACCCATCGAGTGCTTCAGAATCACCCTGTGAGTCGTTAAGTTCCTTGCAGATCCTGGCTGGGCTCCACGCTGTCGTGTCCAGGAAGCCTGGAGGCACAGCACAACTGAGGCACGATGCTCTCAGTTTATCCCTGTGCAAAGCTGGTTACCACAGCAACCAGGATGGTTGGGATGTGGGCCAGGAAGAAGTGAGGCAAGACTCAAGGACCAGTCCTCCCTCACCCTGCACTGATCTAGTGATGCCTGTGTTAAGTCCCGTTTGTCACAAGGACTTCAAGGGGTTGCCAACCACTATCTCCACCAAAGACTTCGGACGGGAGGATGAGTGGAACATACCCTGGTTTGTGATCTCACAGCTGGTCCCCAGTCCACTTCCCACACCCCACCCTCTGTTTCCCTCACCTCAGTGAGCACTTCAGCTGGTCAAGGCTGCTAGGCTGGTGAGATGGCCTGGACCTTCCAGGGGACAAAGCCTGGGGCTGCTGATGTTATTCCTGCACACATGGTCTCCCAGGTCTGCCTCACCTGGGCTGCTCCTTCCTCAGAGTGTCGGGGGACTCTGGAGAGTCAGGGACAGAGGAGAGCCTGTGCGTAGGGGCTGCTTATGAAGGTGGTGCTCATGAGGGAAAATTCTAGAACAGAAGGCTCCACTCAGAAACTTGCCAAGGATTAGCTCTGTTTGAATTTAACTGGAAAACCATCCCATCCCAGGCCAGACATCCCTTCGTTCTTCCTGCCCCCCACCATGGGGAAGTAATGGGAACAGATGCTGAGGGCATTGATGGGAGCAGATGGGAGGTGCTCCTCCTTCTCTCCCAGGACCACTCTTTCTGTCCCCAGTCAAGGACTGCTTCCTCCCTGTGGCAGAAGCTGCACCCATCACCTGGACAGCCTCCTCCCTGCATGCACTTGCCCAGCAGAGCCTAGAGAGGAGGCCTGGGGCTCTGGCAGCCTCCCCTCCCAGGTCTCTCCCACTCCAGCCTCCCGTCAGCCAGAGATCCCTGTGTATGTTCACTTCTTTGCCATTGTTATGCTGGCTTCTCCACTTTTCTGTACTCCTTACACCCCTGCTCCATTTTTTTTTTTTTTTTAAGGCCAAGCCAAGCATCATTTTCTTTGTGAAGGTCCTGGTGGAATTATTCTCAGGTATTCTATGCTCCTTTGGTGACATCTATAAAATAGTGCTTTAAACATAATAACTCATTTAATTCTCATCACAGCCTTTGAGGTTGAGTCTATTACTATACCTATTTTATGGATGAGAAAACTAAGTCCCAGGGAAATTAAATCACTTGTCCACGATAACACACAGAGCAATGTCACTTACAGGGCGATGTCTTCTCTGCATACTGACAATATGTGGCTTTGTGTGTCATAGAGCAGGCCACAGATGTGTTACCATGTGGATGATTTGGATGCTGGTGCTTTCTCAAAAGAGTCAGATAAGTCTTATTTAAACATAACCCAAGTGTGGTTGACACTTGCATAATACTGAAGCAGGTTCTCTTGTATGCGAGCTCCCTAGGCCATTCAATCCTCTCTCTGTTTCTTCTCTTTCTGGTCATTTTCCAGTTCATTTTTTTCTCTTCTGGATGGAGAACATCAGACAAAATTGCCAAGAGGAAGAGGTTTGCTTGGGGGAGAGGGTTGAGGTCTTTACTAGGTTAGATGTTTGGTGAATCGCTGGCTTCATGTTCTTCATTAAGGTTGGATAAATGAGAATTGCTTCAGGCGGGGGTGGAAGAGGGAAGCTATCAGGGTACCTGGTGAGAAATTGAATTCAGAGAGAGGGAATGAAGTGGAATATGTTCCTTTCAGTCCCATTGATCTTTCTTTCCATCAAACATCTCCTGCAGTCTTTGGTTAAGGATATAGAATTATAGGAATTAGATATGTTACCCTATCTACAACAATGGCAGGATCATTTGTCAATGAAAAAAAATTCAATTGTAGAGTTTCTGGAACACTCTTTATGCCTGACTTGTTTCTGAGATCTTTTTAATTGGATTTGAGTCTTTTGCTTTGTTTCTTTGGACAAAGTCATTAACCCCTGTTTCACTGGGCTGAAAGAAGAAATGAAAGATGGTTTTGACTGTCAGGTAACCCTGAGTAAAACATAAGAGTCAGAATTCATGCCTGCCTTGTGTGGTGTGAGTGCCACACCTGCTTATTGCTCATACGCCTCAGCACTGCTGGGGGAAGGGAGTGATGTGGCCCACTGTGACCCTCATTCTCTCTGGAAGTTTTTTAGGAAATGCAGCATCAAAATCAAGGGCTAAGCTGTGGGAGTTGGGAACAGACTGATTTGGTGACAAAGGCACAGAGCAGAGGGAAAAGGTCTGCTTTCTAGTTCTGACTCTATTACTGAACTAAGTGTTGGGAGAAGATAGTACATTAGTGTGGAAAATGTTTCCTTGCTTGTAAAGGGGAGGGAATGAATTAAAAGTATCTAAGTCTCAGGACTGAGTTGCAGGTTAGAATGCCAGGTCTGAGATCCAGTGCATGCACACATTTTTCCTTACTCTTCCTTCCATCTTTAATGGACTTCTTTAGTCCTTAATCTATTCCTCTTTAATCCTTGTACTCCAAACTGTGTCCTCAGAATATGGGATAGATGAAAGCAATAATGATCAAGATAATGATGCTATCAATCTATTAAGAATCTAATTAATTCACTTAATTTAAAGAGTATGAACTACTTTTTATCAAGCACTTAGTATCTGGTAGACACTCAAAAATATTATTTCATTTAATGCTCAAAGTAATCATAAGAAATAGATTTATTTGCTGTTACCCCTATTTTAGAGATGGGAAAACTGAGGCCCAGAGAGGGAGAGTGATTTGTGCAGGGGTAACAGCAAGTAATGCCTGAGTCAGTATGGGCTCTCAGAATTTTTTTTAACCCAAAGCCCATGCTCTTAACCACTATCATACACTTAACAGGAGGAGAAAGGTGGTTAGCAATGATCCACAGATGCAGAATCCAATGGACGTTTCCTTTGTAATCCTAGGCCTCTCAGGTAGTGCTCATATTCGATCATCATTCTCAAACTTAAAATCCTATCCATGGTCTCCTTGGACATATGTCCTCATCTTCTGAGATCCTTAGTTCTATGTGTTAACCTGGCTGGGCCTCAGTGTCCAGATATTTGGTCAAACATTATTCTGGATATTTCTATAAGGGTATTTTGTGAATTAGATTAACATTTAAACTGGTAGACTTTGAGTGAAGCAGATTACCCCCCTCCATCCAATTAGGGTGGGCCTTACCCAATCCATTGAAGGCCTTAATAGAACAAAGGCTGAGAGCCCTCTGAGCAAGAAGGAATTCTGCCAGCAGATGGCCTTTGAACTTGAACTGCAACATCAGGACCCTAGACTGCCAGCTTACCTTGCAGATTTCGGACTTGCCAACCTCCATAATCATGTGAGCCAATCCTTTAAAATAAATCTCTTTCTGTAAGGTACACATCCTACGGGTTCTGTTTCCCTGAAAAATCCTAATTAACACTTTTTCCTTCTTGGACCTTTCCTTTTCCATCTACTTCTAGTCTCCATTCCCCCTTCTGCCCTGACAAGAGAGGCTTCTTCAGTATTGGATGGCAACTTCTTACTCTTTTCTCTTTATGTCTTTTCCCTCCGAGGAGACAACTATTCTCACAACTTCACGATGGATATGTGTTAATCTGGAATCTGGGTGCCTAGCTCTGACTGCTTTATTTACCCCAAGTTTGGAGCTGCCTGGATCTTTACAAGAGGGTGTCACCAAGCAGCATCTAATCATTCAACTCCCACATCACTAGGCTGTCCTCCTAGTTACAGATTCTTTTAACCACCCAGACTTAAACCTAGAGTTTCTTTCTTTTCTTTTTTTTTTTAAGATTTGTTTATTTATTTGAGGGAGAGAGAGCGAGCAAGAGAGAGCATGAGCGAGGGGAGAGGCAGATGGAGAGGCAGACTTCCCTGCTGAGCAGGGAGCCCAATGTGGGGCTCGATCCCAGGACCCTGGGATCATGACCTGAACTGAAGGCAGATGCTTAACCGACTGAGCCACCCAGGCATCCCAAACCTAGAGTTTCTTAACTTCTCCTTCTCCCCTGTTCAGATTGCTCTTCCTTGGAACCACCTTTCATCTTGCTATGGTCTGAATGTTTGTGTTCCACAAAATTCATATGTTGAAATCCTACCCCCCAAAGGTGATAGATGATATTAGCAGGTGAGGACTTTGGGAGGTGCTTAGGTCATGAGGATTGGGTCCTCATGGCTGAAGTCAGTGCTCTTATAAAAGAGATCCCACAGAGCTTCCAAGCCCTTATACCCCACAAGATACAGTGCGAGGTCTGTGACCTGGAAGAGGGCCTTTCCTAGAACCCAACCTCGCTGGCATCCTGACCTTGGACTTCCAGCCCCCAGAACTGTGAGCAATAAATGTCTGTTGTTGATAAGCCACCCAGTCTGTGATATTTCATTATAGCAGGCTGAATGCACTGAGACACATCTCTTCTTGCCTTTGCATGTTTATGGCTGGCACCACCTGGCCCAGGCCTGTTTGTCTCCCACCTGGACCATCTCCCCAGCTTCAGATCTATCTCTTCCAGAGCACCTTACACAGAAATGGAAGATTAGCTTTCCTAGAGCACCATTTTCTTTGTCTCTCTTATCCTGGTTTGGCAGGATGGGGAAGCTAGCCCTGTCTCAAACCAGTGCTAAAACTAGATCTCAAGTTAATCCTTTTTTTGAGAATAAGGCCCAACTCTGCTTCTCGCCATATGCTCCCAAACCACTGGAAAAGCAACGCCACAAAGAACCTCACACTCAGTCAGAAGCTCCTTTGGGACCAACTGTCTCTTTAAGAGCTGCAAACATCCAGCAACTCCAAGGGGACCTTAGATGGGATTGGACGTGGCCTTCTAGGGAGGGATACACCAGGATCCAGCACTAAAACCCCATGTGAGTCTTCCTGCACATCAGGGCTGTCTCCTGCCATCAGTCTTCGCCAGGTCAGGTGATGCTTATTCCCCTGGAGGCTGAACTCAGATGGAGATGTCAGAGAGGAGTCAGAATTGGAGAAGCAGGTCCAGAGAAAGGAAAAAAATCTCTTTGTTTCTGAATGTTACTGTTAACTCAGAAGTTCATTGGGCTCATAAAGACCAATAAGCACTGGGGCAGTGGTTTATCAAAATAACTTACCTACGAAGTATCCATATTAGAAGGCAAGCTATTGTTCTGCTGTGGGGGATAATGTGATATTTTTTATTGTCTTTTAGGGATGATACAAGTGCTCTGACAGCACTTTGAGCGGAAGACTTTTTACCAAATTGGGCCAAAGTTATGTAATAATAGTAACAATGGCAGCTATTATTTATAGAGTACTTAGTGGTGCCACATCCTGTGCTAAGTGTTCTGCATATATGGACTCATTTAATCCTCACAATAAAATCATGAATTATAAACCATTATTATTTCCCTCTTACAGATGTGGAAACTGAGGCATAGAGAGGTTCACCCAAGGGGACAGCTAATAAGTAGCAGAGTCAAGATTTGAATAGGCAGTCTGGCTCCATAGCTCATAGACATAGAGAAGGAAGGGGATCTGACTGATTCCTATATCTGGTGGGTGGGCATTCACTCTAATTAGTGCCTAATTAGATGCTGGCCATTTGGAAGGGTTTTATTGTAACTAAGGAAGCCATAATTTCTCTGCAGTGGGAACCTAAATTTGAGACTCCTGATAAGTGACTGAAAACTTCCTAAGATAGCAGAGGGCTCTCAAATTTGGAGTGAAATTAGGTCAAGACAAAAATTTAATATATTCCTGATGGCTGATGGGTTGTCTGGGGTGTGGGCCCTCAAGGCTGCTCCCAGTCAGGTCATAGGGCAAGAAGGAGAGTAGTAAGAATAATTGAAGATGGAAGAAATTTTCAAAATCTACTTGCTGGAATCAGGAAGGATTTCTTTTCAATGATGTTGATTGCTTGAGGGCAGATAGAAAGAGCAGAGGCTTCATGAATGCTGAGTCTAAATTCTCTCGGTGTACAGATAAATTTAATGGCTGTTCTGTGTCACATTGATGAAGAGAAGACCCTGGAGCTGTCCAAAGGGAGTGACACACTATTGACAAATCTTCTGCACTTCCCATGGCACTGGGGAGCTACAGGGGCTGTGACTCAAAGGCTTCCCATCTGGATGGAGCTGATGTGTCTGGAACCTTCTGCATTGTAACCTGTGCTGGCCCTGGGCCACACTAACCTTAAGAAGAACATTCAAAAAGTGTAGCCATTAGAAGGATAACAGAAACCATGTTCGGCAATGAGTTCTCAGACAGGGAGACCCCAAGTTTCTCTCTTCCCTGACAGAGTTCCTGGTGGCTTCTGGGTTCTACTTGGCACGGTTTAGGTCCTCCTGCTGCCACCAACGCATAGCTTGGCTCTCTGTGGCTGTGGAGTCCCATTCCAGCCTCTAGGGAAGGCAAAGTCTCCCCTGCCAGCCCTACAGCTTGGGTTTGACTGGCTTGAGGACCACCGATAGGGCTTAAAGAGTGGGTAGGATTTGGGGGAGGAGAAGGAAAGAAGTCACAAATTCTGTTTTCTAGGGGATTATCCTTCTTTTGCAATATTTTCCTTAGTGACACTTTTGAGCTCCCTTCTTCCTGCTGTCATCTTCCTCTTCTTCATTGGATTAATTTCAGAGAAAGCTCCTCTGACTTTCTTTCCAGACGCTGTGGGCCTGGGGCCGCCTCTTGCTTGGAAGGCAGGCCCCCTGCTCACATATAGCACGCAGGGATGACAGTGGGGCGGAAGACGAGAGGAAAACATGAACAGGTCTGGACCAGCTGTCCGAGGCCTGAAAGAGAAATACCCTCTTTTCCTGTGTGTCTTGTGCTTCTCACCGGCAGAGCAGCCAGAATTTTTTTTTAATTTTTTTATTGTTATGTTAATCACCATATATTACATCATTAGTTTTAGATGTAGTGTTCCATGATTCACTGTTTGTGCACAACACCCAGTGCTCCATGCAGTACGTGCCCTCTTTAATACCCATCACCAGGCTAACCCATCCTCCCACCCCCCTCCCCTCTAGAACCCTCAGTTTGTTTTTCAGAGTCCATCGTCTCTCATGGCTCGTCTCCCCTTCCGATTTCCCCCCCTTCATTCTTCCCCTCCTGCTATCTTCTTTTTTTTTTTTCTTAACATATATTGCATTATTTGTTTCAGAGGTACAGATCTGAGATTCAACAGTCTTGCACAATTCACAGCGCTTACCAGAGCACATACCCTCCCCAGTGTCTATCACCCAGTCACCCCATCCCTCCCACCCCCCACCACTCCAGCAACCCTCAGTTTGTTTCCTGAGATTAAGAATTCCTCATATCAGTGAGGTCATAGGATACATGTCTTTCTCTTTTTGACTTATTTCAGAGCAGCCAGAATTTGAGGCTTCAATCGGAATATAAGTCTTGGGGAAGAAGCCAGCAGGGTCATCTGACCTGCTCCCAGGCTGGCTCACCAGCTGAGGACCAGGTCAGGCCAAATGCCCAGGGCTGCCACATATGTTGGGCGTTTTGTGGGAAGAACAAGTTGTAATTGGATGCCATCCCTGTTAGACAGTTTTGGGTAGAAATGAACGAGGCTGTTCACCTCCAGGAGAGAAGCGGTGAGCAACGAGTGTCCACACACCTTATCCTTGGACCTTTACCCACTGTATCCTCTTACATCCTTGGGAGGACAGCCTTATCCTCTTTCATGCAGCCTTCCCAGGACAAGTGGCAGGGGGGGTCTCAAATCTCTGCTTGGATGTTTGACACCATTCAAGAAGCAATCTCATTAAAAGAAAGGGCTGAGAAACTCATTTGAGTATTTTCTGATTATAATTTAACATTATCTTGAGTAGAAAATCGCAGGATTTTGTTGAAAAGCCCGTTTTTGACTGATGTGTGTCTCTTCTAGTTCTGAACATTTCAGTCACTGTCTTATAAAAAGAATTTTATTGATTTGAGGCTTGGCAAAGAGAAATGATCTACTTTTCAAAAATGGCCATATAGAGTATGTGACTTTTTTGCCCCCAGAAGTCCTTTGCATCTTCTTTTATGTCTAAAATCTCATGATGATATGCCTTGGTCTTTTCCATTTATTATGCTGAGTGCTTGGTGGGGCCTTTAATCTGAGAAATGGTATCCCATAGGAAAAATGCCTCAGACATTTTCTTCTATTACACTTCTTTGTTAACTTTGTCCCCCTCTGTTTACTCTGTTTTGTCTTTCTGGAGCTCTAGTATTTGGATGTTGAATTTCCTGGACTAAACATCTAACTTTTTAAAAAATCTTTTCTCCCATGATTTTTCTCTCTCAATTTGCTAGTTAATTTTTAAAAATGTAAAGCAAACCCAAGCTTATATAAAAGTTGTGGATAGGGGCACCTGGGTGGCTCAGTTGGTTAAGCTTAAGCGTCTGCCTTCGGCTCAGGTCATGATTCCAGGAAAAGCCACAAGCCCCATGCATAGGACTCCCTACTCAGCGGGAAGCCTGCTTCTCCCTCTCCTTCTGCCCCTCCCCCTGCTTGTGCACATGCACGCTCTCTCTCTCAAATAAATAAATAAAATCTTTTTTTAAAAAGTTGTGGATATAGCAGAAAGAAATTTTTTTCCTAAGCCATTCGAAAGCAAACTATGGACATGATAATTCCATGATGTCCAAATGCTTTAGTGGGTATTTCCTACAAACAAGGTCATTCTCCTACATAACACAACATCAAACTCAGAAAAATTAACATTGCTACATTATTACCATCTAATTTTCAAACCCCAGTCACGTTTTTCCAGTTTCCTTAAGAAGACCCTTTATAACAAAAAGATCCAGCTTGGATTCGCATGTTACATTTATTTGTTTCTCTTTAGTCTCTTAATCTAGAACAATTTCTCAGTCTTTGCTTTGTAACCTTGATACTTTTGAAGAGTACAGGTCAGTTACTTTGTAGACTTTCCCTCAACTTGGGTTTGTCTGATGTCTCCTCTTGATTAGAGTCAAGTCATGCATCTTTGATAGGAATATCCCAGAAGGGGTACTATGTGCTTCTTATTGTATCCAGTGCATGATTTTGACTTGTCCTATTACTGGTGATGTTCTCTTTGATCATTTGATGAAGGAGATATCTTCCAGGCTTCTCTATAAAGCTTACTTTTTGCCTTTGTAACTAATAAGTATTTTATGGGAAGGAATTTTGAACCTATGTAAATATTCTGTAAACCATGTAAATAGTATAAGTAGAAACTATAAAGAAAAATAGCTATTAGGAAGAAACGCTTGGCAGCTTGTTTAAGGTACTTATCTATTTTTGCATATTTGTTCCATGTGAAGGTATATGAAAGAATATTTACAACTTCGTGGAATTGAGAACACTGGGGAGTTGTATTGTGCTTCTCCATTCTTCGTGTTGGAAGCAGACTTTAGTATATGTCCATCTTAAACTAAAATTTGAGTCTCTATTTTTTAAACAACTATAGAATATAAGTGTGTGTATGTGCATATGTGTCCATAAATTTATTTTCTAGCTCTGTCTGCTGAGAGGGTCTAGAAGAGATGCACCCCAATAGCAACAAGCACATCTAGGGGCAACCTGATTTTGATATGTCATTCTCTAGTAAAAGCAGCTAGCATTCCTTAGAGAAATAGGTCATTCTAGGCTAGGTTAGGAAAAGCACAGGATGAGCCTGGAATATCTTATGGTTTCAGAAAGTCAGAAAGTACTTGGGATGCCTGGGTGGCTCAGTCAGTTAAGCATCTGACTCTTAGTTTTCTGCTCAGGTCATGGTATCTCAGGGTCATGAAATCAAGCCCCCCATCAGGCTCCGTGCTCAGCGGGAAGTCTGCTTCTCTCCCTCTCTCTCCCTCTCCCTCGGCCCTTCCCCCTGCTCACACTCTCTTGCTCTCTAAAATAAATAAATCTTTAACAAAAAAAGTAATAAAGTACTCAAAAAATGGTGGGGACATATTGAAAGGATGGAAGAGCCAACTGACAAAAGCTTTCACTGGCCAAATCTGAGAGAATTTGAGCAACAAAATAAATAATGAGAGTAGAATAAGATAAGATAGAAGATGGTAGCTACACTTGTGGTGAGCATAGTATAACATATAAACTTGTTGAATCACTGTGTTGTACACCTGAAATTAATGTAACATTATGTGGCAACTATACTTCAAGTAAAAAAAAAGGATAGAATAGAATAAGATAAATATCCATGAGTCTATACTAATATAAATAAATGCTTTAGTAGATATATAAATGATTGGGGAAGAAGATAAAGCTCTAACTATAGAATTTTAATTAAAAATCTAGAAGTAATGATGGAAATTTTAAAAAATCACCATTTGGCAAAGGCCACAGTAATCATTGTTACAGGCAGGAGCATCAGTGGATGATAAAATTAGTAGGTCAAAGTGTATTGGGAAACAGGATATTTTATTCCCCACTTATAGTTATTAATTAGAAAAGTAACAATAGGGGCACCTGGGTGGCTCAGTCCATTAAGCATCTGCCTTCGGCTCAGATCATGATCCCAGCGTCCTGGGATGGGGCCCCACATCGGGCTCCCTGCTCAAGTGGAGAGTCTGCTTCTCCTTCTCCCCTCTGCTCGTGCTCTCTCTTGCTCTTTCTCTCTCTCTCAAATAAATAAAATCTTAAAAAAAAAAAGAAAATGTAACAGTAGAGTGGAGAAGCCTAGCAGACACCACCCTAACCAAGTGATCAAAGTTAACATAGCCAGTAATGAGATATACCGATATCATATGTTTCCTGATATGATGCACTTAGAATAAACATTCTGGAAGGTAGCTGAGCAGTCCTCTTCAAAAGTGTCAAAGTCATTCAAAACAAAGAAATAATGGTCATTTGTCCTAAATTGTAGGAGGAGTCTCAGACACATGACAACTAAGTGCAATGCGTGGCCCTGGGTTAGATCCCAGACCAGAGAAGAAAAGTTGGTGATGCTTGAATAAGCCTTCTACATTAATTAATAGTATGGTACTGATGTTCATTTCCTGATTTTGATCTTTGTACTATACTTAGGTAAAACATTAAAATTTGGGAAAGGTGAGTGAAGAATCTATGGTAACCATATACTGTATTTTCAATTTTGGGGGAAGTCAGATTATTTCAAAATGAAAAGCTTAAAAATTTTTAGTAAAATAAGGAAGTCAGAGGCTGTGCCTTTCTGTTAGGCAGCCCTGAAATGTCATCACAGATAAGTCTTTCTCTGGTGTTGTTCATTTTCTCCCAAGAACCTGTCTGCCAGCCTTCGGAGAGAGGTGGACATAGGGCTCAGAGCCCCACTGTCCAGTATGTAGACATTCATCCATTTAGTACTTTACCCTTTATTGAACTTGGTGTCTCCAGCTCTGGAAACGTTTCAGCTCAGTTTCTCCAGGGAATATGCCCCTTGTCTCCCATGGGAGGTAGAGGAATGCTGACCGTTTGATTGCATGGTGTGGGAAAGGACAGGGCTACCATGTAGATGCTCCTCGTGAAGGCTTTTTACCCATCAGGTTGTTTCCAGACCCACTCCCCATCCCTGCCTTTAGAGGTACCCGGTGCCTTCAAAGCCAAGCCTTGTAGGGGCTCCACGGCACACATCTGCTTGCTTGTCATCAGCCATCCCTCTGAAGGCAGCTGGGTTCAAACTTTCTCTGATCTGCAGGCTTTATTCAACCATTCACTTTCCTTTGTCTTGTTTCCTGTTGTCTTGTCATCCATTCTCTTTGTCCATGTGATTTCTTCCTTTACATTTCTTTTTTTTTTTTAAGATTTTATTTTTAAGTAATGTCTACACCCAAGGTGGGGCTCAAACTCATGACCCTGAGATCAAGAATCCCATGCTCCACCGAGTGAGCCAAGCAGGTGCCCCTCCTTTACGTTTCTGTACTGTCATTTTTGAGATAGTTCCATGGGAGGCAAAGATAAATACATGCTTTCAATATCCAGGCTTTAGTGGAAGTCCTCCCAGTATTTTGTACCATTTCTCTGAGCAGGTTTAACTGCTCCTATGCAAAAAGCATTTGGGCCAACACCGTGACCTGCAGAACTCCTGAGATGTATATGAAGGTCAGGTGCTTCTTCAGGAGCCTTGCAACCCTGAGAGGCTGGCATTTCCAAAGGACCTCCATTCACTTGACAGACCAGTGTTTTAATTTCAGCAAATAGTGTGTGAAATATTCAGATGAAAGACCCCAAGGAGTGTTGTGGAGGTCACTTTTCTTCTGAGGGCTTGGCACACATCAGGTCCCTTGTCTGAGACTTGAGGGGCAGCCACCCTGGGCAGGGAGGGCATGAGAGGTGGAGAGGGAAGGTAGCCTGACAAAGAGCATGCGCTTTGGAGCCAGGTTCAAATCCCCCTTCAGTCGTTTGCTTGCTGCGTATTCTCGAGTAGGTTATTTATCCCCTAATATTTTCAAGTTATTCACATATAAAATGAATATAATAATGCTCATCTCATTGGCTCCTGTGAGGATTTAATAATATATATAAAACATAAATGATACCTAATTTGATTACTGTACCCTATTCAAATGGCTTATCTCCTGGGCTCCCAGTGATGACAGAAGCAGACAGTGAGAAAAAAATAGCCTTGTGCTCGTTAGAGAGGTGACCCAGATTTATCTGTCCACCCGAACTGAGTGGGAAAGCCTGGGCCCGGTGCTGCACTCACCTAGATACACGGATTTGGTTTTGATGTCTGAGGCTCTCGAGCTGCAGGAGTCCCCTTCCCTCTCTGTCCTCTCACCTACAAGAGCTGCTGCTGTCTCCTTAGCAAACCAGAGACCTGTTGGGTCAGGCTTCTTGCCAACAAGTTCCATTTTTGTTCTCCTTTGGAGTCTCTTCAGCAAAGAGGATCCTTGCCTTGTTCCTTTGGAGGTTGAAACTCAGGAGTATCTTTGGTGCAAAGCGCTGACGCCTGACCTCAGGCCTTCCCAATACTCCAGAGGGGAAGTCATGCCTGAAGGTAGCAGCTGCCTCCGAGTAGGGCCACTAGACACAGAGGAATGCTGTCCAGGCTTTGGAGACTGGAATGCTGTCCAGTCTCTCTTGCTCTCTCTTTTTCATTTCCTTCTCGTGTAGTTCATAGGTGGGGCTCATGGGCTGCACCTTGCTTCCCTAGCTGGTGGCTGGCAGGGGGTTCTTCTGGATCACACAGAGGTCAGGAATTGGTGGGAATCACTTTTGAACTTCAGTGGGTTCCCTCCAGGGAAGTTATAAAAGCCCATCTCAGTGCTGCCAAGAGAGTTGCTGTTACAACAATAAGAAAGAGCAGCTGTTGCCTCCAGGACTGTTGTTCCAGAAACTCATAACAGCACGAGCCTTGATTTTAATATTGTTTTATAGAGGGGCTTGGAGAAGACATTCTGAGCTGGCAAATGTTTGTAATCATAATGGGGTGTGTGTGCCCCAAGGAGGCCTGCAGAAACCAAGGGGAAAGCTGAGAATGACCCAAAGCCTTGCAATTCCTTTGTCATAAAAGACATTTGACAGAGAGCAGAGGGCAAAGTAGGGAAGGAGAAGTGATGGTTGTTGTCTTAGAAAGCAGAATGGAGTCCAAATTAAGTGTTTTTTTTTTTTTGAGAGCATATAGTGGGGACTAAGATTGTTTCTACTCATATACAGGCAAATATTTTAAAACATATGATCTCTGTAACCCATGGGTAAAACTTCTGCAAGGAAACTGTGGCCTATGCCCTGCATCTGGGCGACTAGCAAAATTTCCCCTCTTGTGAGTTTTGCTTTTTAAATGATAACTGGAAAATTGTGGAGCCCTTGAAGCAGTGTTTTTCAGGCCATAGAAGTTGATAGCATGAGCAAAGGATCCTTGTGCAGGCTTTGTAGTGCAAACATGTCTTGTCCTGGTTTCTTCACCAATACCAGCTACTGGGTGGGGGCCATTCAGTGGTTCAGTGCGTTTAGGAAAGAACCCAATCCTCTTGCTCTTGGATGAATTTGAAAAATCAACAATTAGAGAAACATCTGGGGAGGTCAGACCGATCTGTCTTCACTGACTGTAACATTAGCCAGGCTCCAAAGGAGATGACTCTATAAGCAAATAGAATTTAAGAGGCAGGATATTATTTTTTTAAGGAGGCCAACTGGCAGCCCACACAGGCTTCATGAAGTAGGCGCTAGTCATACATCTTAGTCCAGCATCTGAGTCCTTAGCCTTGTGATGTGGGACCTCCCTTGCCTCAGTGCATGCAGGTTTGTGCTAGCTCTGGAGTACGGAGGGACACTTTCCAAACTCATGAGACACTGATTTAGAGATGCATTAATGCAGGACTCCTACTAACTGGATATTCATGTCCATTTACCTTCCTTCCTTCCCAGTGTCTTTCCTGGAGATCCTAAAGTTCCTTGCAAAACTGAAAGTGAAGGAAAGGTTACCTCGTCTCATAGGACCAGCTCTGCTAGAATCTGAAGAGTTGTCCCAATTGTCCAGGGAAAAGACACTTTTCTAGCAACCAAAAACCATAAATTGGTCACTCTTGGTTAGACTCATTTTTATTTTTAAAAAATGTTTTATTTGAGTGTGGTTGACACACAATGTTACATTACTTTTAAGTGTACAACATACTGATTCAACATCTCTATACGCTATGCTGTGCTCACCGCAAGTGTAGCTGCCATCTGTCACCATCTAACACTATTGCACTATCATTGACTATATTCCCCATGCTGTGTCTTTCCTTCCCGTAGAATTATTTTTAAAACCCTGACCAGGACTTTTTAATTTATATCCAATATCTCTAGATTCCAAGGAGAGCTTTCCATTGCATTTGTCATTAGCATGTTACAATTTTCAAAATTATAGTTTATCTCAATAAGCTAAAGTCCGTTGACTAGTTTCGGGTGGCAATGCGGAAGACTCCTGGGGTCTGGATCTGGAAGGCACTCCAGTCTTATCTATGATATGTTTGCTAAGCATCTCTGAAGTGGATGACTTATAGGGGATGAGTAACTAGGGGGGAATAATCCCATTCATTGCATATTGATTTTTGTCACTTTCAGTTTTCAGAGATGTCATTTTCTGACCTTGTTTCTAAATCCTAGTGCTAACTTCAGGGACTTTTTGGACTATTCAGAAGAAATATTTTTGGCTCAGGTCATATTTCTCAGGTCATCAGGAACACAATTTGCTCTAATTCTACTTAGTCGAGCTGCATATGTACAAAATCAATAAGAAGAAATACAACAATTTCATGGCCTGCCCCTTTCAGCTTGATTCACAGAAGTGCAGTCTCTCAGGATTCTTCTTTCTGACTTAAAGTGGGGGCTGGGGGGTTCTTTGGGATAGCTCATAAACCAGTCTGTCCTCCAGATGTGCTCATGGCAAAGTGTCAGACCGTCCCCCAGGAATCAGGGGCCTGAGGCCATGTGACTGCCAGGACTTGGCCACTGCCCACGCACTTCTATCTGGACACTCCACGGCCTCTCTGAGAAGCTCCTCTGGGTCTGTTCTGTGGACAGATAGTGGCCAGCCACTGAGATGGACTAGGGGCTGATGAAAGTGTTGTAAATGTCCCTGGAAACAGTAGGCTTTGCCATCTCACAAAGAGTGTGTTGAGATGAATATGTGTGATGAGGAGAACATGGAGAGGCAGGAAAGGAAGCCTCCACTCCACCTTCTTCAGGCCCTCCCCTTATGAGGGTTGTGCTTGCCTCTGATATATTTGGGAAAATCTTTCAATTTTTTGGAGAAAGCCCAAGAACTTTGACCTTAAGCCCCATGTAAGAATTTGATCCAGGATATTGGAAAACCTTTAAAGAAAAGCTTCATTTTCAAAGCCCTTACTGCTTTTCTGCATCGTTAAAGGTTGAGATCAAAACTCACTTTGATTCTTTTGTTTAGGGAAAAATCATTCTGTGGGAACTTTAAAAAGAGAAAAACTTTATTTTTTTTTTTTTAACAGTTTTAGATTTACCTGTCTCCTTGGACTCCTCTTGGCTATGACCATTTGTCAGCTTCTCCTTGGTTTTGAGGACCTTGGCATTTTTTGAGGAGTATTGGTCAGACATTTTGGAGAATGCCCCTCTCCTGGAAATCTGTCTGATGTTTTTCTCATGTTGAGGCTGGGGTTGTGAGTTTTGAGGAGGAAGAGCATGGTGGCAAAATGTCTTTTTATCACATCATATCAAGGTTACATCCTACTAATGTGATTTATGATTTATGTTGCTGTTGACCTTGACCACCAGACTGAGATGAGCTTGTCAGCTTCTCCACTGTGAAGCTATTCTTTTTCCCTCTTTCCCTTTTTGCAAGGAGACCACTGTGCACAGCCACACTTCCCAAATGAGTAGTTATGCCCTCCCTCTCTCAGGGCAGAGAATCTACATAAATTATTTGGAATTCTTCTGCACAAGACATTTATTTTGTCTCCTCTCCCCACCATTTATTAATTTATTCAATAATTTATTTATATTAGCAATGGCTCATAGACATTTATTTAATATTTAGATTATAATACAACACTGCTTTATTCATTTTGTAGCTCAAATTGTCTTCCCAGTATTGGCCATTGGGAATTCTGTGCTCCTTTGACATACCCATTAATGTGGGTTACTTTATTTTAATTTTTTTTAGTCCTTTCTTTTTTTAAAGAAAGATTTTACTTATTTCTTTATTTGAGCTCCCTGCTGAGCCGGGAGCCCAACGGGGGACTTGATCCCAGGACTCTGGGATCATGACCTGAGCCGAAGGCAGTGACTTAACCAACTGAGCCACTCAGGCGCCCAGTCCTTTCTTACTCTATGGCATTAGAAGATCTCTAGGCTCATTTCGTATATTTCACACCCTAGTCCTAGAATCAGCCATTTCTTCAAGGAAACCTGGTTCATTTTATTGGAGAATGGTATTAGAAATAAAGATCTGGGGGGCGCCTGGGTGGCTCAGTCGACTGGGCATCTGACTCTTGATTTTGGCTCAGGTCATGATCTCAGGGTTGTGGGATAGAGCCCTGCACTGGGCTCTGTGCTCAGCATGGAGTCTGCTTGTCCTCCCTCTGCTCCTCCCTGGCACCCTCTCTCTCTCTCAGATAAATAAATGAATAAATGAATAAATGAATAAATATCTGGGCACGAGGTGTGCTCCTTGCTACTGGGATGTCTTTTCTTCTAGTCCCCCTCAGCTGACAAAACAAAGAAATATGTGTGCGTATATTAACCTGTGTGTATACACATACCTATAAATATTCTATATGCCACCATCTGTGTCTATATTAAGCTAAACATGAGTTCATACTGATGCCTCAAACTCTAATCCATTACCATATGGATTATTCTAGCTTCCTCCCTTTGCCTATCTGTAAATTTCCACTCCAACAGCGAGAAACCTGGTTCTGCAGGAACTCTTTTATGCGGATAAACAATGTTAACATTTTGGTGAAATTTGGGTGCGCCTGGGTGGCTCAGTCATTAAGCGTCTGCCTTCGGCTCAGGTCATGATCCCAGGGTCCTGGGATCGAGCCCCGCATCAGGCTCCCTGCTCTGCAGGAAGCCTGCTTCTCCCTGCTTGTGTTCCCTCTCTCACTGTGTCTCTCTCTGTCAAATAAATAAATAAAATCTTTAAAAAAAAAAGAAACATTTTGGTGAAATTTTTTCAAACATCTCTTTGTCTTGCTCCGTGTTCTTGCCTTTCTGCTAATATTTTTCTAAATATAGATATGTATATATATGAATATGTATATGTATATATGAATATGTATAATATATTTTTAATTTTCACATATATGGTACTTACCTTACATGTTGCCCCATAACGTGCTTTTTCCTACTTAACTACATTTCAGCAATAACTTTTCAAGTTAATAAATTCTGATGTACATTTTTGTTTTTAAAAATATGTATTCCATAAATTAACTAATCCCTTATTCATGAATGCTTTGGCTGTTCCCAGTTTTGTCACTATTACAAACAATGCCACAGTGCAAAATCCTTCTGCACATTATCTCTGTAGACAATATTCCTAGAAATAGAATTTATTCTAAGATAGGAGTCTTTAAATTTTTCAGAGCACTTCCAGGAACATACAACTTTATTTACACTGAACTTCCAGGAGTCAGCCCCAGTGTGATGGTTGATTTGGGGGCTGCTCGGTGGGGGTCATGTCTGTTTTCACCTTCACAGCAGAACAGATGCCTTCTGTCCTGCTGGCTGCCCTTCAGTCAGAGCCTGGGATCTCTCTAATGTCAGGGTGTGGGGCTTGAACTTGATAGTTCTCTGGCCTAGTCTGACCTTACCCAGGGGCCAACTGATGAAATCTGTGACCCTCGGTTTCCCCTCTCCCCCCATGCTCCTCTACTCCAGCATACTCCAGCATTTCTGTAGATTGCACCCTGTCCTAATTGGCCATGAAACCTCTGAGTACTACGTCAGCCCCTGCTTGATTCCCAGAGCACCATTATCATATATCTTTACATATCTGGGATGGGCGACTCAATTTGCAGATCAAGCAAAAAAGAATAGAAATTAGATTAAATCTTCATTCAAAACTTGAAACTAAACCAGGGCAAAACCTCCTCGAAAGTGCCAGGGAAAGGCTTTGTCTGACATCCTGCGGTGCTGATTATCTCTGCCCTGGTGTCTAAGCGGCTTGCTGCTCGCTGAAAAGAGCACAGAGACCTTTCTTAGAGGTATTTTCATTAAAGAAATTCTCAAGGATTAGAAGTCTTCCATGAAATGGCAAAATGACAGGTACTGGGGCCTGGGACCCCTCCTGAACTCATACTATGTGGGTGGACATATACTTCCCTCGGGCATTTGTTGTGAGGATTAGAGAAGATAACTTGGTGCATTTGGCATAGAGTAGGTATTCAGTAAATAATAACAACTAAAAATAGCTAATAAATATTATTGAGGGCTTATTATGCACCAGAGACTATTCTAAGCATTTTACATGTGCTAACTGATTTTATCCCCATGACAATGCTGTGAAAAAATCCCACCACAAATTTGGGGGGATTTTTCCCCCCAAATTTTATAGATGAGGAAAATGAGACATGAAAAGATAAAGCAATCTGCCCAAGGTCACACAGACAGTAAGGGAAAGGGCGAGGATTTAAGATTAGCCACCATCCCCAGAGTTTCGGTCTCCTTCCCAGTCCGCTGGCTCTCAGGAAACAACGGTCCCTAGTGGAATGAACGCTGCCTTTGGAATCCGTGGCAGACACTGCTAGATGCCTCCTCAATATGCATTCTCCCCTACTTCTTTACTCACTGAGCCCCAATATTTTTTGCAGGATGGTAATATGCCCAATTAAAAACAAACACCTCCACAGACTTTCTGGCAGGTAGAGTGGGCATGTGGCATAGTCTGAGATGTAAGCCAAAAGGACAGACCTGGCTGGCGCTCACGTTTCCATCTTGTCCCTTCCCCCTGCTTGTAATGCCTGGAAGTTCAGGAACCTTCTCATGAGCAAAAGGGTGAAAGCCATATGGCAAGGATGGAGAAGCAGAAAGACAGAGGGATCCTGGGATGTCAACAGCATTGCAAAACCGTCCAGAAGTCCTGGAGGGCTTACATCTGACCCTTCTGGGAAAGAGTAATTATCCCCCTTTTACTGAAGCCACTCTAAGCCTGGTTTCTCTTACCTACAGCCCATAGCAATCATAACTGATAGAGAATCCCAGCTGTACTAGTAGGTCCCTCAAGTGAGTGTGATGTATATGCATGTCTGTGTTCTACCTCATTAAGCTCTGAGCCTCAGTTTATTTATTTGCTCTTATTCTTCAAGTTACATCTCATAATATCTGGAGAAGCAGGCGCACAGCCGTTACCAACATCAAAGGAAGGAGGAGAATGCGAGGAAGAGAGGACCGAGGGAGAGAAGGAGGAAGAGAGGAAGGGAAGGAGCGAGGCAAGGAGGAGAGAGGGAGGGAGGAGAGAGATAGGGAAGAACTTTCTCCCAGCTGGTCATGAACACCATAGCAAGATGTGACACAAAATAGGACTTGTCTCTTCTTGGGCCACACAGAGTCAGCCTCTATGATGCCTAGGAGTTTTGTGTTTTGCTGGCCTTGTCTTTACTTCCTTTTCTCTAGCCCCTTTCCTTCTCCCAGTCTCTGTTTTATCTTGCCGATGCTCCCTGTGGTCAAGCCAAGGAGGCCCTCAATTCTGATTCTATCTTACCAGGGCAAAAGGGGTACCCTACAGTTTTCTATGTGGGGTCGGCTCAGTGGGGTTCTGAGACTTGGTAAAATTGACAGTAGTAAGAGCATGGATACAGCGGCTAGATGACATGGGTTCAAATCCCACTCTGTCACTTACCAGCTGTGTGACTCAGGAGAAGTTACTTAGCCTCTCTGTACCATAGATTACTTATCTCTAAAATGAAGATAATAACAAGACCTATTTCATAGAGTTTTTGTGAGCTTGTATGTAAAACATTCAGAATAGTTGTTCTCAACTGGGGACAATTTTGCCCCCACCTTCACCCCTGAAGGGCATTTGGCGGTGTCTGGAGACATTTTTGGTGGTCACAACTGGAGGGGGGGTATTACTGGCATTTATCTAGTGGGTAGAGTTCAAGGATGCTGCTGAACATCCTACAATGCACAGGACAGCCCCCCCACACAAAGAATTATCCATCCCAAATGTCAATAGTGACATGGTTGAGAAATCCTGACTTAAGACAATGCCTTGCTTATGATAAGTGCTACATAAGTTGGTGTGACTTTCATGTTTTATGCTAAAGATTCCTTTTCCACTCAGAGTGAAGATAGAAGAGAATAAAAGGGGGAAAGGGGACCAACAGCTCTGCTCTGCCATGTATATGAGGGTTATAATGATGAGAACTTTTAAAAAGGGTCTTTAAAAAGTCTAATGCCGTGCCTGGCATGTAGTAGGTGCTCAGGAAACACGAGACGTTAGGACTACCCCACCTTTGTCACTGATCACAGGGAGGGTTATTCATCTTTTTGTGAGCTGGAACTGCTTTGTATTTTCCTGAAGCCTTTTGATAACAGAATAAGAGTATGTGTGGGTGGGGGCATGGAGTTAAGCATGGGGAGGGATGGAGTCCTTCTCCACAGAGAATGCTGCCGTTCAAGGAAGGGGAGTTGGCGGGCTTGGTCTTGGGTGGATTGTGGGGGTGGGGGTGGATGTTAGGACTGAAGCATCCTGTGGCAAACCATTCAGAGCAGAGGTCAGCAAACTGTTTCTGTAAAAGGCCACATAGTAAATAGATTAATCTTTGTGAGCCAAGAAGCAAAATCAAGAATATTATGTAGGTAATCATGTAAAAAGAGGAAAGGCAAATTCCCATAATCTCTTAAGAAAATAAAAAATCTTACTTATGTACTCCAATTTGAATTTGATATAATTTTCATATCATGAAACATTATTCTTCTTTTGATTTTTTTTCAGGCATTTAAAAATGCAAAATCCAGGCGCTCATGAGTGGCTCAGTAGGTTAAGTGTCTGCCTTCGGCTCAGGTCATGATCCCGGGGTCCTGGGATCGAGTCCCGAATCGGGCTCCTTGCTCAGCAGCAGGGAGTCTGCTTCTCCCTCTGCCTCTGCTGCTCGCTCTGCTTGTGCTCTCTCTCTCTCTCTCTCTCTATCAAATAAATAAAATCTTTATAAAAAATGTGAAATCCAATCTTCACTCCTGGGCCATACCAAAACAGGAAGTGGACTGGATTTGGTCTGTGAGCCATGGTTTGTCCAGCCCCTGGCTTGGAGCATCATCACCACAGCCTGCGACTGTTCTCGCCCTGAACCCGTAGCCTGGTTCTCTGTCACCAGTTCTGGTTGTTCCCTGTCCAGTTCCCCAGGAGCAGACATCGCAAAATAGCCTGTCATTGCCTAGGGCACTGGACTGGGCACACAAATGGGCGAAGTGTCTGTCCCTGCCCTGGCATTGCTCACCACTGCGGGGAGATGGCCACGAATCAAGATAGTAAGAGGGCACCGTGGTACAGCGCCACAGGGCCAAGGGTATAGGGGAAGGAGCCTTCGCAGCCCTCGGCGAGCATGGAGCCTGTGCATGTGGGGGAGGGTCCCGGAAGCCACAAGCTTGAGCTGAGACCTGAAGCATAGGTAGGAGTTTTCTAGAGATGGGGTGGGGGTGTAAATTTTCCGGGAGAAGATCATGTAAATGATGGCAAGGGGACAAGCGGCGTCCGTGTTTGGGGACCTGGAGGTAAGTGTTGCTTTTACTGCTGGGATGCAGGTGGAGGAGGGGCAGCAGCTCCCTAGACATGACCCCAGCAGGCAAGGTGGAGTGTGCAGGGCTGTGGCCCAGCGTCTGGGACCCGCCGGGACCCTGCCTGGTGTTCCTGCTCAGGCCTGCGCCTCGTGGCTGTGCCGTGCCACCCGCCCGGACCTCTGTGAACCACCTCACCTCAGACGGGGCCGAAGCCGCTCCTTGCCCGCCCGGCAGCCCACCACTCTGTGCCCGGCTGCTGGTCCACCTGCCCCCGCCCAGAGAACTCCCCAGTCTTCTGGCTTCTGCAGAAAGAAGCACTAACTTCTGGTTAATAAAATGGTTTGCTGGAATCTGGCCCGCTTCCTCTCCTTCCTGCTTCCCAGTGAGGTGTAGACTCAACCTTTTATTCCTCATCTGATTCAGAAGGGGGGCAGTGGAGGTGCTACCCTTGCACATTCTTACCTAATAGATCTAGAGGACCGGGCAATTCGACGATGTCCTTGCGATTCAGAGTTTTGCGGGGGCCCTGCTTCGGTGACAGCTGCAGCGAGCACGTTTTGGAGGACGTGTGACTGGAGGTGTCAGGTGTCAGCTCACATTCGGCTGGAGGCCATTTCCCCATTTCAGATTTGGGATTTCAATTCTGTTACTATCCAGTTGATTGTATTTTTTGCAAGGTCTGTAAGGAAGGTCCTAATCTGAGGAACTAGAAGATACCTAAGATTTTAGAAAGTGAGTTAATTGGAACCCTTATACATCCCTGGTGGGAATGTAAAATTTGGTGCACTTGCTGAGGAAAGCATATTGGCAGTTCCTCAAAAAATGTTAAACATTTGATGAAGCAATTTCACTCCTAGCTATATACCCAAGAGAAACGAAACCATATGTTCACACAAAGACTTGTACACAAATTTCATAGCAGCCAAATATTCATCATTGCCAAAAAGTGGGAACAACCTAATATCCATCGACCGATGAGTGGATAGACAAATGCAGGATGCAATAGAGCAGAGTATCATTCAGCCATAAAACAGGAAGGAAGTATAGACACGCACTGTAACGTGGATGGCCTTGAAAGCATCATACAAAGTGAATGAAGCCAGACACAAAAGACCACATGTTACATGATTTCTTTTTTTTTTTTTTTTTTTTAGGAAGGCTCCATGCCCAGCGTGGAGCCCGATGCAGGGCTCAAACTCACAACCGTGAGATCAAGACCTATGCCGATATCAAGAGTCAGGCACTTAACTGACTGAGCCCCCCAGGTGCCCCATGATTTCATTCCTATGAAATAGTCAGAATAGGCACATCTGCAGATGGTAAGTAGAGCAGCGGCTGCCGGGGTTTGGGAGGAGGGGTGAATGGGGAGTGACTGTTTAATGGGTACGGGTTTCCTTGGGGCTGGCGAACATGTCCTGGAAGGAGACAGTGGTGATGGTTACACGACATTGTGAATGTAAGAAAAGCCATGAAATTGTATACTTTAAAAATAGTTAAATGGTGAATTTTATATTATATGAATTTTATCTCAATTAAAAAAAAAGTGAGTGAAGTCAGCTTTCAGCTTCCTGTGTGGGTAGAGCTCCCTGGTGAAGCAGTGGTGTTTTTGATGTCCTTATATCCTGGCTCGTACAGACCCTGAAGCCCAGTGGGCCTGGATCCACCTTAGGACCCTCCTGCAGAATAAGACAAAATGTAAGATTGGCCTCCCTCTGATCCCTGGAGCAGGCAATAACTTCTCCCCTGTGACAGCATGGGGACGGACATTAACATTTTTATATTTCATCTGTTATTCTGAGGGACTTTGGTGTCTACACTCGGTTTACCCCTTTGCTCTGGAGGCCCAGGACTTGTCCCAGGCAGGGGTCCAGGCCTCCGATGAGGAAGGGCGTCTTTCCTCTTTCACCTCACATGTCCGTAGTCTCTCTCCACAGTCTGTCCCCCGCAAGGAGGGGACCATTCACAGACTCACACTTTGCATGGACATTTGTTTAGACTTTTGTGTCAGGTTCTGTCCTGGGCCTGAGGATCCAAAGATGAACAAGAAAGAGTCCCTGCTCTCAAGGAACCAGTGGGGGAGGCAGAAAGGTGGCTGAGCAACACTGGTGTGATAAAGGACATGCATGAGGTGATGGGAGGAAGGGCCCAAGGGGAGACACGTGCACAGGGCCTGGAGGGACAAGCAAGAATTCATCAAGGAGACAAGGCAAAGAGACAGGCTTTCCAAAGCCATGGACGTGTGAAAGGGCCTGGCACACTGAGCCAGAGTTGAGAATGGGGTCGGGGGTTGCTGAGTAGATGAGCAGATGAAGTTGGACCACTAGACTGGGGCAAAGCTTGGAAAGCCTTGTGCACTAGCCTGAGTTTAGAATGGATCCTGATAGTGGAGGGAAACTACTTACGGAATTTAGGAAGGGAAGTTCCATCATTAGATTTGCATTTCATGATGGGGTTACATATTGGGAGCAAAACAGAGGCTGGATTGGAGAAAGAGTTGGCAGGAGGCTGCTGCAGAGTCCATGCAAGATGATGGAGCCAGACGAAGGCCATGGGCATGGAGGAAGCTAGGGCAGAACTGGCTGGGCTGAGAGGCTGAGTAGCTGGGGGTGGTGCAGGATGGTGGGGGTAATAGGAGAGAACAGTTCTGGGAGGCTCCCGGACTTCTGACTTGGGTAGGAGTCATTATGTGACAAGGGACCCAGAAGAGGAGCAGATTGGGAAGGCAGATGACAACCTGAGTTTGGGGCAGGGTGAGCCTAAGAGCCTGAGGCACGTCCAAGTGAAAAGGTCAAGCAGGCCAGCAGGTGGAGGGTTGGCACTTAGGTTGGAAGGCTAGGTGACTTCTACCTGTGTTTCCCTGTGTGCATGTGCCCTTTCTCCCCAGGAGTTCAGTTTTGGGAACTGTGACCTGGAAGCTGCTGGTACCTGCTCCTGTCAAGGTTATTCTGGTTTAAACTTTCTCCCTGTTGGCATGTGATTTCATGCTTTTCACTTCTCCCTTTAAATGGAAATGCAGAAAATGATCTTCGCCCTCCAGTGGGGATTGAGATTTTTTTTTTTTCTTTCTCAGCTCTGACACCTGCTACTGTTTCGCTTGCTATTAAAGGTCTGCGTGACCGGGTGGCATGCCTCAGGCAGTGCTAAATGGGTGTGTGGGAGGGCCGGGAGAAGTATCAGGAGAGAGGTGTTAGAAAGTGACTCACAGCCCCCAGAGCAAAGACCGGCAGGCTGGGGCTGGGGAGCCAGAGTGATGGTTTCCCAGCAAGGACCCATGGTATGTGCCCCAGAATAAAGGGGCCACCCCTACCCTGGCATCCAAGGCTCTGCAGCTCTTTCCAGGGCTCCTTCCTCCCACTCTCATCCACCTGCTGGGCACACCATGTTCTGCCTTGTCGAAGGTCACACAGCTCGTACACAGTGGAACCAGAATACAAAGTCAGGTCGCATATGGCGGTCTGCCCTTTATCCCTCCACTACAATGCCTCTGTCACCATGACGAATGATCCCATCAGGGTGAGAATAAAGGGCAAGCTACCTGCCGACCCAACCCAACCCTACTTGGCTCCAACCGTGAGTGACTGGAATGAGGGGTTCCATCTGTAAGGCCAAGCCATCAGGAGAGAGATAATGGGGTAGGATCTTCAGTGCAGCCCCTTGCCCTCTCTCGCCTGGGAGCCTGCCGCTGCCTTGGGCTTCCCTTGGTCTTCAGCCCTGCTCAGGCTGCATAGGGAGGTGGGAGCCACCTTCTTTCTAGTCCTGGCTTGTTTGCCAATTTATTCTCTTGCAAACAAATCCTGCCTTGTGGTATTGTTGCTGTAATGGGAAAGAGGTTCATCTATTTCCAGTTCTGCACTGTGGGCAGACTTTTAAGGGATCTGTCTGTTTTCAGTTCCATATTAATCTGCTTCCTGCCACAGCTCCAGATATCTTCTGCTCATAAATGCGGGCCATTTTACTTAAGGGCTGGGGGTGGACTGGAGATAATATTTGACTTGTTACATTTTCAAAATGGGGCAAGGTTAAAGGGACTTGTCCTAGCTCAAGACAATACCTGAAGGGATTTGGACAAGATAAAAACCCAAATCCTTTACCTATGAAAATCCTTTGCTCAACAGAGCTGATAAAACCATATGTACCTGTGTGTGTGTGTGTGTGTGTGTGTGTGTGTGTGTGTGTGTGTGTGCGCGCCCATGCAGGCTTGCACATTCAAGCTGTTGAGAGCTCAGACTACCCCTCCTTGGTCAGCAGTACTTCCTTACTGGAGAGATGAGGAGTCAGTGATGCTCAAGGCTTCCTTTTTATCTGGGAACACTGCTGGTCTTCGAAGGACCAAATCAAGCAGTAGGAGATCCTTTCTTCATGCTCTTGAGGTTGGCCTAGGGCACATTTTTCAACATCTTCTTTCTGTTTCCCCCAGAGAGCTCTAGGCTGAGACCCTGCTGGTTAGAAATCCTACATCACAAGGCTTTGCTGGCATTTAATCTCCCTAATCCATATGATGCCATGGCATTATCTCATGTTTAACAAATGAAAACAACACATCTTGGCCTTGGTGGGCAGACCCATCAGAGGAAGGCTGTTGGAGGCCAGGGGTGGGATCTCGGAATGGACCCAGGAGTTCTGCAGCTACCCACCCCATCCCGCATCTGCTGCACTAACCATTGCTCCCCTATGCCCATCCCTGCTGAGCTTAAGGAGGTGCAGTTCTAACCCAGAAAGGAAGATTTAAATATCATTAATTTTCTGCCCCAAAACATCGTTCATTAAAACCCTCATGTTTCAATCTTTTTTTTCTTTTTTTAGATTGCGTTTCTTGATTGATCTCCCCCCTCCTCAAATGGGAGCCTAGTGACTTGCAATTACCATTATCTGAGAGGAGATGTGTTTGTGTCAGGGGTTTAGATGTGCTTATTATTTGCAGAGTGTGTTTTGTGCTCTCCCAGGTTTTTATTTGCCTACGTGATGCAACTTAAAATCTACTGTGTAATCTTCACACTCTGGGTCTCATTTGCTTTCAGACTTCTGGGCCTTCAGATCCACGTATGGCCTGCCCATCTATGTATTACTCATAGACACACCTGTTCTCAAGAAAAAAACCAAATAGAGATTAATTAATTTGTTTATTTTTTTTTATTTGGAAGGAGGAATCACAGCTCTGGTTTGTAAGCTTGTTGCCCCCTCCACTCATAAGCTATTCCCAAAACATCTCTCAAAAGTCCATCTCTCCACAGCAAAAGGCTGCCTCCTCTCCAAAGGGGACCCCAAGAGCCCTGTTGGGGGACCTCTGCCCGGAGATACACCTCCGTGATCCCTGATGTTGCTCAATTGTGTTCTTTGCCTGACAGGGATGGCTCAGCTGTGAGAGCAGGCCTGCATCACTGGAAAGCATTTCATTTTGATATAAAAAAAATTTCCAGGGGAACCTGGGTGGCTTAGTCAGTTAAGCATCCAACTTGTAATTTTGGCTCAGGTCATGATCTCAGGGTCATGAGATTGAGCCCCTAGTCGTGGAGTCATCCTCTGGTTCCACGCTCAGTGGGGAATCTGCTTGAGGATTCTTTCCCTCCCTCTCCCTCTGCCCCTCCACCCTCTAATATAGATAAATAAATCCTTTTTTAAAAATTTCCAGAATTTAGAAGATGGAGCACATTGTATCCTGGGAGAATCTTGCAAGGCTTACATTATTGTCAGACTTTAACCTTTGCTATTATTGATTGGTTTTGTTCCTAAAATTAACTTTAAAAATATTTGAAGTAGTCTTGCCATTGAGGATTATTCCTAATCTTTTAGTAATTCCTTTAGTGTGTGTTTGTCTTTGAGCTTCTCGGTTGCACCGGCTTGAATAACACTCATCCTGTGGTAGATTTTTTTCTCCCTGAGTGAACCAGCTGTCATTTTGTCACAGAGCAATATGGCAGGTGGGCATGACCTGGGGGGCAGAGAAACCCAGGAAAGCTCCTGACAGGAAGTTGATGTTCTGAAGTTAACAAAACTACAAAGATGTTTGTGACTTTGTAACACAGTTTAAATGGTCGGAAGCGTAGCCCCTGGGTTTAGAACAAATTCTACCAGGTATTGGTCAACAGACCTGGGACAGGTGATTTAACATCTCTGAACGTACGTAACCTCATCTGGACAAAGAGAGAGGGAGAAAATAATAAGTAAGATATTACATTTTAATGTCAGATGCCTTCCGTAAGTATTAGGGACTGCATTATTACTGCTAGTTTGTAAGCCAAGATTTAAAAGCATGACACTGACTGGAAGATGGAGCACAGGATGGTTTGCCGTGAGGACAGCCATCTCCATGACAACCACAGTGCCCTCCACTTAGCAGGTTGCCCGACAAATCACCCAAGGCACCATTTTGCTTATAGCTCAAAGATGCCCTGGCCCTTCCAGGAGCTTTACGAATGAAGAGTAAGGAAGGTTTTCTTCTTTTTAATATAAGAATAGATTTTATTAATTTTAATTTTACAAGTAATACAGGAATATATTCTCTTTTAAAAAAATTAAGCATTCCAGAGAAGGCTGATGTCTCCTTCGCACACCATCTCCAGCCCTCGTCTCTACCCCAGGGGAAACACACACCATCAGTTTGTTGTGTCATCTTCTACACATTTTACCATGCATCGAATGCCCACAGGAAAAAAAAATATTGTTTAATGTGCATGGGTGTGTTTATTGTAAGTTATCACATTCTGTGTCATATTACAGCTTGATTTTTGTACACACCACAATAGGTCTTGAAGATCTTTCCATGTCAGTATATATAGAATATTTAAAAAAAAACTGCTATCCAGATATGTGTGTGTGGTATGAATGAACCACACTTTATTTAGCCAATCCCATTTTGATGGTCACTTAAGTTATTTCCAACATGTTGCTATTGCAAACAAAGCTGCCACAAACATCCTTGGTCCTGCCTTCTGAGCACTTGGATAATTGTTTTTCTGGGGGAGATATGGAGAAGCCGAATCATTGACTTGTAGTATATGAATGTTCTTCACTTTAACAGATACTGTCAAATTACTCTAAAAAGTGATCATACCAGTTTACAATCCCACCTATACAGCATGGAAATTTTTTTTCCTTTTCACTTTTTCCAATGTAGTAGGTAAAAAAAATTTCCCTCATGTTTGAATTTCCATTTTTCTGATTACCAATAAAATGGAATATTTTGATCAGTCATTTTGGGGCCATTTATATTTCTTTCTTATTTATATTTTACATTTTTTATTTCGTAAAAATTTTACAGTTGTATTTTACATTTATATTTTCATGAATTAGAGTTTTATATCTAGAATATTTTTCTACTGGAATATTTTTTTGTTTTTTATTTGATCTGTAGAAGTTCTTTATGTATTCTTGGTACTGCTCCTTTGTCACAAGTATTTTCTCCTTTTGTTCTTTAGGTTTGTTTATGGTGTCGTCTGTCATATAGAACTTCTGGTATTTGATGTAGTCAAATAATCAGTCTTTTCTGTTTTCGTGCCTTGTTTAGAAATCCTTTTCTATACCAAGTTGTGAAAAAAAAAATCCTCCTGCATCATATTAAAATGTTTCCTTGCATCTAAGTTGTTACTGAGAGGGGTATTCTAGGTAAGTAACACATTATCTACGTGGCAGGTGTAGCTACAGCCCAGGTAGGAGGCTCAGACCCTGACCGCTCAGAACTGGCCAACTCAACCCTCACAGAAGACTTGCGCAATTGTAACAGTTTCCAGCAGAGGGCAGTGTCTGAGCGGGTCTGCCTCCCTATATTGGGGCTCTCAGGGGTTCCCTGACTCACCAAAGGGAACATTTTAACTGCTCTAAAATTAGCAAGTGCCGGTGAAAAGAAAATATGTCTAGTCAGGGAAAAGACGAGGGGCAGAGTCTGTTGCCAGCGTGCTACACAGTGGGAAATAAAATAGGGCCAAGGGGAGAGTGTCCTGGGTACTGTGTGTGTTATGACTGCATCTGGGGAAAGAACAGATCAAAGTTAGCCAGGATCACAGAGGGTTTTTTCCAAGGGAAGCTTTGATGTCTGCTTAAGTCTGGTCCACATGCTTGAGATGAAAGCTCAAGTTTTACAGAGGAAATGTTATTTACTGGACAAACAAGAGGCAGGATGGGAACGTGCGATCCCCAAACTTACCCTTTTTGATTCCATCAATAATGCAAGCCCTGGTTCCTTCAGAGGGGAAACTGAGGAAACACCAGACAGATAGTGCTGCTCAATCCAGTTCTCACCCCATCTCACCCCAGGCACATCCTGGGCTAGCAGGTGTGTTCTGTTGCTTGTTTGTTTAATACTATCAATGTGGGATTAACTGTACCATCATGAACCTGGAAGAGCTTTGGCAGTGAAATGCAAAGATTTTAATAAATCTACTGATACACACAAACTTGCAAATCTGACTCAGGCTCTCAGCTCATGTGCTGGGTTCTCTCTGTTGTTCCTGCTCATCCATGCTCTACTTTTCCCTGCCCTGCTTTATGCCCGGGGGAGGCTGCCTGTGTGGACAGTGTCACAGTCCCTTGTTCATTGGTTTCTGGTTTGGACGGACTGATGAGAAGCACCTGCAGGAAGGGAGGTTTGCATATTTACTCCCCAGGCTCCCTCCCTGCCGGTATCTAGCTGGCAGCAGCTTCATTTCCTTGCAGATTCAGGGTAATCCTACAGCTCTAGGAAAGACTAACCACACTCTCTTCTTCCCCTATCATGCCTTTAGGTGGGAGAGCTTTCCAGAGAGTCTGGGTGCTTCACTATCCTGTGTTGGCCTCCTTTATTCCTTCATTAACTGCTCTTCAATCATCTCTTCTGAGTGCACTGTTTGATCCCTGCCCCAACCCTGACTATTGCAGAAACCTAAATCTATCTGGAGTCTTCACCCTGAAATAGATCAAATGTATAATTAAAACTTTATTGTAGTTCTGATACCCTTTGCCACACACGCAGTCTCCAGGCCCAGTGGTGGCTGCTCCCTACACCTTTCCAAGACACAGCACAGCAATCACTGCTAACCTGCCTAAAGAACACCAGTAGCAGGGTTCCTTCTGTAATTCTCTAGTGTTTATTTATCAAAGACCCCTTCCTCCAGGCTCACAGAAAACTCCCATTGCTATAAATACTCTTTAATTCCATTTTAAACTTTAAAGGCAAACAACCTGGAAGATGAAAGGATCACAGGAACCGATTTTGATGCCTTGATGGTTTGACTAATTCATTGAGGGATGGTTGTAGAAAGTTGCTGGAGATGTAAATTATTGCATTTCTAGGCAGCCTCCCCTTCAAGGAGAGGATTGCTGTTCTGTAAGCTAAACAGTCACAATAAAAAGGCAATGCAAGTAGGTGAGGACATTTAGTGCCCATCTCTCCACCAGATCCACATGACTAAGTGACCTGGTCCCCCACCCCATCCCTTCCCTTCTCCTTCCACCTGCTGGCAAAGGCATGAGTGAACAAAGCCCAGAGATTCCATTAGGAGGAAGGGACCCTAATCAACACACGAGATCACCATGAATACCATGGATTGGACACCTGCCTTAATTAAACACTAAGTGAGTCTTTTTCACAGCAGACCGTTCCAGTTAGATCACTTGTCCTTTCTGGGAGCACCACTTCTTCCCCTGTAGCTGATCCACTCCACCTCATTCCCAATCCAGCTCTCACCCCACGCGCAGCCCTTGTCTAGTGACCTAGGAGATGCCCTTGATGCTTTTTCCTCCTCTGCCCCATGGGCTTCCGTGCCCAAGGACTGTGGATGTCATCTAAGTCTCCCTACTCTGCATGCTTCTCCCCACGTCCACCACCAGCACTCGGTCAGGACCCCCTGGACCACTCTACTACCTTCACACCTGGTGCATCCTCCTGCCATCTGCACTGCCCTCTCCATGGCACAGCCAGAGTGAGGGTTACAACTTGTGATCCTATCCCTGATGCCCTTCTGCTTGAAACACTTCAGAGGCTCCCCATCGCTTTTGGGATAAAGACCCAAAGCTTTATAAGCCTGCACAGCCTGGTCCCTGCCCACCACTCCTGTGTCATCTGATGCCGTGCCTCCCTCTGCCATGGTCTGGGTCCCTTCCTTGGGTTTTCTTTCTGAGCCTCAAACCTGCCGAGTTCCATTTCGGTTCACATCCTGTGCCTTTGCCTGTAGTGTTCCCACCACCACAACACCTACTTTTGCCTAGTAGACTCCTTTAGACCCTGACTCAAACAACCCCATCCCCAGGGGAGCCTTCCCTGACCTGAGACTAGGCCAGGTCCCTGTCACACACTCCCGTGCCGTGCTCACAGGCTGTAATGATACACTTAATTGAGAGACTGATGCCCGTTTCTTCCACTAGAACGTATACCCTGTGAGATGGGGAGTAGTGTCTGTCTTTGTGTACCTGGCATTGTGCCCGGCATATAGGACAATCTCAAAAAAAAAAAGATTTGCTGAAAAAGTTAATGGACGCTATCATGCTCTTTCCTTTAAATCACCTAGTGGTGTCGGCACCTTCCCAAATGGAAGAAATGGAGGTCCGGGGCCTGGAGAGAGGTAGACATGGCATTGATCAGAGTCAGGGGGTAGACTAGATTGTTTTCTGACAGCAGGCAATCTTCTGACTCGGGGGATATTCATACCCTCTTGTCTCTTCTGTCTGTAGAGACGCTCCCGCAATCTGGCTCTGTCTTGTGCCAGTGCTAGTGTGTCCATGCCCGCACGCACCCCCAGTCTGTGACCATAAGAGCCCCTCTGCCTTGTGGCTCCAAGCCCTCACTTATTCTTGGGCTGGGGAACCTGGGCCTTTCAGTCCCCAGCCTGCTTCTGAGCAGATACAATAAAGCACTTAAAAGCCAGTTGGTGTCTTGGAACTTCTTTCCTCCCACGTTATTGGCAATGCAGATGATGGATTAAAGTACAAGCAAAAAAGGTTTTGTTCAGAAGTTGGAGTTTTCAGAACCATCCCCAGGGTAATAAAATGGAAAAGGGAAAACCAAGCACACAAGATCTTCCTTCCATTCCCCAAGTGTGGGCCAAGATTGCAGCCTAAGAAGTGATGTATAAGGAGGAAGGGAGCCAGGGCTGGGAGAGGTAATTGTCTAAACCAGTGGTTCTCAAAGTTTAGTGTGCACCAGGGTCCCTCAGAAGGCTGATTAAACATGTATGGCTGGCCCCCACCTCCAACGTTTCTGATTCAGTTGATCTAGGATGGGGCCAGAGAACCTGCATTTCAAACAAGTTTCCAGGTGAGGTTGATGCTGCTGGTCTGCAGAGACCACACCTTGAGAACCAACACGCTATGCTGCACTGCCTCCCCACATGCTCTAAATTTTATGTGTCTTCCAATTATGTGGTTGTTGAAGCGTAGACTCCGATCAAATAGGTTGGAGTGGAGCTTGGTACCTGTGCTGATGTGGTAAGGACCAGATGCTCAGAAGCAAAGCTCCGGTAAGCCAGCCCCTTCTTGAGCCTTGGTCCTCTTTGATAGAGATCTCTTCCTTCCTTTATGCCTTCCTGGGATATTGGGGGATGTTTTGGATGACCTTAGAAAGAGGGGGTGCCAGGGAGTATCATTCTAACCTAAGTTTCCAAGGTCTCACTGGTGTAGCCAACAGGAATCCAATGTCTGCATGCTAGGAACAGTGTTTGTCTCAGCTTCAGAAGGAAACCTGGCCTTCTTTTATCCCCCTTTGCTGAAAAGACCCTTCCCCAGAGTGCTGACAGGCGTGAAGAGGAAATACAGTGTAAGAGATATACAAGCATACCGGGGAGATAGTGTGGGTTCGGTTCCCAGACCACCACTATAAAGCGAATATTGCAATAAGGTGAATTAAATGAATTTTTTGGTTTCCCAGTGCATATAAAAGTTATGTTTACACTATACTGTAGTTCACTAAAAATGTGCAATAACATTGCCCAAAAAACAATGTATACGCCTTAATTAGAAAATATTTTATTGCTAAAAACCATTAACCATCATCTGAGCTTTCAGCAAGTCATTTTTACTGAACAAATATAAGTGTATATAACACAAATAGAATAATGATGAAAACTCTGAAATGCTGTGAGCATTACCAAAATGTGACACAGAGACGCGAAGTGACAAATGCTGTTGGAAAACGGTGCCTTATAAGCTTGCTCGATGCAGGGCTGCTGCAAAGTTTCAATTTATAAAAAAACACAGCATCTGCGAAGTGCAATAAAGCAGAGCACAGTGAAATGGGGTATGACCACACTGGCAGAATCAGGCTGCCAGGTCAGACAGGTGGAAAGTGTCTCTCTACTGGGAGTTGGGTCTCACTGAGGCTGTAAAAAGGGTAGGGAGTCAATGTGGAGAAGTAAATAGAAGTGTGTGTTACAGTGTATCGTTTAAAAGCAAGAGCTCTGGGCTTAGATGTTTAAATGAAATAGCATTTGTAAACTGTTTTTACCGCGGCGGCGCTTGGCTGCTAGCGAGTGCATAAGAAATGACAGGTATTGTTATTTTTTTTAACAGGAAGCACTAATCAGTAGAATCAGAATCCATAACCAGAGGGGAACCGGCAGCCTGATAGCCTATAGGATCAAAGAGCAGGACTGTTTAGCCATTGGAACTTCCTGTTCTCCGCCCAGCTCCGTGTCTGGCCGTCAGAGACACTCAGTACCTAGTTGTTGGATGGAAGGAAGGAATTACACAAGTCTAGGCAAATTAGTAGATGGGGGGATCTGAGCTGATGGAAATTTTCCAGAGGGAAAGAATGATGGAGACACCTGAATTCTTTAAAGTGAGGGCTTCCTGGCCCTGAGTAACCGTGCTCGGTTTCTTTATTTATACAACTGGTCAAACCACTACTTTATAGGGTTATTATGAGACACACTTGACGACGCATGCCAAAGTGCTTGGTTAATTGTCAAGCACAAATCAAGTATTAGCCACTTTAATCAAGGGGGCAACCCCCTAACAGATCCTTGGGCTCGTGACAACTTCAGTGCTGGGCCTGAGAGGAAAGGCTTCCTGTCCTCAGGCACTTGCTATATTGGCTTTGCCTTTTGGGTTGGCTCTGTGTGCTAGAAACATCTCTGAACTTCTTCATATTATTTGCTAAATGGGATATGAGCGTCTTCAGAAGGCCTGAGTCCAGGTGGGTGAGCAGGGCAAGCCAGGTGAGAAGCAAGAAGGGCCCGCGTTGGTGGGTAAGACAGCCCCCCCCCCAGCCCTGCTGATGGGCGAGGAGCCGAGCTGCTCCAGCCTCCCTCCCCCGCTCTCCACAGCCTCCTGCACCTCATTTATTGTTAATGCTGTTTCCACTGGCTCATTTGCAAATAGCCTGAATAAAACATCAGAGTGGGGAGGGGGGCAGTGCTCACTGTCTTCCATGAAGCCCTCCGCTGTGTTCCTTCCCGCCTTCCCTTCCCTCAGGTTCCTTCTCCCTTCATTACTCTGATTAACAGTCAAGATCTAATTGGCTTGTCCTGAAACCGCCAAACAGGACTCGCAGGCTCTTGTAGGGACAGTGAGGAGGACGACTCAGACAGGCCCAGTGTTTGTGTTTGCTGTTTTCCTGGATGGACAAGGAGAAAAGCAAACGCTGAGTTTGCAGTCTTAGAGAGGAGATCCGGGATCACGCAGCAGCCCTGCTCCCCCCAGGGAACTGCCTCAGCCCTCGGCGTGGAGAGGACCATTCAAGCCCTGCCCGGTGGGAAGCCCCATGGCTGCTACCCCAGGGCTGCCGAGGGGCAAACCCATGCAGGATCCTGAGACAAGGCCAGTGAGGAAAAGCAGAGCCAAGAAGGCCTATCTTGAGCATGAGTCAGTCCGCACACCCAGTTGCACAGGGAACACAGTTCCTGTTATTTCTTGTAGCTTAATTACTGCTTCTCCTGATTCTTACAGCAACCACGTCCTTATGTGTTTTCTGATAGCTCTCTCACTAAAAAGTGCATCCCTTAAAACACTATCATGTAGCCTTGCCAACTTCTAAAAATGGCGTATGTCTTTAAGATTATTTTTAACCGACAAATCCCACACAGACTCCCTCTTATTTTTATAAATTTTCTGTTTGAGAACCTGAGCCTTTTAACCTGTCAGGTTTCCCCACAGTCTGGATTTTGCTGATTGCATATTCAAAGAACAGTTCGATATGTTCCAATGAGCACTGTATTTCCTGCAAATTAGTCGTGGGATCCAAAGGCTTGATTAGGCTTAAGTTTGATCTCTTTGGCGAGATTATAGATGTGGTGCGTTTTTCATCAGGAGGCACATAATGTCTGCACGTCCCCCTTTATGTGATGTTAGCAGCTGTTGATGGTTAATGCCTAGATCCATTCATTCACTGGGGTGGCAAAATGGTGATGTTCTATCATTTCTTTGTCATTTATTGTTGGCAAACTTCCACAAAGAGATGTTTCCTCTCATCTACAATTTGGTTTTCCAGTGCTGTGGTTCACAAAGGAAAGGCAAGACAAATGCTTGATTCTTTGTCTTTATGTATCAGTTTTCAAGATAATGAATAAATGCTTTTCATCCTTCAATAGTGATCAATTAAGTTTTTTCAGATATCATGAGGGACCCATGGCTTTAAACATATTTGATGGATTTAAATACATTTATACAATTCTTATCCTTATTTAAATATAAGTTGTGCCATCTTTGGCAGTGGGAGCTTCTTCAGTTAGCTCCTGAGTCCTGTGGGCATGGCCCTGGTAGGCTTTGATACCTTCCCTGCTATCTGGGGTGACAGTGCTCATCTACCTCTGCCCCAGACCTGAAACCAGCCCTTCCTCCAAGAAGCCCTGATTTCTTTTAGTGGGGTATGATGCGGGGGATGCTCAATGCTAATTTGCTACAATATTAGTCATTGTTTTTAGTCCTTTCAGTGGACAGACCTAAGGAGTTAATGGGGGAAAAAATCTGTATACAGTCAGTTCTGCTATAATGCTTGTTCTGAAAATGTAAACTTGTTCAAACACAATTGGTATATTAAGGAACAATTTGAGCCTAACACAGATTTTGCGTTTGGCTATGGGTGATTTCATACAGGAGAAAAAATTAGGTGAAGGCAGAAAACTGCACCCAGCTGATCTGAGCTGCTTAAGAATACACAAAACAGTGAAAAAAATCGCAGGAATAATCTTTCCAACCACCAAAGGGAAAGCACATCTATCTACAAAGACCTTAAATCCAAACTGCCAAATCTTGCCTAAGTGGCACCTTTTGCTGCCATGCGTGAGTGGCTGGTTTGGTGGTTTCGAATATCTACAGTTTCCAGCTGTCAGGTGAAGCTACGAGTGCAGACGAGAAAGCAGCAAAAGAATTTCCAGTAATGACACAGAAGCTAACCGAAGAAGCTATGCACTGGGTAACATTTTCGATGGTGATGAAACAGGTATCTATTATAAATGCATGTCTCAGAGGGCCTCCATCTCAAAGACAGGAAAACACGACCCAGGATTTAAGGCTACAGAAGATCTCGTAACTCTGGTGTTCAGCACCAGTGCCCAGCAGAGGATAATGAGCCAGCCGCCCACAGCAGGTTTTCCAACTTTCTACCCAATTTCAAGTAAGTGTCCTTCCACTGCTTCACAATAACTAACAAGCCACACCTTTCCAATGCCCACTTCCACAAGCAACCTTCAGGTCCTTTCCAAGGCAAAGTGCCATATTTATTGTCATTATTTATGTATTTCTTACCCATTTAACATGTATATAATTGTGCTAAATATCTATCCTTTAAAAAAAAAAATTGTCACTGATGAAGTTTCTGAGTGTTGTGCCCTTACTCCTATTTTTGCCATAAGCCTTGTGGTTTTTATCGAATGGTTTTCCATACTGCGGTAACTTTTCGGAGCACATATGTCATGTTCTACTTGCACACACCTCATGAGTTCATACTGACACTTCCAATTCTATTTCAGGACTGTAGGATTTTTACTTACTTAACCTTATCTGTAGTACATCTGTATCTCCTTTCTTCTGTGCCAAAATCCTGGTTCTCAAGGTTGTAGGGGATGATAGAATATTCCATAATTACTCATTTGCTTTATCCCGTCTCTCACACACAACCAGCCTCAGAATAACAGTACAAAAATTGCCACGACCTATATAATTACAGAGAAGTCTCCCAGAGAAGAGCTCTGACTGGTCGCTTTCAAGGGTTGGCAGTGGAAAGACTGCTCTGGGGCCCCCTCGAGACCTCATCCCAAACCCCTTGTGCTCACCACCGTTGGATGAGCAAACCCCCTCCTAAACTGAACCGCTGTTCTCAGCTGGTCTGCTGCACTTCTGTCAGAGTCCTTGCCCTCCTTCCACTTCCTCTGACACCTGCTAATACCTGGCCAGTCTTGAAGCTATTGGTGGTTTGCCCTGCCTACTTGTGTTTTGGGGTTTGGGGTGGTCTCTTGTCGCTTAAACTTGTTATAAATGTGGTCCATGGCTGTTTAATTTTTTGCTATCTAGCTGCTCCTTCTGTCTTTGTGTGGGAATGCTGGGAGGTTTAAAAACCATGTCACTGTCATTGCTATCTTCCCAGAATCCCTCATTTGATCACCATTTTTTCATAGTTGGTCTTTGAATATTGACATTGATTTTTTTACTTATATACAGATGTTTTAAATTTTTATTTAGTTAAATCTATCTGATCTGCCCCTATTATTTTTATGTTTAAAAAGTCCTTTGCCATGTAGCTGTTACATAAAAATCTTTTTACAATTTCTTATGATATTTTAAGTTTCATTGTGTGTGTATATATATACTTCTCATCTATTTCACTCATTTTTTAAAAGATTTTATTTATTTATTTGACAGAGAGAGAGAGCAAGTGAGCACAAGCAGGGGGAGTGGCAGAGGGAGGGGAGAAGCAGGCTCCCCACTGAGAAGGAGCTGGATGATGCCGGGCTGGATCCCAGGACCCTGGGATCATGACCTGAGCCAAAGGCAGACGCTTAATCGACTGAGCCACCCAGGTGCCCCTATCTCACTCATTTGAAATTATTTTATAAAAAACTGTAGGAGGAATGCTAAATTAATTCTTTTCCTTCTCAAACATCAAATGTCTCCAAATCAATTTGTGGAATTTATAGTTTTTCCTTTATTATAGATCAATTATAAATATCAAGGTCTATATCTAGGTTATATCTTCTTAATATGTCTATTTTTGTAATTGTACCAAAATGTGTATTTATTTTCTTTATTTCATTTATTTCAACTTAATAGTATATTTTAAAGTCTAGGGCATGTCCCTCCACACTATTTTTATTTTTATTAAAAACACAAGAAGCTTAGTTGCTTTCATCCACGTTATTTCTTAATGAACTCCAGCAAAGGGCAAGTTCAAAATTAATTTTTTGGGCAGCCCTTTGGTTCACTGACAATTTCCTTATAAAATGTAATCATGTCTACTTGTTTGACCTCTTCCAAATGTTGTGTAACAGTCTAAGAGGTCCTGGCCATGGTTGCATCGTTGCATCTCAGAATGGGTTGGCAAGGCTCATGACAGCTTACTCAAGGCTGGGCAAAGAAATGCTGGGGAAGGTTTAGGCCTAATATTAGACCTGCTTAGTAGAGTGATAGGAGAGCTATTGAGCTGGGGGATGCCATCCAAAAGTCTGGATTCAACCAGGCAGACAAGGCTTCTTGTGCCAAGAGATTTAACCTTTCCAGTTGTGATTCAGGAGGGTGCTCAATGTTGGTAGGTCCAAGATAGAGAAGAAGTTCCATCCACAGGTAACAAGAACCCAGCACCAAGCTTCAGTTCAGAGCAAATGCTTCTTACAACCAGTAACACGTATTTGTTAAGAGCTGAGTGGAGTTAGGACTGCTATATGAAGCCATGGTACAGGACAAAGCTAATGGAATCACAAGAATGCTAATCCATGATCTTGATCTCTCAAGGTTGCTGAAACTGACTGACTTTCACAACCACAAGCCAGCAGGAACGATACAATATATTTGCATTCTAGAGTTGATTTTTTCTAAAAGTGGCTTTCAGCTCTGACCTTGTGAGGTGAGGCCGGGCAGTTTATAAATGCCTTCTCCTGTCTTTCTGAGACAAAAACAAAAACAAAAACAAAATTAATATGCCCAATAAATGGAGTGTAAAGACTCCCATCTTGTAAATAAACTTGGAAAAATATTCTGGAATATCTTCTATAAAACATCAGCCTAGAGCCTCAGTTGAGATTCAGTAGATTTTATTTTATGTGCAGCCAGTGTTTTAAAGGGATAGGAGTCAAATAGTAAACCTCAGCCTTCGAGAAGATGCGGAGATACTAAACAGGAACAGGCAGCTCGTGTCTGTCAGCAGTGAATCCTCTAGTGACACAGCCCTATTCATCTTTCTCGGTGTTTTTCCCTTGGTTCCAGTAGTCAGAACCTTCGGTGTACCTGCAAGAAAGCATATAAACTGATTCTTTTAGCTTATTCGCACTTAGCGATGCGAGCACTTGTAAGGATGACCACTTCTCTCTCCCTCATTTTGCAGCCCAGAGAGGAGGCCTGTAGGCCTGGGGAGGCAGAGGGACCTGCCCAGGAAACTTGTCGGCAGAGAAGCCAGACCTGCCTGGTCATTGCTGCAAGATGGCACCTGCTTTCACAGATTTCACCTTTCTCATTTTATAGATGGACCAAATGAAGCCAACAACAGGAGACTTTCGGACCAATTACCAAGGGATGTTCTTGGAATCCTACTGGTAAGAAAAGCATCAGGCCAGCCTTCTTTAGAAGGACCTTCTTTAGAAGGACCAGAGCTTATAAGTGGTCATTTTTATATAAACTGCCCATAAAGCTATCTCAGAAGGTGCAGCCCTGTAAACACCCACAAATAGAACAAATAAACAGTGCATTTTAATGACCTAAAGAAACCAATAAGGAATGATTTTAAGCTAGGAGGGCTGCCATAACACTATAAGTAAAGTCAATACATTGCTGAGTCCATGAATTAATTAGTGTTTAAATAATAGAAATGACTATCAATTACAAAACATTACCGCAAATTACTTGCTGTGCAAACAGCTTCTTTTGCTATTATTAATAATCCTAGCTACTGATTTTCTGTAATTGCCAGCCACAGTCTTCCTTTGGGTGAACAGCAGAGCGGGGTCGGACTGCAGAGGCAAGTTCCCACTCACACCAATAAAAGTCAGTTGGTGCCCCCCGCCCCCCCCGTCCCCTTCTGCTGACCCTTTAACGCTGGCTTGCTTCTCAGCCCCCATTCCCTGCTGTCTGAGAAACCTGAGAGGCAGTCACTTGGTATTTGCTCCTTATGGTCGGAACTAGCTTTAATATTAAAATCAAACAGCCAAGAAAATGCCTGAGGCAACATCTTCTGTTTCTGAGCGTGACTTGCTCGATGAAATCACTCCACCTTGTGTGAGCAGCTCAGTAACGGCGCAGGGCAGATCTGGCTGGGTAGTAGTTGACAGGGAGCATTGTGATTTATTAGAAGGTCTGGGCTTGTGGTTTAGAGGATCAGAGTTCAGGCCCCTACTCTTCAATAACCTCAATGTGGGATTTGGGACGAGTTATTTAACCAATTTTGAGGTTTCACTCTCCCCATTAGGAGAAGTAGACTGCGCTCCTTGTCATCTATTTCACGAGGAAACGAATGAGGATTATGGCTGGTGTTTAAACCCCGAATGAGGCATACGATAAATGAAGAAAATCTTTGCCCTCATTTTTCCATTTAAAATAGTCGTACATTAATTCTCGGGCTGGTTCTGATGGGGTCAGCCACCTGCGTGAATAGAGCTTGAGGAACGAAGGTGGGCCCTGGTGTTCCCTGCCCTCCCTGTCCTCTCTGAAACTCACACACAGTGTCAGGTCCCGCCTCATGGAGAGCTGGCACTTCCCGAGAGCTCCTGGTGGGCAAGCGCCATCCTCAGACATTACGTGGATTTTCTCACTCAGTCCCCTCAACCCTGTGAGGCAAGTCCTCTCCGTGCATTGGTTACAAAGAAAGAAACAGAGACACAACAAGGGTATGGCCACAGAGCTAGCAAATGACAGAGCCAGGATACCGGCCCAGGACTCTACCACCCTGCTCAAACATTGACTACACAGCTATTCTCAGAGTGGGCTTCGGATCTGCACCCCTGCCTTCTTTTCTGTTCAGCAGCCGGGGTCTAAGAACTTAGAAGGCAATGGGCTCACATCGAAGGGGCCTTCTGAGCAGAAGCCTCTGCTCCCCCCAGGAAGCTCTTCCCGGCACTCTTGCTCTCGTGACACCCTGGGCTCCCCCTGTTCTGGCTCTCAGCTCAGGGACCCCACGTGACTGGGAGCTTGTGGAGGACAGGGACAATTCAATGTTGGGTCCGCAGGCCTTCACCCAAGGTCTGCCACTCGTAGGTAAATGATTGTATAACAAGTCTTTCTCTCTCATATTCCCCCAACATATGCACACGAGGGCTCACAACCTTCAGCCCCCCGAAGTCCTAGAATGCCTCTCCAGAACCCTCTGGCCAATGGCCCTTTCCACACCTGCCCTCCAAGATTGGCTGCAGGGGGTGGAGATGGGAGAGAGTGGCGGCTCTGCTCTGATTCTTCAGCACTGGCTTCCACGGTGGTGTGCGGTTCCTGGTACCTTTTAACCCATTCCCCTCTGCACCTTCCTCCCCCAGGACGCTTGATATCTTTTTCCAGACCCTTCCTCCAGGGGGCTGGATGGCATAGGCAACAGATGGAGTCCCTGAGAGCAAAAGGATGCTTCTCTTCTCCTCGGCCACACGCTTACCCACTGCCTGCGAGCTGCCCCCACCCTGCTAACCACGCCACCCTATCTTAAAAGGTGACTGCAATAAAGCAGGAAATAGAAAGCAGAAAACCCATATTCTTTGATCAGTCTTTGTAATAAATGCTACAAGGTGGAACAGAAATAAATTTATGAACTATCTGAGCTGCTATTCCTTGATTTCAAAGTAATCCAATCGTGGGGAAATGTCAGTTCCAATTGAAGAGGAAAACCAACTTCAAATGTCTGGCGTTCCCAGCCTGAGCAATCGCTGAGGTCATAAATGCGGTGATTGTTTGAGAGCCCCAGCAAATCCTGTGCTGGGCACCATGGCCATGTGTGTTTGTGCAAGCGCTGGGCAAACTTTCACTCCTCAACACGTGCACGCTCTCACCTCCTCTCCAGCGTGTCCTCCCGTGCTCCCTCGGAGGGGTGTTGATATTTCAGCCCACAGCGGGGCTGTAGAACTCAGACTCCAGAACACAAGGGGAAAGAGCCCACTATGCTATTGAAAGCAGGTCCTGCCATGGTTCCTGATGGCAGAGGGCAGACTGGATCGATTAGAAGCCTCCAAGGCATTCAGAAAATTCACTCCAATCAATGGGAAATGAGTCAGAGGGACTGTGGGCAACCGTGGCGCGTATCAGACTAGGCTTCTTATGGACTTGTCAGGGCTGCCAAGGCCTCTGGGTAGAGTGGCATGGGTCACTGGTGACCTGCTGCAGGACAAGCAAAGTTCTGCTCCAAAGCACCACTCACCCAGAGGGACCAGGAAAGGACAATGACTCAAAATGCCCTGAATCTTGCTTTTGCTCACTTTCTGAATATCTCAGTGAATCTCACTATCTGATCTTGGGGTTAGGGCTTTGTTGACTCATCTACCATGAGATTGTCTGCAATTTCTTGGCCAAAGATCTCTTTCCTTTCTTTGTAAATTAGGTAGATTCTTTGTGGTTCCTTATAAATTCTTTGCCTCTTTCCTTACCAGTTTTCTGCTCAATAGACCACACCCTCCTTTTTTAGAGCCTTCTGACTCTTTGTTCCCAGACACTACTGTCCCTGGGTGTTTCTCCTTCTCTTTGGCTGCTTTTCCTTGGTCTTCTTTGAAGACTCTTGTTCTTTTGTCCTTGAATGCAGCTTCCTCAGAATTCTATCTTCCACATTTTTGCTCTATGCTTTTTCCCGAAGGGTCTCTGTCCAGACCCATGGCTTCGGTGACCACCTATATGTTCACTATGGCCCAGCTGAGACCTTTCCCAAGCTCTAGACCATGTTTACTGGATCTCTCCCCTTGGACATCTCACAGGTGCTTCGAATTCAACATAACTAAACATATCATCCCCCCATGTTCCCCATCTCAGTCAATAATTACCCAAGGAAGAACCCCCGGGGACTTTCATAAGTAACTCCTCTCTATAACTACCATGTCATAGCAGCAATTCTGTTCTCTCATATCTTTTGACTCTCTCTGTTTTTCTCCATCCCCATCCCCATCATCTTGGTTCCAGTGACCATAAGCTTTCTGTTTACAGCTACAAGAATCTCCTAATACACACTCTGTTTTTAGTGTGGCCCTCTCTTAGTTAGCAGTCATCACAATAATGCTGCATATTGAAGAATCTCAACATCCCATAAAAACACAAAAACAAAAACATTAATTTCTCTCTTAGGAGTTTGTGGGGCAGCTGAGCCAGCTATGCTTTAGGCTGCAGCAGCTGGAGTGGTTCTGCTCCACTTGTCTCCCCTCATCCTCCTGGGCCCAGTGAATTGGTCAGGTAGGCAAAGGCAGAGGTACAAAAGGCAGTGGAAATACCCAAGGCCCCTTCAGGCCTGGGCTTAGAAATGGCACATGGTCACTTCTGCCCAAATGCCATTGGCCAAAACAAGTCACATGGCCTGGCCCGAAGTCAAAAGGTGGAGAAGCACACTCTGCTCACTGTGAGGTCATGGCAAGGGTGTGGATGCAGGGAGCAGTAAGCAATGGGGCCAATAATGTAATCTACCACTGGACCACTCTAATACATTTTCCACCCTGCAGCTAGATTTCCAACATGCACATCTGATTATGTAACTCCTCATGGTCCTTGAGAGAGAGTGTAAATTCATGATATGACTCCATTCTATCTCTCTTCCCACACCATCAATCACTCTGGTCCTGCCACACTGAATTACATTTATTTTCAAAATTTGCCTGAACTTTTACTTCTAAGTCTTTTCACAGTAAGTTCCTTTGCCTGAAATACTTTCTTATCCTCTTATCCTTTCTTAATCCTCCCCCTTAACCTAATCCCCTCCCATGCATCATTTGGCTAACCCCATTTGTCCTTCAGATATCTCTTTAAGTGTCACCTCCTCTAAACATTCTCATGACCCCAAGACAGGGCTATCCTTAGGCACATTCTTTGTTCCATGTACTTATACCTGTAATAATACTTAACTATCCCTATTGTAATTACTCTTTTGTCCTTGAATGCAGCTTCCTCAGAATTCTATCTTCCACACTTTTGCTCTTTACTTTCTCCTTAAGGGTCTCTAACCAGACCCATGGCTTTAGTGACCACCTGTATGTTCATTTATGGCCTAGCTGAGACCTTTCCCAAGCTCTAAACCCATATCTACTGGATCTCTCCCCTTAGACATCTCACAGGTGCCTCAACTTCAACATAACTAAACACATCATCTTCTCCTGTATTCCCCACATCTTAGCTACTGTGCCAGGGATATCGTAGGTGTACAATAAATAACTTGTAATGGGGGTGCCTGGGTAGCTCAGTTGGTTAAGCGTCTGCCTTTGGCTCAGGTCATGATCCTTGGGTCCTGGGATCAAGCTCTGCATCAGGCTCCCTGCTCAGAGGGGAGCTTGCTTCTCCCTCTCCCTCTGCCCCTCCACTCCACTCATGCTCTCTCTCTCTCAAAAAGAACCCCCCAAAAACAAAAAACAAACTTGCAATGGATGATTACCACATCAGAAACTGTCTCTGAATACAAATTTTAATGTCTTTATTTTTAACATAAAATTAAATAAACTTAGAGTAACTCTGTATGTTAGACCCATAATTGTTCTGGTCCAATTGATGAGAAGATTAGCCTGATAAGCATCTCAGACCTAAACAAAAAACTTGCTTTGTACTGAATGGAGATCTACCTATTTATGTGTTAGCACGCTGAAAAATAAATAGCATCTGATATTTTTGAGACACACACCACTGGTTGCCAATCCAATAGCTAGTCCCCTTCTTCTGTTTTAGCAGAGGGGCAATGTGCTCACCCCCATAGGGATGGCTCATGATTAGTCTAGGCCAATTATGGAATCCCATTCCTCTTTGTCAGGGAATAGCTTATGAGTGGGCATGTGACCTAACTGGCCAATGAGATCTGAGGTGAAGTCTACTGGCTACTCATGGGAAAGGTTTCACATCTGATGAAAGAGAGAGCAGGAGGAGGAGAAAGGGTCCTCTTCTGCACACTCACCTCTGTGCTTGGAATGATGTTTCATAAGGACATGATTCTTGGAACTGTGACAGCCATCTTACCATCACGAGGGGAGACATGACTGACCTCCTGAGAAAGGCAGAGCAGAAAGATGAGGGAGTCTGCAACTCTGCTGACCCTCAGCTGCTGCCCCCATGTTGGAGCCACCTACCTCTGAGTTTTCTGTTACATGAAATAATTAAATGTCTTTATTGCTTAAGCCACTCATCCGTGGTTATTCTGTTCTTTGCAGCTGAAAATATTCCTGACACAAATAGCTTTGAAATTTATGCCAGAATCCCCCCAAATTTGTTATTAGCAAATATCAGAGACTTCCCTTCACTCCAGTCTGTTATTTAACATAGTTTTCTTCAGGCCTGCAATGTTGTCACAGCTGGCTTTTATCGACTGCGGTGGCTGATATGCTAGAGAATGGGACTCACTGGCATGAGGATTCTGCCACTCCTTTTGTTTATTGATCCGTGTTCCAACCCTCTCGGCTTTCTTATCGTATTCCCCGACTCCTCAGAGGAACTGGCAGGTGCGGAGCTACAGCCTCTTCACCTGTGTTTTGAGACTTGTCCTGGGAATAATTTACCAGAGCGGAAGAGGGAATAACGCAGTCCCCACAAAGTAGTTCGTGGGTCTAGTCCTCGGAACCTCTGTGCATTTTACTTTACGTGGCAAAATTGACTTTACAGATGTGATTACAGATGTAAGGTCCTGAGATGGGGAGATTATCCTGGGTTATCTGAGTGGACCTCCATATAATCATAAGAATCCTTAAGAGTGGAAGGGGGAAACACAAGAAGAGCATGAGGGGGATGTATGACTATGGAAGAATGAGCAGAAATGAAGGAAGGGGGCGTGAGCCCAGGAATGCAGGCAGCCTCTAGAAAGGGGAAGAGGCAAGGAATGGGATTCTCCTCTAGAGCTTTCAGAAGAGAACATAGCTCTTCCAACACAGTGATTTTAGCCCAGTGAGACTTGTTTCAGATGTCTGACCTTCAGAACTCTAAGATAATAAATTTGTGTTTAATTTGTGGTAATTTGTTACAGTAGCCATAGGAAACTAATACGACGAATTGGCTTTATTGACTGTAAAACTGAACACCTCTGGTTCAGGCAAGTGGCTGGGTGCTATCTGACTGAGGGAGAAGATGATGAAACAGAAACTCAAGCCAAAGCCAGAGTGGTGCCTGGGCTCAGCAGTGGAGTAAATGAGTTTGGGAAGTGTCAGGGAGTATGTAGTTCTCAAGGGAAAAGAAAACCCCCCATGAGATGAAAGATGCACAGACCCACATAGGCTTGGAGTTCTAAAGTGGCCTTTAATACTTGGGAAACAAGGACTTTGTTCAACTGCCCAAAGCACATCACTTACGTCCTGTGAGCAGTCCTGTGTGTGGTCAGTAAGACCCTCAACCCAGGTTACCGGGGGAGAAAGTGCTCAGACTCTGACCCACGGGAAAGATGCTGGCCTTTTCTTTTATCAACAGCCACAAATAATGGTCACTTGGCCCACAAATATGAAGTAAGTGCCAATTCATGGCACCATGTGAGATGCCAGGGATACAGTGTCGTACACAACAGTTATGTTCTCCATATTCTCCCCCATCTTAGTAGGCTTGGACTGTTTTAACAAAAATACCATAGGCTGGATGGCTTAAACAATAAACATTTACTTTTCACAGTTCTGGAGACTGGAAGTCCAAGATCAAAGTGCCAATGTGGTCGGATTACGACAGCCACCTTTTTGCTGTTTCCTCACATGGCAGAGTGAGAACACTGCTCTCCTCATCTCCTCCTAGGGCACCAGTGTTATCCTGGAGGCTCCATCCCTGTGACCTCATCCAAAACGAGCTATCTCCCCCAAATCCTGCCTCCAAATGCCATCATACTGGGGATTAGGGCTTCAACATAAGAATTTGGGGTGGAGAGACACAAACATTCAGTTCATAGTATCCCTCTAAATTCCTCTGGGGAAGACAGACATTAAAGCAAAAGACAATGAATACATCTATAACACTTATGACAAGTGTGATGAAGGAGGAGACTCAGATACTAAAAAAAGAAGAGAAGAGGGAACTAAATTTAGATTGGAGGGCCAAGGGAGGTATTTTTTAGGAAACCATATGTAAACTTAGACCTGAAAGATAAGTGGAAATTTATCAGGGACCAGCTGAGGGAAGAGAGATCCAGGCCCAAGGAACATCATGTGCAAAGGCCCTGAAACAAGAAAGGAAGGGGGGAGTTGCTGTGGCAGTTGTATAGTATAGAAAGGAGAACAGGGCACAAGAGGACCTGGCACCTTTTAAAAGCCTTGGGTGGTTTCAGGCTAATGTTCTGTCTTCCCTTCATCAAGCTTTCTGTGGCATGAACTATGAGGGTCCAGGGACTGAAGAAACAGCAGTATAGCTCTCAAGCTCCACAGTCCCAAGCAGCCTGCGGCTGTCCTCTCTCTGGAGGGTGCAGAGTGAGGCAGAGGGGAGGGCACCTTCCTGTCATTTCCGTCCATCTTTCTTTCTGGCCCAACTTCTTTGCTGTGACCTCTGGAGATTTTCTAAATTAGAATCATTACCTGCATGGGGAGCCTGCAAAGCAAATCAAATGAGAGGCTGCAGCAAGCTAATGAAGGCCAGTGACCTGGCGATCTAATGGAGAGGAAAAGCTCTGGTAGAGGGAAGGGGTGTCACCGAATCGCATGCTGCTTGGAACAGGGAAGGAGGTGAATTCAGGATTGTTATTGTGCTCTACGAGGCAGGTAAAATTGAAATATATATCTCTATTTCCATTTATACCTTGCTCATCTCTATTTACATAGATACCCATGTATCTATGTCCATCTATATCTATATATTATCTATCTATGCATTATGTCTATACATCATCTATCTGTATCTATATCCATACATGTGTGTGTGGCAAGGGGAGGCATATAATATTTATATGTCTGGGATAGGCAGAGGACTCTTCTTATGTGGCCCAGTTAATCATGTTTTCCCCATTCTCATCCAAGCATCAGATGATGAGGTCTTAAAGGTCAGAAGATGATCCACCAAAGGAATAATGGAAGAATATACTTTGGAATGACTGAGCAAAGTATGGATATTCAAACTAAGGTAAAGAATTAAACAGACAGATAATACAAAATAAAAAAATTTTTTGTCCTTTTATGTGTAATGAAATATAAACATCTTATGTGGATATACACTTAAAAACTTTAATAGTTGCACACTATGTAAAGCTAATTTATTCATTTAAAAATCATGTATTGAATGCCTGATATGTGCCAGGAACTATTCTATGAATAGATTTGGATTTTCTCAAAACTGTATGTGTGAAAATCATAGGTAGTTTCTGAATATCACTTAATTCCAAGTTCTGTGACAGTTTGGGAAAGTGCTTTCAGTATAACTGGTAGACCATCATCCTCAGAATCTATTTTAATGGGTTTTCAATTTAGGAACTCAGATTCAATGCTAGTAGGCTCTGCTTTTGTGTTTCTCCCCTAATGTAGTGAGGTTTCAGATTCTTGGTTTTCTGGTATTTTCATTCATTCAAGGAATGCTAGTGAGAGTGCCCATGAGGAGCCTGCCTAGAATGAGGAAGACTTCATCAAGGTTGTAGCTCTCGGTGAGCCAACAATAGACTAGGAAAATTAAGGATCAATTTTCCCCATTGAACAATTTCAAGAAAAGTTTAGAGGCCCAGAACTGGAAAACCACTGATACAGGGTAAGTCAATTAAGCTTGTATTCTCTCAGCTCATCTAGTTTCGCTGGTCGCATTTGTTGGTTAGTTTTCATGACTTTTGTTCTCACTTTTATTCTCAATAAGTTAATAGATTTTATTTTTATATCCTTTTATCCTGGCACATAATTCTTTACGTTCATGGATCAATATTAGGGGGAAATTTCTTGCCAAGTAATGATCCATGTAGTCATAATAAAAGGGAAAGTTTTCAAAGGTTTTCGGAGCCAAAAAGAATTATTACAGATGCAAGTGGGTCTATAACTGTTTTGTCCAAATGTCCCACCAAATTTATGAGCCATTTTCAGCTCTTTCATGATTGAGAGTGAACCTCTTGGTGACTGAAGCCGGAAAATAATCTGTTGACTGTTAGACCTAGAAGTAGCTTAGATACTATATAATCCAATTCAGGCACTCAGGAATGAGGAGGCTGAGGCCAGGCTTATTGATAGTTGCCACCCATTCAAAATCTTCTAGGTCAGGGACATTGATTTCATAAATTACACACAGGATTCTTGCTTAATGGCTTGCTAGGCCCTTCCCACCAGTTTAAAATTGCTTTCTGAGAAAGACTGAGGCTGAAAGAAGTTAATTTGCTTCAGATGATGTGGTCATGATAGAATTTAGACTAGAACTCAAGACCAGGACTAATTTTCATGTAACCAAAACGTATTTCTAAAACAAGGATAACAATTCTTCCTCTGCTGCATTGTTATGAGGATTAAACAGGATGAACTGTGTGAAATCATTATATTTACCTAGAATTCCTTTTTCACATGTAATTTGTCTAATCAAAAAGGTGAGTTTCTCTGGCGCGCCTGGGTGGCTCAGTCAGTTAAGCATCCAACTCTTGATTTCGGCTCAGGTCATGATCTCAGGGTTGTGAGATTGAGCCTCACGTTGGGCTCCACGCTCAGCTAGGGGTCTGCTTGAGGAGGGGTCCCAGTCTTCCTCTCCATCTACACCTCTCCCCCGACCTCTCTAAAATAAAAAATGAAAAATAAATCTTAAAAAAAAAAAAAGGTAAGTTTCTCAAATCACCCAAGGGCAGCTTTACAGGACTTCAGGAAAGGACTGGAATCCACCCGGGCTCTCTCTCCATGTCTCCTCTCAGGCTCTCCCTTCACATCTGTTTGATTCTGCTTTCCTGATCCATAGATCATGGTCACCCAACTGACATGTGGGAGAGACTGAATCTCTCTCTGTTTCCACTGGGCATTCTCAGGGAAGAGACTTTATGTGGCCATGGTTAAGTGTGGACCAAGTAACTGGGTGTGTTGGGGGTGTGGGATAGAGTAGGGACAGAAGTAGGGTTACCATAACTTTGGGAAATGTCAAGGAGTAGGTAGGTAGGTAGTTCTCCTCAAGGGAGAAGAAAACTCACAAGAGGTGGAAGATATGACACATGTCCACCTGGTTTAGAGTTCTAAAGTTTCCTTTCACACTTTGGAAACAAAGACATTGTACTCTGCTGACTTTTCATCCTGCTCCCACCTCTTTTTTTCTGGCTTAATGCCAGCGCGAGTGTCCAGGGTACATCACTTACATCCATTCTGTGAGCAGTTCCGCATGTGATTAGTAAGAACCTGTCTTGTCCAACTTGGCCACTATAACAAAGACCATAAGCTAGCTGGCTTATAAACAACAGAAATTTATTTACTACAGTTGCAGAGGCTGGGAGTCCAAGATCAGAGTACCAGCTCAGTCAGGTTCTGGTGAGGACCCTCTTCCTGGTTGCAGACCGCTGACTTCTCATTGTGTCCTCCCAAAGTGGAAAGGGTCAGGGGAGCTCTCTGCTGCCTCCTGAAGGGCACTGATCCCATTCATGAGGTTCCACCCTCATGACCTAATCACCTCCCAAAGGTCCATCTATGAATACCATCACATTGGTGGGTAGGATTTCAACATATGAATTTTGAAAGAACACAAACATTCAGTCCAAAACAGAACCTCAGTCCAAGTTGCAAGCTAGAGAGAGGGCTTAGACCCCAGCTCACTGGAAATATGTCAGTCTTTCTTTTACAACAGTAGTAAATGAAGGGTCATTCACTCAACAACTGTTAACTAAGTGCCAATTTACCGCATGGTGTGAGATGTTGGGGATGCAATGTTGTACAAAATAGTTAATGGTCCCCATACTCTCCCCCTAAATTCTTTTAGAGTTGATGGATATTAAACCAAAAGACAATAAATAAATATATAATAACACTTATGATAAATGTGATAAAGGAGGAGAATAGGATACTAAGAGAGAATACTAAAGGGGAATGGCTTATATTGGAGGGCAAGGGAAGGTAATTCTTAGGAAATGATATGTAAATTGAGACCTGAAAGATAACTAAGAATTAATCATGGAAAGAGTGGGAGGAAGAGACATCTAGGCCCAGGTAACAGCATGTGCAAAGGTTCTGAGGCGGGGTATGGGGGCTTTGGGCCTTCTTTGGGCACATATCATACAGGATGTGATTCCTGGAGGTGGGGAGAAATGGTACTCAGAAAAAATGGACTGGCCATTAACTTAGGAGGTGTTCCCTATTACTATAAAACAGTGGAGACCTGAGAGTTTTATTAGAATCTCTATCCTCACATAGGCAGATTAATTATATAATTAACAACCTTACCCTGGGACTTTTTGGAAGCTATTGATATAAGCAATACTGTGCAAGCAGAGAGGGACATTCTAGGGGCTACTGTTGGGGTCTCTGCTGTGGTAGAAGAAGATGGCAGGACCCTCTAGATTCCGGGACCCAGCTCTGGACTTGTCATTGGCCCAGTGGGGCAGAGGGGAGTGGTTGCCAGTCTGCTCATCTGTTAACAACGGTTTGGGGTTTTGGTCTCTCGCCTCTTTTCTCTTTATGAATGTGGAGCAGTTTATTTCCCAATGCAAACTATTCCTTATGCTGGGGTGTAAGAGGAATGCTACTGGGTTAAGGGCAGGAAAATGAAGTGATCTAGTTCCTTTGTCTCCGTTCCTCCCTCACTCAGTTTAACTCTGCAGTTTTACAACAGGATTCAAGAGTGAAGGAGATTGCTGGAAGAGCTATCCTGGTGGGGGTGGGGGGGTGGCAAACAGTAGCCCAAGGGGAAAATCCAGCCTGTCACCTATTTTTTGAAATAAAGTTTTATTGGAACACAGTCATGCCCCATCGGTTTAACCTATCGTCAATTGCTGTTTTTCACTTGACCAAATGGCCTACAAAGCCTAAAATATTTACTATCTGGCTCTTTAAAGAAGTTTGCTGACCTCTGGATATACCACAGATTGTCCATAAATTATTCTGTTAATGATCATTTCACCCTAAAAAGCTAGGAATAAGAACAAAGCAAAAACAATGCCAGTGAAATTATTTTCTTCATTTGAGAAAATTGTTCTGTACTTTAAAAGAAAATGAGAGAGAGAGGGAGAGAGAGAGAGAAAGGAAGAAAAGAAGGATGAAAGGCAAAAGAAGAGAAAAGAACTGTTTCCGTCTGATCTAATTCTCTTATTTTACTAATGAGAATTTGGAAGCTTGGAGGTAACACATCCTGCCCAGTGTAATATGGGTAGTGACCCAACTGCCCGCATCATGAGTAGAGTACTCTCCGTACTCAGTAGGGACTACGTCAAAGTGCTACAGTTTTTTGCTCTAACCTCCATTTTGGGTGCTTATAAACATTATATATTTTCCTTACTTGGGAAGTACAGGCATTAATAGCATACAAACCTGCCTTTGGATAGTCAGAGAGTTGCCTGGATCCCTGAGCCATAGGCCCCTTTCACTTTTTTACGAATACAAAAAAGGAGGAGGGAGTCCATTCAAGGGACCATGAGCCTGGGGTCAGGGGTGGCAATGTGTGGGCTAGGCAAGTGTGGGCCATGACAACATTTGATTTGCAGCTTCCTTGACTCTTCACACGTGTCTGCAAACATTCATCAGGCTTCCCAAACAGAGCTGATGGGTCTGAATAAATAATTTCAAGTACACTGAACGCCAGCCATGTGAGAGCAGTCGAGTGGAGGACTACTGGAGCTTGCATTCAGCATATGCTACTCAACTCCTCTCATCTGCCTCTGTCAGCACATGTCAGCAGCTGGGGGTGCTTAATCCACATTCTTCAGTCTCTCCCGTTTCCTCTCCACGCTGGCAAAGGTTTGACGACCTCCAAACTAGGTCTGGCCAGATTGCATGAGGCTAGACTTCTTGGCAGAGTATCTCTTCTCTATAGAACAGGTTGCAAGATGGAGTCTGGGGCTGGGTGAATTCCCTCCTGGTTGGAAGGCTAGTGACCGCAGCTAGGGGCAGCCTCACCCTAGTGAGAACCCTAACTCCCCGCCATTATCTCTGTTCTGCTTCTCTGCTCTGGCTGCCCTCCGCCCTCCCTCCAGCGGGGAGACTACAGCTCTGAGTATGTGTCCTAGCCCCTAAACTGCCATAGCCCTTTTGAATTTCCAGATGTTTACTTGACCCTCTCAGTTTATGGTCCTTTCTGTCAGGTAATTTTTTTTCAGGTAGTTTGAAAGGAAGCCCCCAGTGCTGGGGTAGAGGGCATTTGGGGCTGAGCAGCCATCCCAGCCTGCTCTAAGTCACCGGCCCAAAAAGGCCCGGCATATGCTCTCATTCCTTTTAGGGCTGCCCCTTTACGGCCCCCTCCCCACAACTTCTGAGACTGGAGCAGCCCACGTGGATGCTTGCAAGAGGGAGGCGGAGGGAGATGTGATCAACAAACAGGAGAATTCAATGTGACCGTGGAGGTACCAGAAGCTGGAAGAGGCAAGAAACAGATTCTCCCCAGAGCCTCTATGGAGCACTGCCATGCCGACATCCTGTCCTGATTTCCACCAGTGAAACTGATGGTGGATTTCTGGCTCCTACAACTGTGAGAAAATGCATTTCTGTTGTTTTAAGCCACCAGGTATGTGGTGATTTGTGATAGTGGCCACAGGAAACGAATACATCCACTACTTCTCAGACTAAAAGCCTATACTATTCTACGGGATCTAGCTCTTGTCAACTCACTGACCGCCCTCCTACCCCTCTCCCCATCCTTCCTGGCTCTGGGCACATCTGTCCTTGTCCTTCAACAAACCATGATCCCACTCCCCAAGGTCTTTGCTCTGGTTGCTCCTTCGAGCTGATGCTCGGGGACCTTCCCCACTTCTTTCAAATTTGCTCAAATGAAGTCTCTCCAGACTATGCTGTTTAATACCTCAACCTGTTCTGCCCTTCACCACCCACTGCTGATCCTCGTCATCCTGATCTGTTTTTTTCTATTTCGAAACACTCATCTCCTTTTTACCTGCCGTGGAATTTGCTTATTTATTATTTATTTATTATTCTCTTCCCTTGCCAGGATACAAGATTCTCAAGGGCAGAGCTGATTACCTGTTCTATTCTCCACTGTATCCCAAGCTCCTAGAATAGGGCCTGACACGTGCAGGCATTCAATTAATATGTGTGGAAAGCATGAATAGATGTCCTCAGAGTTCCTGTGGCAATGACATGAATTAGAGATGCCCTCCTTTCTCCCCATCTCCTACCTCCCTCCCACCTTGGCCCTCACTATATTGGCAAAGCCAATAAACACAATAAGACACAGAATATTCAGTTCAAGATGCTGGAGAAGAGCTGGGTAAGTTAGTGAAGGCAAAAGTTTCAACCTCCTCCTCTTCCTGGGAGCCTTTTACACACATTGATATGCAATACTCATGACCTAACAAAATTTTGATGGTTAGCCTAGAGACTTGTTTATATAGCAAGGAAAATAATTTCAGGCCACAAATCTAAGGTGTTCAAAACATCATTTTAAAATTTCTTTGCCTTGAGTCCCATTCCACATAGTAGCAGAAAACACAGTCTCACCAACCAGGGATAAATTTGGTCACTTCAGGGTTACTTCCTTAACCCACTTTCCCTGGCATGGGCTCTATGCCTAGGGGATTAACAGAATTTTGAAGCATTGGGAGTTGGCCATGGAGGTACCTACACAAGCTGTCATTTCCCAAAATGCCCATACTTCGGGGGCCTCAGCAATTACAATTCATACTAGACCCACCAAGGTCATCTTCTTGTCCCAGTTAAGAGGCCAGATCTAAGAGTCACATCTGTGCCACTCAGCCACAAGAGAGAAGAGTGGGCTGCCTCAGCTTGGCTGTCCAAGCAACCAGGTAATCTACAGATATTTCTGGAGCACACCCATAACCCAGGTCCTGGGGACAGCAGTGCATAGGTCTGAGAGTCCCTGCCCTCAGGGATTATATTGTAGAGGAAAGAGCCAGGTCATAGGCACCAAAAACAAAATAAACAAGAAGGGGTGATGTGGGGTACTGTGAGGGGAGCCAGAGGTGGGAAGGTCTGTCGAACACATGACATTTGAGCTGAAACAGAATGATGTGAAGGAAGCAACCATGCAAAAATCTGGAGGAAGGGATTTTTAGGAGGAAGAAACAAAAGTGCAAAGTCTCCAAAATAGGGATGCGCTTGTCCTGTTTGATGGAGTAAAAGAGGATAGTGTAGCTCGAATGCAGAGAAGGAAGAGAGATTGGAGAAAATTGCAGGAGAGATGTGGCCACGACCACATCAGCTGTGAAAAACTTTGGAAATAAGCAAAATTGATTTCTGGGTGTCCTAGCTCTAGCACCCTTGTGGTTCATCTTTCACTGTCCATAAACTATGTTGCAGTTCTATCAGGTTGTGGAATCCTGAGAGCCATGCAAGTGATTCTTGCCCATAGAAATGCAAAGTGTGTCCAACAGAGAGGCAGGTGATTGTTGCCCTGTAGATACTGACTAGTTTGGTATCTGTATTTATTTTCAGCATTCTTGATGGTCTACGTACGTGTGTGGTTTTGAATCCTCCTTTGAACTAGTTGTAATGTCTTATTAGTTCCCTCATTAATAGTGACACATTCATTTCATATTTGTGTAAGAGTCGAGATTTCCCCTTTGATAAAGAAGTACCTTTTGGAAACCTTAACCTCCTTTCTATTCTTCCTCCTCTGACCGCTTTCTCTTGTTCTCTTGTTCTCTTGTTCTGAACAATCACATGTCTTGGAGTAAGTCAGAAGCAGATGACACTCTCTTCTGTGTACAGAGGAAGCAACCGGGGCTTGGAGAAGTGAATACTTACCCTTGATTTGCTCACTTCTGTTCTAGTTTGCTCACATAGAAGGGAGAGGAGTGCCACCCCTATGGGTTCTTTAGGAAATCCATTGAAGTAGTTTTGGGAATGGGAAGGAGTCTATTCCCAGAGATATAAATGTCCTGCAATGCACAAAATAGTCCCCCAAAAAGAAGATATCCTCCCCCAAATACCATGAGCACCCTGAGGGAACAACGTTGCGCTTGGGTGACATTGATCTACAGAATGTTGCTCTTGCATATGGGGACCTTAATGACTGCCCCCAAGAATCCTGCTGGGACCCAGACAAACATTCTATTCATTTACCAAATCACTAAATAGAAACTAGTTTTATGGTCATATTTCCCCTCTGGCATGCAGAAATGTTTATGGCCTTCAATAAAGACTGCTCTCTATTGAGAACTGAATTGAGTATATATTGTTTTAAACTTCAGCATCCTCCAATAAGATTTATATTCTTGTTTTGCTTAAGATTCACATTTTAATGTGGCAATAAAAACTGGTGAGATTGTCTCATTGTAAAAGATCCTATTTGGTTAATTATCAGGCCCCACGCCACAAATCCCTGTATGGGGATTCTTGTACCCAGAGAAGGCTGTTATTTCTCCCTCTCCTCACATGAGTCACATGAGCATAAGTAGTACTGATGAGCAGCGCTGAGACTAGAGGTGGTGGGGAGAGAAGAGTGGAAAGAGGTAACTTCCCTGTACTGTGGACCGCCCCCTCCAAAAGCCCACCATGCATGCAGTAATTCAGGGGGCAGTGCAGTGAATGGTCAGATCTTGAATCCCAGCTCTGCCACCCACCAGCTCTGTGACCTCAGGCACATTATTTAATGTCTCTAAATCTCTAGTCCCGTATAGGTTACAATGATGCTGTATCAGCCTCCTGCCTTTGTTTTGAAAATTAAATTAGGGGCGCCTGGGTGGCTCAGTTGTTAAGCATCTGCCTTTGGCTCAGGTCATGATCCCGGGGTCCTGGGATCGAGCCCCGCATCAGCGGGAGGCCTGTTTCTCCCTCTCCCACTCCCCCTGCTTGTGTTCCCTCTCTCGCTGTGTCTCTCTCTGTCAAATAAATAAACTCTTTTAAAAAAAAATTAAATTAGGTAGTGGGTTTAAGGAGGCTGGCAAGAAAAGCAGGCAATGTGTTGGATCTTTCTTTAGTTGAGGCTGACAACCTTGAGAAGCATCCAGCGTAATGTGCCTGATGTTTGCCCAGGGTCATCAGAACTGCAGACAAGTATCCAGATGACTGGGAGTAGACAAGCAGACATCAGGAGTTTAGAGATTCAGTGAGGGCTTGAGCAGCAAGGAGCAAGGTCTCAGGCAAGAGTCAGGGCCAAATGAGGTCAGAAGCAACACATACCGAGAGGGTGATAGACACACAAATAAAGAACAAGAATGGGGCTTATTATTAAACCGGATAACTTCTGGGGGATTTCTGGGCCAAGAGCAGAAAGCCTAGAGACTTCAGGTAGTTGACAAACGGGCTGCTTCCCTTGGGAAGGAAAGTGGGGCCGGCAGGGGCAAGGACTGCCGGGTGAAAACAAAACAAGTAAGTCCCCCTGCAGGGTCCTTTGGCAGAAAGCATGGTCTTCTCTTGAATAGACTTTGGTTTCTCACCTCCCCCACACACAGGGCAACCAGCCGGTGCTGAGGGCAGCCCTGAAAATCCAGGACGGACGCTGTGATGAATCAGTGATCAAACAGCAGCTCAGGGGCAGCCTCAGTGCCCCGACGATGATCTGGAGAGCCTCGGAGATTTCAGATGGATTTTATCTCTGGTGTCACCTCTGAACAATTGGTTATGGCTGCCCAGAACATTGTCTTGAGAAATGTTCTGAAGGCCACATTTGGGAAGAATGCTGTGCTTGATTAGTTATGTCTGCCAAGGGCTTAGAAATGATGAGTGAGGTATGCTTGCTACCTTTTAGCTGGAAGTAATGCAGTCAGTTCCTCCTAGCTGATATGCAGCTGGAGCATGCCTGTAGGGTATTGGTGGAGGAATTTATTCATTCATGTATTCATTTATTCAGCATTCCCAGAATGGCCTCCATGGGCAGCGTACCGCACTGGAGAGAGACAGGGTGTGCTGTAGGAAGAAGTTCCAGGGACTCTCAGAGCTATTTTACAGACCCAATCATGCTTTGGCACTTCATTTAGATTCAAATCAGCAAACAATCCCCAGGAAATAAAAATTATTATCATCCCAATTTTTCAGGCTAGAAAACTGAAGTTCATCTCACTTTTGGTAATACTTGGTTTAATAATCCCGGCTGTAATAATTGACGTGACCTCAAATGCAGTCTTCTGCATCTTTCACTGAAGGCCTGGAAAAGGATGAGATAATGCGAGTACAAAGCCATTTGCCCTCTTTGTCATTTAACAGTAGCCTTCCTGACACACTGGCCAGCCCCCCACTGGGCTCTGAGTGTTACCTAAACTCAAGGAATGCATCTTCGGTGAACTGGCCCATATTTTATCTCCCTACAAAATAGCTATTTAAATATCCCTTGAGTATGCACTTTCTGAATCATTAAGGTCTCAGGGTGCATCAATTATACTAATTTGGGAAAGTGATCACATTCATGCAGGGCAGTTATTTTTAAAGAAAAGACATTCCAGTGTATTGATGGGGAATTGGTGTCCGGAGTATATAGATTTCCAGTTATCCCCTGTCATGGCAGGAGTCCATCGGTTTCCTTTAAGAAATGAAGAACACATTATGCCTGGTATTAACAAAGATCAATTTCAGTAAAGGAAGACATCCAACACAAGAGAATTGAACTGAGCTGGGAATAAATGACGTAATGTTTGAAGTGATATGGTATAAGTCATGCTGGGACTCCAAGTTCTTGTATAAATGATGATTAAATGGAATTTGTGTCCCTGCCTTTTGCTAAAGGTGATATTTCTTTACTGTAAAGCATTATGTATCTATTTTGGCATTGTCAGTGAAGTATGCAGTTAATAATTGGGCTTCTTAAAGATTTCAGAATCCTTTGGTCTTAACATGAAGGGAGGGCCTTATCTTTACTGCCAACTCATTTCTGCTCTTCAAGCCGAAGCGACAGTCTTTTATAAGAATTTGGCTTTGGGTGTTAATCTTTCAAGAAAACGGTATTCCAAACTTCAATACAGTGAATAGAGCCACACAGACACCATGAGGATAATATGGGAGATTTGGGAAATAGAGTAAAGATAAACTCTCTGCCGAGATGTGAGATGCAACAAAAGAAAAGGAAATGATGAGGTGAACAGGAACAATGCTGGTGCAGGATTTCTATCGGCGGCTCTAAAAAAAAAAATTACAACAGCAACTAAACTAGACTTTTTCTTTCTCTTTTGGGGTCCATAAAAGCTTTTTAATTATTTAGGTCAATTCATATAGATGTTTAAAGCTGAGAGAGACCTCAGATATTGCAAGAGATGAGAAAGCCCAGGGAGGCAGTGTGACTTACAGAGGATCACGGTGTCCCTATCTCCTGGCTTCTAGGCATTTCTTGGTAGCTAAATTTTCATTTTTAAGAGGAAATTTTCATTTTAAAAAAACAATGTTCCAGTTCTTTCGATTTTGTTTTTGATGGTGGTGCTGACTTATGAATATGCACCAAAAGCGAGCACCATGATTGGATGCCAGAAACGTTACCTTGGAACTCAAGTGAAGGCTGAGATGCTGATTCCCTGTTGCTTGTGGGCTGGCACTTGTGGGCTGGCACTTGTGGCCTCTCTAGCTCAGATACAGGGTCATGGAGGAGCCAAGATCTCACCAGGAGAAAAGAACCAAGAACCTCATTTAAAAAAAAAAAAAAAAAAAAAAGCCCATTTCATCATTTTTTCCAGGCTAACCACTAGGTGTGTACTTTTAAGCCAGAATGAGGATGTGGAATAGGAGTCAGGATTCTCAGCCTCATAGAGAGATGCATCCCAGGGTTTTCCTGGACAGGAAAGGGGCTGCCATCCTGATACCTAGAATTCGAGATCTAAGTGAGGCTTCCCGAAGCTTTCTTTGGTGTGAGCTCCTGCTAGCACGATAGTTAGCAGGAAAGGTGGAGAGTGCTTATTAACATGGAACACACAAAGATGGTAGCCCAGAGGCCTGGGCTCCAGTCACAGAACTGCTATTCACCAGTTCTCTGGCAAGATCTGTTTCCTGCCATTAAGCTAATTGACCTCAAGGTCCATAAGGACCAATTATCTATCAGCCCAGTCCAGACCCCTCACTCCCTTTGTCCACCAACTACCATGGCCACACCCTGAACCAAGCCACCCCCTCCCTCTCCCTTTATGCTGTCTGAAATTTGGGATTTTCACTCTCGGCCATTTCCCTATTTCTCTCACACATGTCACCAGTCTCAACCAAACACACTCTTCCATTCTTCAAGAATTCCAGTTCTCTGACTCTGCTGGGCCTCCCAGTTCCTCAGGGCTTTCTGGCTATCCCTCCTTTTCTACCATTGTTTTTCATTGGTAGTCACTTCACTTCCCAATACCCTCCTCTGCCTACTGAGTGTCATCCTTCCACTGGTAATCAGCACCCTGAAGATACCAACTCTGGAAATCCAGCCACCCACTTCCTCAAGTTCTTCTGCTTAATGGTGCCTGTGAAAACCTATCATGGGGCCATCCTTATGCATTATGGATGCCAACCTCTTGGCACCTGAAACTTTTTGGTCTGGTTCCATAATGACTAATTTAATCCTTTTCCATTCCCCTCAATTGCTCTACCTTGTCCCTATTCCTAGTTTCCATCCCCTCATTTGCAACAGACGGCTTGACTTTCTGTTCCCTGAGAAGGACTACAGAAGGGCAGTTCTTAAACTAACCTAAAGTTCAATGGAATCTGAATGACCTGAACTGGGAGGCCAGAGGGCAGTTCAGACAAGTGTAGCCCAAGCCAGAGGGAAGACAGGTGGAGCCAGAGGGAAGATAGGCCAAAGCCATAGCAAAGAATGGAAAACCAAATGGATAGTCAAGGTAGGTTCCAGTGCAGGAAGTCCTGAAGCTGAGGCCGCAGGATTCATTCAGGCTCCCTTCACGAGGACTATATCTGTGCCTCATTGGATTTCTAGTTCATTTCAAATCTCAACTAAAGACATTAGAGTCTCCTCGGCCTGAAAGTCTTAAATTGTCCAAATCACAAATAAATTTGCTCTGAAAGGCATTTTTAGATATAGAGTAAAAGATGCTGTGTAATAAGGTTGTATTCTTCATATCGAGTTAGGCTGAGGGAACTCATCCCTGAAATTTTGCAACTCAGATAGAGCCCCTGCTCAATTATTTTCCCATTTATTTTCATCATCTGACTTCCCAGCAGATAGAGAATTTTAGTCTGGGGAAAGATTTTCGGTCAGGCATCCCACTCAAGGCATGGAGCTGTAAAGCTACTGACAGATCAGGAGTATGCTGGGTTGAGTGGTCCTTCTACAGTTAGTTTCACTCCCTCACCCTTGCTTTGTTTTTACTCTGCTTGTTTGGGGTGATTTACAGAATCCCTAAGTAGGGTGGAAGAAACTAATGACCCAGAGCAAAGGATATCTGCTCATTTGGCTTCTCTTGGTCATAAGATTTTGATGTCTTTTGGCTCTTCCCTGATGCAGGAAGATAATCAATAGCAAGTTATTTTTTAGGGGCAGTTCTTGGGAATCAATTTCTCCTTGTGGAAAAAGCTCAGTGCACAGATGGGCCTCAGGGACCCTCTGGCCAATGTGAAGGGCTTTGTCCTGCATAAACTTTCCTGGACAAAGTACAGTGGTTGAGCCTTTCCCTCGGCAGCAGCAGGGGCATGTGTAGTGAGAGAGGGACTATGAAGTGGTTAAGAGAAAGCTTCTGTATAGGAGAACCACAAGATTCTATCCAACTCTTAGCTGAATCAGCAACCCTAAAATGCCAGTTGGACCACTGGGCCTCCTTCCTTAAGAGCTAAAGTGGGGATTCGATAATGGGTTAGTGGGCAGACGGACCTACCACCAAAGAGAAGAGCTATTAGTCAGTGGGAAAGCTGTGGGCCAGGGCTTCTTGTCACGTATATTTATCTAGTCAATGACATGTTTAAGTTTCCAAAACAAAGGCAAGTCAGAAAACCCTTTAAGTGAGTGTATATTCTTTTTTTTTTTTTTTTAAAGATTTTATTTATTTGACAGAGAGACACAGCGAGAGAGAGAACACAAGCAGAGGGAGTGGGAGAGGGAGAAGCAGGCTTCCCGCTGAGCAGGGAGCCCGATGCAGGGCTCGATCCCAGGACCCTGGGATCATGACCTGAGCCGAAGGCAGACGCTTAACGACTGAGCCACCCAGGCGCCCCAAGTGAGTGTATATTCTTTAATAAGCCAAAATGTTTGTTCTTTAAAGAGGCCTGGACAATTTATCCTGGAATAACAGTTAACAAATTCTGTTATGTAAGTAAAATGTTTGCCCATTAGGTTAATTGATTTATAATAGAAACCTTCACCTACTTCCAAAATAGGCTTAAGGGAAAACGACCAAGAGATTTATGGTGGCATTTTCACCTCCTACCCTCTTTTTTTGAGTTAGGGTTGAGTTCCTTGTTCAAAGTGACCCTGAGTGACCCTTCCTCCATGGCTTTAGCTCTCACAAACCTAGAGGTAGTAATGTCTTCCCATTCTTCATAGTTTCTGGGTGCTTCAGCATGCCTTGCTGTTTCTCTTAACCCTGCCCACACCTTAGTAAGAAGGCTTTTTGTTAGAGTGTCCTCATTGAATTCTGTTTCTTGCTGGGGGCTCTCCAATATGTTGGAAAACCTATATGGTTATAACACTTACTTAAAATAATCTCTGTTCTTAGACCAAGTATCATCAGTTTATAAAAGGAACTAGCCCTGGTGTGGTGCTTGGTGCTTGTTCAGTGTGATATTTGTTCAAGTTTCCATTCATGAAGCATGCCTGGGGAAGTAGTATAGGCATCATCAATCCCATCTTACAGGAAAAGAAATGGACTCATTGGCATTTAGGAATTTGTTCAAGCTCCATGACTAATTGGGGTTACAGTGGTCAAGATCTCAGCTCTCCAGCAGGCTCTTCTAGCCCAGATGGTTCTGACCCACCAGCAGCCAAAGGAAAATGGAGGCTTTGCTTTATTATTTACCCTTCATCAGTTTCTAAAGACTTGAGAGAAATATTTCTGCTGAAGGGCCACCCTTAGCACAACTTCCCACTTCAAAACAACAGATCTCTTTTCAAGACCATGTGTGATCTTCTTCCCCTTTATTTCCACATAAGAGTCCCTGCCGCTTTTATAAATCATCAACCTTTTACATTAGGCTCTGTTTCAAAGATCTTTCAGAGATCCTGACTGAGAATGGCCGAGCTGGGTTTAGCAAAGGAAAAGAAGCTCTCATTTAATCATTTCAAGTATATTTCTCTCTTTCTCTGTCTTACTCTCTCCCTATTTCCCTGTTTCTGTGTGTCCCTCTCTCTTTCCTCCTCTCTTCATGACTTTCTTTCATCAGAGGCCTCATGGGACAGGCTGACAGTCCTTTGTTATGCTGAGGCACCCAGACACTAACAGTGGGAAGTCATTGCCACCCCCAGGCCTATGACCCGAGCCCATTAGAACTGTAATCATGTAGGCATGGTTGCTCAGCCCCCGCCAGAGCTGTGGCACTGAAGCAGGGAGGAACAGGGAAGAAAGACCCCAGTCTTTCTTTCTCTTCTCACCTTCCGGTCTCCCACTGGTGCTTCCCAATGGCCAGGACCAACTGTGGGCCAGCTGGAAGGGAGCCTGGGCAATGCCACCTATAGAGGTAGCTTTTGGGCAAACAGCAAAATAGAGACAGGCAGACAGTGGCTGGAAGCAACAGAAGGGGGCAGCAGGTGGGGAACAGATAGAAGATAGCCAACACAGAGACGACTCTACCTACCAACAACGGCAAGACTTGTTAGTGGGATGAGTGAAAAATATTTTAGTTCATTACTTCAGCCCCTCTGCCCCCTTCCAAAGTAGTGTCAAAGCATTTCTTGATGAGTTTGGAGAGTCCAGTGAGTTTGGAGAGTCTACCTACCGACAACAGCAAGACTTGTTAGTGGGATGAGTGAAAAATATTTTAGTTCATTACTTCAGCCCCTCTGCCCCCTTCCAAAATAGTGTCAAAGCATTTCTTGATGAGTTTGGAGAGTCCAGTGAGTGATTGTGTCACTCTCTGTACATTTCTGTTTTCTCCACTCTCTCTGTCCCTTTGCCTTGTGCTCTGTTAGGTGGAGCCATTGAAGTCATGTTGGGAGTTGTGTCTTTTTCTTCCTCCTGCATTCTTCTCCTTTGCTGAGTGCTAAAGAGGAAGACCAATTTTCATGGACAGACCCCCAAACAAGCCACGGCAGAGGTCTACCCAAATGGCAACAACAGATGCGGCAGGCTTGCTTCCATCTGTCTGTCAATCACCTGATATAGGAGATACTCTTACCATGAAGCTAATGAAGTTTAATTATCGGCACCCCTGTACCACGCACATAGGCCCTTGCAAGGCCCCAGAAATGTCATATTCGTAATGTTGTATTCTTTTTCTTAAAGAGGGCCCTCACGATTATACAAACTTCAGGGCCAAAAAACCCAGGCCTGTCCATTCCTCTGTATCTTTGTCCCCGAAGATACCTTTTCTACCCATGACGAGGCTGGCAGTGTTTGCAGAAGCCAAAGCAGAGCTAATTAATATATGCTAGATCTATTGGCAGAGACTCCTCAGACATATGGTCCAGTCAATGGGCCCAAACAAAGGAGCAATTGCAAGGTGTCACCACATTCTAATAAAGCCGTGGCAGCGAAACACAGTCGGTGACACAAATGACAAAAGCAGGCTGCTGAGGACCGGCCAGTCACAAATGAAGCTCTGATGCTCTGCAGTTTAATAAACTGTGTGCTTAACACCAGGGGGGCAGCCACCTCATCGGCTGGCTCGCCCACTCACACACCTGCTTTCTGGGGAGTTGAAGTGAGGAGAGCACAAGCAGGCTTGCTCTGCTAGCCGTTCCAGGACAGAACCTGGTCCAGGCTGCAGGGAAGCCAGCAGGGACTCTGCCCCGGGTGTGTGTGTGGATGCCAGCCCGGGGATGCTGTGCCCTGGGTGAGGTCACAGAGATGGAGTTTTGGTTGACACTGCCAAGCCCGGGGTTCAGTCCTGGCCAGTCAGGCCACAAAGCACCTGTGATCCCTCATGCTGTTGGCTTCAAGAGTGACTGGGTTTAAGATGCAGACGCCTTAATGATGCTGACCCTTCCCTCCTCAGAAAAACCGGCCAGAGACACACTCCAGGTTGAGAACCTACCAGGCAGCAGCACTGGTGATGGGGGAAAAAAAAAAGCAATGAACATTTTCTTTATATTGATTTATCATTTCAGTACTTACCAGAGCCTTATTTAGGGACAGAAGGGGAAGAAAGAGCCAGAGGAAGGAGGAAGGAAGGATGAAAGAATGTGACACTCACAAGAGGGATTAAGAACAAAGGCTCTGGAGGGTTTGATCCCAGCCACGTTACCAGCTCTAGGACCTTGCACAAGAAACTTAACCTCTCAGGGGCCTTAGTTTTCCAATTTTGTAGAATAATAAAAATAGTACCTACCCCCTACTCCCTGTGCGGACTAAATGGGTTAACACATGTAAAACCTTTCGAGTGTTCCTAGCACACAGGACAGAGCTCAGTAAATACTAATACGATTTCTTCTGTACTCACATAACATCTCAGGCTCGGAGCACCATCTTTGTTGGAGAAAGCTCTGTCTTTGCGTAGAGAGGATGGGGGCTCTGAGCTCCCTGGCCACAGGGTGCTGGCCTCTCCACCTTCCCCTCAGCATCTTCCAACTGTAAAGTCAGAATACCAGTAACCTCTGTCTAACCAAGTTGGTTCTAAGAAGCAAATGAGCCAGGAATTATGCCTGAACTTTTCTTGTCTGTGCAGGACAGTGGAATGTTTGTATTATCTGGAAATCATAAAATTACTCAGACACTTGAAGGTTGCCTGCCTTCCTGGCTCATGCATGAACCTCTGCCAGGACCCTTCCCCTACCCTGTGATTAGTGTTGCCGTCGAGGATGGTCAAGTTCCCCAAGAACAGCCAATCCTAGCTCCGCAGGCCACTGGCGCCCTGAAGGACTCCATCCCGGAGTGAATTCACTGCAGAACCAGCACCGCTCCCCCGTGATGGCGTGCGGAGGGCCAGTCCGGAGCTCTGGCATCGTGAGCGGCTTCAAGTGGCACGCGGAGTCCGTGAGCTATCTAGGCAGTTGGGCCGTGAGGAGGGCAGGGAGCAGCGTCTGTGTGCTTGGCCTCAAGGACAAGGACAGAGCCACCCTCGCACATGCTCTGCCTGCCCCCTTCCAGATGGCAGCTCTGCTTAATGAACTGCGCTCAGAGCCACAAGGAAAGGGGCTTTTTGACGGGCAGAGTTATTAGTGCTCCGTTGTAATTATGCCTCCTGGTGTTTTCTCCACTGCGTCCTCTCACTTGACCTGTTAGTGTCACCCAGCTACTGCCGGTGACACAAGCACACTGAACTGCTGTAGGTGGGGATGAGCATCAGGCCGACTGGAGAACAAAGGTCATGAGCCTTCTCTTTCTTGCATCAGCTGAGTAGGCCTTTCTGGCCTTGCCTTTTGGGGAGCCCAGGCAGTGCCTTGTCTCCGAGACTCGCTGACATTTGCGCAGGATCTGATTTCTAACATCTGCTGCAGACAGCCCAATCAGGAAAGGAAAAGGACAACTTGTCAGGGGCTCCTTCACGTCATGTCAGCAAGGTGATAAGAGAAGGGAGAGAAGAAATGCGTCCAGCCCTTCCAGGTAGCTCTGGGCACATGGGGCCTGGGCCTAGACAGGAAGGGTGAGGGGAGCGGAAGGGAGGGGACCATCTTCCATGGAAACCCGTCCTGCCTGTCTCAGGACCAGCACGGTGAGAACTGAGGAGGGCTCTCTCAAAAGTAAGAGGTTATAGAGGGAGGTTCTCCTGGTGGCGAACTCTCTTGGCATTGGTCTGAAAAAGGTTTTCTTTTCCTGTATTCTCCAAAGACACGTATACGGGGTATACCGCTTTTGATTCTCAGCCTTTTGGAGCTGGGATCCCTCTACTTCTGGGCTTCCGTGTTGCTGTTGAGGAGGCTCATGGCTGTCAGTTGCTGTTCCTATGATCTAAGTTTCCTCTCTGCCTGTTTTTAAGACCTGTTCTTTGCCTTTGGTATGAAAGCAATTTTACTACAGTGTGTCAGAGTGTGGGTTTTTTTCTTTATTAGCCTGCTTGGGATTTACTGTGATTCCAACTCTGGAAAGTCCTCAGCCTTTACTCTTCCAATATTGGCTCTTCCCATTTCCTATACTATCTGTCTTGGGATCTCTGCTTGGATCTGTGGTTGACCTTCTCTCTCCTCCACGCCCCCGTCTCTCAGGACTTTATCTGTGGGAATTGCGGAGACAGGGGCTGAAGTATGTTCCTCCAGAAAAAATTTACATTTGCTTCTGCCATCTGCCAGGGATGCTTTCAACATTGGGCTGCTCTGAACTAATTTCCCGGTAATTAATTTCAGTCCTTTTTGGTATATAAAGATGGTGTGAATTCAAGCTCCAAACCTGCGTGGAAATGGGGAAATTGGGATATTTATTTGGGAGAGATTGTTCTTCTTCCAAGAGCCAAGGCAACTTCAGACAAGTTTCCTTGTTTGTGTCCTTGTGAGCAGGAATTCCCCCCCCCACCCCGCACCTCCCCTTTTATCCTTCTGCTGAGGGTGTAGCGTGTGGGGGATCCCTGCCATTCCAACTCCCTGCCTCTTCCAGCATGGTGACAAAACCAAAGACACTGGAATAGATGATGGGGGCCAAGAAACCCTGAGGGCAGTTGCTATCTTCTATGGCCACTTTATTTTCACATCCTGAGTCTTTCTCCACTGCCCGAAGGGTTCTGAATTTTTTAAACACATTATTCAGTATTTTAAATGGTCGTTGTTTGCTTGCTTATTTTGGAATGGAAAGGTTATCAGGATTTCTAGTCCATTATATTTCCAGAAATGGAAGTCCACATCGCCACGTATAATCCCCTCTGTGAAGAATTTGCCAGCTTCTCACTCTCTTGATCTTCCTTTTCTTCTTTGTAAGCTGGGGTGGGTGTAGCTGACGCTCTTCACTGTTGGCGGGGACCCACCCTCACCACCACAGGAGGCATGAACGGCAATCTATCATGTGGGAAGAAAAGTATGGTGCTATAAGCTCTGTATGTTTATCATGCATTGCTTAGTTTTTATTTTTTGTATATATTTTATCATGTGCACATTATATTAGTATAGTAGTTCATGCTTGCAATCTATTAATAAATAAATATACAACTTTTAACTGATGGGGGTGTATAATCATGAGAGTTTGGATACTCCACTACCTTTTGAAGCCATTGAGAGCCATTCTCTATGTTCTTAGGATTTTCATGGCTGGAGAGAAAACATTCATTCAGAACTTTGCACGCACTGAACTCTACTTCTTCAGTCCAAAAACAGAAGGTCTGGCATGGGTTATGACAACAAACCGTGTGTCAGTTTGGGGAGGGAATGTGCTGGTAGGCCCAAGGCTGAGACATTGTGGTTGACCCTTGGATAGCCCCATTCTCTGAGACTCATTTCTGCTCCTCTGCTATATCTTATGATTTCTCTTCTTAACATTTCTCTCTACTATATATGTTTTTCCACAGCTTTTGCCTCACTCTATAGACACCACAAAGATTTAATTTCTCTGTTTAAAGAAAAAAAATAGAATTGACATGACATATATATATATCAGTACCTTCAAAAGCAATTGACAGCTCATGGCCCCACTCAGAGCTCACACTGGTTCTCCTCCTGGTACCTTGCCCGGGGCTCTTTGCTCTGAGCCTTCACTGCTCTTCCAGCTCTCCTTGATGCATTTCCTCGGCCTGTCTGCCTTTATTCTCTGTCTGGGGTGTGTTTGCAGGCTTCTGAAGACAATTTCACCCTGCCAGGGGACACAAGCAATCAGAGTTCAAGGAAACCACCTAGCCAAATGACCACTGCCAAGGATATCTACCAACAGGAGTTAGAGAGTCAAAACTTACTTCCCCATTTTGAAACTCAGCTTCCAGTCTTGAAGTACTTTCCTGATGGTGATTCCAGGACCCTCCATTCACAATATGACCCCAGTTGGTCATAGAGCAGGAAAATACTCAGTCTGGAGCTATTTACTGCTCACAGTCTTAGAAGATAGTAAACAGAAGGCTCAGATGACAAGACGACAGATATTATAAAATGTATGCATGTGTGTACATGTCTGAATTGGTATAATCCACAGATTTCATGAAGTCCTAAGAAAAGTTTTTAGATGCAGAATTGTGATAGTCTGGTTTATTAGTATGGAGAACCCATGGCACAAATGAACAAGAAATTTTGTGCTTCAAGGCTTCTGTGCACTGTCTCCATCATCACGGACACATGGATTGTGGGCATGTCATAGTTGGGTCATCCCCCAAGTCAGTCACAGCTGAATCTGGCATCTTCTTGTTCTCAGAATCTTTGAGAAGCCTGGGTCCGTTAGTGTGGATGAAAACAGGTGCACATGGTGCTGCACTCCTGTGTGGTCAAGTGAAACAAGCTGGGTCTGCAAATAGGCCTGTGTTTTCTGAGCTGATAGCCCTCCCCTGTTTATATTTTCTCCTTAAGGAGGATATTGTTAAAAGCCTATTTCACAGAATCAATTTTAGTGGGCCCTTTAGAATGGGAAGTGAGCTGAAGGTAGTTCAGTTTGTTTTAACAATAACTTCGGCTTATTGAAGTGAGCATTAGTGTCTCATGCCCCCATATGGCAGCCATTAGAGACAGGGGAAGCTTGAGAGGCATATCGCTCTGAGATAGCTAGTAAAAGAATTGAAGACATTTTTATAGGACCTGAAGATAGCACCAACAGAATAAGGATGAAACCCATTTGTAGATGATAGGTGAGAAGAGGAAATCTTTGAGGAGTCAAAAGGTCTTCCAGCTCTGGTATATAAGGTGGAGACACTTTCAGGTGAGAGACTTGTGGTTCATGTGTGTATTAATTTAATCATTTATTTCCTCAGTCAAATCAGTCAACCAACATGGATTGAGCACTTACTATGTTCCCAGATGAGGTGGGTTCTGAGGATATGGGGATGAATGAGACACATTCCCTGCTTCAAGGACTTGCATATGGATGATAGACCAGGAAGGAGGCCACTGAGTGCAAGGGGAGGGGGTAGGTGGTAGAAAAGGCAGGGGGTGATGTGCCAATGCATGTGGGGAATGCAGGGATGCTTCTACCTGACCTAGGCTGTCCCAAGCAGGCAGAACTGGAGGTACAAAAGCTGCAAGAGGGAGAAAACAGGTTGTCCTTGAGCAACTGCTAGTAGCTCTCGGTGGCTTCCACTAGTTTGAGGAAGGGAACATCAAGAGGTTACGCCGGAGAGGTAAGTAGGGATCCAGATCACAAAGAGCCTTCTGTGGTTCCTGGCAATGGGAAATCATTAAAAGCTTCAAAGCAGGGGAATGAGGGGATCAAATTTTCATTTTGGAAGGATGGTGTCAGTAGCAGTATGGGAATAGCTTAGGGCCGGGAAAGATGAGGACAAGAGGCAAGTTAGGAGCCTGTAAAAGTAATCAAGTCAAAGGATAAAAATGGTCTGAACTAAGGTAGCTGACATGGAATAGAGAGCAGCGAACAGACTGAAGATGTGTTAGAAAAGTAGAATTAACAGGACTTGAGAATGAGTTGAATGTGAGAAAAGGAAGGACGAGAGAAGCTAAGGCTAATGCTTATGTTACAGGGTGGGAGGGATGGTACTGGTTGCTGACATGGTGAACACGGGGGAAAGAGTCTAAGAGGGACAACAGTGCATTACATTTTAGAGATCTCCCATTTATCTCTGGGATATCCAACAGACCCTTAGACATATGTATCTGGAGCTCAGTACAGGGAACTGGCAGGACTTATAAATTTGGGAGTCACCAGCCTATTGTTGGTATCAGAGACAATGAGAATGGGATGAGCTTATTCTAAGTAGAGGGTAAAAAGGAGAGGTCTGAGGAAAGAGCCTGAGGGAACCAAGCAGGCCAGAATAAGGCTGGAATAAGGATGAGAAGCCCAGGAGGCAGCTGGAGGGGCAGCAGAGAAGTAGAAGACCTAGGAAAGCATGGTGCCAGAGGGAGTATGGGGAGCGGGGAGGAGGAGGGAAAGTAGGGGGAGGAGGGGGAGGAAAGAGGATGAACAGGAAGGCGTAGGAGGAGAAGGAGGGACAGCAGGGGGAAGAGGAGGAGGGAGAGGGAGAGAAGGGCAAAGAGGAGGAGGAGGGCAGGTGTCCATGATTGAACAACTAGCAGATCACTGGTGGCCTGGGTGCAAGCAGTTTCGGTGATATGACAGGAGAGCAATTGCAGAGTGAATGGGCAGTGGGAAGTGTGATCTGGGAGCAGGGCTAACCTTCTCCTTCAAGACTGTACCTGTGGAGGGGAAGACAGGTGAGGTGGTGAGTGGAAGAGGGTGATAAGACACAAGGAGCAAATGATAGGAGAGACTTGAGATGATTCTGATACTGATGAGAAAGAGCCAATAAGGAAGAAGAGGTTCATGAAGTAGGAGTCGGGGGTGATGATTAGAGAGGGGCCCCTGATGAGGGGGCTTGCCTGGGTCCAGAGTGCAGAGGCAAGGGGTGTGGGGCAGGCTTTAGACAAGAGGACAGACCCAGTGCCAGTGAACCAGCAACTGTAGAAACCCAGGGGTATTCACCAGTAAGTGTCTATGTTTCCACTTGTGGAATCAACTTGGGGCCAGCTAAGCAGCTCCACTCACTGATCTTGGCGGGACTCCCCTGTCTGATTCTCGGCATTGTCAGCTCATGGGGATGAGTCCGTGGTAACTGGGGCGACTGGAGTGCCTAGGCTCTGCTCTACCTGACCCTCAGCTCCGTCCTGGGACCCTGGGCTAGCACAGCTTATCTTTGCCCCAGTGATAGCAGAGGCACGAGGGGGCAAGCGCCAATATCCCCCCGGCCCCCCGCCCATGGGCAGCCCGCTTGTCATGTCTACTAATAACCCTGTGGCCAAAGCACGTCACATGGCTGAGCCCCGTCTCAAGTCACACACACACACACACTCACACACACACACACACACACACACCCTGCCACACACTGCAAAGTTAAATGGCAGAGAGCATGGGTTCAGGGCCGGATGAAGAATTTCTTAACAGAAATAAAGAGAAATACAGTTTTGACATTTTGTCAAACACAAGAAGAAAAAGAAGTTTGCAAGTATCCAAGGGAAAAGACAAATTAAAGGCTTAGCCATTCCCTCTTCCGTTCAGGCCAAGGTGCTGCTGTATTATTTATGTCTGGAAAGGTTAACACTCAGCTGTGGTTAATGAGTAAAGCCGTCTGGAGAAGAATCCTTCGTGATAGGGTCAGCACTACCTTATAAAACTTAACGACAACAAAGTCGGCTTTATTGCTTTTGTAGAGAGGGAAAAAGCCCTCTACCACCTCAACAGAGTGGGTAGAATCGGCTTTTGGGTAAAAGAAAAAATATTCTCTCCAAATCTTATAAGAAAAGACTATTGAACTGTGAGAGAGGGTAAGAGTATATGTGGGGAGACAGGAGTGTTTGCCAAAGGGAGAACAAGACAGCTGTGGGTTCTGTCCATGTTATCCGTGGATGGGCAAGAAATGATCTTCTGGATCCACAAAGTCAGATCCCCCAGGGCCAAACTGAAGGGGTAGCCCAGGGGGCAGGAAGGCAAGTCTGTGATGAGGCAGCTCCCCCCATCTGCTTCAGCCAACCCAAGTGACCATCACCTGCCCGTCTTCCTCCTTTCTATTTCCAGGCAGATCCATTCTACAAATACCTCCCTCTGCTTTAGAAGCAGGACTGAAGCGTGCTGCTGTGGGTTTTACAAACAATTAGTCAAGGCGTACATGGTTGTCCCCTGTGGATCTTGCACTGACATAGATCAGGGGTCTACCCGTGGCATCCCCTCTCCTTTGATTCAGCCTAGTGTGAAGTATACCCTGTTGGGGCATTGATGGAATATAGTATCTGATTTTAACTAAACTAACTCTCAGAAAATGAACACCTGGCTTTAAAAGTTCCCTGCAAAGAAATAACAGGTGAAAGATTTGCACGAACAGACAATGCGGAAATGACCCAGCTGACCATTAGCCCCGCACGTGAACGGGCTCCGGGTCGGCCACCCTGCAAGGTGCAACAGTGGTGATCTGATCACTTCTGATGAGAAGGGAGCCAAATGAGAAACATGGAAACGATGAGTCTTTAAAATACATATTTACATCCACTCTCATGAATTATCATTAATTTGCCCCAGTAAAGAAACATGTTTAAGTATTTCTTAGAAGCAAAAAAATCACACATCTTCTTTCTGTCTCCTTCCATCTGTGGTAAAAATGACTGAAACAGATGTGGAAGAGAATAGAGCCACAAACTAGAATGGATTCCTTCCCCAGCAAATAATATTAACAGATGCATAGAAAACATGGTTGAAGGTTAGAAGAAATGTGTACAGAACAAATCATTCAGAGTGGGAGGTTTGTTATGCTTTGGGGTGAAAGTACAGATGTCTGAGTTAATGGTATTACTAGGTTCTTTTTCAATAATAACTGTGTAAGAACTATTGTGTGTGTGTATGAGAGAGAGAGAGAGTCACTAACGGAAAGAGACGCTGAAGAAGATGTATTCTCCACAGAAAATGACTTCTTGAAAACTTAGTGTTACCACCAAAGGAACAGGTGGAAAAAAGAATTTTGATTTGGAGAAAAAAAGATTCACCTGTCAGGCTACAGATTTGTGTATGAAATTCTTTAATACATTTTTCCTAAACAAGGTATTGCAGCAAAGGAGTGGAAGCCACAGTTTTATAGGGCAGGACTCTTAAACCTGGATGTGTGTGTGATTCACCTGAGGTCTTGTTAAAATGCAGATTTTGATTCAGTCATTCTGACCTGTCCTGAGACTCCCCATTTCTTTCTTTCTTTCTTTTTTTTTTTTTTTAAGGTTTTATCCCATGCAGGCACCTGAGATTCCCCATTTCTAACATGCTCTCAGGTGATGCTGATGCTGTTGGTCAATGAACCACACTTTGAGAAGTGAGACCATAAAGAAATAGAGAATGTTAGGGTTGGGATTAATTTTACAAAAATAAGATCATGTGCAATATAGTAAAATCTTTATTTTGTAATGACACGTGGAGTGATGCAAACCATTTGTACCGTGGAGAGGTTTGCTGGTTATCTTGTGGCAAAGTCCTTAAGAGTGGTCATTCGGGAGGATCGACAATTTTGTCAAATATCTGACCTTTTAAATAATGACAAATAACAGTAGATTTCAACCTGGCAGGTAGACTACATACTTACATAATACACAGATACACCTAATCTGTTCCTCAAGGTAAAAGTGGCAATTTAACAATGACTGAGAAAGTAACTGCCCTTCAGGGGCACCTGGGTGGCTCAGTCGGTTAAGCGTCTGCCTTCGGCTCAGGTTGTGATCTCAGGGTCCTGGGACTGAGCCCCACGTCCATTCCCTGCTCAGTGGGGAGCCTGCTTCTCCCTCTCCCTCTGCCCCCACACCCCTCACGTGTGCTTGCTCTCTGTCTCAAATAAATAAATAAAATCTTAAAAAAAAAAAAAAGAAAGAAAGTAACTGCCCTTCATAAGTAGCTGGTTCTATGGAGGAAGCATTGTTTTCATCATTATGTGATGTTGTTGAACACGACATAGGGACCACCTATGAAATCTTTCATCTCTTCACACTAAAAAACTGGATTTTCTAGCATTTAAAAATCAATCACACAATCTTCAACCTATTTTATAAAAATATAAAAACATAGCTATATTCCCTCAGTGCCCCTTCTGATCATTTGTAAGAAAATCAGGTTGAGATCAGAAAACATAGAAAGGTATTAGCTGAGTTTCCACAAAAACATTTGTATAATTGGTGAGCATGATTGAGTAATGAGTACCATGATTTGATAAGAGGCTGATGATGCAAGCCTTCCATTTGGATCAACGAAGTACCTTTTTTCACTCTGACAGCAATTATAACCAAGTAAGAAAACCAACCAAACTCAGAACTAGACCACTGAATGATTTTATCACAAAGTTCTAAACCAAGATTTTAAAACACAAAGCAGCATATTCAACTGCATTGTTCTCACAAAGAGTATTAATAATATGTAAAAGATTTTAGTGAGAATAAAATTTTACCAATAATAAAATAATGACTTAAAAGCATTTTTTATCTTATCCTTTTTAAAGTTTATATTTTTGTATATATTTTTATGTACAGAAAACATTGGTACAGTAGTACATTTGAATAACTTATAAATACATAATATACATTTTGAGGGTTGTTTACTTTTTTTTTTTTTAAAGATTTTATTTATTTATTTGCGAGAGAGAGAATGAGAGACAGAGAGCACGAGAGGGAGGTGGGTCAGAGGGAGAAGCAGACTCCCCGGTGAGCAGGGAGCCCGATGCGGGACTCGATACCAGGACTCCAGGATCATGACCTGAGCCAAAGGCAGTCGCTTAACCGACTGAGCCACCCAGGCACCCCGAGGGTTTTTTACTTTTTAACTAATGTGGCGTGCAATACAAAAATATCAGAAGACGCTGATATAAATTAACACTATGAACTCTGGTCATTTTCCTTCATTCATTCAATGAACATTTGTTACACACAAATATTGTTTTAATGACTGTTGACTGCATATATATTCTAAAAGACATTTAGCCTCAGGGTGATCAGATTTTGTTAGCAAAAAAAGACAAGAGAAGAAAAAAGACAAAAGAAGAAAAAGACAAAAGAAGAAAAAAGTCACCCTTTAGGTAGGATTAGGCAGTTGTGCTGTAGAATGCCCCAGGTCTGGATAATTCCTGTAGAGCACTGAGCAAGCATTTATGGTATCCCCAGCAGGCCTGGTGAAGGAATGTAAGCTGAGGGGAGGATGTGGTCCCAGAGATGTTAAGGTGACTCACAGCGGAACCCTGCGGCTGATTCACAAGGTCCACCCTTTGGGACCGGCCTTCTTCAGAGGAGCTTAAATGCCCAATCAGGAGCTTTGTCTAAATGTTGCTTCATTTTTCTGTTTAAGAGCGCTGTTTCTATAGAAAAAGAGTTTCTGAGGAACTCTTATCACAAAAACACTTTGTATAAACTGCCTCTTGTGGAACCATTGCTCTGGCTTCGCTAAGATAAGTCCTATTGTACATAATCACTAGTTTAAAGAACTCCCAACGGGAAAACTGAATAGAGGGAGATATTTGACTCTTATTTAAGGACAAGTAGAAATTACTTTCTTTGTATTAGAAAGAACCTGGGGCAGAATCATGTGTTCAGGATAAAGGAATAGGTGTTTTTCTCTCCCTTCCTAATTCTGATATAGGGAAGAGAAATAAAAGAGCTAGGATTGAGAAAAAGGGAGTTGAAACACATGGGGAACGAAGTCATCGGTGGGCTTTCAATGAGGATAGAGCTAGGAGTGGAGAGAAGCCGTGAAGCTTTGCAATATAAATCTAGCCTGAAGGTCCAGCTCCGCACGTCAGCCCTGAGTCATAGTGACTCTAAGGTGGAATTTGTAATAAAGTAAAAAGAACATAATAATCAGAACGTGGCTATGGGAGAAGAGTTATATTTAATGATAATTAATAACTAATAAAACAGAGAAAAAAGGTGCTTCTCTAAGAAAAGTGTTTGTTCTCTAAGGATAAACAGCTTTATTGTCTATTGTTTCAAGTCAGCAATTTTAAAAAGTATACTAAGGGACTCCTGTGTGGCCCAGTCGGTTAAGCATCCGAGTGATTTGAGCTCAGGTGGTGATCTCAGGGTTATGGGATCGAGCGCCGTGTCGGGCTCCATGCTGGGCAGGGAGTCTGCTTGGGATTCTCTCTCTCCCTCTCCCTCTGCCCCTCCCCCATGCTTGCATGTGCTCGCTCTCTCTCTTTCCCAAATAATAAATAAATCTTTAAGATAAAATTAAAAAGTATACTAAATAATTAATAATTAAAAGGTAGAAAATACGTTACTATAAATCTGTTAGTTTGGACATGGGCAAACATCATTTGAATCTAAAGAAAAACATTGTCCAATAAATTGCCCAAAATGATTAAGACATCTACTGCCACTTGGTGGCAGTGTGTGCTAATTACGGGAAAAGAACCCACTTTTTTTTTTTTTAATCTCAACTTTGAGAATGGAAATTCATTTTTCCCCCTCTTTTGTCCTGTCTTCTAAGCTGATACAGATCTTCAAAGCGGATTTTCACTGCATGGTTAATTTCTTCAACAAACATTAAGCACCTACATGCTATCAGGCACTGTTGTAGGCGCTGCGGATGCAGAGGTGAACTGGAGAATCAATGGCTATGCTCTCACGGTGTTTAAATTCTAGTGAGAAGATAGGGAATGAATGAATGAATGGTTTCTGCTAGTGCTAAGGGCCACGTGAGGATAAGACAGGGTAATGTGGTAGGAAGTAACTGGGAGAAGTACTCAGAGGAGGCCTCCTTGAGGAACTGACAGTCAGACTTAAAGACAAAATAGAATTCAGCCTCACAAAGATCTGAGAGAGGAGCATCCCAGACAGAGGAAACAACACATATGAAAGCCCTAAAGGGAGAACTGTTTGCAGCGAGTCAAGGGGAGATTGGTAGTAGGTCAATTTAGAGAGAGAGGCAGGGCCTAGATTATGCAGGACCATAAACAGTAGGAAATTTGAACTTCATGCTAAGTACAGTAGAGAGCTATGGGAAATTGGAAAACAAGGCCACTATATTTTGCAGCTCTTTTCTGTAAGAGTTGGAGTATATTTTCCCATCTCTGAAATCTGGGCTGGCCTTGTAACTTGCTTTGACCTCAGAATGTGGCAAAAATGATGTGTTAATTCCAAAGGCTCAGCGCCAAGAGGTCTTGTAGCTTCCAACTTCACCTTGTTGAAATGCTTCTGCCACCACGTAAGAAATCCCAGGCTGGGCTACTAAGCGGCAAGTGACCATACAGAGAACAAGGCCAGGCCAATAACCAGCACCGAATCCCAGACGTGTGAATAAGGGGAATTTACCCTCATGAGTCCTCATAGAGTTGCCAAATGACCACAGTGACATGTGTGAGCCCAGAAAATTCCCACAAAAGAACTGCCCCACTGAGCCCAACCTAAGTTCCTGATCCACAGAACTATGACAAATAAAGTTGTTTTGAGCCACTGTGTTTTGGGATGATAACTGAAACAGAATCTCTGGGGAAAACTCCGTAAGGAAGCCTAGGGCAGCTTTGGAAATAGGGCAGCACCATGCTCCTGAACAGAGCTGGGTCTCAGTAAGAACAACTTCCAGCAAGAGGAAAGAACTTGGGAAAAGCCCATGTAGATCTCTGTGTCTGGCTGCTTTGTGAGCTAGTGGGCTCAGGGTGCTGAGCCCAGGGTGCTGAATTGGACTGAAACCTGACTGTGCCCTGGAGGCTTTGGGGTTCGTGGACACTGAGGGATGTTGAGTTGGGATTCTAGGGTCCAGAATGGAGTGGATTTTTAGATCTATCCACTTATAAAATTCAGAACTGAGTGGAGAGTGGGGTATTCTGCACTCCTCACTTAAGCTTTTGAGGCCTGGGAATTAAGCAAGTTTACTGCCCTTTTACACCTTGAATTCCCTTATCTCTTGAATTCCCTTATCTCTTAATTACTAGTGACAAGCTGCATACCGCTTGTGGTAGAACATTTGTCTTTCCCTAGTTGGTATTCCAAGTCTATGAATTCTAGGTATTAATGAGCTAACCCAGCAGCACTGGATATTCGAGAAGAATCCACAAGCCAGGGTGTCTGGTAAAGCCCAGATTCTTCTTTTGTTGTTATTGTTGTTTTTTAAGTAGGCCCCATGCCCAGTATAGAGCCCAACATGGGGCTTGAACTCATGACCCTGAGATCAAGACCTGAGCTGAGATCAAGAGTCAGACGCTTAGCCAACTGAGCCACCCAGGCACCCCAAGCCCACGTTCTACTATGCTCTTTTGAAGACGGCCATGAGCTCACTGGGGGACCTTCCTGGCAAACATCTCTGAGAACAGAAGGAGGGTCTCAGCGGCAGGCTGACACATACCCGTCTTTCCTGGTAAGATTCCCCATTCCCTGTCACACAACATGGAGCTGCATCTGAAGGCAGCTGAACTGCAGATCAATTTACTCTTCTGTGAGCCTTGTTCACGGAATGTCCTTTCTGAAGCTAGACAGGAAACTCCCATATCCTAGCTCCCTTGATATGGCAGGTACCATGCCCTTCACATCACTCCCAGGATTGCACAAGATTATGGGGCTTGAGTCTTGTTTTAATTTGTCTCAAGCACCCCAAAGAATCACACCTGCTGAAAGCGGAGTCCTTACATCATTAAGAGTTACAGCCAGCTCCCTACCATTCATCAACCCAACCCAACCCAGAAAAATCCTCCTACTTGTCCCTGGACTACATATTCTGTGCTTGGGCTGGAACAGGTTCACCGTGTGTTCCCTCACCACAACCATCTCCCCCACCCATTTCCAGGTGTGTCCTTTGGTGACCTCATAGCAGCCTTCTCTTCTCCTATGTGCACAATGTCAGGAGCAATCTTCATGCTCAGGCCTGGCCTTAGGACCTCTGGGCTTGACCCCCATGTCTCTTACTCCTCTCTCTAGGGTGTTATCTCTGGCTATGATTCCACACAAGTGGCTTCCAGCCTCCTTCTTGACAGCATGGTTTATATTTAGGTTTGGCTGCAAATGAGCAGACAGATGATGCAGAACTACCTCTTCCCCGGGGATGGGCCCTGCTTTGTCTTCCTGACATTCTCTCTAGGAAGAGAAGTGCTGTCTGGTGGCCAAGAAGCAAGAGAAGCATAGTGAGAGGTGAGAAGAATGTTTAGTAGCTAAAGGAAAAGGTGGGGAGATATGAAAAGGGAAAGTAGGAAGTGAAGCATTAGGGACTGCCTCAGCACAAACTGTTGATCTCAAAAAAACACAACAAAACAAAACAAAAAAAAGGAAAAAAAGATTCCTTATATCTTTGGAACTTGGGGTGTGATATAGACTCAACAAATCTTTGAAGCTTAATCAAATACCCACTATGTATCTAGCATAGTCCATGCCCTCAAGAGCTTATGACCAATAGAGGAAACACATTTAAATAAAAATTATGATGCAGAAAAGAACAGAAGTTGAGTGACTGCTCTGGGAGCTCAGAACCAGCCTGGCACAGTGAAAGGGACATGTCCCAGAGACTGACATAAGAACCGGGTCTAGGACTCAGCATATAAAAAGCATCATGCATCATATTAAGGGATTTAGACTTCATCTTGTAGGGAATGGGGATGGAGTCATAGTTTGTCGGCAAAGGAGTGACACAAATAGATGTGTTTTAGAAAGAGAAGTCTGTGGCAATGTGGCTCAGAGGACAAGAGTTGCAGTCAGGGAACAACTTGAGATACACTCGTGCTCCCCAGAGGAGCATACCTATTTTTTTTTCTTATGTTTTTTTCAAATATAGAATTTTTAAAATTTAAATTCAATTAGCCAACGTATAGTACATCATTCGTTTTTGATGTAGTGTTCAATAATTCGTTAGTTGTGTATAACACTCAGTACTCATCACATCACGTGCCCTCCTTAATGCCCGTCACCTGGTTACCACCCCCCCACACCTCCCTTCTGTAACCCTCAGTTTGTTTCCCGGCTTCTCATGGTTTGTCACTGGCACTGAAATTTAGAGGGAGCAAAAATATGAGACAGTGATGTTTAAAGATTTTACCAGTTTCAAACCCCCCACCCCCAGCAAATGTGACATCCCCCCTCAACTTCTCCAGTGTGGGATCAGCTTACTTTTTGCCTGACTTGCCCCTTGCCGCCACCACCAGCCAGCCGGATAGATGGCTGAAGCGGGAGGCTCCAAATGAGAAGGGGGCGGAACACTGTCTATGCTTCAGAGCCATGTCCTCTTCCTCCCCTGCTTTCCTCACAACCAGTTAGCTCCGCTGATTGCAGGACGGATCCAGTGCTGCCTGCCCACATCACTATTTATGACCCAGATTGTGGGGATTTTCACAGGTGTCCTCTCCAAAGTTGGCGCTGGGAGCTCCGTCCGGGTAACCCAGACAATAAGCTGACTATGCTGGGGTGGGTGTTGCTTCTCTCCAGGTGTGGGCCCGACCCTAAGCTCAGCTTCCCACAGCACCAGGGGCTTCTCTGCCTCAGGAGGGGGGTCTATGATAGCCCAGAAACCGCAAGTTTTCCAGTCCTGAGCAATTGGATGCAAAGAGACCATCTGTAAACAGCCGCGATCCAGCCCCCAGCTGCCTGGCACCGCACCTCCTATCTGCTTCCCAGTTAACACGGTCATTGCTCACCCTTGATCTGTGAAAAGGCGGATCAGCCTGGCACCAGCGCATCTCTGACGGATTGATGACTGACAGAAGCCTGTTCTTTCTCTTCTGCTGTTTACCTGAAGCTCTTCCCTTTCCTACAAAAAAAAAACCTATCCCTTATCCCATGTCAAGTGATGTTGAGCAATTTGTCCCAAACCTGGCTCACAGCAGGGAGTGACCCAGATGGGACACAGTTGGCAGAATGCTGCACTTAAGAAATTAAGAAGTCATGAAATGTAGATGAAATAGCACAGGCTTTGAATCTGGAAATGCATGCTAGCTTTGCTCTCCGTTAGCTGTCTAGTAGTGGGTAAATTTACCTTCCAGCTTCCATTTCCACGTGTATAAAATGGGCAAAATTAATATCACATTCAATAAGATTGTGGTGAAAATCCCATGAGATAATGTTCCCAGCGCGCTTGGCTCCGCACTACTGTTAAGAAGTTGACGATGGAGAAGCATGCTTCCGTCCAGGCATGATTCCTCCCTCTCCTGGGCTTCCTCTGCACTGATCAACTTCTACTATGTTCTTTGTTAGAAACATGTAACTGTCCTCCTGGTGATCAGTTTACCCCTCTGTGAATTGGCACACTAAGGAACTGTTAGGAGTCACATACAGGTCACTTATCTGAGTGATCTCTCACCTTGTAACACTGTGCAACCAGACCCCAACCCAGATTTTGGAAGGCAGTGATAAGGGCCTCGGAGCAGTCAGCATAGGTGTTCCAAGGTCCACCCATCATAGCTCACACAGGTTGGGAGCAAAAGTTCCCTGGGTTTGGGATAAAAAGTTTCTGGCTTTGAAAACACATTAATTCAAAACCAACTTCTGCCATTTGTGTGACTGGGAAGTTGCTCACCCTTTTTGAGGCTCAGTTTCTTAAATTTAAATCAGGGTGACAGTATGTGGTAAGGATTAGAGGTAATGTTCCTGGCCTGTAGAGGTTCCTTAATAATTGGGCTACTATTACATAGTACAGTCTATATCTGTACGGTCAGGCTCCTCCAGCCCTTGTTGGGGCTGATAGTGGTCAGTAATGCAGTTGCACAGAGGCGAATACATTTGCTTCTCTGATCACTGAACCAGTAGGTTCAGGCAACTAGGAGAAAGTCTTCCAGACAGCAGTGGTTATCAGCCCTGGCTGCCCATTAGAATCTGGGGAGCTCCTAACCCTCCAGTGCCCTCACACACCCTAGACCAATTGCATCCAAGTACTGTGGCCGGGGCCCGGACATCAGTACCTGTAATGCTCCCCAGGTGATACCGGTATGCAGCCAAGGCTGAGAACCCCTGGGCTGCTCCCCCAGTGTGAGTGTGCATATGTAGCACTTGGGGAGGTTACTAAGATGCAGAGTCTGATTGAGAAGGCCTGGGGTGAGGCCCCGATCCTGAATTTCTAGTAAGTTCCCTGGTGATGCTGATGTTACTGAGTAACAAGGGCTAGAGGAAGATTTCTCTCTTTATCAAGATGTGACAGCTGAGAGCCCAGTGTCATGGGAAGAGACAGAAAAACTTTAAGATGGAGTCTTGAGCTCCAAAAGCAGAGTGGCCTGGGACTATTTAAGCAGAGGCGCGTAGCCCTATACTTGCTAGCAGTCCCAAGGAGTATCACTACATTGTAACGAAGTCCAAGTTGATGGTCATAATTACAACCCCAAATCTTTGAGAAAAAGTTGCATTATGTATAGGAGCACTGGTTTAAGAGGACTGGGAAATATATTATATATTTTAGAGAATCTCATAACAAAATACATATCTTCAACTATAAGAGGTGAGCTTTATACAAATCTTCCAATGAAAAATAACCAATGTTTTATTGGTGCCAATTACTGAATTTACCGGAAGGTTGTCATTCAAAAGGCACCTGACACTCAGCCCTACTCAAGAACTGAGTCAGGCAGTATCACTGTTCCCAATTATTCATTCTCCTGTCCCTCTAAAGGGATTATAGTTTCCCATGCCATTGACACAGGGATTGGCCATATGACTTTTTTGGCCAAAAGAACGTGAGCACTTGAAACGTGCTATGTGCCGCATCCAAGCAGAAGTTTCAAGAACCACCGCATGGTTCCTTTGCCTTCGCCACAAGACTCTATTAGGGGGTGCTCCTTCATTCTGGATCCTAGAATGAAGAAAACATAAGCAGGGCTTGCAACTGACATGTCCAGGGGTGAAAAATAAGCATTGTGACAAATGACTAGTACATGAGCAATGCAGAGAGGATTGCAAAAAACAGAAAAGATGCCATTCCTCCCCACATGCGCAGTGAGGGGGTTATGGTATGAAACAGAAAGTGAGAGTGGCCAGTAGTGAATGTGGCTTCACATATGCAGATCCTGAATGGATGTGTAAATGTGGGGAGAAGGAGAAAACAGATACTTCCTGGTAGATTTGGGGAGGTTTCTTAGAGAAAACACTCTCTGAAATGAAGGGAGTGTCTGGAAGAAATTAATATAGTGAATTATCCTAAAAGGTGAGAGGGCTTGGGTTAGGTATTAGATTTGAAGCCCAACTTTAGAGTTAGATTGAGGGAGGAGGCAGAGAGGGACAAAAAGGGGTGAGGGCTTTGCTATAAAGAGTGACAGGGGCACCTGGCTGGCTCCGTTGGTTAAGCGTCCAACTCTTGATTTTGGCTCGGGTCATGATCTCAGGGTTGTGAGATCGAGCCCCACATCTGGCTCCACACTAGGCATGGAGCCTGCTTGAGATTCTCTCTCTCTCCCTCTCTGCCCTCCCCTACCTCTCTCCCTCTCTTAAAAAAAAAGAGTGACAAATTTTTGCCTATGAGAGACACCAAGCCTTCAAGATGCTTCTTTCCTCATCTTCCTGATGAAGGCATCTGGGACCACTTTCAACATCTCTTCTTTACTCCCTAGAGAGGAACCACATGGATCTGATTGACCAGACTCCTGGGCACTGATTTGACTTTTCCTTGCTCTTACTCTGGTTCCATTTTCTCTGGTGCTGATGGATGTGGTCTGTGGTTAAACAACAAGGTCACTTAATTCTCTAGCCTAGAACAAATAAGGTACCCCAGGACTTAATCTAGTTCCCTCAAGTTTGGCCCCAGGTCCTAGAGTAATAGCCCCAGCTGTCATGAAGTATCGCCTTGACCAACCATTGTCCTGTGCTATATTTCCCTTGCACACCTCACCTGCAAGGAGAAATAATTAATGTGGTCAGGCTTCATGTATTCCTGTGTCCTCTGGCCAAAACTCCATCTTTAATACCATTTTAATGCCAAACCCCCCTCTGATTTCTAAGACTACCTATCTTGCTCATGCCTGCTATCCTTGTGGCTATCACCTGATGCCCAGACAGATATTTTCAGCCAAAGTCAAGTTATAAATAACTGTGCGCGTGTGTTTGTCTTTTAAGAGCACGATGACATTTTATAGTTATGACAATGGGGGGCATTATTTCCTAAACTTTCCTTTCCAGTTTATCGGAATCCAAATAAGAACATAAGATCTGAAAACAGGTGAACTCAGCTCAGCAACTAAAGAGTACATGAAAAAACAAGTAAATCCCACAGAAGTAGAAAAGTAGAAATGGCCACAGGAAAAGGACAAGTATGAAGAAAAGAGAAAGTCTTAAAATGAGAAAGTCAGCTAGGGACCAAATGACTTGAGCATCTCCCCCCACTTCTTTCCCCTCATCTCTCCTCCATTTGATGAAGCAGCCAATTTTAGCTCTTAAGAGGCTTGGGCTGAGGTGGATGTTGCTTTGTGTTGCAAGCCAACAGAGAAAAGAGTCTTGCAAAATCATTTTCTTTCTCTTCTCTGCATGTAAAATCCATTATAAGGCTGAGGCCATTTCTCTGCTCTAGAGAAAAGAAAAGTATTTACAAAGAAGGCAGAAGAATGTCTTCACACATGTACACAAAAGAGAAGGCCAATTAAAGCCTACAATAGGGGGGAGCTTTGCAAGCTTATTTCTGCTAGGAGCAAAAACTCCTGGCCATCAACCAGCTTCCTTTAGACAAGCAACCAAATCTGAGTCATAGGGATAAGAGACCTAAATAGTTGGTCAAAATTTGACATCCACTGGCTTGTACTCCACCATCTTCCTGCAGGCCTCATCATGAGGGCACCAGATAGAATGGCCTAAGGGAAACAGAATTCTCCTGGTACAGCAGATATCTTTAATCACCCAGAGCCATTAGATCAAAAGGATGCAGTTTAATTCTGTCTCTGTTCATAGAGCCACTTACTTTCCCCTCTGCATCCCTCATTCCTTTTCTACTTTTCTATTTTCTGGGTTTCTTTTTTTAATCCTCAAAAAATAAAATCTTGCTTCCTTCTAATCACTACTATCCACAATTAACAGGAGGGGCTTTCCTCCAATTAACTACTGTCCCCAGAGTAAGATGAGCATGTAGGAAGCCAAGCTGGTGAAGCATTAGGAGTGAAGGTAGGGCAAGACCCAGACTGGGGGGCAGAGAAAGATAAGGCCAGAGTTGAACCTGGGGAGAAGACCAGATGGGGGCAAGACTTGCTGGGGAGCACTGGGGTGCTGGGAAGGGAAGATAAGAAACATATGAGTCATACTTTATACCAGGCAGAAGCTGGGCTGCTATCTCATACCAATGGAGAGACCATTGTTATGGCAAAGGAATGAGGAGGCTGACCCCAGCTGTTGAATTCTGACTGCTGACAGCCTTTAAGCCTCACCCCTCCCTCTTCCTCTTGTGCCCACAGCAGCTGATAAGAAATCCTGGGTGCTCCCTTTTTTGGTGGGAGTGAGGGATTCACACTCAGCAAGCTGGTGCCTATACAAGAACTCTCACTCTGGCTCTACTCCCTACCACAAAAAAAATCTCTGTGCTGGATGCTTTGTCTTCTTTCTCAGACATCTCCCTCCCCCCACCCCACCCCTGCCTGAGTGGCCTGCCCTGCCCTCCTCAAAGACCTGTTACGTAATCCAAACCTTTTCATACCCTCTTTGTGTGCGCAGGGGCCATTGTCAGTCTCTACATTTGAACCAAAGTTTGAGTAGGCGTCCACCTGAGTCTGCGGGTAACAGAGAAGAATAGATCTAGGAGTATACTCTCATCATCCATGGTAATACCTGGTAATGATATATTCAGGCAAAACAACAACAACAAAACAACTTCAGAAAAGCTGGGTCAAGTTGACGAAGAGAAGGTCAAGGCTAGATTTGATACAGCTGATGGGGCATAGAGATGGAGATGGTGGGGAGTCAAGTCAGTATTTCTAATCTCAGCTTATTAGTCAGCGTCTATCAGCTGGGCCACTTCCATGAATTTGAACCGCCTATAAAATCACATGCTACAAGCACATAAAATGTGAGCTGGGAACATTGACCATGGTTCTAGGAAAACTCTAAACCTCCATTTATCTCACTTGTTCTGACCCTTTCTCCCTGAGTTTTCAGTCTTCATCTGGTTCTCTCACTGCCTCCAATTTTTATTTTATATGTTCACGATTTGATTATTTGCTTTGGATATAGTCTGACTTGAGCTGGTATTCCCCCCTTCAGATTTCATTCAAAATTTGATTTTTGCAACCATACATTAGGACTCTGGGTAAGCAATGCCCCTATATATACTACACACACACACACACACACACACATGTTCATACACCACACACACCAGGAATGGAATGCTGACTAGTGAGAACAAAGAGCTAGTGAGATCTATTCAGAATCCAAGCTTCCCAGATATCTTAAATACCCCACCCCATGGTTTACATCAGGCTATACATTACAAGGAAATTACATGCATATGGAATCTAGTTGTACCATCTAAAAGACAAGGCCTCTAAGGCCTTTGCAGGAAGCATAAGAGAAAACTGAGGGCCAAGCCCTAGCTTGCTTATAAATATGGGACATATAACACTTCCACTCACAACCAAGTGACTAGTTAGCTCTGTCCAACTCAAAAGGGTGTGGCAATGTGGAAGAGCATATCTCTGCTGTGGTGGGTTTAAGACTCTAGGTCAAGGTCATAGGCTCCCATCGTATATGGCCCAGCTACTCTGACATAGAGATTTTCCAAAGGCAACAGACAATACCTCTAAGATGGAGCTGCTATCTTCCAGAAATGGCTCAGAGCTCACAAATACACTAGCATGTGAATGGCCCCAAAAAGCTTATCACCAACAGGACAAAATCAACTCTGACAGTGCAACAGGAAATGCTCATATAGTTTATTTGAGACATAGTAGGGGGTGGGAAGAGGAGCCTATGTGTAGCTACCAAGCCATATAAGGACTGAAAATGGACCATTTCATGATTCTCATATTCTACTTCACCTAGTACACTGGGCCAAAAGAGGACAAAGATAAGTTGCTTAAATCGCTCTTTCTGATGCAGCAAAACAAATGCTAGTTGCAAACTAAACACAGCTGAAGGGAGAGAAGGCATTTGCACCCAACTACTACTGGTTTGCTGCCTGGTCAACTCACTCAAACTCAGCAGTCAAGTTGTATTCCTCCATGCTCCCAATTAAGCTGAAGAATCTTGGTTTCTTCCACAGGTTCTGAGTGCGCTATGAAGCCTGGTGAATTTCTTGGGGTTCCTCCTTGCAAAATGAGTCTAGTTTGCAGGAGAAAGAAAAGAAGGTTGGAGCAGACCCACCTGCAGCTTAGGGCTACCACAGCTTGGTCATAGATTATGCAGGAGTCCTCCTCCAAGCCTTGGAGTAAATCTTGCAGGTTACTGCCTTCATAATCTGAACAAATTTGGCTTTGCAAAGCATTAAGGGGCCCAGGAGATGTGGAGAGGAAAGGAAGAAAAATGGAATGGTTTCCAGGTAGCAATTCAGTTTTTCTTTAGGCTGAGAGTTCAGCCATCTCTGTATTTTCCAAAGATCCACTAGGGAACATTTTCAGGGCGTAACCTCCACTTTGCCTTACTGATTGGCTATCTAGAAAAATAAATGTCTCAATAGGCAACACCCAACTCGTCTAGATGACTCCATGTGTAGTTTCTCTTGGGGAAGCCACTTTTATAAAGCAGAGGGGAAATTCTCAAATGCTGGGCCATTGAGTAGTATTTGTGGAAGCAGGAGACTCCTGTGCTCTCCTTTCCCCACTTCCCTCTGCCCTATCCCTATCTCCATCATGTGGAAGATCCTCAATCTTTTGGAGGCCCAGCTGGGTCCAAAGCCTGAGGTTAAGCTATGTCTAACTTATGGGGTGGGCTTATCAGAAGTCTATTAAGAAGTATCACCCATTCTAGAGGAATACAGGAGCCACAAACAACGAGCTTAACCCTATGAGAAAATCTTAGTGGTCAGAGGAGGCTCTGAGCTCATCTTAGGGCTGACCGCGCAATTTTATTTCCCAACCAGCCCTCCTGAACTCCTATCACTTTGATAATATGAATAAGAATCATTTGCTGACCAACTTATGTGTCAGTCACTGTACCAGGTGCATTATTATGTATGAATATGAGCTAGTTCTTAATATACCAAGCATGCAATTAAAGATTGTCAAGAAGCCAAAGTTGGGTATTTATGAACTAAAATGAGCAGTTTATGGAGTTCCCTAGGGACTTTAGTTCAGTAGATCACCAAGAAATCTGGCTGCCACCACCTACACTGGGGAAGGTGGATGAGGCTCAGATGGTGTCTGTGGATTTGCAGAGAACTGGTGGATACGAAAAGTTCCTGAAACTCTGGAGAGGAGCATGTGATCAATCTGGCCTCATTGTTGTCTGGAGTGGGTCATAATTTTCAATTGCTAATCTTGAATTCATTAAGAGATCTTCAGACTCGTACTTGCTAATCATTTGTGTTTAACTCATGCACTGGTACATTCTGGTTGTTATGTTCTCACAAGGCCTTACCTCCCAGTCCTCATGTCACCTAAAAGTGGGACCATGTCAGACAGATGCTCTTGTCCCCATTTCAGGGGCTGGGTTCCAGTGATAAAGGAACCCTAATGATACAAACCTGTGTAAACAACCAAGTGATTTGGTTAGACAAGAAGAGAAGTTCCTTGAACCAAAATGGGAACCAATTTTGGCCATTAGAATTGTGAGTAAAGAGGCTCTGATGTGAAGACCCACAGCCCCGCCAGGCAGCACATGCTCACTGAATCAGGGAGTGAATGCTAGTGGTGTGAAAGCAAAACCTTTTGCAGAGCGCACAACCATTACCTGCAGAAAAGGAAAGATCACACATAGAAGAGACCTGGACAGATGCCCCCTCACGCCTCCATCTCACTTTCCACTTATTGCCATGCTGTTCTCCTTCCCTCCACCCCCCTTTACTCAGTGCCATCTGGTCTCCTTCCCCACTTTTTGGGCCAAATAGCATCCTCACAAACCCTGCCAGCCACCTCCTACTGCCAAACACACTAGTCTCTCTCTGTCCTTGCTATGGGCTGAATTATGTCCTTGTAAAAGACATATTGAAGTCCTCACCTCCAGTACCTCAGAATGTGACCTAACATGCAGACATCATTAGTAAAGATGAGGTCATACTGGAGTAGGGTAGGCCTTTAATCCAATTTGACTGTGGCCATATAAGGGAACATGTGAAGACACAGAGACACACAGGGAGAAGACATTCATGTGAAGAGATTTGAGTTATGCTGTACCAGCCAAGGAATGCCTGGGGCCAGCAGAAGCTAGGAGGAGGCAGAGGAGAATCCACTCCTAGAGCTTCAGAGGGCGCATGACCTTGCCAACACCTTAATTTTGGACTTCTAGCTTCCAGACTTGTGAGAGAATAAATCTGTGTTTTAAGCCACCTACTTTGTGCTACTTTATCATGGCTGCTTGGAAACAGATACAGTCCTCCTCTTGCATTTTCAACCTGTTCCACTTACCTCTTCTCTGTCTCAAAACTCTCCCTTACCCTGATTGCCTCAACCCAGCATTACCTTACTTCTTCACTGCTCTGCTCTTTTCTCCTCTCTCCTTGGTGTCCCTAGATGCTTCACCCTAGATGTGCATGCATGTTCTTGGTAGTTTTCCCTTTGAATTTTGCTCTTTCTGTGATAAGACTCTCTTTAGGTTTCGGCTCGCACACTCATGGAGATCACTCTCCAGTTGAGATCATTCACTTATTGAGCACCTACTCTGTGTTAAGCATAGAGTTAGACGCTATAGATATGGGAGAAAGCAGCACAGCTATGGGACTAGTGAACTATTAAGTCTTAATTTCCTGTCCTCCAGCTCCATTTACCTACCTCTTTATCTGGCACCTCAACCCTAATTCACCAGCCTCCCCAGACTGTTCCTCCACTTGGTTTACTATTTTGGTTAATCACTCCATCAGTCTTCTATTTCCCCAGGCTGGTGACCTTGGCTTCTCTTTGATTGTTCCTTTTCCCCTAACAATCAATCCATTATCATGTCCTTTGGATGCTGCCATTATCTTGTTCCTTCACAACCACACTTGTTTAAACCCACATTAATTCTCAACTGAAATAGTCTGGCAACCTCCTCTCCAGTCTCTCTACCTCTCGCCTCTCTCCCTTCTGAGTCATCTTATGAGAATAATTCCTTTTTCTCAAGCACAGCTGTGATTAAACATTTTTTAACCAAACCCTCAATGTCTCCCCACTGACTGACAAATTAAGTATAAATTACTCACCCTTACATCAAAGGTCTTTTATGACAAAGCCCTGATCTACCTTATCTTCCAACTCTTCCCCACTGCATCTTTATTATCAATCAATTGAGTTGACTTCTGGTACTTCTCCATCTTCAGACTTCTGCATATGTTATTCCCTCTACCTAATAAGTCTGGATTGCTTTCATTCCCACTCTCCCAGCCCATCTGATAAAATCTTACCCATCATTCTCCAAGGGCTATCTTGAACATCACCCCCTTCACATGGCCCTTCCACCAGGTGGGATCCTTTCTCTCTTTGGTCTCCCATTGCCCATGGTTTGTACCTCTCTTGATCATATTTGTACCATTTGCATCTTTGTCTTGTCCCCACAGCTGGACTATGTCCTACCTATCATGGTAGATTAAGTCCCTGGATATATGAAGAATGCACCAGAAATGGATGGTGTGGGTTTCATTCCAACTTTATTGACTTGGTAATGTGCTAGGAGTGACAACACCCTGGCACACAATGATATTTCTAAAAGCTCTTCATTAAAACACAGAAAAAGGACTTGACATGGATTAGAGATGCCACAGTGACCTGTTCTTTGAGATTTAGTGGGATCTGAAAGGAAAGGAAAATGAAATTAAAAACAAAATGTGTGTCCAATAAGAGACTGACATCTTCACAGCATAAAATTATAAAAACAGCAATCAATATTCATATATCATTTACTATGTGCCAGACATTGTTCTAAATGTTCCATATTTGTTAATTCATTTAGTCCTCACAAAACCCCTTCTTCTGATGGGGAAACTGAGCACAAAATGGTTAAGCATCTTGCCCAAGATCACAGCTAGTTAGTGATGGAACTGAATCCAAGCAGATTGACTTCCCAACGCCTGCTCCCAACCACAGTGTTATCTAGCCTGCTTCTCACTGTGCTACAGTGAGCTGAGCCCCCAGGACACACCCATCTTTTGACATGCATGATTCTCTCTAATAAGCCACCCCCACACGTAAACCAGTGTCCCTGGAGTCTCAGAGGAGCCATGTTTCACACCAAAAGCCTTGAAGGGTCACCCCTCAAGCATGGGGCTGCTGCATAAGCCTCTCTAAACATAGAAATGGTGCCATAATCCCTGACCAGAGAATGGATGACAGCAGGAATGGCCACTCAGGAAGTAGTGAAGGGTGCGGGGCTTAGATGCTCTGAAGAAACTAGCCTCACTGTGTGTTGAGGTTAAAGTGGCTGTCTTGGCTGCTCTCTTTCCCCCAGATGCCATCTGGCCCTCCCCATTGCAGTCACTGCCTAGGGGCATGAGGAGAGCTATGTGATATTGTGTTGAAGCCATACCCCCAGTTTTCCACATCCACTCCAGTTTCCCATTCATTGTCTCTTCTACTTAAAAAGTGCCAGGCTAAATGATGAACCATGGTAGGGCAGAGTGTACAGATGCCATGGCTGGGAGGGCAGGTGGGCAGTAGGAAGCCCATCTGCTCTACTCGGCCCTGGGGGTCATACAGGCTAGCATGGGTTGAGCTCACATTTTGTGCCAGGCATGGTTCTATGCACTTTTTATATATTAACTCATTAATCTTCATAACAACTGCTCGCCGATGGTCCCCTTTTTTTTTAATTTTCATTTTACATATGAGAAACCTGAGGCACAGAAAAGTATGGTAATTTTATCAGGTCATACAGCTAGTTAGTGAAAAAGCCAGGATTTGAATTCATCCATATCCCTTGCTTTTAGCCACTAACCTTCACTGAATGCCCCCCTCCAAAAGAATGCTGTCACGGATATGTGAAATAACCTTTTAGAACACGTTAGAATCAGTGTTCAAGCTTTCCAAAGTACCAGAAGCTGAGCACCACCTCCAGAACTTCCGATTTCCTTGTTCCAGAGTGGAACCTGTAAGTGTCTATAGATAAAATAGCTCCCCCCGTGGATTCTAATGCTTTAGATTTAGGGTGGTTTGGGCATCCACGTAAAGTGCATTCATTTTGTCTTGGCCATCCAGTCGTCAAACACCGTATATGCCAACATATAAGAAAAGGCCCAAATACACAGCTGAAAGGAATCCCACTGAGTTTTGACCAGCTTGGATATATGAGCTTTTGGAAATATAAATAATATAATCAAAACATCTACTCATATTTAATTCTTTAGTTACATATATACATTTAAAATCTGCATTACGCAGAGTAGAAAATTAATTTAGAAACATTGCTTTTTCCATTCTCATCTTCCACAAGACTTCTCAGTTTGACTTCTCACACGCATCCAGCACATTCTTGTCTTCACATCCCCGAAGCCTCATTCGGGGCCATTTGCACAGGTCCCTGGCCCATATCACCTGCACGGCTCTTCACTGATCTAAATACACTGGTTTTTCAATACTGGTATCATGTGATTGCTGGAAATTTTATCCCATGCCACAAAAAATACATTTGCATAACATCAAGGCAGTTGGTCGTCTTTGTGTGTTGTGGGCAGGGCTGGCCGTCTGCTGGTAGGCGAAGCTTACCCTTTGCTTCATTCTGATTGATCTGCACTTTGTTCTGAGCAGTTTTTAGATATTGCAAATATTATTCCTGCCTGTGAGCATATTCTTGCTATTTATAACCTACCAACCCCTTGCCACATTGTCCCTTAAAGTGAGTCTCAAAAAAAGCTTATTTACAATGATGACCACACTTGGAATTGTAAGGTTACCCACTCAGCAATAATAAATGGAGCTAGGACTAATAAATAACAGCTAAATAATAATGGAGCTGAAATTGTGAGATTACCCACTCAGCAATTTAATGGAGCTTAAACTTCATTACATTTCTTTTTTTTAATTTTTTTTTTAAAGATTTTTTTTATTTATTCATTTGAGACACAGAGATACAGAGAGAGAGAATATGAGCAGGGGGAGAAGCAGAGGAAGGGGGAGAAGCAGGCTCCCCGCTGAGCAGGGAGCCCGATTCGGGGCTCAATCCCAGGACCCTGGAATCATGACCTGAACCGAAGGCAGATGCTTAACCATCTGAGCCACCCGGGCGCCCCTCCATTACATTTCTTTGTCTCCTGTTTCTCCACTGAGTCCACCAGAGGTGACTCTCTGATATTGGTTGGGGTGGTTTCTCCTGTGTTTGGGGTTCCAAGTAAGGTATCCGAAGGACATATCCTCTAATGTGAGGCACTTGGTAAGGGTTCCATTAGAAGGTGATGGAGTCTCTTCCGAAAGGTAATTCAGAGCAGAGAGGATCTCACTTTTTATCCAGGCATAGACAGTTTTTCACCAAACACCAAACGATAAGGTCCTGCTGCTTCTATCTCTACGCTCACTGGCCCAAGCGCCATCGTGCCTGGGGCCGCTGGACTTTCTGTCCCCTCTTTCATTATCCTCAGACTCTGAAGCGACAGAGGCAGAAGAGCTCTCCCCCTCCTCCCACACGGCCCCCTCCCGCCCTCTCCCACCAGGTGTCCGCCTCCCCCACCCCCGCCCCGGGCTCCGGGGCCTCTGCGAGGCAGCTCCACTTTTGGAAGGCACTGGTGTTTGAACAGGGATGAGACAGGCAGGCCTCCATAAGCTGCTTATTTTAAGTTGGGGATTGTTCCTCCTCGTCAATTGATACTGGAAATAATTACTTCTTAGAATCTTTGAAAACCAAATGTGTAAAGAGAAATTAAAATCTAATTAAATGGATGTAGGCAGTTCTGTCTGAGCTGACAATTCTTAAGCCACTGCAGTTTGTCAAAGGTTACGTTATCTGTCCCTGGGTGCTTCGGTCTCCACTTGGCTCTGAGCCCAGAGCTCCGCTGCCCCCTCCAACACCCTCCCGTCAGCCCTGTCCTGGGCCCAGGATCCCTGGTGCTCTCGGGCAGAGATGCTGGAGAACAGGCCGTCTGTCGGGGGGGTTGCCGCGGCACCTCCGACGAGGATGGCATTCGCCCTGATCTGGAAGCACAAACCAGTGTTTGTCAACGGGGCTGCTTCTGGCATTAGGGCAGGACAGTCCCTTTTTGGGCACCTCTGGCAGGGGCAGGGGGCAACACCACCCCCAGTGAGAGCCGCCTCTTGGCGCCAACTCTATTCGGCGACCAGCTGTAGCTGGCAGCCGGTAACGAGAAGCCTTAGACCCCTCGGCTCTACTGCGACAATCGCTCAGACCAGGAGTGCCCGGATCTGCGCATGCGTGACCGCGGCGCGAGGTTCCTGAGTGAAGGGGTAGTTTTTACAGCAATCGGACATTGCCACCACATTGTCACTGCATTTTACGAATTGGAAAATCAGTTTGTAATGGATTGGAAGGGGGAAAAAGTGGGCAATCAGCACACATTGTTTGGAATGTTTTGTCTTGGGCCTTCCTTGCCTCTTCTGGACCCTGCTCTGGTCAACTTGAGCTTCTCCAGGCTCATGACCAGGGGCTACACCTTGTTGTTTGAATGTGGTTTTTTATGGCTTTATTTGAAAGGTGGCTCTTTCCTCCCTAGGCCACTTTCTTCCACGGAAGCATTTTTGGTTGCCAGAAACAGAGGTTCGTTCATATCACCTGGAGCAAAGAGGATGTGGGCGTGGTCACTGCAAAGTTTCACCTGGAGAGACGCCGGATGTGTACCTGTGAGAAGTGATAGGATCCAAGGCAGGTGAGATGCGGGGAGCAGCGGCTCTCTCCTCTTCCCCCACAGCTGCCCAACCCCAGCGTCTGTCTGCTCCGTTGTTTTGTTTTGTTTTTTTCCTCTCTCTAGCTGCCCCCTCTGTGAGCACGTGGTTTCTGCTCCTTCTCCCCTCTGCCCTGCGTTGGCCCATCATGGCCTTTTCCAACCTCATGACCTTGGCTCCATCCGCCTACAGCCCAGGCTCTGACATCTTTTAGTTTGAGGTAACACGAGGAGGGAATCTGATGGGCTCTGGGCCTTTTTTCCTGCCGGGCCTCAGTCTGAGCAGGCTGGGTGGAGGCTGCGCTTAGGTCGGTGGCCTCTTCTGGGCCTGCTGATTTCCTCCTGAGAGGAAGGGAACAGAGCCACTTGGTAGAAGGCAGACCCCTAAGCAGCAGGGGCCATGGAAGGCGCAGTTTCCCAGGAAGGTGTCCTGGGCTCCGTCCATCCAAAGCCCTCTTGCTTCATCGCCTCTTACCCAGACTGGGCGACACCAGACAGTCTGGCTGACTCCTCCCCCACCCTGGTCCTTGGGAGGGGGTCTCTGGTGGGTACGAGACGACGACAGGGACCTCACCTATCAGATTGTGTGGCCCCGTGACATGCACGTTCATGAGCATTTCTCCCGTTCATGAGCATATCCCACGCCGAGCCCCGGCAGTAGACAGCTCCGCAGGGGTTAATTGGGCTTGGGCTGATGAAATCACAGCAGTTATCCACTGTCGAAACTCTTTGATAGCCTAACAGTTATGACTCCCTGGACACTTCCCCATTCCCTTCTGAGCCATTTTCATTCTCAGTCTTGTCGGAAATGAGCTTTTGCATCAACATGTCAGTGCCCCCTGTAATAATGCCACAATGCTATTGTTTTCACACTGCTGTTAAGAGCGGGTGCCGCTGAGGCTGCCACGCACGCGCCAGTTTGCCAGCTGAGCCCCGCTGAGGCCCAGAGCCATCGCTTAGCAGGATGCCTGGTGGAGAGGCCCTTCTGCCCCCCAGTTGCCCTCTCCAGGGACCAGGGACCAGCGGGGGACCTCCTGATCAGCGTGGGTGCTCCTGTCCCCAGGACCAAGCACCAGGGACAAAATGCCGGTGGTGGGCAGAACCCTGGTGAACACCCCAGTCTTCTCCACAGACTTAAGGCTCGTTCTGGCCCCTAGGGGGAGCTCAAGGGCTCCCTCACTCCATTTCCAGTGGAGAAGGGCACTGTTGCTTCTTGCCTCTAGGATAAAACTTTAAGGATTGAGATATGACTTTGAGCCTAGAGACAAAAGTGAGAGACAAGACCCTTGTACTGTGTTTGGCCTGGGCTACAGGGACCTGCAAGAGCTTTGGTGACCAGTGAGGTGTTCATTAGTGTGACACAAAGGTCTAGTCTTAAAGACTTCAAGGCTGGGTGTGACTCCTCTTCCCCCCCTCCCTTTTTACCTCAGAGATAGTAACTTCTTCCCTCCTTCTTTCCCCCTTTTTCCCTCCTTCTCTTCTCCTGGTTTGGACCAAAGTTGAAACCTAGGTTACTTTTGCCATCTCTTGGACCAGTATCTTCCATTCTGGTTTCTTCCTTTGAAGGAAGTTAGTCCTGGGACAATCTTTTAGAGACTACCATCTCCCCAAATCACCCCTAATGCAATTCAGTGCCTAACCTTCAAATAAGGACCTATACTTTCCTGATTGTCTTTACACAGTAGTAAAATGTGAACCAAAAGATGGCTGAGGAGAATGCATTTGCTATAAATTGTCCACCTAAAATGAAGCCATCTAGGTAGATTCTCTACCACTGTGAGGAAGCGGGAAGGAGGCCTGAGGATCTAGGGAGTGTTATTACAAGACTGAGTCTTAGTGTCAAGTAGTTGCTTTCTGCCTTGGTGCGTGGGAGGCCTCCCACGCCTCTGCTGGATGCTAACCAAAGCAGCCAGGGTCAAGAGCTAGGGACTGAAAGTACACCGGGGCTCTGTAGTACTGTGTCCTGGCCCAGACATCTGCTATTTCTCATCAGACTAATAGAGATGGGAAGGGCATAGTGCTCTGCAGGGGAGCCATCCCCAAGGGCAGGAGCTAGTCAAGGACACCAGGCCAGGTAATCTGGTACCTCTGGGCAAGATAGAACAGTGACTAATCACCCCTTGGGTTATGGATGCATTTATACATCTGATATTAACACCCAGTACATTATTTATGAGCCCAAATATGAATAATTCAGTGTGTCCACATTTAGCAGGTTTCTGCCTGAAAACCAGCTTTGCACTGGGGCTTGGCTCCTGATGTTGAACCAGAAGAAGTGGGAAAGGAGCTGCTCAGCTCATGGGCCATGCCTAGGGAGGCTGGACTGCTCCCTGTGGGGAGGCCATGTCCCACCCTGACAGGGGCATTCATTTAGCACCTCTGCTACCCTCTCTTGGTTTACTCATCTGTGTAACTAAGATAGTTATTGGGCTTGATGATCTCCAATGTTCATTCCAGTCTTAAGATTCTGAGAAGGAGAAAAAGAGCTAATGAAAGAGGTAGGAATAGATGCATCATTCATGGTCCAGAACGGTTGCACTTGGTTGGGAGCTGTGCCCAGGTAGTTGGTTTCAGGCTATGACTTGCCAGTAGTCCCAGGCACAGAGTCAGGTCTGCTCGAGGGCCTAGGTGTCTACATGTTTGTATCACATGACCCTATGACCCTCCTGTTTGTGAGCTACCTGAAACCAGAGATCTGGTTAATACCTTTGTCTATCGCAGCTCTGAGGACAGCGTTTATCACATAGTGGGTCCTTATAGGCGAATGTTAAATGGAAGGATTGATGGGCAAGGAGAAACTTGCCATGGGGCTTTCCCAGAAGTGCAGATCTCTGTCCCTCACCCCAGTAGTGCCAGTCTACCCCTTTCACTCTTTTAAGCTCAGGGGATGGAAAAAAAGAATAACCTTGCATCTTGTAAAACTCATCCATCTTTTGCCTGTGGCTGGAACTGAGCTGAGCGCCGCTCTTCCTAAGAGTGGATCTTCCCTCCCGCGTCTACAGTGACAGAGGAGATAGAGGATCTTGGGCAGTGGCGGGAGTCTGCCAGGGCGTGGCCTCGCGCAGGTCAATTCTCCAAGCCCATTTGTTTATCTGCAAAATAAAAGGGTCATTTATAAGGCCATTTTCAACCCCAAATTCTTTACGTAAACCAGGTGGGGAGAGAGGCTGTGGACCTGCCTTGGGTAACCCCGAGTTCAATGGCACCCGGAATGTGAAAAGTGAAATTGCCCATGACCCCTTCGATGGTGAAAGACTAAAGCTGTGAGCTCCAGATGCCGTGAGCCCATTGCTCTGTCTCTCGGCCGGATCTGGCAGTCACAAGCCTCAGGTTTGGGCCAGTATCTGTGAACCCAGCAAGTGCTGCTAAATCACACCCGCTCCTGTGCGAATAAGTCCACGAGCCTTCCTGCGGGGGGGCGGGAGGGGGAGTCCGAAAGCGCCCCAGTGCCTGATGTGGACCTCTAGGCAAGAGACAGCATTCAGGAAGGTGGGAGTCAGAGTCAGAAGGCTCCCGGTTTCACCAAATGTCCCTGAGTGCACCTGTTCTTAGATCATGTAGGAGAAACTGAATCGTTCTGTTTCTAAAGATACGAGCCAATGGACTCAGTTACCTCTTTTGAAAGCCTGTTCTGGCTTGTGATCATGGGCACAGTTTTATTCTAATTGAAATCTCTCTTGATGAGGGCTATTTCTTCTTTTTCTTTAATCTTCTGAGTTGATGGTGAAGCACAGACCATGGTTAGAAATCAGCCTTCCTAACTGGGTCTCGTGTTTCTCCAGCAGAAACTACCCTTGGAATCCTAGGGTGAGAAGCCAGTCCCCTATTTTCCGTGCCTCTTTTCAGTACCATTTTCAAGTGTTGTACCCTCTTTTCAAATATAGTGATGAAATGTAGTAACCCCCTCCAATAGACAGAGGAGTGTTTTCTGTAACCCTGTCCCCAAATTGCAGGTTGGCTTTTAAAAACCACCAACTTCTGGGGCACCTGGGTGGCTCAGTTGGTTGACCTTCTGACTCCTGATTTCGGCTCGGGTTGTGATCTTGGAGTCGTGGGATCGAGCCCCACATTGGGCTCCATGCTCAGGAGGGGGGGCGTCTGTTTGGGATTCTCTCTCTCACCCTCTCCTTCTGCCCCTCCCCCCTGTTTGCTTGCTCTCTCCCTCTCTCTCAAATAAATAAATAAATCTTTTTTTAAAAGATTTTATTTATTTATTTGACAGAGAGAGACACAGCGAGAGAGGGAACATAAGCTGGGAGAGTGGGAGAGGGAGAAGCAGCCTTCCTGCTGAGCAGGGAGCCCGACCCAGGGCTCGATCCCAGGACTCTGGGATCATGACCCAAACCAAAGGCAGACGCTTAACGACTGAGCCATCCAGGCGCCCCAATAAATAAGTCTTTTAAAAAAATTAAAAACACCAACTTCAAACTTAAGTCATGGCTGTTTCACTGTGATTCTCAGATGGTTTTCTCCCCCCAGAAATGCCTATTTTAATTGTATGATACTCGGCTGTTGTAAATATAATGGCATATAATGACACTGAAAAAGAGTGGCCCGTGATGGTAACTGATAATCCTAATGAAAGGAGAAAGAAATGATGGTGAGCTAGCGATGGTGACAGGGAATGGGATTCCTGGAACGCACTGATGCCTGCAGAGCATCCCCTCTGCTGGGGGGAGGGGAAGGGGGGGGCTCCAGGCATGGGAAGCTAAAGTTGGTCCCAGGCAATTGCCAGCACTCAGCAGTGTTCTAGGACAATTTGTTTGGTCACAATTATCTCCAATCTCCTGGGGCATTAATGCTTATTGCTAGGCATTAACACATCCCGATCTTACTCAAACACTTAGAACTTTCTCACTGGTTTCTGGCAGGCAGAGAGAAAAGCCAGAGAGGACAAAGGTGGAAGGAAACCTCACTGAGGGCGCTGCTGTCTGCGGTGGGGAGCCCCCCCTGGAAGGGAATCCGAAGCTAGTGGCTGCCTAAGGGGGGGTGGGGGGCAAGCACGTTACCGAGATCATCCCTGACTCAGAGGTTCCCCCTCTATGGCTGGTTGGAGGTGTGGGCAGCTGGTGGTTTTGTTAGAGATATTTTTGATGCATTCTGGAGTCTTGTTCCATTTAATTCAGTAAATGTTTATTGAACACCTGCCGGCCAGGCACTGTGCTGGGCACCAGGAGGGAACACAAGGACAAAGATTTTGTCCCAAGGTTCTGACAAGCAGTGGGGAAGGAGGAAATGGAAGGGCACCGAGAAACAAATGTGGAAATGCCGTGCTGTGCTTCCAGAACAAAGAGCCTGGGAATGAATGGAGGGGAGAAAAATTACCTTTGGTTTGTGAGGCATTTGAATTGCACCTTCAAGAACTTCCTTTTTATTATAGATGTTTTCAAACATACAAAAGTAGAGAGAATAGTATAATAGACTACCCTGTGCACATCACCCAGCCTCAAACCTCCACACACGGTCTCACAGAAAACCCTACCCATTTCCCACTATAACCCCCATGGGATCATTTCCACTCAAACCCCGGAAAGCCATAACATTTTATAGGAATGCACTTCAATAAATAAAGACTCTAGTTTAATATAAGCACAATACAATTATACTTAAAACAATTTACTTCATGTCATCAAGTATGCAATCAGTCCTCCATTGTCTCAAAGTTTTTTATGGCTGTCTTGTTCAAACCAGGACACAAACAAGGTTTACAGGTCCTGTAAGTACTCTCTTCCTCTCTTTTTTTCCTTGTACTTTGGTGTTGAAGAAACTACACCATTTGTCCTCCAGAGTTTCCCTAAGTCGGGGTTTTGCTGACTGCCTCTCTAGAACATTTCTTGTTCCTCTGCCCCCTGTATTTTGTATAAATTGACAATTCAATATAGAGCTTGCTCAGATTTGGGTTCCGTGTTTATGGGAAGACTCCTTTTTCGGTGTGGTTGGGCACTTCCATCCGGAGGGTCATAAAGCCTGATGATCTCTTTCTGTGATGTCAGCAGCTGTTAATAGTTGTCTCCTAGACACAATGTTGTATTGCTTGATGGCACAGATTGGCATGGATGGTTGCTTTGTAATTATTTTATAACCTGGACATGTATGTCTCATGAAATTTCTAGCATGTGTTATATGGCATTCTAAAAAAAAAAAAAAAAAAAGGATATGGGCATTTTAATGAGCAGTAGGGAGCCACTGAAGGCTTTTTGCAGGGCAGTGACCTGTCCGATCCATGGGATAAAGCAGAGAGTGTCTAGCAGATTAAAGCTGGGCCTTCACAGCTAAAATTTTAGCTTCTGAAACCCAGGGGCCAGGTAATCGGTGCTTGGGTTGAGGCCCATGCCCAGCTGCTTACCCTCTGGGGCAATTGCTACTGTGGAGGAGATCATGCTTCTGCCCCCCACCAGGCTCATTTAGAGGGTGCCCAGCCGCGCAGCCAGGAGATGCGTGAAAGAGCCCTTATCTGCCTATGTTTGAATAAATGAGACTATTTCTGACGGTGGGTGTTTCCAGCAGTTAATTAGGTAAAAATGAACCTCAGCCAGGGAAGTTTGCACATTTTGACCAATTAAATATGTGGCCCTGGGGCGACTCCCAAATATGCAAGAGGGAGGGGTTTCTTGGAGTCAACTACTTAAATTCAAACCCCAGAGCCACCTCTTACAAGCTGGGACACTTCTAGACAAATTACTTAATCTTTTCAAGGCTCCATTTTCTCAATTGTGAAAGAAGGGTAATAATAGTACCTAATTCCGAGTGTTGTTTTCATGATTGAGTGGGTAGAAGGCTTGCAAATCAGCAGGCGCAGAGCAAGGAACCAATAACTGTTGACTGTTACTATCAGGCAGCACGTGATTCCTCCGACGTCCGCTTCCACAGCCTCGGGGTGGCAAGTCTTGAAGTTGAGTCTTAAGAAAAATTAATTGATGAAGCTAGTATTTAAAAAATGGCTGCTTTCTTAAATCACTCAAGGGACTTGGTTATAATGCCAACGTGGGTCAAGGGTTTTCTTTTTTCTTTTTCTTTTCTTTCATTTTTTTCTGGCAAGGAGACTTCGTATATTTGGGAACTGGTGAACTGTTTGAGAGTCCAAGCAGGAAATGAAGTATGGTGATCACACTGATCGCCAGCCTGCTCCTTGGACCCCTTGCCAGAACCCTGCCAAATGCCCTCATGGGAACTGTGAAGTCATTAGAAACAAAGATATAATTAACATCCAAAAGAGGCAGGGAGACGAGTTGTCAAACTTTGTGATGTACAAACGGCCGCGAGGCTAAAATTACTGAAGAGAAAATTAAAACAGCAAAAGCCAAATTTGCCTGACTTGTCCTTTGCTTTTTGGTTTAATGAGAGCCTAGCTTAAAGCTTGCTGATTAAAATGGGGGCATGATGGGCTTTGAGCATCTGTAAATTTAGGTCTCCCTTTCAGTTTAGCTGTGATTTCCAAAACGGACATATTCTAGGACTCTCTTCACAATCCTATATAGTCAGGGATCCACCAACAAATATGTACTGAACATCTATGGTATGAATGTTAGGATCTCGGGAGCCAGTAATAAACAAGAAAGACCAGTGCTTGGCCTGAGGGGACTTCCATTCTAGTGGTAGAGACAAATAAATGAGCAATTATAATAGGAGGAGAGGTAATTAACTTAAAGAGAGCCCAGTCTAATTTATAATGTCCAAAAGGCAGCCTGTGGTTTACTAGTCAAGGATTTAATACAAACCAAGAATGAATACCATCTCTATCCCGGCTACCATTACTTGAGCCTAGTTTCTCACCACTGTGACCGACTAGACTCTTAGGAGAGTTTCCCACCTACACACCAATAGTCTTCCCAGAAGACCACTTTTATCATGTCAGATCCTTGCTCAAAAACTTTCTGGGACTTTCCACACTGACAGGGTTAAGTTTGAATTCTTTAGCCCAGATTTGGCAAATAGATAAGGAAGTTTGGGGTGGGAGAGTGGATTCATCGCGTGAGTTTGTGGCAGGGAGTGAGTGGGGAAGAAACAATACCAAATGGAAACAGATGGACTCAAAGACCTTTCTTGTTCTGTCTTCTCTGGGTGAGCTCTTGGCATCTTCTGAGCTTGTGCACCTGCCCCTGAGAGCCTAGAGGAACCTGAGCTGTATTAGATATTCCTGCACGGAGGCTGGGTGGATTCTCCTTCATGTCAGCACGCACAGATCAGATGAATATCAAAATTACACAGATCTTACATATTAGTTATGAGCGATAATGGTGGCCCCAATTAATGAATATCATCCAGGGGTTGAAATGATCACTAATCCCAAGGAACCAAAGGAAAGAAATTTTAACCAGAGTAGGTTGAATTTGTCCCAAACCAGAAGTACAACTCCTCAATTCCAATGGCTTTTCCACGTTTTATGTCAACTCCCCAAACTTAAATAGCGACTGTTGGAGTACTTATCACATTGTATTTTAATGATCTGTCTCCACGCTATCTCTTTGGTCCACCAGACTGTGGAGTCTTCTTCAGGAACCATTTTTTAATTCATGTTTTAAACAAAACACCTGGCATAAACCCTGGTACACAGTAGGCACTCAGTACATGGTAAGTGAATTCCCACTGCCTTACAAAGCCCTTTCTGAGAATCTTCGGTCATGGTAATTTATCTTCTCTCTGAAGTTTCAGGGCGGCCATCCATCCTAGTCATGTATTTTTTTCATTCTTACAACTTTTAAATGAGTTCTGAAAGTTCACTGGAATATTCTTTGTTCATAGGGAAAAAGTTATTAATGCTGTTGTTGCCTAAGCTAGCCTACAGATCCTATTTTTAAACCATCATATTCAACTCAGCAAGCACTTACTGAGCACTTGCTATGGGCTGGGCTCTGGAATAAGCACTGGAAATAAGACAATGGCCAGGCCCTCTCTTCAAGAAGCTTACCCTGCCAAGAAGGCAGCTTGATGATGATAGCACGGTATGGCAAGTAGCGGGTGCAGAGGAGAGTTCTCACTCTCGTGGTGGGCATGAAGGCTTCACGGGGAGAGTGATATAGCACTCACCCAGGGGATAAGATCAGAAGGGGAGGAGTTCCAGCAGCGGCGGGCACGTGAGAGAGAGTGAGGTCTGCCGCGCTGCCCGCATGGTCTGAATGATGGGGAAGGTAGGTGCCGAAGAGACTGGGGGAGCTGAGATAAGCTGCCGTGGGTGAGGGACAATCACAGAGAGCCTTCAAGGCACACTATGGGCCTCGGACTTTATTCTATAGATGGTGGGGGCCTTTGGGCAGAGAAAGGCTGAGATGACTCCAGTCCAGGTGCAGCCAGGGACATGGGTAGAGGATGGGGCAGCAGCCCCAGGGCTGAGACATAGCCCAGGTGAGAAATAGTGAAGGTTGCCCAGTCCCAGCTTCCCTAAGCTTTTTCCATGTGTCCCAACTGCCTTTTCTTCCACTTCCTGCTCCCATATTCTCCAAAAGTATGCCCAGTGGGCTGTAGGGTCCAGTGATGCTGAGGGTCGGTGTTGGTGTGCAGATATGGACATTTGCAGGTCTGGTGTTCGTTCGTGGAGACCACTTCTTATCTCCCACTGGTACTCTGGGCCACCCGCAGGCAAACGCTGCCTGATACACTTCTCTGTCCTGCTCTCCCCTCAGCCTCGAGCACAGTGCCCTGTGTCTAAACCAATGAAGATGTGGATTCAGATGGACTGATTAATCCATATAGTTTGCTTATAATATATACTTTTGAGGGGGGAGGATCTGTGTCAAGTGAACATTTTGTTCACTGCTGACATGTTGTACAAACACAAACATTAATTAAAACTACACAGTATTAGCAATTCTAGCCTTAACAGATACGTGACAGGAAAGCACGGCCCAGAGTATAGCCTGGACCGGGTCCTCAGCCTCACCTTGGCCCCGATTCAATCTCGCTGCCCAGCGTGGGGCTTGTTAATTTCTTCAAGATTCAGATGAGGCCTCTGGCTCCCCTCTATCCAAGTAACAGCTCCTGTGAACCTTCCAAGTAGGAAACAGGCAACGGTCAAGTTCAATTATCAAACATAACACATGATCACAGGATACTTTTTCCTCTTTTTAATTCAGTTAGAAGAGAGTTCCCCAGTTACTACACAGGATCCATAATCACTAGCGATTTCGAAGATGGCAAGTTGAACTGAAAATCATGGACTCTTTCCTTGAGGATTTACCAAGCGCTTTGGGATCCTGTGTACCCCAGAGCCCCCAGTAAGAGCCCAGTTTTCACTGTTCTGGGGAGGCCGTGGCAAACCTGCCTCACCTACAGAATCCTGCTGCTCAGATCTCTGTGAATGGGGCTGTTTATAGGGTGCTGCACAGAACTGGCAAAGAACGGGAAAATCTTGCAGTTACTCCTTTCACCAACATTTAGTAAGAATAATGTGTTTTAGGCACGAAGGCTCAAGCCAAAGAAATAAAGGCAAGAGTCAAACAGCACTGGGTTGAGTCTGGGTTCCCCCCTGTAACCAGGGGAAATTTCTTCGGCTTTATGAGCCTCACTTATCTGGAAATGGGGACAATAAAAGCCCCTCTGCGGGTTGTGATCAGGATTAACGAAGGGCGGCAGCCAGCTCATACGTGTTCCTAAAATGAGTTCTCTTCCCCTTCCTTGTAAGGATCTTAAAATCCACAAGCGAATACAAACATCAAATAACTAGAGAATCACCTAAAAGCGGAGTATAATGTTGCTTTAATTTATAGCAAACCACTCAGCATCAAACAAGGGAGCCTGCAGCTGTCTGGAAAGGAACGGCTCAGATTCTCAAGGTAATTTTTCAAAAATACACTCCAAATGAGCATTGACATAAACTCTTCTTTAGCTGAGCTTTAGCTTTGTGGCACTTAAAAAAAAATCCGTAATATTAAAAGTAAATTAAATACTGCATATGACTAGGCATTGGAGGTGTTTAGGGAGCAATTTCACAGTTGACGACTCAAGGCTTCCTGTCTGATGAAAATTCACATTTCCCCAGGGGTGGAGGAACAGAGTCCCAGGGATCGGGGAGGAGATGAGGACGCAGGCAACGTGACCTGATTCAGAAAGCTGAGACCTTGGGTGAGGGGCTCAGACAGACACCCACCACTGTGTGAGGATGGATGTCATTTTCTGAGCCTTTAATTGGCCATGTGAACAGATACTCTTGGTTACAGAATCTGGGTCAGGAAATGTGGGTTACCCTCCCACATTTGCAATCCTGCAGGTTACTCAGATCTGGAAGTGTGGGCAGTCATGCGGCTCTGCAGGACCCGGGGAGCCTCCCACTTACGCTCCAACTCCCGCCATGTTGCGATCCCCTTCCCCACCACCACCTGTTCTTCCGGAGCCTTTTGGGATCACTCTCAGCAAGGAGACCAACGTGGAGCTCCCTCTCTAGCAACAGGGAGGAGTTCAGGCTGAGCCTTCCATGTGCTCTGATCTGTCCAACCTTTGGGATGGGACTTGGCAGAAACAGAACCCAGGGCCCTTCTGGGTTATCAGTGGGGGACTGAGCATTGGACTTGGTCCTCATCCAAGGAACAGAACTGAATTAGGGCTGTGTCAGCCATTCTGAGGAGAGAGCCAGAAACCTGAAATCAGGGGCAAGGTGGATCAGAAACCAGAAGGGCCCAGCTTAGAGTCAGGGGAGGACAGAACCAAACCTTGTGGGTGAAGCCAAGTTGGTGATGAAAAGGGGTCAAATCACACAGGAAACTTCAGAATGGAGCAGTTGTGACAAATCTCAATTTGCTGTTGACCCTGCTACAGAAGCTTTCCCTCTAGAGGCATCTTGAAGGCACTGAGCGTGCAGGGGGCAGGCCAGGCCTAGACAGGCAGTCTGTGTCTGTGGCTTGGAGCCATCCCACCTGGCCCTTAAGAACAAGCTGAACAGCCTTCTGGGGCTTAGGGCTTTAGGATCCACAAAGCATATCGCATACATTGTAATATCTTGGCCTTATGAGAACCCATTATTCGTCCCCATTTTATATCTGGGGAGTAATGAAGATGAGAGATGGCCCCAGTGTCACTCAGCTTTTCATTTGTGGAGCCTGGTCTTGGACCTACTCCTTCCTCCATATCCCATCTTGAGTCTATGACCTTGGCTGTATTCACACTATGTTCCATCAAATCTAGGTGGGAAGCTGGACAATTCACTACTCTTGGCTCACAGGATGAATGATAGTCTTTTTGGGCGGTGGCCTAATAATTGGTCAGTACCCTATTTCTGATCTCACCTGTCCCACCCAGACCTGAGAGCCCACGGTGTCCATGAAGACAAGATATAACCCATTTTGGCCACTCACCATCCACCAGTGCTGTGACTTAGCTCCAGGTAGTGATTTTACCAGGCCTCCCCATATAGCCAAACCCCATTTTCTTTACTCCATTTTACTGTTCTTTAACATAGCTGTTCATTTCCTGTGTCATATCATCTAGCTCTTAGAGAAATCATGGCATGAGTTTTAACTGCTCTCCGATTATTCAATAATCACCTGTGTGAAATCTCAACAAATACAGGTAGCAATCAATCTGCAGTTAATTAATATAAAGCAACCAGTCCCATTAAATTCAAATGTTGCAGTGGACATGGTTGGTTGGCTAAATATCAGTGCCATTTATAAGTACATTCTTCTTGGGATTGTCCTGGACTTGAAAATATTTTTTATTAACTAGCTGGTATTTAACAGAAATTAATTGTTTGCTATGCATCATCAATTTCATCCCTGAGAAGTAAGACCTAGAGCTGCCTTGGAACAGCTGTATGCATGGAGAAGTTTTCTGGGTAGTTCTCTGAGACACACCACACTCTCTTCCCTTACTCTTTGATTCTCACCTCACTTCTACCTGCCCTTACCTAGCATTTTAATGAGGCTTCTAATCTGGCTGTAATTTTGCAAGCTGTTCCTTAATTTTTGTCTTTGGAGTTGGCTCGTATTCTGAAATATTTTATTATTTGCTAATACCCAAGTGGATATGGATACTAACGTAATAAGGGAACTGGAATCATGAGCTAAGTGGACGAGTAAAAGGTCTAGAATAACTCAATGAGGCAGTTTCTCTTGAAGTATCAGGACCTTCATTTATGGAATGATAAAAACATTTGCCACTAACCTACTCCATTTGTATTTGTCAGAATTCCTTTAACTGAAGTGACAGAATCCACTCAAAAAATAACTGAAGCAGATAAATGATATTCACAGCCTCAGATCAGTGAGTCCAGGGGAATTCAGGCATGGCTGGATCCAGGGATTCAAACAATACCATCAGGACTCTTTTTCTCTATATATCTCTGTATTTGTTTCCTGTGGCGGCTCTAATAAAGCTCCACCAACGTGGTGGCTTAAAACAACAGACATTTTGCACAACATTGTGAATATACATACTGTCACTTAAGAACAGAATGGCAAGTTTTGCATTATGTATATTTTACCACAATGAAAAACACACAAAAACACACAAAACCCCGGAAATGTTTTCTCTCACAGTTCTAGAGGCCAGCAGTCTAAAATCAAGGTGCCAGCAGAACCATGCTCTCTCTGAAGGCTCTAGCGGAGGATGCTTCCTTGTCTCTTCCAGCTGCTGGTTCCTGCCAGGAGTCTTTGGCCTCATAGACGCATCACTCCAATCCCTGCTTCTTCTTCTTTTTTTTTTTTTTTTAAAGATTTTATTTATTTATTTGAGAGAGAGAATGAGATAGAGAGAGAGAGCATGAGAGGAGGGAGGGTCAGAGGGCGAAGCAGGCTCCCCACTGAGCAGGGAGCCCGATACGGGACTCGATCCCGGGACTCCAGGATCATGACCTGAGCTGAAGGCAGTGGCTTAACCAACTGAGCCACCCAGGCGCCCTCCAATCCCTGCTTCTAATGGCACATGGCACCCTCCCTGTGTGTTTATCTCTGTATCTTTTTTTTTCTTCTAGAAAGGACACCAGTCACTGAGGCCCACTCTAATCCAGTGTGACCTCATCTTAATGAACTACATCTGCAATGACTCTATTTCCAAATAAGGTTCTTCCAGTTGGACATGCATTTTTGGGTATCACCATTCAATCAGTACAATCCCTTGGCCATATTTGCTTGTTTTCTTCCTCTTCATGCAGGCTCCCAAGTAGCAGCAATATAACTGGAGGAAACCTCAGGAATCCCAGAGAAAGGGAGAACTCCACCTACTCCCAGCACCCAAAACTGGGCTCTGATCGACTCTGCTTGGATCAGGTGCTCAGCCCTGGACCAATCACTATCTGAAGTGGTGGGAGATTCAGAGCACTCCTGAGGCAGAGCAGGTAGGGCCGTGTGACTGATGCAAAGTCTTTCTAGAATGTTATGGAGAGACAGGACAGATGCAAAGAACAGATGTCCCCTTCATTATTTCTCTTTTTATGTAATTTTCCACAAACAAAGCAATGTTTCTGTTATTAGAGAAGAGAACCTATATAATTTTAAAGTGCAGTTTTCACCTACAGAAACTTAACCAACTGAGCCACCCAGGCGTCCCTCACCTACAGAAACTTGATCAACCAAACATGATGGCTTTGATCTAGGAGGCATTAAATTAGAAGTTCCTTAAAGGTAGGAATGCATGTGTGTGTGTGTGTGTGTGTGTGTGTGTGTATTCAGCCAGGATTTATAGCAAGACTATAATTTATGAAAACCTCCAACTCCTTTTCATTCACATAGTTAGAAATTTAGAGGAAGGGACTCTTAGATGGCAGGACAAGCTGACCTGTGGCATTCAGGTACTTTTAGAACTATGCAGGTATTCTGAACATGAGTAATTTGTTAAATGAAGCTGTAAAGTAGATTTCAAAACCCACCCCATCCCCCAACCCGGCTGGATTCTATTTTGCAGCTTTACCAGAGTCTCGTTCAGGGGTAATAGCAGATTCATCAACAGAAGTACCACTTTCAACCCAGACTGGCCAGAATAAACCCACAGTGGCAGCTGGATCTGCCCAACATCTTCTTGACACACCTCCCTCTCTCTTATTTCTGATGTGTAAGAAGGGGAAGGCCATGATTCTCCAACCCTTCGGCAAGGTCAAAGGCTTTACTGGAAGAGATCCTGTCATCCGGGATGGGGAAGGTAAAACACATCTCATCCCCTTCAGGGCATGGCATCTGTGGTCCATGTTAGTAATGTTCTCTGGCAACTGGCACCTTGAATGTCTTTCCTAAATACTTGCTTATCTTAATGAGAAGATTTATCTGGACAGACATGCGTGCTACCATTTCATTCATGTGCTTAGTCAGCAGATGGGTAGCACTGGCCCATCAGTTACATCTGGCCGGACCTGAGCATCCTCTGTGGGGATTCCATTTGCCTGGCCCCGCTCATGCCTCAGTTAACAACCTGCTTTTCCAGAACCCTGACATTGTGAGCGATGGTTTGGACTTAAGCGCTGCACACTTAGAGACTCCATTCCCTGCTCCTGCCTCACCTCATATAACAGCCTTTTCTTGCCTCATCTGAGCTGGCAGTGGTTTTGACAGTTCCCAAACTACTGTAGGGGCAAGGTCCTCGGCCGCAAGGAAGCCCCCGGCAGGCGCATTTCATTCACCATCAGCCATCCTGGATGGTGTCAAACTGTGGGGCCTGAGACACCTGGAAAGACCGGGCAGGCCCGGGAAGTAGAGACAAAGACCTGAATGCGAACGAAGGAGAAAGGAGACCGAAGGGTTGGGGAACAAAGATCAGTAATATTGCCGAGAGAGAGAGAGAAAGAAGGAAAGATAAACCGCCCCTGGCCACATGGGTAACAGGGTGACCAACTTGGCCTGGTTTGCCTGGGACTTCCCCAGTTTTAAAACTAAAAATCTCACATTCTGGGAACAGCATCATTCCTGGGCCAACCGGGATGGTCAGTCACCCTCTGTAGACAGAATAGGGCCTTTAATCATGTAGAGCAGGTGGGGAAGATCCTGACACATACTCTAATATCACTTTGAGGTGAGTACATTTAAAATTTAAAAATTGCCACTTTACCTGCGCCCCAATGTTTATAGCAGCAATGTCCACAACAGCCAAACTATGGAAAGAGCCCAGATGTCCATCGACAGATAAATGGATAAAGAAGATGTGGTATATGCCTACAATGGAATATTATGCAGCCATCAAAAAATGAAATCTTGCCATTTGCAATGACATGGATGGAACTAGAGGAGATTATGCTAAGTGAAATAAGTCAATCAGAGAAAGACAATTATCATATGATTTCACTCATATGTGGACTTTAAGAAACAAAACAGAGGATCATAGGGGAAGGGAGGGAAAAATAAAATAAGAAGAAACCAGAGAGGGAGACAAACTGTAAGAGATTCTTAACCACAGGAAACAAACTGCAGGTTGCTGGAGGGGAGGGGGTAGGGGGATGGGGTAAGTGGATGATGGACATTAAGGAGGGCACGTGATGTAATGAGCGCTGGGTGTTATATGCAACTGATGAATCACTGAACTCTATCTCTGAAACTAATAATACACTATATGTTAATTAATTGAATTTAAATAAAATGAAATTTAAAAAAAATAATAAAAAAATAAAAATTGCCACTTTGCCTCTGTGGCCCTGGTCACTGGAAGCATTTCCTACAGCAAGCCACAGATGTGACCCAAACTGCTCAACTCTCAAAGGGCAGCACCTGTGGTCTGTGTCCTCTTCCTACTTCTCTGAAGCCCCCTTAAAAAGCTATCAGCATTTTGTTCTCAACACCTCAAATTTCTAGCACACTCCAAGTATATACTGAGTGGCCAATCTAGATCACTGACTGGCTAGACCAGTAGTTTTCTTAATGGCATATCTAACTAGCTTTTTCATCCTTTTCTTAGATTTTTATTAAAAAATCTAGCTAACAAAAGGGGTGCCCCTAAGTGAGAGAGACCATTAGGTTAAAGCTTGAAGCAAGTCCCAGAGTAACAGTAAGAATCAGAATCAGAACACTGCCTCTGGAGTCAGACACGGACAAGCCTGCAAGGGAGAGCTTGACCTTCAAAGGTTTCTCAGGCCCAGACCACATCCCCAGGAAGTGGCCCTGTACTTCCCACACCCCCGCTCTGACTTCCATACCTTCTTATTCGTCACTCTGCTCTGTTTTGGACCTCAGACTGCCCCGGTGGGGTCAGCATGGCCTTCGTGGGCTAGGCATCTCGTGCTACCACCGTGCCTTCCAATCTCTCTGCTGCTGCAGAGGAAGGCTCACTACCTAGTCCACTCTTCCCCACCCACTGGTCCTTAACCTTGGCCTCCTGGCCAGGCTTTGACAGCTTACCTTGTTCCCGGCAACACTCAGCCCAGAGTACACAAAGGGTGTCTATTTTGTCAACAAGGAAGCTCTCCGGTGGTCCCCTAGGCTCCTAGCTGCACATCTTGCAAAACTGGAACAGACCACACATCAAGATACTCTCTCAGGAGCAAAAGGCAACGTATAGGTCTTCACTTTCCCACAGTGCCCATTTCTCAATGCCACAGGGATTCACATGCTCATTAACTTATTTTTTAAATATCTATTGAGAAATCAACACATACCAGGCATTAACATAGGCACTTGCAATACAACAGAGAACAAGACAGGCAAGGCCTTTGCTCGTGAAGCTGATGTCCTGGAAAGGGGGAGAAATCTAATAATGAATATGTAAACAATGAGCAGTAACATTTCGGAAAGTAATAAGCACTGTGAAGACAATAACAAGGGGTGTAACCTTCCTTCCTGGGGAGGGAGTTTGGCTCACTTCACCTTTAAGCCCTTCCCAGCCAAAGGGTGTAGTCTACCTCCTCAAAGAGCTATGCACTGCCCCCTGCTGGCCAGGATCAGCAGGACATGCCAGACTGTCTTGGGTTCCCTTGGGTTACCCAAGTCCGTTTCTGTTTTGCCTCCACATTCTCCTCCCTTGGCCATTTGTATGAGCGACAGTCTTAGTACTGTTCGAGGGGTGGCGGCTCTCAGAACAGAGCTTCTCTTGGTGAAGTCCCTTCTTGAGATGTTCTCTGTCAGAATAGTTCCCAGGAGGCCCTGTAGCCTGCAGCTTGGAGTGTGGGCTTTGGTGTCAGCCAGCCTGGGTTCCCTTCCTTCGTCCCCATCTGTCTGGCTAACTGGCCCTGGTCCTTCAAAACCTGACTAAGCATCTCCCCTGGAAAGCCTTTCCTGGGCCCCCTACAACATGAATCCCCAGCAACACGAACCTGTGAATGCCATGTGACCATCCATGGTCAAGTCTTACTAATTTGATAGCCAGCGGAATGTCCACAGCATACATGGGACTCAATAAACATTTGTTGAATGCATGCATGAATAAATGAATAAATCTGGGGCTCTGTAGGCAAGGCTGGATCTGATAAACGTGGTCCCCCAGCTCATTGCATAACCCAGAAGTTCATGATGAAAGGCAAAGTAAACTATTTTTCCCACAAATCACATCACGCATGATCAAAAAGTTGGGAAAGCATCTCTTGGGTGGTTCAGATTGGCTCTCCCAGAGGCGAGAAGCACAACTGTTTTGTCAAAGCCACACAAACACTCCCCTCAGTGGACTGCTTTGAAGCATCTATTGATCTCTGAGAAAAGTATAATTTAACAAAAGTGCTGCTTCCAACTCCTTGTCTTGTTCCCTGAATTTCCTCCATGTCTTTCCAGCAGTAATGTGAAATTCAACTGTGTGTGTCAACCCCAATCATGGTAAAATCCCTAGCTCACCACCGGGTTGTTGGGAGAAAACTGTCTTTACAGCTATCTCTGGACAAGATGTTAATCTCTGACAGATTGGAATTAAAAGTCCTCCAAGCAGCTCAGATGCACCCCCCCCCCCCCCCCCCCCCCCCCCTTCGCTGCAGCGAAGGCCTCCTGAAGGTTAACCCCTCAGGCCCAGATTCAAGGCCACATCTTTGTGGTATCTCCTATGGCCTGCTGCTTGCAGAGCAGAAAAGGAATTGTTTGAGAAATAATAGAAATGTCAGAGAGTCAACTCTTGCTAAATACGCTTTGTTGTGAATAATAAAAAAAAAAATTGTCACAAATCTCTGCTATTGAAGGATTAGAATACATTTTCAGAAACCACTTCTCCCTTATCTAGGCCTAGGAGCACTAAGAAAAAGTCATCCCCAAGGTTCCAGTTTGCTGAAATTGAACCTCTCTGTTCTTTTCATGGTTAAGGAAATTGATTTTCTGCCTAACCCCCATTAAAAAAAAAAAAAAAGGGCGAGATGTGTCTAATATGATGAGACCAGCCCTTGACTGGCTGGACAGGCTGGGGCAAGTCATGGACATTAAGAGTTTCCACTTTCAGTGGGACCCAAAGCGTGGCTGTGAGGTTCAGCTATGAAGCTGTGTGTGAACATGCTTTATAAACTGTAAAGCACTGTACAAATATGAGAAATTATTGTGGACCACCCAAAATTACTAATTTTGAAGAAAACGATGCTGAATATAATTTAGTATCTCTTTAATGTCTCATAAAGCATTTCAGAACCTCCCAATGGCTCAGCGGTACGATTTTGAACTGTGCTTGTTGTCATAGGCAGATCTGCTAGGCTCATGAACCTGTGGACCACCACAGTGTTTAGGGAGCTTGGCAGCTTGGAAATGGTAATAGTAGATCTCACCACAAGATGGCAGTATTGATGACATTTCTGTGCCTTGATCGTTTAAAACAAGACTTGACATTTGAGGAGCCCAGATCAAGGGCACAAAGGGAGGTCCGCATGCCACATGTTTAATTGTTTAAAAGTTAAATCAATGTAACACACAAAGTAAATAAAATATGCTACCTATCTTGAAAAATATATCTTCCTAATGAAATGGAAGGCCAGGTGCAAATATAGAATTCTGAGATCCTCAGAGTTCTGGGCAGGAACAGTGAGTTTCGGGGAAGGTCAGCATCCAGCCTCCCTCTGTGGAGGGTCAGCTCCATCCTGCACACTCCATCCACACCCTGTGTCCCTCACCCTCAGAGGCCAGACCTCTGTTTGCTCTGGAAGTAGGCTCAGGAGTGTTGGGTAGGCACTTGTGCGGTACTAGATACCCATAGCATGGTCTAGAACAGAGGTCAATTGACTTTTCTTTAAAGGGTTAAAGAGTAAATATTTTAGCCATTTATGAGCAATATGGTCTCTATCAAAACTATTCCATTTTGTCACTGTATCTCAAAAGCAGTCATAGACAATTCACAAATGAATGGGGTAGTTGTACTCCAACAAAACTTAATTTACAAAAATTGGCAGCAAGTCGGATTTGGTCCACAGGCCATAGTTTGTGGACATTTAGTCTAGAAGCTAGGGCAAGGGTTGCCAGTAAAATACAGGACATCTAGCCAAATTTGAATTCCAGATAAACAGTGATTTATTTATTTATTTATTTATTTATTTATTTATTTAGTGTAAGTATGTCTCAAATATTGCAAGGGACATACTTACACTAAAAAAAAATAAGCGGTTGTTTATCTGAAATTCAAATTTAACTGTGCATCATGTATTTTTATTTGTTAAGTCTGGCCATGTTGGCTGAGGCAGGAGCTCTGCCTGGGACTTTCCCATTGACCCTTTGGACTCCTTACCCCCAGGAAGGGCCACAGCTGGAGGGAGGCCAGAGCGTACCCCTAAAGCGCAGGCCCTAGGTCCCGCTATCCCAGGTCTAAGGGCAGTATTCTTCAATGACAATCTTTACGCTCTCAAAGAATAGATATAATGTGTATGTTTTGCACTTGAAATAGCTGGTTTTGTGTAGTTTGGACATTAATTAAACAAATGTTTGTTTATCGAGTTCCTGCTACGGGCAAAAAAAGTGGGGGGCATGCTCCCTGTCTTCGTGGGGCTTATAGAGGGGGCAGGCATTATAGCAATTCACATATAATAAATTAATAATTATAAATTGGTAAGATAAGAATAACAAGGGAGATGAAGAAATGGGGAGGCAAAGTAAGGCATGTTGGGGAAGTGACATTTGGTCTGAGATAGGAAGGAAGCAGATTCCAGGCCGAGGGAAGTGCCTGAGTAAGGACCCTGTGTGGGCACCTGAGAGAGGCCAGAGAGGCTGAGGTGGAGTGAGGGTGCATGGAAGGAGGAGAGCAGCGGTGGAGGGGGGGCGGGCCAGAAGGCCAGGCTTTGCTTTGTGAGGCCTGTGAGCAGCTTGCATTCATTTAGAGTGCCTCGGGAGGCCCACAGGCTTTCAGACGGGGAGGGAGCGTGGGCTAATTCTCCTGTTTAAAAGCTCCCACTGGGGGCGCCTTCGGCTCAGGTCATGATCCCAGACTCCTGGGATCGAGCCCCACATCAGGCTCCCTGCTCAGCGGGAAGCCTGCTTCTCCCTCTCCCACTCCCCCTGCTTGTGTTCCCTCTCTCGCTGTGTCTCTCTCTGTCAAATAAATAAATAAAATATTAAAAAAATAAATAAAAGCTCCCACTGGTCATTTCTTCCTGCGGAGTGGTGGGGCGGGAGGCAGAGAGGGGAGGCTCCGTGAGGAGGCCTGGGCAGGGCTCTGGAAAGAGAGTGAGACCTGCAGGGCTTGGAGAGGTGAGCGCAAGGGGTTGGGGCAGTGGGGGCAAGCGGGAGGGGAGCACCAAGACGGCCTCCTGGGTTTCCCGTTTTGCCCAGGTGAGGAAATGTGGAGGAGGCGCAGGCGTGGAATGAAAGTAGACGTCTCTACCGTTGGCAAAGTGGGAGACGCTTTGATTCTTCCAAGTGGACATATCAAGTGAGCGGGTGGGTACACTCGCCTGCAGCTCAGAAGAGAGGCCCGGGCTGGCCGTGCAAGGGGTGGCCCATAGGAGGCCTTTGTAGCTTCCGGAATCGCTGAGACCTTCTTGGTAAAAAGAGGAAGGGGCCTGGGACAGATCCAAGAGGCATGCCAATGCTCAGAAGAAAAGGAGACAGAAAAGGAGAAAAACCAGGTGCCGTAGAAGCTGGAAGAAGGGAGATTTCAAAAAGTCCTATTTCTGACAGTTACCGAAAGCAACTTTTTCCCTTTAGAACTGTGGTTCCCTCCCTTATCATGGCCTCCTCTACCCCAGCTCTTTGCTATATTTATGGTGATAGAAAGAGGAAGCAGATGGGAAGATAAAACATAAACCACTACATACATTCTCTCCCATTACTATTTGCACAGCAGGAGCTCACCATTGAAGGAGTACGAAGACAAGTGGGTGACTTTCAAATGAATGAATACATATCTTCATTCCCCTCCCTTATTGGTTAGGAAATTGATTTTGAACCTTTCAGAATTTCCTTGAACAAAATGGCAGCCAGTAGGAAGAGGCTCCTTGAACAAACCTAACATGTGTTGGCATTTCCCAGCCTGGGATGGTTGTCCTCCCATCGGACCTCAGTCAAGCCCACTGCACTCAGAAGCCCGGGGAGGTCAGGACCCATGCTATGCTCACCAGGATGATGGGTGCTGTGTGTTGTTCTGAATACCTGGAGGGAAATCATGGGGCTCCCATAATTAATATTAGTGACATTTCTCTTTCCTAGTAAATAACCTTGTGTTTTGACCTGTAACAATGTGAAATGCTAACAAAGCCATGAGGAAATTAAAATCCCTTGATGTGGCTTGGAGCCTGCCTGCATGGATCCTGTTCAGGTGACAAAAGGTCTGCTAGACCCTGGAAAGAAACAAAGGAAGGAAAAGGTCACGGAGGAAGTAGCCATGTGGTGAAATGCCAAAGTACAAGAGTTTATCTAGACCAAAGAGGTACCCTTTACATAGAAGAACTCTAACCCAAGGGTGACTCACAGGTCTGAGGACCAGCTAAAACAAACAAAATGGAAATTGGTGATTAAAAAAAGACCTGAGACACGGATTGCTCTGTGGGAACACAATCTGGTGTGTGGTAGGTAGTACTTAACCTTTATACAGAACTTAAAATTTTTCAAAATGCTTTCTCATATATATCACCTTATGTTAATTTTCCAGAAACCTGGCAAGGTAGGCAAGGCAGAGAATAGGATTCCCATTTGGCAGATGAACAGAGGGAGAAAAAGGCTCAGAGATATCAAGCAACTTGCCTAAGGTCACACAGCAACTTGGTCAGGTGCTGGTCAAGGACCCAGGCCTGCTGAACACAGCACATCATCGTCCAGAACAGTATCAGGTCACAAAACGAGATCAACACAAGGCCTGAGTGAATCCATAAAGTATTAAAGAATTTCTGCCCAGCAGTTAGAGATTCCTATGGCTGTTACATATCTGTGTTCTGTAGGAGTCTCTAGAAATGGAAGCCATGGGTTAAGACATGGCAGTGGAGTTCTGAAGCAGGTGTCATGCGGAAAGCTCACATTTTTCAAACCAAACGAAGTACTGGCTATTACTGGAAGGCACGAAGTAAGGCAGCATCAATATCAATGTGTTGCCCCTGACTATTCTGTCCACTCCTCGCATGGGGGGCCACAGCCAGACCCCTCTGCAGTGTGGCTCCTAGCAGATCTGCGAAGTCGGGCACAGTCAGTAATCCCTCATCTGCCTCAAATTACTTGATCCTCTCCTCCTGTTTCTTTTATGGAAATCTGCAGAAAAGTTAACTACTCAACTTCAGAAATTCAGCCTAACTTCCACCCACCAGGCCAAGCTTCGGTGTGGGTGGGGCGGTCAAGGGGAGTGAGAGGAAGAAGCCAAGGCCTCAAACTTGAGGACAAAGAGTGAGCTTTGGACATCATTCCTCTTTGATCCCATGCACCTAATACAGTCATGCCAACTGCACGCAATTAAGGCTTGCTAAACTAAATTACTCCAAATGGATTTAAGAGGGAGAAGGTGGTGAATATGTGATTACTTAAAAAGACACAGTTTCTATAAATCCATAAGAAACAGACAGACAACTCCTGCAAAAACAGGCAAAATGCCTGAACAGTCGCTTCACAAAACAGAATATCTGAATGACCAAAAAGCGTATGAATAGGTGCTCAACATCAGTAGTTTCAAGGAAATGCTGCTTAAAACCACCTGAGATGCCACCCACCTATTAGAATGGCCAAAATGAAGGCGACTGACCACACCAGGGGATGTGGAGCTCCCAGAAGTCTCACACTCTATTAACTGGTTCAAATCATACACGTTGGAAAACCATTTGATAGCTCCAGCCAAAGTTGGGCATATCCAATTCCCATGGCCCAGCACCGTCACTTGGAGGTACATACCCACCATAAGTGCATTCCTGTGTTCACCAAAAGACATGAACTAGAATTCTCATAACAGCATTTTATAATAGCTCCAAACTGTAAATGACCCAAATGCCCATCAAAAGTAGACTAGATAAAGAAGTTTATCTGCTGGGTCACCTGGGGGGCTCAGTCGGTTAAGTGTCCCACTCTTGGTTACAGCTCAGGTCATTATTTCAGGGTCCTGGGATCAAGCCCCACAGTGGGCTCCCCACTCAACAAGGAGTCTGCTTGAGGATTTCTCTCTCTCTCTCTGCCTCTCCCCTGCTTGTGCTCTCTCTCTAAAATAAACAAATCTTGAAAAAAAAGAAGTATATTCACACAATTGAATATTATACAGCAATGAGAATGAATAAATATCAGGACATGGTTAAGTCTTATCAGCATAATGTTTAGCAGAAGAAGCTGAACACAAAATGTAGGTTTACATTAAAGTTCAAAAATGGGCAAAACTACTGTCGGGCGACAGAAGCCAATATGGTGACCCTTGCAAGTGTGCGGACTATGAGGAACAGTCCTGGGGGCTGGCCAAGTTCTGTCTCTTCATCCGGGTGCTGCCTGCTAAGTGTGTTCAGCTTATGAGCATCCTTTTGAGCTGTACGCTTGTGATTTATCCATGTTTCTGAAGGTATTTTATACTTCCATAAAGACATTTTCAAGCCAAAAAAAGAAGCAGCAGCCCATTTCACCAGCATTCCTGATTCTGCGGCCTCTGCTGGCGTCATCCAACACAGGGCAGCTTGGGAAGTCGAGAAGGGAAAGAAAATTTTTCTCACCTTCCGTTACCTCTCGTTGCACATCCCTTCTTAGTAGATTTTCTCCTTTCGCTTCTCCTTTATTTACTTTTTGACTCAGATCTTAGCTCTTCTGGAAGACCCAGTCGGAGGAAGCATTGAGACAGGCATGGTGTTAGGAACCTGGGTTTCTGGAGGAAGGGCTGGTCATGCCGTACTTTTTCGTGGTGGATTTAATCACAGGAGGAAGAGGTGGGGCTGCATCCTGGAGACCTTGCACGGGACAACGAGGACACTTGGAGTGGCCAGCATTGGGCAGTGTCAATTTTACATTTTAGACATCGGGAGCAGCAGCTGTGTGGAGGATGAAGGGGGAACAAAATTAGAGCCAGGGAGGTGGGCTAGAAGCCTATTTTAACGGTTGGAGCAAGAAATGGCATATGTCTTGGAAGGAGGCTTCATTGTTTCCTGCGATTCTCCCCACCTTATCCACAGATGAATGATAATACAGTGGCGGATGCAACGGGAAAGGCTGGAGATGGGGACAGAGGCAAGTCTCTGGGGTCAGCCCGGAAGGAGCAGAATGCGGGCATCAGTAATGAACGTGACCTGGGACTGAAGCCGCAAGGAGACCAGCAGGCACGCAGTTAACAGCTTCAGGGCATTTAGTTCCTTCTGTGATTACTAAAGCCAGCTTTGATAATTTGAAAATCATATTTTGTTTTTTCCGGAGAAGTTTGGTCTTTATTCCTTAAAGCAAACATTGATAAAGTTCTTCTTTTCCGAACAAGAATTCCTAGAATTTATCAGCTCTGGCTAAAATAGCTCCTCTGTGCTCCTGAGTCTCCGGGGCCTGCTTGTAGGCAGGGAGTCTGCTCGTTGTCTCCTGCAGCTGCCCAGACAGGTGAATAGAAGGGACAGAAGGGACAGAAAGGACCGCCACGGCCAGCCCCCGGGTCGGAGCCGTCAGAAACTGGAGCTGGTGCTTTATAAATAGTCAGGGGCAGGAGGTAGGGGGTTTGGGTCGCACTGCCCCTCAGAAAAATCCTATAGTCTAGAAATCCATGTTTGGATAGCCGAGTCAATAAATCCCATCAAGGTCAAAACCCAGACCTTGACGACGTGGCAGAATCAAAAGCCCTTTATCTGCCACTGCCTGCCGCAGGCTTCCTCGGTTTGGGGGGCCGGGAGGGGGCTCTCCGGAGGCCTTGAGATCCCAGATTTGGGAAACTCCTGTGAGAAAGGGCAAAGGAGGCCAGACCTGGGCGGGGGCGGGGGGGGGGGTCCCTGGGCTGATCATTGAGGGGTGCGCACTGACTGGGGTGGTCTGGAGGCTGTGAAATTGCCAGAAAGCCCCAGGTGGCCCCTGCAATGGGGACAGCATCTCAATCACGTACTGCTCTAAGGCCCTTTAAAGATGCCTCCTCGCTCCGAGCGTCCGGCTTTGGGCGGCTATCCGGCAGCAAAGGCACGTTTAACTAGGATTATAGGAAGACCCAGCTGCCTCGTGTGAACACACTCGGCGGGCCGCGGTGAAAGCGGACGGGGGCGCGTCCCTCAAGCCATCCTGTGACCCTGCAGAAGGGCCGCAGTGGTCCCAGGGAATCCCGCCGCCCTTGGCATCCGACTTCACCCGCCATTCACAGACCTGCACGGCTGCTGCGTCCTTGTTGAACAGAGCGCCCCCTGTGGCCAGTCAGTGCACTAGCCTCAAAGGGGCGAACGGGACCAACCTCCTCTTTGGCTTTTGCCGTCACCGCCCTGGCAGGGCAGGCAAACCGACCGTCGGAACTACTTCCTACGTGCTCGCTTCGGCAGCACATACACTAGAACTACTTCCTAACATGAGGAGATACGCACGACGATGGCGATATCAGGAAGTATATGGAAATGCAAACGAAGGCTATGTTTGTTCTACTAAAAGGGGAGGCACCCCAAGCAGGAAGAAAGTTTGAGCACAAGGACACAGCTGAAGTGTAAGGCCGTGCCTCCCAAACGGGGTACCCCCATGCTCGGGAGCCCAGTGCTGTGGGTCAAGGCGCGCTCCAAGCCACAGAATATGTATGGTGTATCTTCCAAGGGTGTTCATTTTGCTTGAGTATTTGGGTAAGATAAGCTATTAAATAGAGATTAAAGGCATTTTTAAAATTAAAATAAGCATGAATGTTATGCAATAGAAGGCAAAATTGGTGTGAATTTTTTAAATGAAGCATTAGCCCTCAAGGAAATAGTATGCGTGTGGGGGCTGGTCTTCTGCTACAGACATGGATCCTGGGGTCTTCGTGTCTTTGCCTCTGTCATTCGGGGTACTCTGGAGGAAAGGAGGGGAAGCCCGGTGTCCACACACTGTGGGGCTCGGAGGTGCTGTGAGGCCGACTGGGGGCAGACGGGACGTGAGCTTGGGCTGTCTTTGTAGGTGGTGGAGAGTCCGGGTGGCCTGCCTGGACGAGGTGGATACACTGCTTAGGCTGCAGTGCGACCCTCACCCCATACCTGGGTGGGCCACGCACCTAACGCACAGTGCCCGCCTGGTCATTCCGCTGCCCCAAACCCTCTGTGGCTGCTGAGTTAGGCCCACGCTGTGGGCAAACCCCCAGGGCGGTGTGGAGACTGGAGTGCAAGGCAAAAGGCAGGAGGCGGGGAGATGGGCGACCCGGAGGAGGCTGCACGAGGGAAGCACCGCGGGTCTGGAGGAGCGGAGGGCATCTCAGACCCTCCTTGTTCTCTCGGCTCTCACACACTTGCCCACACTTCAGTCAAGCTGAATGACTCACGGCTTCTCGCGCTTTCCTACAGACATCTTGTGCTCTCCAGTCCCACCACCTGGGTGTCCTCCCCTGACCCCATCTCCCACAGTCCTTCAAAGTCCAGCTCAGGTGAGCCAGAGGCTTTACACTGAGCCTCACCGCATGTCAGGCACTGTGCTATGCGCTTTGCATATCTCAGATCTCTCTCCCTGCAAGGCGAAGAGCGGTATCTCCATTTTGCAGCTGAGAGGACCGAACATCACAATGAAGCCCAGACTCCCATGGCCCGAGGGGGGCTGCCCTACCTCGGGGCTGTGGTCCGTACCTTGCCCAGGGCTCCTCTCTGAGGATGTTGCAACTGATGCCTTCATCTGGGCTCCTTCTTCCCACCCCTGCCCACTGCCCTACCATCAAGTCCTGTGGATTTTACCATCCCCTCGCCTCCACCGCCACTGCCATGTGTGGTGAGGGCCCCTGTCATTTCCCCGCCGCCTGCCTCAGCCTCACTGCCCTGGAATCCGTCTCTGCCCTGCAGCCTGGTGGTGATTCCAAAATGCAGAACTCGTCAGATCTTGTCCCTGCTTCAACCTCTCCGTGCTCACCACTTACTCAGCCACAAATACGGACGAGCATCCACTCTGTGCCGGTCACCCATCTAGCTGCCGGGGATACAGCAGTGACCCAAGCAGACCTTGCCCCCGTGATGCCCAGACTCTGTAAGCCCCACATAGAGGCTCGCCAGCCTCCAGGCCCACCGTGCTTCCCGGCCCGTGGGCGCCCGCCGCGCCCTGGCATTTTCCACTCTGCTCATGCTGAAGGGACTGTAGTCTCACACTCACAGCTGGCTCTGGCTCACCTCTGGGAACCCTGCACGTGCCCTTCCCTCTGCATGGAGCATCCTTTCCCGACTCATCGTGCTGCTACTTGACTCCTAGCCCCTGGTCTTCCTCCCAGTCCCAGCCTCAAGGCCACTTTCTCCAGAGAGCCTTCCCCAACCTCCAAAGGTTTTAGGTTCCCCTACTGTGTGCACCCAGGGTACCTTGTGTTTTCTTGCCTCTCCTTGAAGGTGGAGACCATGTTTTATTTAGCGAGGCACAGCACAGTGTCTGAAACAGCTTGTTGGTCACGTGCACCGTTAAAGCAGCCAGCCCAGGTGGTGACTCGTGCAGCGACACCGCCCCTGGGGTGAACACCCTCACACAGCCTCCCCTGGGCCCTTGAAGCTTCCGAGGGGCCAGTGGGGAAAAGGAACGGAGCAGAGAGGCCACGAAAATGGACGCCAGGCTGCCCTCCTGCCTCCCTCCTGATTCTCCTCTCGTCCTGTCTCCAAACTGCAGTGTGAATCCAAATTCATTGAATCCGACCCAGGAGCACCTGGTCCATGTCAGCATCTGGAGGATGAAAATGGAGTTTTCTTTCCTGCCAGGTCATTAGGACTCTTGCTTCCTACCAGCTTTCTGCGGCGTGTTCACTAGAATTGAGGTTACTGGGGAAAGTTTTGGGGGTCTGTGCACCTAGAGATGTATTTTGGGAGAGGCCGGGCGGGGGCAGCACTGAGTCTGGTCGGAGAAGCCAGTGTCCTTTCAGGTCTTCCAGCCTGGTAAGCATTTTTCGGGTCTGCTAGGTTTGGGCACCTACCAGCAAGGCTATTTTAAAGCACATAAAATCTGAAAATAAATGGAGGAGGTTTGTGGCAGAGGATGGCTGGTTTGGCAAGGACTGCTCCTCACTGTTCAGCCCTGCAGCCGGGAGGGAGCTGTAGAAAGACAAGGCTGGAGAGGGAAAGCTTTGTGTCAGAGAAGTTATGGCCCACCCCTTGGGTCTCCTCCCTCCTTGCTGGGGGAGATGCTTGTGTGTGTGTGTGTGTGTGTGTGGTGTGTGTGTGTGTTTACACACTGCTATTGGCTGTTGACCACCTGGGTCAGGGATATATATATATATATTCCAGGACCTTCTCCTGCTTCTTCCTGGAACCTACAGGACAGGTTTGCAAGGACAGGAGCTGCAGGAAGCAGCTAACTTCACTATAAGGGAGAGCTGCTAACACCAGACTTACCGCTCCCCATCCCAAGCCCCTACCAGCACCTGCAAGCCAGGTGGCCTCTCCCTGACCCAAGTGGCCGACAGCCAATAGCAGGGAGCTCCTGGCCTTTGGTCTTCATCTCAGCCTACACCCTGCACCATTCTGCCCCACCCACCTCGTGCTCCACTAGTCTCACCTGTTCTTGGTCATCTCGGAACATGACCTCTGACCCGCATGCTCTGTATGTATCTGGCTTTACTCTCGTCCAGGGGGTCTGACCCTTGATACTGCTCATCAGGTCTTGCCCTTTTTCTCCCCTCATTAAAGGTAATTTGCATTTGTGTTCCAGACCATATGCTTTAGAATACGAGGAACACAGCTGAACTAGCTGGAAGGGCAGGTGTCTGGGCCCGCTTCCCTGGGTGTGACTCCTGGCTCTGGGATTTATCTGTTGTGAGCCGGATTACCACAGTGAGTTACTGAGCCTCCCTAAGCCCTGGCTTCTTCATTTGTAACATGGGGATCATAATAGCACCAGCGTCATAAGATTGCAGAGAGAATTCCCTGTAAGTGAATCTACATATAAGTGCTTAGCAAAGTACCTGACCCACAGTAAGCACTCAACAAATGTTAGATAAAATAAGAAATTCAACCCTCAAGACCCTACTGACTGTCATGGATGAGAAATGGATGCTTACCACCCATATCCCCCAAAATACAAAATAAAAATGTTTAGAGTAATGGTGCTTTCTTGGTCCTAGACACCCGAGTTCAGAAGAAGGACCCAGAACCCCAGGGAGAATCATGGATTGAGTTAATGCAATGTGGCTAAGGAATGGGCAGAGGTCCATGGAGCAGGGGTTTGAGGAGCAGACGTTCACACTGATTGGGCAGAGGCTGAGGAGCAGGGATCTAGAGGGCAGGAGTCTGTGGGACAAGGGTCCAAGGAGTAGAGCCCCAAAGGAACCCACAGTGGGAGAGATGACAGAATGAGCCACAGTTCATGCCACCTGACAAACCTGGGCTGCAGTGGGCCCATGGACTATTCCATACCTGAGAGAGCTGGTGAGAATCATAGAGGCTAAGCACCCAGCACTTTCCAGGGGTCCTGGGAGGCTTGACCTGGCAAACCCAGTGGATGTAAAGGGGGCATTTTCGGTGGCACCTGCCAGCGTGAAGCTGCCCCAGGTGGTGTTTTCTCCCCTTTCGGTGAAGTCCAGACTTGGTTCTGGAGCGGCAAATGCATGTTCTGTAGGTCCATCACCTCCCTGCCCCTTTCTGAGACCTCTGTTCGCCTTGACCTCCAAGCTCAGCAAGGATAGAAGTGCCAGGACCTTCCATACTTCTCCAGGGAGGACAGGCCCACTCCTTGCAGGGAGGCACTATCGTTAGACTCATCTCATTAAACTGAAAACATCTGCTGACTCAGGCTGGGCTGCAAAGAAGGAGCGAAGAAGCCCTGCCTCCTGGCCTTTGGGAGCTGCACGGGGCGGGATGAAAACCCAGAGACCGACAGCACCAGAAGGCCCCCCCCCTCGGAGGGTGGCCTGCTCCTGCCAGCCACTGGGCCACAGCCAGAGAGGGTACCAAGCTGAGTGTATTCGTGGGGATAAAGGCTCAGCTGCTCTCACAAAGTACAGTGGCTAGAACAAAACAGAAGTTACTTCTCTCACCCCCAGCAGTCTGGGGCCAGTGGTGGGGGCCCAGCCTCCTCCCTCCCGTGGTTCCACTGCTCCTAGGGTGTTCCCCTCACCCTCGGAGTGAAGATGGCTTGCCATCCCGTCTACACTCCAGCCCGGGGGGAGGAAGGAACAGGAAGGGCAGAGCTGGGCCGGGCTCAGAGCTGGTGTCTCTGCAGTCGGATCGTAGTCGCCCGTCAGGAAAGGGGGAAAACATTATTATTCAGGCAGCCATGTGCCCAGCTAAAACTCGGAGGCTTTATGAGGGAGAAAACAGATGTGGGGACAATTGGCAGTCTCTGCCACAACGACCAATTCTGAGCCCTGCCCACGGAGACCACACGGCACCAAGACAGACAAACCCGCATAACGCATGCACGAGAAAGCAGCACCGTTTGATCATTTACTCAAGGAACATTTATTAGGGCCTGTAAGCAATGAGGAAGTAGAGGCAAAATTACCATCCTTTTCCTCATCAGTCGTGGGGGGAGAAAAAATACCATCTAATGGGCTTCATGATATCAAGGAAACATTTGTTTTTTCATTAACACATGTTCATCATGCCTCTGCTCAGACTGGAAAATGCGCCAGTTCCAGAGAGACGGTGATAAGGACACAGGTCCTGTCCTCGGGCTGCTGATTCTTTAGAAGGGGTGACAGGCACCTGTGGGGCAAGGGCACTGTAGGAGGTCAGGGCCAGGACTGTTAAGCCCAGGGGTCCCTAATGCACCTGGAGGTCCCAGCAGGACCAGAGTTTTCCCGGGCTTTTGTGCCAGGTTGAGACCCCAGAACTTTGGCACGACCCTGGAGAGCGGCCCCTAAATGACTGAAACTGAGTTTCTCATAAGCCCCGCTGAGAAGTTCAGAAGTGGGTTTAAAGTGATTTTTTTTAAGTGTATAGAAATAATATATTTCTTGCACATTGGGTTTTACCCTAAGACTTACTTCCACCCACGAAGTTTAGCTCCAGGAAACTGAGTTCTGGAGGCAGAACTTGGGAACATTCCCAAAGGCAGGAGGTGGGATTAGAGTGTTCCGAGGATAAACAGGGAGTCCAACGCCTCCCACGCCTCCCAGAACTGCAGTGTGTTGCTCCCATCAGCCAAGACTTGATGGCTGGCCGGGGAGGGGTGGGTGGTGAGGTCAAGGCTGTCTGTCCCACGCTGCCCACTCTGCTCTGAAGCTCCCAAAGGACAGAGTTCACAGTGCCCCCAGATAACTTGTTCTGAGTTTTATTATCTCCATGACCAAAAATGAGCTTTCTCCAACCGAAATCAGTATTACTTCAATTAAAATCCATTTTTTTATTTAGCATTTGAAGGACAAGGACAACAATGGTTTATCACCTGAAACTATGAGAAAATGCTTTCTAAGCTGCAAAGACTCATAAAAATAAGAAGTGGTTTTCTTTTTATATGTAGATCATGTAGCAGGTGAGACAGAAACTACATTTTGTTGAATAACCAGTCTGTGCCAGGAACTGTGCTAAGAACATGACATACAGTCTCTCCCTGTACGCGTACCGTGGCTCTGCCAGAAAAGCATTATTTTATTCATTTTACAGATAGGAAACTGAAGCACAGAGAGATCAAGTAACTCGCCCATGGCCACACAGCTTGTTTGTGACCCAAGTCTGATTGACTCTTTTCACTCTTCCACAATCCTAGAAGATTGTAATGAAGTCATCCATGGTCTTTTTTTTCTCTAGGTTAAACAACTCCAACTCATTTTTTATTCTTTTTATGATGAGCACTTCATCTTACAAAGTATCTGACAGTTTTGAAGATCAAGAACTATTCTTGGTGGGTACAAATGGGTGGGGTTGTCTTGGGGGCTTAGTATGTTGTAACCTCTGAGAAGAGTTTGCACAAATCTTAAGATTTCATTACTGGGGGTCTAAAAATAACTGGCCAATTTAAGCCCATAGGGTCACATGACATACACTTAAAACAAGAGTGAAGACACATATTGTCAATATGAATTTTATTGTGGTGTGATTAAAAAGTGGTTGAATGTGGGGCGCCTGGGTGGCTCAGTCATTGGGCATCTGCCTTCAGCTTGGGTCGTGATCCCAGGGTCCTGGGATCGAGCCCTGCATCGGGCTCCCTCCTCGGCGGGAAGCCTGCTTCTCCCTCTCCCACTGCCCCTGCTTGTGTTCCCTCTCTCTCTGTGTCTTTCTCTGTCAAATAAATAAATAAAATCTTAAAAAAAAAAGTGGTTGAATGTCCTTTGAGAGACTTAGCACGATAATAACATAAAGTTACATGAGGATAGTAGGGATGTGGCAGGTGAGAACATGTTTTTCCATCCATCACTCTGTTCATCCAACCAGCTACTTACATTATTGCTGTTGGGGACCAGGGCTAGACACTTTGGAAGATGCGAAGTCCACGTGTATGTGTCTCTATGATGTTTGAGAAGGGTGAATTTTGCATACGTTTGCTGTACATGGTTGATTTTGCCTCCTCACCTTGATTGGGCCGTTATCCTGTGCTTTTTGTCTCATCAGACGCCTTCCAACAAAGGAGCATCCTGCAATATACCTGACCACGACTTCTCACACCTATCAAAGTCATCAAAAACAAAGGAGGTCTGAGAAACTGTCACAACCAAGAGGAGCCTAGGAGATGTGATGACTAAAGGTAACGCAGGATCTTGGATAGATCCTGGAACAGGAAAATGACATTAGGTTAAAAACTAAGGAAATCTGAAAAAACTAGGACTTGCGTTAATAATGACTTTTTTTTTTTAAATCACTCATCAGTTCCAATTAGATAATAGTGTCATTCCTCATCAAGGAGGCAAACCCAAGGGTGGAAGTAAAGATACGTACTGAGGCCACAGGAGGGTGGCAAGTGTGCATGACCCCAAAGAGCAGACCTCAGCCCTGCTTGACCTCCAGCTGACACTTCAGCCGTAGACCAGCTTCTCTCAGAGGATCATGGCATGAGCCCTCTGGCCAGTGGAAGTCATGGGTCCCGGACCAGACTGGGGTCTCCTACGGAACCCAAGCCCATCCCAGGCCAATTGTGTTAAGCATTTCTTATGACGAGCCCTTCATCTGCCATTCGCCACCTTTCAAATGGCCATAGATTTTACTTGGCAGGATTTTAAAACAATCCTCTCCACCTTGTTAAGCTCTCCCCTTAATTAGCAGAGGGAGAAATGCCGTTACTGGAAGCAACCTCACTGCAGCTCACTTGCCCCTGTTTGGCAAATTAAAAGCATTTGGAAACTCTTCCGTGGTCCCAATCAATAGCCCAAGCCATAATTATTCAGCGGCGCTTGCGGTTTTTCTGCTGATGGCTGGGTGTGCTGATGTGTAATTGTTTCATATGCTTATGTGGCTTATCTATTCCCACGATTGGGGGCTGCCGCACATTGATTGATAGCATCTTTGGGGAGACTGGGGAATGGACTTGCCTGCATCTAAACCCTCTCAGGCCTCCCCATTTCTCCAGGGGAGACGTTAGCCACAGTTAGATGGGGCTCTTTATTTTCTTATTTATACCCACCTGAGGCAGCCAAGCAGCACTTTGGGGACACCAGAAGAAAGGCCCACTTTATAGGATGATCATGCGGTATCAGGCTTTAGATTGTGGATGATGGTTATGTGCTGAGGAAAAGTAACAATCAAATCTTATTCGCTTAGATTTCACTAATTTTGGAATTACTGATAATTTGGATGGGATGTGGATTATTTCTCAAGAAGATCTCTTCCTAGAGGATAGTGCAACTTGATGTTGTAAATAATACTTCAGGGTGGCGGGACGTTGAAGATATTTCAGGGGATGAACTTTTTTCAACATCACCTGTCAGTCTTTATCAGTGCCCGGTCACATACCAACAGCCAATTTATTCATTCCAGATCCTTCTAGGGTCTAACAGTCGAGAGATCAAACTCCAATCCTGCCTCTGTATTTCTCTAGACAGGTTTCTTGGCTTTCTTTCTTAGCTGGCTTTGTATTGTTTTATTTTTCTGTAAAATAGGAATATGACTTTTCAACTTCACAGGGGTACTATAAAAACAAATGAAATAAAAGAGATGACAGTGACTTTTAAGTATAAAAATACTATGTCAGTTAATTGTTTTACACATTAAAGAAAGTATTTTAAACACCTGTGATTACTTTTTTTTTCACATTTTGCCTACTTAGGCTTTTTCTGTGCTCTTGAAAGTGATCAAACTAATTTTTTAAGACTCAACACAGACTAAATTTGGTTCTGTTCCAATTTTTGAAAAATTAGATCTACAAAGATTGTCTTTTTACATGAAAGGGAACATAACATCACTGTTTCCTGTGTGAGCCCAAACCCAGGTAACTCACACCAATTACACTGATTATTATTTACAAATTCTAAGACACGACAGTAGATCGAAGGCGTTGAGACCCCTCTCAAGCATCCGATGCATGATGTTGTGAATAACTGCCCCCTGGAATCAGTGCTGAGAAACATCCAAAATCATGAGTGCTCCTCTTGAGAGGCTGAAAGTTTCTGAGGCCCTAGTCATTGTTCCGTAGGAGAATGCCTGAAGACTCCATGGGGCATTGGGCCCACTCAGCCACATGATCTCTTTCTAATCCTTTCGGAGGTGTCTGGGGTTCACATCAGTCATCAACACAGTCACCTAGTTTTTAATCAATATCCACATGCTTGTGGTCCTGTCAAAGGCAAGCTGCCGAGCAGCCCACACTGATCATACCAATGGGTGACGCCACCCAGTGCTGATCTGAGCCCCTTGTTAAGCACCACATCAGTGCACCTTGACATTGTCCTTTTATCTCCTCAAGAACAAAACCACGTTGGTTTCGAGAAGAACCCTCCTGATACCGAATCCCCAAAGCATTCTAGCATCTGTTCAGGAAGTCTGCAGAGATTGTTCGTACTCGTCGATATTCTGTTTTCATTTTCCCATGTTCAACCTCCTTCCACCACCACCCATTCATCACATTTTTAAAAATTCAACGTGAACAATATTGCATATATTTTCTGAGTCACTCTTTCCTTATGTCACAGGAGAAATTAAAGCAAACCAGTCAAAAGTCTCCGGAAACATAGAGTGGGTTGGGAATAACTGTCTCTTTAAATGAAAGAGACCATGAAAACTGATTGCTCCAATCTGAGCGTGAGCCATACTTTATCCTGGAAGAATTATTAGGAAGAAAGGGCCATACATTTCTTTTGACACTGTATATTAAATGAACTTTCTAAACCCTATTTGTCTGTATTAAATAAATATGCTCAGAGTTTCCTACCATGTCCTGTATTTCTTCTGGTTTTAAATCAAAGGGATTAAGGCTCCTAATTAAGACACTGGAGGAGGCCCGATCAGTTTTGCCAGCGCAAATTAGTTCAGAGGCCCAGAGCTGCTCCTTTCTGTTTGCTGGTATGGGAGGTTTGTTTGATTTAACATGATTGAGGAAATGAAATATCCCTAAAACAAAGAACCAATATTGCGCTTCTGGAGAGTGGCTGAAGGGAAATTGGAAGCTAATGCACATTAACAGTGGATCCAAAATACAACCAGAAGGAGAAACGTTATTTAGAAGGAAAATGATATGACTAGACTAATCCTTTGAAATAGATTGTACCTTCTTCTTCCTTTATTTCTTTTAAAGGAAAATAAATGAAATAGAATCTCAAATTCCTAACAAGGTCTCACGAGCCTGAGACATTATCTTTCCTTCCTTCAGTACATGTCAAGTTTTTCTATGCATTATCTTGTTAATATTCACAACATTTCTATGCAATAGCTATTGTTTTTGCCCTTATTTTACAGATAAAGAATCTCATTCTCCAAAGGTAGACAGTGACCTAAAGCCAAGTATTCTTTGAGACTCGTAATTACTGTTTCTGGTTCCATCAACTCTGAGCCATTTGGTGAGTCTGAGACGAAAGATCTCAGTCAAAGGCAATAGAGACTTGTTCAAATTTGGTGTTTCATCTGGTTTAGTTGGTTTAGATTCCTGTTCGGTGGGTCTGGTCAAGTCAGGATGATTCTCTAAAGGCAATGGGAAAATGGGCAAGATGTGAAGCTACTCAAGTGTGGTCAGCTGAAGTCAGACAACAAACAGCCTGAAATAGCTTTCTCTCATCCCAGCTGGTCCTGCCATCTCCCTCAGAGCCTATTGTCTCCTCTCCTGTCTCTCCTGGGGATGCACAATTCTGCACCTACTTATTCAAGACCTTGGGGGCACTTCTACCTCTTCCGTGCTCCACAAATTCAGTCGTTTGGTTTTTATTCATGTAATAGTATTCAATAAAAATTCAAATCCTTTTGCTGTCTGAGGGAAGGGGAGATTAGTTCTTCTATGTGTGGTAACTAACACCTAAATCATGGGATTGCCTCTAATCCCCTAAAAGTTGGTCCCATTTTACGTCTGAGACGGCCAGTCAGACTTCGAGAAGCAAGAGGATAAAAAATAGATTACCTTAATTTTTGTCAGTTAGGCATTGTAATGAAGAGCAAACCCTAATCACTCAGTTCCTACTACCTGGGATATCCATGCTTGATGGGCCAAAAATGCAATTACAAACACTCACACACAAACACACACACACATCACATGTGTTTATATGGCAGGTGAGACCCTAGGGATATTAAGACCCGGGTATCCATGGGTAACCCATAATAGGGTAGAAATGGATGTTGGCTATGTGTGGGAAAAGTGGTTTTGAAAAATCTGTCCAGGAGAGACATTCAGGAGTCCTGGAGAGAGATTCTGACAATATCAATATTGTCCCTTCTGCTGGTTACCTCATAGAAGCACTGATTTCTTTGTTCATCCTGTGATTTCTGCCAATATGTCAGGCCAGGGTTTGACAGTCGTCCGGATGTATATTGTTTTAAGGGTACCCAAGATTTGCTTTAATCAGGTATGGTAAGACATAGACATGCAAATGACTGTCGTGGAGGGAGAAGGTTTTTTTACTCACAGATCTCTAGGAACGGGAAGCATGGCATACCCTACAGGGGACCACAAGGAAAACACCAGGGTCAGTCAGGAAGCATGAGCAAGGGGAAAATGTGGGCAAGAGCCTTTATCACAGTTTCCTAAGGGAGGAACAGGCTAGGCAGAGCAAGCATGTTTAGGATTGTCTGGTTTAGATAATTTTGCTAAGCTCCACGGTATAGGGGCTGTCCCTAGTTGGTTGGCACCTGACCCTGGGGTGATTATGGCAGGGAAATAGTGGTCCTGGGTGTGAGAGCCCAATAAGCACCATGGTTCAGGGTATGGGCTCTGTATTGTTTGGTTTGAATATGGAAGGCACACTCATAGGCAAATTGTTTATTATCTCTAGGAACTGGCTAGTCCTGGAGGGATGATCCCTCCTGGATCAGCAAGGCTCCAAGATGTCAAAGCATCAAAATACAAAAAAAAAAAAAAAAAAAAAAAAAGTCATCGTTAATGCATGAATGCCAAAGCTGTACTTCCTGTTGTTTTGAAACACAGAGGAAGGGCTAGAGGAGTGTTGGTCTTATGTATGTTGGGGGGACCTTGACAGTGACTCTTCATTGTACAAAAGGGTTAATGGCAGGGCGGTGAGCCCTACTTTTTTGTTTTGTTTGTTTTTTTGTAAGAATACAATTCAATAGTTTTTAGTATATTCACAATTTGTGTAACCATCACCCCTATCTAATTCAAAAATATTTTCATCACCACCCAAAAGAAACACTGTACCCCATTACCAGTCACTCCCCCCAGGCCCTGGCAACCACTAATCTACTTTCTATTTCTATGGATTTGCCTATTCTGGACCTTTTATATAAATGAAATCATATAACATATGGCCTCTGTATCTGATTTCTTTCACTTAGCATAATGTTTTCAAGATTCATCCATGTTGTAGTGTGTGTCAGTATTCCTTTTTATGGCTTACTAACATCCCATCGTATGGATAGACCATATTTGTTGATCCATGCATCAGGGATGGACACTTGGGTTGTTTCTGCTTTTTGGCCATTATGAATAATGCTGCTGTGAACATTTGTGCCAAAGTGGCTGCACCAGCAATGTATAGGGCTTCCAATTTCTCCACATCCTCACAGGATCCACCTTTTTGATAATAGCAATCCTAGTTGGTGTAAAGTGGTATTTCATTGTGGTTTCGATTTGCATTTTCCTAACGACTAATGATGTTGACCATGTTTTCCGGTGAAAGCTCTATTTTTTTATGTTAACTTTTCCTTAATAGACAGAGAATATATAAGTAACTGGGGGGAAAAAATAAACTAAAAAAACCAGAAAGGCAATAAAAATCATTCTTAATTTTATAACCTAGAAATAATTATTAATAAAACTTTTCTACATATTTTTTCTGAGAAAGATTATAAAAATAATGTCATATGTACTATTTTACAACTCCCCCTTTCTCATTTAATACACATTGTGAACATCTTTCCATGTTAATACCTATTTTCTATAAACCATTTTCATGGCTGCTTATTATTTCTCCAAATACATTTACCAGGATTTATTTACCCAATCCACTATTTTGGAGGGTCTAGATTGTTTCAAATGTTGTGCGAAGATAATTTGGCAAACAACATCCTTGTAGCCAAATATTTGTACAAGTAAGTTCTTAGTTCTTTAGTGTAAATTTCCAGAAGTGGAATTTCCGAGTCAAGCAGCGTGCAAAATACCAATGCCAAATTTGTGTATCATCAGTTGCCAAACTCTGCTTTGTTGAGTCCCACTTTCTAATTCGACTTCAAACTTGAGACTGAGGACGTGGCTGGCCAGCTGAGCTGGTTAGAGAACAGAAATAACAAAGCCAGGGCTGTGGATTTGCTCTCTGCCTGATAAGCCCTGAGTACTCCTTTCCAGCTAATTTATAAACGTCCATCATTGAGCATGAGTCAACAGAGGAGGGAACATGGCTGTATTGCACATTTCCTTCAGATCTCACTAAACATCCCTTCCTGGGGGAGGCCTCCTCTAACCACCTGCTCAGACAGGCCCGTGGGTCTTTGTCTACCTTGGCTGTGAGCCAGAAGCTATGCGAGGGCAGGCATTCTGTCTAATTTGCTCAACACTGTGTCCCCAGCACCCACCCAGCACCAGAAACATACATTTGTGCCGAGTGACTGAATACAAGAATGAATTAATACTCTTAAAAAAAAAAACGCCAAAGCAAGCCTTGGTGACGTTGGGCCGGACACAAAGGGAAGCACAAACAGAGACGACCTGGTGGGCGACACCTCATCTCTGCTGGCTGGGAAGGGATGGAGGAAGCTGACACAACTTTGTGGGCACAGCTGGTTTTGCCTACATGACTGCATACAGCCCTCACCACAGTAATACCTGCAGAATAGGTCTTATCCCCATTTTAGAGATGGGAACACTGCGAGCTAGAGAAAATCTATTTCTCATCCACAATCTCACCCTCATAAAAAAGAAAGTATCCCTCACCGGATCTGTCTGCCTGCAGAGCACCTCCTGTTGTCATGATACCATTACATTGCACTTAGTCCAGAAAGCTGAGACCCAAACCTAACTATGTGGGGTCTGAGCAAGGCTATAAGGCCTTCTACGTGGCTCTGAGTGTGACCGGCATTGCCCCCAAATGACATTATGTCTCGTTATGTCACCGTGGAGCTGCCGAACCAGAGACAGCCTGATCGGTCTCAGAGGGCCCTGCCCTGGAGGCCAGTTCTGCTTATGCTCCTGCCAAAGGGACACTTACTTAGGACACGGGTCATGGTGACTCCCAAGTGCTGATGGCAGAAGTAATGCACAGGCTACATGGTCTCCTCACCAGTTGTCAGGAAAACTATAGATCTGCCAGCCCATTCTGAGAGCCAGTTCCCTTTCAGGTAGATTTGTGACTCTCCTGGGCCCCGCAGGCACATTTAAACAATGAAAGGAGATTAACCACTCTGCCAAAGAGACATTTTTAATGTCACCACCATAGCATTGACTTTTTCCACTTCAGATATTCTGCTGGCATAATTCAATGCAGGGTCAATGTGCGTACCAGAAATATTCTTTCTCAATCTTGGGCAGTGTCTGCCAGGGGAAGTCACTTCCAGGAGCTTTCCAGGTCCTGTCTAGTTGCAAGACCATTGAGTGAGTCTGCACCTCACAGAGCCAAGCCAGACTGGCCCACTTTGGAATCGGGTAGGGCATCTTTCCCTCTTTAAATGGAGATAAATGATTCTTGCCCAACCACAAAGCAAAGGATGAATGTGGCCAAGATGCCATCAGGACCGAGGTGGGTCATCCCTGGCCCTCCGTGCAAGGATCATAAGGCCTGGCTGGCTTTCTCTTTGAGTTCCAGAGTCTCTGATCAACAATTCCTTTTTTTTTTTTTTAATTTAGGCATGTGTAAACTAAACCACTTTATTGACAGTTTTTCAAGGGGTGACGAGAAGAGTCCCTAAATTGGAGATAGGTAGGGGTTGAGGAGACCCACTTCCCTGAGTCTGGCCAGGCTTTCAGAGTCTGATCTGAGACCAGAATTGGGGCTGGCTGTGACCGGCAGGGACTGGAAGAGCAGCAGAGATCTGCCAAACACCCTTCCCTCATGCTATTAGCGCTTAGTAATCTTGGCAACTTCAGCATTCTAAAATGCTGCTCTTCATCAAGAGCAGAATGGAAAATTGGGGGTGGGGGACCAAATGGAGAAGTTTAAGAGAAGCATGGTTTTTAACAGATTGATTTTCTGTTGCTTCCTAGTCCGTTCAATAGAACACATTTCTATGAGCCATTACTCACAATCACTCATAGACAACAATTATAGTAATGACAACATAAATCTCCCTGATATAAGCAAGGAGTAGCTGCCTGGACATCTTTAGGAAGCTGGGGAAAGAGTAGGGAACAAATGACGAACTCTTCAGGGCACTTGCAATTATGAGAAGAGAAATTACTCTCATGTGCCTTTAGGAGTTAGAGATACATAGAGAGCCACCATCTTGGCTCGGTGGTCTCCAAACTTTGATTATTTATCTCATCTGTAAATTTTTTTTAAGATTTTTATTTATTTATTTGAGAAAGAGAGAAAGAGATAGCGAGAGAGAGAACACGAGCAGGGAGGAGAGGGAGAAGCAGGCTCTCCTCAAGCAGGAGCCCAGTGTGGGGCTCGATCCCAGGACCTTGGGATCCTGACCTGAGCCGAAGGCAGACACCTAACCAACTGAGCCACCCACGTGCCCCCATCTGTAAATTTTTTTAAGCATACATTCCCAGTATGTTACATATTATATTATGTCCTACCATACCCATCTATCACAACCATTTTAAAACATATATAAGAGGGGTGCCTGGGTGGCTCAGTCGTTAAGCGTCTGCCTTAGGCTCAGGTCATGATCCCAGGGTCCTGGGATTGAGCCCCGCATTGGGCTGCCTGCTCCGCGGGAAGCCTGCTTCTCTCTCTCCCACTCCCCCTGCTTGTGTTCCCTCTCTCGCTGTGTCTCTCTCTGTCAAATAAATAAATAAAATCCTTAAAAAAAAAAAATAAATAAAACATATATAAGAAATTGAAATTAACAGAATCAGATAAAAATCAGTAGACATAAATGTTTTAAGGTTTTCCTCCTTCAGGGCGCCTGGGTGGTTTCCCCTGAGGTCTTTCTCCGTGGCGGCCGATGTCTGCCTTCTTGCTGCCTCTTCACATTGTGGTCCCACTGTGCACGCACACTTCTGCTCCCTCCGTGGGTCCAAATGACCTCTTTTTATAAGGACACCAGTCAGATCAGATTAGAGCCCCACCCTAACAGCCTCATTTTAACTTAATCACCTCTGTAAAGGTCCTCGGTCCAAATATAATCACACTCAAAGGAACTGGGGGTTAGAGCTTCAGTATGGATTTGAGGGAGAAACAGTTAAGCCCAGAGCAGAACCTTTCCCAGATAATAGTCCAGTGGCCTCCATAGGACAAAGGAAAGCCTGATATCTGACGCTGGAACCAAGGGGAGGGATCTTGGAGGCTGTTCTCAGCCATTAGCTGGTCACTTGCCTTCTGGCCTCCTGGTGAGTAATGCTGTCCCTTTGATAACTGTAGGACCACCTTTCCTGGAAACCAGGGTTGATTCCTCTGATATCAGGTAATGTCAGGCCACCGGCTGACTTCTCAGAGGTGACAGATCACTTACTCCTTAACCTCCTCCCAAAGGGGAAACACAAGGGAAACCTCAACAGCTTTGGACAGCACAGGACTGTCCTCCCTCAGACTCTCCCAGCTATGGAGGGACCAGCCAGGACACGAGCGAGTTTAGGGTTGGAGATCCAGTGATGAGTCGAGTTCACAAAACTCCTTGCAACACAGTGACAAGGTAGGGGCCACGGACATGGCTGGTCCTTGGCAACCCTCGTATGTACTCTCTTCCCTCTTTGAAACCCCTCTGCCCTCAGAGCTTTCTGGGCTAACACTATAGCTTATGGGACTCCCTCATTCATATCCCCAGGGTTATTCCTATTTTTTTAAGAGGCTAAAGTGGAGTGGGGGAAAACCAATCCAAAGGAGTAAATCCCTACTGTTCCAATTTTGGACGCTGGAATTCTAAGTTAGAGAAATACTGAGAAGTAGCAGAAACTTGCTTGGCCTTTCAAATCATCCCGTGGTGAGAGAAGCTGATTCTGGCTACTCCTATTATTAAAAAGCCACCGCTTCCTCTGCGGAAGAGCTCTCATCCACAGTTCCAAAAGGGACTTCAGTAAAAAGGGTTAGAATGTGACTCTGGATAGAACTGAGTCTAAGCTAGGAGGCAAGTCAGAATAGGGACCTCCTCAGGTGGAGCAGGAAACAGATGAAGGAAAGACAGAGCTTAGTGGGAAGTGAAGACAAAGCCTCTCGAATTCTGCTGAGTGTGATTCCTGGGTCTGCTACTTCCTACCTGGCTATTATTCTATGCCTCAGTTTCCTCATTTCAAAATTGAGGTAAGTCTAGTGTTTGTCTCACAGCACAGGTAAGAGTTTTAAACAGGATAATACCAGTAAAGTACTTAGCACAAAGCCTGACATCTAGTAAGTTCCCAACAATCAGGCAAGTACGCAGCGAGCTTGCTCCCTCTTCAAAAGTGACAGGGACCTGTGGGAAGAGGGACCACAGATAACGATTTTTTTTCCCTCCATAAAATATAAATATGTGAGGGGACTATTTTCAAATATTTAATGTAGGGTAATGGAGGCTTTTCAGGGCAAGATGGGGACAAGCTTTAACAGGCAAATGCTTACTTTGAATTCCTGGCAAGACTGTGAAGAGACAAGGCAAATTCTATCCAAGGACATTAGCATTGGGAGGTGATGGGGATAATGAGAGGGGAAAATGGCCAGAAAAAATTTAACCTTGAAATCAAAGCCCAAACCAATGAGTCTTAAGCTTTTGGGATCATAAATCCCTCAGAGAATCTGATAGCTACATGCAGTCTTCCCAGAAAAACTTCACATGCACATAATGCTCTTCATGGAATTCCAGAATGACCCTGGATCCCATGAAGCCCATTCATAGATCCTGAAGGAAGCTAACCTCAGATTAAGAATCTCTCGTAGGAGAAAGAAAAGCTTGCAGACTGACAGGGCTTGATGTCAGAAAAGATCTGGAAACAAATGCATCATGCCCCAGTGCTTAGCCAGGGCCACTGGGTTCCTGAGGAAGCCCTGTGAGTAGCTGCTCAGTCCCTGCCGTGTAGCTTGCATTCACAAGTGGCCTGTGGGTGTAGAGCTATGTGGGCACTTTAACCAACGGTGTGCACTGGACCCTAAGGACCCAGGTGGGCAGTGGGGTACAGACAGGGCAGAGGGGGCAAGAGGGAAACAGGGTATAGCAGCCAAACCCCTTTGTGGGGAAGACTTCCACTGTGACCCCGGGTGGGGGTGGAGGTCAGAGTGGAGCTGAGCTGTGGCAGGAACGGACCTCACTGGGTCTCCTTCTTCAGCCCCGCATAAATGTGGGGTTCCCAGGACTCATCCTGGGTCCCACCCTCTCTCCCACCCTACTTCCTGGTGATCTCTTAAATCTATCTCCTTCTTGCCTCCATGCCCCCGCCATGGCCCTCAGCACTTACCACATGGCTCACCTAGACTCCTAGGGGCCTCCCTGCCTCCCCCCGCCCTATGTCTTCTTTTATTTACACTCCATACTGCAGCCAGCATGTGGGAAATCTGACTGTGCCCTCAGAATTACATGCCACCTGCTGAATATAGCCTCCTGAATACAGCAGAGAACCCTTGTCCCACCCACCTCTTCAGCCTCACCTCGTGTCCCCCCACCCACACACAGGTGCCCGCGCCTGACCACCCCAATATCTATCCTCTCCTTAGACCCTCTAGGACCTTAACCATGCCCCACCCCCCTGCCTGGCCAGCTCCCATGCACCCTTCCTGTCTCTGGGGACATCACTTGTTGCCTCCTTTAGAAAGTATTCTTACCCTCTCCTCCACCCCAACATCCCTCACCAAGACCCCCAAATCCAGCCAGCAGAACTCTTGTCCTTGTAGTCCCCTCAAACACGGTCCCCTGCTCCAGGCCATTTCTTCCTCCCACCTCAGCCAGGGCTGGTGATGGGCTTAGCCAGTGCTCCTTCCAGAAGCCTTCCCTGGTTCCCTGGGCTGCCCATGCCCCCCATGTGCCCTCAGCCGGCAGAGGTCTTGCCTCACCCACTCCATGCTCTCTCTGGCCTGTGTAGCACTGAGTTACTGTGAAGAGGGTACATTTGGAACGGTGCCTGAAAAATAGCACGAGTTAGTTTTTGATGGTGTCGGCATCCTCGTCATTCTTGTCACCTACGGCCATAGTCTGCTTGCCTGACGCGTGCTAGCAGTCAATACATTTTTATTAAAAGAATGAATGGGTGGAACATAGTATGGCAGTTCCTCAAAAAATGAAAAATAGAAATATCAAATGAGCCAATATTCATTTAATGGGTCTTTACCCAAAGGAAAAAAACCCACTAATTTGAAAAGATATATGTGCCCCTAATCTAAGTTTGTTGCACCATTATCTACAATAGTCAAATTACGGAAACAGTCCAAGTCTCCATTGACTGATGAATGGATAAAGAAGACGTGGTGTGTACATATATAATATATATTTATACACACACACAGTGGGATATTACTCAGCCATAAAAAAGGGTATTATGCTAAGTGAAATCAGTCAGACAGAGAAAGACAAATACCATGCAGTTGCACTCATATGTGGGATCTAAAAACCAAAACAAATGAATAAACAAACAAAAAGCAGAAAAAGAGCTATAAATACAGAGTATAAACTGATGGTGGCCAGAGCACAGGGTACTGGCAGGATGGGCAAAACGGGTGAAGGGAAGTGGGGATCCGAGCTTCCGGTTATGGACTGAGTTAGTCACGGGAAGAAAAGGCACGGCAGAGGGAATATAATCAACGCAGTTGTAATAAAATTGTACGGCGACAGATGGCAGCTACACTTGTGGTGAACACGAGTACAGATGACACATACACTTGTCTAATCACCATGTTGTACACCTGAAACTAGTGTAACGTTGTGTGTCAACTATACTCCAAAATATATTTTTTTAAAGATTTTATTTATTTATTTGAGAGAGAGAGAGAGAGCAAGAGAGCACAAGCAGGGGGAGGGGCAGAGGGAGAAGCAGGCTTCCCGCCGAGCAGGGAGCCCAATGCGGGGCTCGATCCCAGGACCCTGGGATCATGACCTGAGCCGAAGGCAGATGCTTAACCGACTGAGCCACTCAGGCGCCCCCAAAATATTTTTAAAAATAAAAAGAACAAATGGATGATCAAATTGTAAGTATATCATTGCAGTCATCTTTAGTGCTATTTTTTTTTTAATACTTTTTTAAGAATCACTTTGTGCTCTTCAAAATGTACTAGGGAGAAGGTTTCTGGCCTGGCAAGCCTTGAAACTGAAGAATAGAAAGGCCGATCCAAAGTTACACAAAAAGCTGCCAGCTAAGTCTGGGGACAAAGCACGGCAGATCCAGGTCCTGCCCCCACCTTCAAGACTAACTTTCCAGGAGGGACTCGGGGGAGACCCCACCTTCCAGAACCCTCCTTCCCCATCCATGCTTTCTCGGGCCTGGGCTGCTGCATTGGAGAGGTGGAGGGAAGTGGGGGGCACGTACAGTGAGATTGCATTAACTTGCATTCATTTGTGTCACTTAATTATTGCGGTCTCCAGCCTTCTCCAATAAATGTGTTTTCCTAACCCACAGCCTCTGGGCTATCATTCTAACCATATCTATTATGACTGAGTGCCTTCTTGGGAAAAGAGCGAGCTTCTCTGAGCTGTAAGCGAAGTAGGGCATACTAAAGAGCTTCCTGGCCTCCAGGAGAGGGAGGTGGGCAGACAAGTCCCCTGCGTTCTGGGCACCGAGCCCTGCTATTTCACTGCCCCTGGTCTATACGACAGTTGGCCCAGCTGCAGCCCAGGAGTTAAACTGGAGCCTGCAGGAAAGGCAGCAGCCCGCCTATGGCTTTAAATATTTAGGCAACTGGAAAAGCTCATCCATCTTGATCTGTTGGCTTTTTCAGGGGAATGGGAAGGCGCTAAGATAACATCAAGCAAAGCGCAGCCCCACCCTGGGGGACAATTTAGTGCCTAAGTCTTTCGTGCCAACATTTCTATTCAAAGAGAATTCGGGGCCTGTTCAAGGTTTTGCTTCCCTCTCTGCTCAGTGCTTTGAGTTAAAATTCCTCTTTTCTCTCCTGCCCTCTAAAATAGATCGCACTGGGCAGCAGAGGCTGGGTATTTAATTGCAAACTCCACAAACAAATGAGCAGCTGTCTCTGTATTGACAAATGCATGTCTTTTGTCTTTACAGATGCTTAAAAAAATGCACAGTGAACAGAGAACTGTGGGATCCTCTTACCTCCTAAATTGTGTTTTTACACGGATTTACCTCCTAAATTGTGTTTTTACTTGCCCTTGGATTAAAATTAGTTTGCCTTGCCCGAGCTGACACCAACTTGTGTGGAGAGACGGTTGGAGAGAATCCTAGGGGGAGGGGAAGCTTATCTGATCTGAAACATCTGCTGCTGAGGTTCTATCAGGAGGACAGTCTCTGAGGACCTGCCTCGAGGAGCCGAGAGCTCACTGATGGCCCCACCCCCTCACTCTTCCGGAATAGCAAAGATGTCACTCATCGGTTTTCAGGGGGGACATCATTGCAGCTCTCTGAGAACAGGTCACTCTAGACCCGCATGTCCCCGTGATTAGTCTATCAACAGAGAAATGGAGATCTGGGCGGTGGTCTCTGTGCTAGGCCAAGGATGAGGGCCCCCTTGGCACCCTCTGTGGCTGGGATTTGCTGGTGGGGGTGGGAGCCACGCCACCAATCCTGGACCAACCCGGCCCAGCTGCAACGTGGAGCTCTGCTCTGGATAAGCAACAGACGCTGAGGTCGGCGGTGGCTTAACAAGCCCTTCCGTCCCTGGTGTTGGCAAAAGAGGGAAACTGTGGGTCCAAGGCAGCCTTGGTCATTGCCAGTCCAAAGCCCTCGTGCAGTAGATCAGACCGCAAACTATGTTCAGCAAAGCAGGTGCAGTGCGCGGCATGGAGCCTGACCCACGTCAAACTTCTCCAGTGTCTGCTCTCACTGCCTGATCCACCGGCGGATTTTGGAAGATCCAGCAGGTAGAGACACTAAGGAAGGTGCTTTTGTGTCTGCAAAACTCACCATGGAAAGCCTCTAATGAAACACGAGGTGGGACTTTAGGTGAGTGAGGAATAGCTTCTATCATGTTAAACCACTGCTATTTTGGGGTTTGTCTTTTACAGCAGCTAGCGTTACCTTAACTAAAGCATCTTTTTGTGTATGAGGTGACAGCGACAAATTTTCCTAGGTTATAATTGCCCCCTCCTTTCCAGTGACCCATTTGTTGAATCCACAAAGATGCCTCCTTAGTAAATAGAAGCTAGCTCCATTGGTTTTGGAAAACAGACAAGCTACTGGTAGAGAAGGTTAGTCCTTCCAAGAGTATGTTGAGATAAGAGAGGCAGGTAGAAAGATTCTTGAAAGAGATGGTAAATAAGCTTCTTAGTTGGTAAGAGTGATTTTCTAAACCACTTCCTTTTTATGACTCCCCCCAGTAAGCTTGGAAGGTGGTGAGTGGTGAGAAGTGACATCCCCATGCTATAAAGGAGAAACTGAGGCAGAATGAATGCTTAACTTTGCTGAGAAATCCATCAGATCGGGGCTGCTGGTTTTGTGACTCCCATTCCACTGGTTGAATCAGCTTTTGCAAGTAAGATTAGTGATATTACCATATCAAAGGAAGTGGGTATGAGGCTCCCTTCGTTTGTGATACAGACAAAGAGAAAGCTGTACCGGAATCACCACTTTTCCTACAATCCTTTCCCAATTTGAATTCTAATTAGGTAAATGTGGAGGTGGGTGAGATAGGAGAGGATAGGGCCAGGGCTCCTTGCCAGAATAATCAGAGACTTTACAAGAAATGGGGTGGAGGGAGTCGAAGAGCGAAGAGGAAGAACAGAGGTGGACAGAAAGAATGTTCCTTTGTCTCGCACAGACCATCCCTTATTGATTGCGGTGAGGTCCAGAGCACCGTGCGGTGGGCACTGGGGATGCCTGGTGCTCCGTGCAAACAAGTCTTTAGTGGGTACCTTCCATCCCAGTATCTGGAGCCTGCTAAGATTCAGGTGGGGAGGGAGTTGGGGGTTGGGAGGGTCTACACCAGGCTGTTTGTTGCCATATTTGACATACATTACCCTACCTAGTTTAGGCTATGCTGTTAGCAAAGACTTCGCTCTTCATCCGCAGTCACAGCGCTCTCCAACAGAGTCCGGACGAAGACGGCAGTGTTCTACAATTCTGTGGCAGCCGCTAGCCACGCGTGACTCCTGAACACTTGAAATGCGACTAGTGCAACTAAAGAATAGAATTTTTAAGTTTGCTTCATTTTAATTCAAAATTAAATAACCACATACTAGACAGCAGCATGGATTAGAGTGCGGCGAGGTTGCCTGTGGCCCCGAGGGAGCTCTCTGCCCCCTGCAGCCCACCAGAAGGAAGGTCAAGCTCATCGACACGCACACTGCAAATTTCCTTGGCAAGACTCATCTAAAACACATTGTGGAAAATAAGCTCCTGGAGTTGCAACTCATGAGGAAATTCAATAGACAGTTCTGTGCCCCTGGCTATTTCTCTCATGTGCCCTATCTGGTTAAGAAACAATGTGTCTGCAAAAGCATATGCAAACACAAACCCTGGGCCCTACATCCTGGCACAGGAATACATTTATTTAATCTTTACCGTCACCCTGGTAAGTAGCTACAGTCCCCAATTTTCAAATGAGCAAACTGAGACTCAGAGAGTGTGAATAATTTTCCAAAGACACTCAGCTAGTATGTGGCAGAGCAGGGATTTTTACCCAGATTTATCTGATTCCATTATATTCTTAACCATACGCGTAGATGTTCCATAATTCAAGCCACACGTGTACTTTTCTTCTCCAGTGTCTTGCACACAAAACATCTGGCCCCCTGATTATTTTCTTTCATTTTCCCCTTCATCACTGATTTGATGCTAAGTAAAAGAAGTGGAAATGCTAAAGGAAAGAAACATCAGGCACCGCCGAATATTAATACCTAACATTTGTACAGCACTTCACAGTTTACAAAGCATCCTGATACTTTTGATTTCATGTGCTCTCCCCATAAAACATATGGGGAGTTATGATTATTTCCTTTTTATGGGGAGGAAATGGAAGCTCTGAGGAGCTAAGTGACCCCACGGCTAGACAGAGGTGAATCCAGGGCTCAGCCCTAGGCTTTCTGACTATAATTCAGAAGGGAGACCTAGGCTCTGCCGCCTGCTCAGAACTGCTGTCTCAGGCTCTGGGAGGCACCAGGCAGACTCTGGGGCAGGTGGTATTAACCTTCACAGAATAATAATGACCCCTTCACAGAATAATGTTTTTAAATACACGAAGTCAAATACATAGAGTTTCAAAGAAATCCAATTATACTGAAATAGAAAAATATTTTTAATCAAACGTGCAATATAGTGTTATACAAGTGCTTCTTTATTAACTCATCCAGTGCTAACAGCTGATCTAATAATGTTTGCAATTTCAAAGCAGTGATCAGTGTAAATTATATTTTAAGGTGCAACAGTAGCAATATCATATGAAAATGTCTTTAATTTCTGATAGTAACAAAGACACAGGTATTGCCAATACTGTTATGGTTTATTGCCCACAGTTATAGTTGACAAAAATACTTAATTTCAGATAAAGTTTGGGGAAAATAAAGATGTCATTTTTTTCCCCATCACAGAAGCTTTGAATTCTATCCATGGAATCTCTAGGACCACCCACTTAGGACTTCTCAATCTGGGGGTTTCAAAATGCTCAGACTGAATCCTCCTTTCCAATGCAAGCAAATGGTCTACTTGTAGGATGCATCAAAATCTTATCTCTAACCTTCCTCCTACAAGACCAAAGGAGGAAATTTGAGATTGCTGCCTTGGATTAAGCAAGGAGAATTAGAGACATTTTCATGGCCATGATGGTCAACTTGCAAGCTCAACTTTTATGGGTGTTCCTACCACAGTGCCTGAAGTTATTGAATTTTCTATGTACCCCATGATAATGACCATGAGCATCCCAACCATCCATCTTGTATCCATGTGCCACCTTCCCACCCAGGGCTCTGGGAAGTACGTCCAAGTATATCCTCGGATAGTCAGAGGCTCTTGGTTTCTTCTTTTGTTTTCATTTTAAACCTTCACTTCCATAACCGATACTCATAATATCTCATTTTGGTAGCTCAGAGGATAGTGTGATTATCCCTGCTCTTTAGGCAGAAAAAATGAGGTACAAAGTGATTGAGGAACTACCCCAAGGTCATGTATTTCACTGGAGAGAAGAGAATTCAGGACTCCTAACTTTCAAACCCTACTCCTTATTTAGAAATTTGAGGTGGAGGGGTGGAGAAGACAGGCACAAAGGAAATGAGGCCAGGGAAATCAGGCCAACTGGTGTGCATTTAATAGGAATGTGCTTAAAGTTCCCAGTGTAAACACTTGAAAAAGAGAAAAGAAAGAAAGGTGACCCTGAAGATCTGTCATTTCAAATTTCAAGGATCACACTGCACATGGCCACGTGCCCAGACCTAGCAGCAGCTCCTGGCTTAAGGGAGACGTTGGATGTCTCCGAGCTCCTCTGGACAGATTTATAGTCATTTCTGCATGTACCCAAGCAGAGTGGCTGTCCCAAATCATTCCAGAAATCATATAAGAAAACAAATAGGGGAAATGGCATTTATACCAACCCACCCTTGAGTAAATCACTTTATTATTTTTCTCAAGTATCATATGATGGGTGAGAAAATCATTGAAAGCCTGTTTTTCCTTTCATCATTAGTCTTAGTCCATTAACTGAATGATAAACAAGAATTTAATTAAAAGCCATTGTCAGATTTAAAACTCATGACACACACCAGGAATAAGCTCAGTAGTTGAAAGGATCACAGCATAGAGTAGCAGGGGAATTCTAAGAAAGTTATTAAAGTGGAAATTCATTTGTTCCAGTGGAGAAACCCCAAATGCTTGATTTTAACCTGTCAAGGATCCTTCATTTGCTTTTTATCTTGTGAAAGATTTGGAGGTTCTTGAGTATTTGAAGCAATCCATCACCCCTGGCCTACTTCTCTCTCTGGGCATTTAGCAAAGTCTGGAGCTAAAATATGAACATACAATCTGTGTGTGATATAAATAAAAACCAAAATGGCTTTCCAAAACTCGGTATATGACTGTTCCCAGTGTCACCACTGAGATTTCTCCAGGATTTTTTTAATTCAATAGAAAATACACCTGTTTCCAAGGTTTAATCACAACAAAAGTACTACTACTTGCCCATGGGAGGTAGGAGGGAGGTGGGAGGGAGAAATACCAACGACTCGCCCAGCGGCCTAGGAGGTACTTGTCAGACTTGCCAACAGGCAGAAAGGACAAAACTGCATGGAGAGTCTTCCTCTAGGCTGCTGGGAAGAGCAATGGACATTTGTGAGTCTCACTCTGTTCTCTTCTTCCTGGGGAAGGGGTGTATGAAAAGGGACTAGGGAGAGTGGAAATAGAGTGGGTTATGGAAGTCCATCTGAGCATTTGTGTGTGTCAAATACACGATGGAGACCATCATTCTCACCATAGCAGACAGCGCCAAAAGAGCCCCCCCCACAGCCCCGCATCCCTCCCCTCACACGGCCTCTACCAGTGGGGATTGGTATAAGAGAGACAATCCCACAGACACGTTCAGCTTTGTCTGCCTGGTAGTATTTGTTGTTACTGGTGTTGCTTCTCATTTTTAGTCTCCTCCATGGGGGATGGTGAAATGCTGGCCTTGGGTCAGCAGCCCCCACCACCCACCGGATGATGCTCTCATCAGATACCGAGTATGGTAGTTGTAACTCAACCATTCTCATTGTGACACAAGAAAGCATATCCAAGTGGGGGGCAACGTCAGGGACAACACTCTAGGGATAATATGGGAAAACATTTTCCTTTTCTTTTTTTTTGTTTTTTTTTTTTTTTTTTTTTTTAAAGATTTATTTATTTATTTGAGAGAGCGAGAATGAGAGAGAGTACATGAGAGGGGGGAGGGTCAGAGGGAGAAGCAGGCTCCTCGCTGAGCAGGGAGCCCGATGTGGGACTCGATCCAGGGACTCCAGGATCATGACCTGAGCCGAAGGCAGTTGCTTAACCAACTGAGCCACCCAGGCGCCCACATTTTCCTTTTCTAAGTAAGCCTTCAGCAGATTTCACCGTAAGTGTTATAAGTAAGAAATTTCTTGCCATACCCCTTCGCAGGTGTGGATCTTGATACGTCCATGAATCACTGCCTTAGACATTGGGAAGCGGCTTCCGGTCCGGGATAAGATACTCCAGCCCTCATCCTGCAGAGCTGATGATGCTGGCGGGAGTCAGCCTGACATCCAGCCACAGCGTAACAGGGTTGCTCTGCTCCCTCTGACCAGCTACGTGCAGGCCAACGTTGAAAGCCCGCCGCAGAGAGACTCTGGAGGACCGACGGGGAAGTGCTGTGTACCCATGGTTCCTTGTGACATGCTTCAAATGCTCCTGGGGTTGTCACAAAGAGAAGCCAGGACCTGCTGAATTCTCCCACCCTGTATGACCTTCCTCGACCTCCACACACACACACACACACACACACCACCACCACCACCAACTCTAAAGCCCTGCATCCCCACAGCCCCCTGTCCTCACAGCCCCGTGTCCCCACATTCCACTGTCTAGCACTGGGCAGATAGAAGTCTTGAGGGAAAGCCAAAGAAACAACAAAGAGAAGTTTGAAATCAGTGAGTGGCTTTATTGCTCAGTGTTTAACCTCAGTATCTCCCAGGCAGGCAACTCTCATTCCCCATTTGCTTTTTACCCTGAGGAATCCGAAGTTTAATGAGGTTCACATGAGAAAGACTCATAAAACCACAGCTGCCCAGTGAGGCCTTCGTGCTGGGGAGGGGGCAGGGCAGGGAACTTAATTGCAGGCATTTCCAGAGAGCCCACGATGGGGGAGCCTCACATAAAATAAACCTAGCTTCCCAAATTATCTTTGCTTCCTTTCATTGGTTCCCCATGGTCTCCTCAGTTTCCTCTGCAGGGCAGTAGGGAAGCTTCCTGAATAATTCAGCACTTTATGTGATGCTGCTTATCACCAAACTTGACCAATGTCAGTTCTGGAATCTCAGCATTTCAGGGCAGTGTTGGCATAGTGAGGTCAACTGCACTTGAACCAAGACTGGACGGGTTGTCCCAGAGGAAGACCCCTCGACGGTGAGGAGGAATATTAATTAAAAATTCAAGAATAAGATGTTTCCCTTCCCAGTGGGACCACACTGGGCTTCAGCCCTTAAAGGCGCACTGAAAAAAATCTGTATCAATGATTCCCTGGGAAAAGAGGCAAGGCCTCAGGGAGACATGGAGCCTCCCCCGGTGAGGGGAACTGATGCCCTGCTCTGACACTGTGTTTGCGGCCTGACCAGCTGGTTCGTCGCCAGCTGGTTTATTTCACGATATAGGTTGACGCAAAGTGAAGTCAGAGATGGTAAGTGGGGCAGAACACTTGGCTGGTTGAACCAGGAGTTCAGACCCTGCTGATGTCGACAGTCCCCCAGCTCAGGGAGCTATTTGAACCCATTTAGCAGGTGTTTGGTCATTGAGGGCTTTGTTGTCCTGTTCTTGGGGAAGGGTGGGGTTGGGGTGGGGAGAGAGAGCAGAGGAGTAGAAAGGAAAAGGAAGCCCAGGGGAAGGCTTGATATCTCTTTCTGCTCAGAATCTTTGACTTTCCAACATAATACAAACCTGGCAGGCCAAGGGATATTTGAGATTCCCAGAGTCATGTTTTTGCAGAAAGAAAAGAAAGGACAGAGAGCAGGGAGAAGCAGGGTGGGCCCTTGAGTGCCGCTGGGGAGCTGGAGGAGGGGAGGCCGGGAGGCGGGGAGGCCCAGGAGGCCAGCTTTCACTGCACAGCAGTGCAGGCTGAAGAGATACTTCACCACTCCCTCCCCGGAGACATTTCCTGCCCTCCCAAAATCCATTTTCAAGAAAACATTCATTTTCATAATGCTGACGAGGTACATTGGGGACGCAAATAAAAAGAAACTTTAATTTCTATGACTAATCTTTGATAGTCACTGTGATATGAATATTTATTGAAAATAAAATTAAAAAGAAATACTGGCAAACTATTAAACGCAAATTCCTCAAGTGGCCTCTTTTAAGAGAGTCCAACAGGCCTCCCTGACCAGCAGTGTCACCCCCGCCCTCGCTGAGGTGCCCATGTGGGCTGCCTGGGGTCAGCTTGGCTGGCCTTCCGGCCCTGGGATCCACTGAACTGTCCCATCAGCTGACACTGTTGCCCACATGCCACCCCAGTTAGTACCCCCCCACATATCAACCGCATTTTTCTTCTTATTTTTCCAAGAATTTGTATGACTGGCTTTAGGAATCAGGGGCACATTTGAGGCAATAGCAAACTTTCTCCCGCTGTAGATAACTCACTCTTGGCATAAACTGGTTTGACTGTGATCCCTAACTGTCCCCTACCCACCCCCACCACACTGCCCCCAACCCTGCTCCTTTTCTTCCAGATCATCTTGGCTTGCTTTTTCCCCTCTCTGCCACCTGTCACTTCTCCCCTTCCTCAAGCCTAACTCCACGACATATTCTTACATTTGGTCACTACCTGGTTGAGACTATACCTTGGCGGAGAGAATATCAGGGCCAGATGTGTTAATGTCACAACTCCAGAGCCAAGGCATGTGGTTTCCTGTGTCTGAAATCATGAAGTGCCAGTGTCATTGTGGGTAAAATCTAAAAAGTGCTTTGGGCAGGAGGACCACGTTATTCATTTGACAAATCTGGTCTCCAAGCAGAAGACACGACCCTGGGAGATTCCAGGAACCACAAGATGATAGTCATGTCTAATGGATGCCCCAGTCACGGGACCCCTGAGCTCTGTCTTCCTGTTGTGAGAAAAACATCAGGGAGAAAATACAAGAATGTATCATTTTTGAATACTAATAAGTGCTTGTCCTTGGTCAAGTACAGAAAGCGACCTTAGCATAACACTGACCTCTGGATTTTTAGCTACCAAAACCTTTAAGAAGTCTCACAGATCAGAGAGACGAGCCAGAACACTTGGCCAAACTGGTGGTAACAGTGGGAAAGACTTAACAGAAGGTAACCAAAGATTTGCTGAAGAATAGCAAACAGACAATATGTTTATTGAAACCATCATGGTGGAGAAACAAGGAAGATACTAAGAAGTAAAAGAGAAAGCGTGGCTGGCTGGCAAGAGAGACTGAGGACAGAGAAGGACGTTTACATGGGAACTGGGGGCAAAGGAGAGGCAGTAGCTTGAGGGAAAAGAGCAGCAGGATTGTTGAGATTAAAAAAAAACACAACAACTAGGGGCCCAGGTTCCAGTGCAGCTGTCCTTCCTTTGCCATCCTCCCCCGGCTTTGGCTTTCTGCCTGTGGAACCACTTAGCTTCCCAGATGCACGGTGCTGACTCAGACCTCCACGCTTTGCGCTCGCTTCTCGGTCTGCAATGCCCTTTCCCTCTGCGCACCTGGAAGACTCCTACACAACCCCTTAGGACTCACTGCTCTACCACTTTCTCTGATCAGCACTCCCTCAACGTCCAGCCATCAAAGAAAAGTTGAAATAGCTCTTCTTTCCACCAGAAACATGCACCATTATATGCCGTATCACTTGGCATGGATTATTTGGCTACACCTGTTTTTGTTAACAGATTATAAACTTCTTGAGGACGAGAACTGTGTCCAACTAATCTTTATATCCCCAATACTTAGCGCAGTTTCTAACACACGCTAGGTCTCAATAAATATTTACAGAACAGCTAAGAACATAAGTCGAGTATTAGAAATCATAGGCCTCCAGAGGCTGGTCCTGCCATTTTTAACAGTTTTTTTGATATATAATTCACATACCATACAATTCATGCATTTACAATGTACAATTCAATACTTTTTAGTGTATTCACAGGGTTGTGCACCCATCAGCACAATCTAATTTTAGAACATTTTTATCTAGCATAAAAAATCCCATTAATGGGGCACCTGGGTGGCTCAGTCTGTTAAGCATCTGCCTTCGGCTCAGGTCATGATCCCAGGGTCCTGGAATTGAGTTCTGTGTTGGGCTCCCTGCCTAGTAGGGAGCCTCCTTCTCCCTCTCCCTCTGCCTGCCCACTCCCCCCACTCCTCCCATCCCCCGCTCATGCTCTCTCTCTCTCTCAAATAAATAAAATCTTAAAAAAAAATCCCATTAACAATCAATCCCCATTTCCCTCCCTTGTCCATCTCCTCCCCCTCTTCCCACCCCCATCCAAAGTAACCACTAATTTACTTTCTATCTCTACGTATTTGCTTATTTTGGAAATTTCATGTAATTGGAATTGTATAATATGTAACCTTTTGTGGCTGGTTTCTTTCACTTAACATCATGTTTTTAGGATGCATCCATGTTATAGCCTATATCAATACTTTATTGTTTTTGATGTCCAAATCATATCCTACTCCACTGTGTGGACATACCACATTTTGGTCGTCCTTTCATATTCAGTGACAAACAAGCTACCACACTGTATCAAACAGAGAGATGATTGAACCTTTCCCGGCCACTTGTCTCATTGTGTATGAAGATCTATGTAGGCTCAGGGTCACTCAGAAGTCAGACCCCACACCAGCTATTTATACAGAGTAAATTTAATATAAAGAACTGTTACCTAGGGGCGCCTGGGTGGCTCAGATGGTTAAGCGTCTGCCTTCGGCTCAGGTCATGATCCCAGAGTCCTGGGATCGAGTCTCGCATCGGGCTCCTTGCTCAGCGGGGAGCCTGCTTCTCTCTCTCTTTCTCTCTCTCTCTCTCTGGCAAATAAATAAAATAAAATCTTAAAAAAAAAAAAAAAGAAGAAGAACTGTTAGCTAGATAGAAAGTTGTTATCTAGGCATCTGAAAGAACACTAAGAGAATCCTATGGTATCACAGAGGTGGCCCACTGCAGAAAACAGCCCACTGCATCCAGGTGCCTCGCTGGCTGGGATGATGGGTCTGCCTTCTCCAGCATCGCTGTCTCCCTATAGCGCCCCCTACTGAGCAGCCTAACAGTGAGCCTCCCGGCAAAGCACAGATGTGTTCTGCAGAGTATCACTAAATATTATACAGAAAAGTGGGTTAGGATGGAGAAACGATAGCTTAATAGCTGGGACAGCTCATTATAGGGGTGGTTAGGGAGCGCACACGTTTAACTTTTGCTAAAACAGAAAGTTAATTGGGGTATTTCTGTTAGCCTGTAAGTGTTAATTTGTGCCTTTTTCTTTCCCCTTCAGCATCTCTTCCCAGTGGTGACGCAGAGAAGCTCTTCTGTAAAGTTTGCCAGACAAATCCTCTAGAGACCAGCTGTTTCCATCCGGCCTTGATGCAAACATTCCAGGAGCTGCCAAAGGGACATGGAGCCTTGAGTTACGAATAAGCTATTTTTTTTTTCCAGGAATAGCTATCCGAGAGAGATTCAAACACTCTTCTCCAAACTGAAGTGTGCTTTCCCCCCCTACATCATAACTCTTTAGTAAAACAACCATCATGGGTATTTAACTTTTGTACTCAATAATGAAAAAAATGCTATTTAACTCTACTGATGATGACCCTTAGAACAGGAGCAATGTGTGAACAGGTGAATGACAGGTAGCTCTTAGATGGAGCCCACCCTCCTCATCCAGTACCAGATACCAAGTCTTCACTGGAAGTTTCTGGAACCCAAATCCCCGAGTCCAGGCTTTTTTGCATGTAGGTTCTTCATCCTGCTCTCCCAGAGGTTTCTGGGTTTTTTTCTCTAGTTCACCCCTGCCTCTCTCCTCAATCAAAGCCAGTGAAAATCAATGTGTCTTTCATGTCAGGACCTGCTTTTGTTTAAAAGGAAACTACATCTCAAACTCTGAACAACACAGTCCTCCTGCTGTTTTGTTTCATTCCACACACTTTTTTTTACCTCTGCCTCCTGCATGTTTTTGGTGGGCTCACACGATGTTTCCCATCACACCTCTCCCTAGCTCACACCGGGTGTCCAGCCGAGCCTTTCTACGGGATTTCCTTCCCTAAGTTATCACACACTGAGTTAGAAATACCATCATTTGCATAGGATACCCTGGGGCTGACCCTGTGTGGAGCCACAAATCCAAAAAGAAAGTGTACTTTGGAGAGCTTTTTCTCACTGAGAGGGAAGCCCTGACTCAATGAAGCCTAGATTCCTCTAGAAGAGTAATATGAATGCAAGATGCTGTTTGCATAAGACATCTTCTAAAATCATCAAGATGAATTGTGAGAGCTTTCCTTTTTTATGATGCAAAGCCAATTTCAGGAAGAAAATATATGGTGCCGTCCCATGGAGGCATACAATATCCGTGTCGTCGCTGAATACTGTTTATGCTTCTAGGGTCTGATCTGAATGATTATGGAATAGGGGCAGGAATGCTCCCCAAAGGGATGCTGGGAAGAACACTCCTATTTGTTCTCTGCACTCTTCACATTTTGTTCTCTGCACTCCTCAAATAGGCAAGGGTTGTTTTGTTTTTTGTTTTTGTTTTTGCTTTTGTTTTTAAAGATGAGACTCAATGCTGGTACTGATTGGAATATAATCTTAAAGTGGTTCTGAAAAACAATTTGGAACTATGTATCAAGAGACTTAAAAATCTTAGCATACTTTGTCCCAGTGATTCAAATTTCATGAATCTATCCTAGGAAATAATCAGCAATGTTATTAAAGATGTACATGAAAGAATATTCATGAAAATGTTACTTTTCATGGTAAAAAAATATTTTTTTATATTTTATTTATTTATTTGAGAGAGAGAGAGAGAGTGAGAGAGAGCACAAGATGGGGGGAAGGTTAGAGGGAGAAGCAGACTCCCTCCTGAGCAGGGAGCCCGATGCGGGACTCAATCCTAGGACTCCAGGATCATGACCTGAGCCGAAGGCAGTCGCTTAACCAACTGAGCCACCCAGACGCCCTGGTAAAAAAAAATATTGTAAGTAACCTAACTATAGGAAAGGTCAATCAACTGTGATACATTTATATGACAGAATTATATTTGGTACTTAAAACTCATGTTATTGAGGAAAATTTAGTAACATAAAAAGGTACTGGTGATGAAATAGTGTATGTGAAAAGAGCAGATGACAGAATTGTACATCTAGTTTGAACCTGATGTTGCAAAGCTGAATATAATATATATAACATATATGTGCATGTGTGTGTGTGTGTGTGTCCCAAATGTTAGCTGGATTACAAGTGAATTTTACTCTCTAGGTAGGCCTTGCTATAATTTTCAAATTATCAGTGTATTTTATAAATGTATTAAATTATTTGATAATAGAAAATGATACCAGCATATTTATTGTATTCTTTGAAAACTATGATCTTAGTATGTCTTTCCTTACCCATGAAGCCCACTGACTCGTGAACTTCAGTGTCAGGCCCATCTCTCCTGTTTGCGAGGCTGACCGGTTACCACGGGACAAAGCTCCGGGGTCCGCAGAGCGGGTAGCCTGCTGGGAACCAGCTGTAAACCGGGCGGTCCTGAGCTACAGCTCAGAAATATTTGAAAACTATGGGAAAGGACTGATTTAATGTTTGTGAATTTAAGGAGGAAATTATGTGTAATAATACATGTTCCTTTTGAAGAAAATTACCAAAATAACAAAAGCTGTTATGTTTCCTCTCAAGCCTTTCAGAGTAAATTGGCTGTTAGGAGATTTTACCAGCTCCCTTTTTTCTTTCTTTCCAGCAAACTGAGCTGATGGAGTAGATAAGAAGGAGGAATTATTTTCTAAGAAGAGGCTTAAATATATTAGTAACTAAGGTGTGGGGTGCTTTATTTTTCCAGGGTTTTTCCATATATGTCATCTCATTTGATCAGCAAAACAGTCCAATGAGGTAGTCAGAACAGGTATTATAATCCCAAATTGTGGAAATTAAGTACAGAAAGATGACGACATTTGCCCAAAGAATCCAAAGATTGCCTCTAAAGACCTTAAACCCATTGTTGCCCAAGTTCTGCTCAGTCTGAGTCAATAGGAACGTAGTAGTATCGTATTCAGAACCCACTCCCCAGAATGGACTAAGTTTATGACCTAAAATGCCTGAGGTGAGTGTCCAAAGAGCCAGAGTGTTCTCCCCTGACCCACACCGTGTGAGAGAGCAGCAGGTTCTCAGCTGGGCTGTGGATCCCAACTGGGGCCTGAACCCCAACTTTCCTAAGACTCTTATAGCCTGCCTACCTTAGACGGGCTCCATTTCCTGAAGACTAAACTGGACCTCATTTGGGATGGAGTCCCCGTAGCTCTGACCGCTCCTTACCTACCTCTCTCTCTCTCTCTCTCTCACACACACACACACACACACACCACATGACCATCACCACACAACATACCATCACCATCCAACATTCAGACTCTGGCTTGTTTGGAAGCTGAGTCTTGACGGCTGTCACAAGGTCACAAGTCTATTTAGTTGCCAGAGCTATGACAAAATCAGAATACGTCTCCAGGTTCTTTCAGTCTTGCTCCTTCCTCCCTTCTTCCCTCCCTCCCTCTCTTCCTTCTTTCTCTCCTTCCTTGTCTTCTTCTCTCCTTCCCTCCTCTCCCTCTCTCTCTCTCTCCCTCCTCCCTTCCTTCTGTTTCGTTGCTATGTTGTTGTCCTCAGACCTCAGGTGCTGAGGACTGAGTTGGTTAAACTCCTCCGCCCACAGCACATGGTCATCATCTGTCCATGGGAGGTCTCCTCCTTGTCTTATGAGGTGATTGATTCGTTCTTATTCCTGCAGCCACTCCCTTTGTCCTCTCCCCACAAGGCAATGTGTTTAATGCAGATCTTTTGCTTTTAAGTGATATAATAAGATGTAAATTGTTGATGTGTATGCATCTTTTTTTGACATAAGCAGTTCTGACATAAGCACTACTTTATTCAGATGATATGTTTTTATGATTTGTTCATGCAGCTAGGTGCTCATCAAATCCAATACTTCTAGCTGCTGCACCCATGGGTGTAGACTTATGACATTTAACTGTCTTCTCTCACACTTACCACTGGCCAAGAAAAACAATTGTGGGTGGGACCTGCTCTGGCTTTAATCGTTGCCCAACTCCATTATTCTGCCCGTGTGTACTGTCATAAGGTCTGAGCTCTCCCAGAAAGAGTGCACACTGAAGTACGCCAAGGCTCAATCCTCAAACGACCACCAGACTACATGACCCTAAATTTCTTCTGTCTCTCAATCCCTACTAAGATAGGTTTCGTTCTGGATGTATCTCCAGATGACACACTGGACTCTTCTTTGTTCTGTGTGAGTTCATAACAGGGGTCACCAAACTTTTTCTGTAAAGGGCCAGAGAATAAGTAGTTCAGGTTTTGAGAGTCATATACTTGCTGTCATAACTATTCAGCTCTGCTGTTTTAGTGTGAAAGCAACCATAGACAATATATAAACAAATGGATGTGGCTGCATTTCAATAAATCTTTATTTACAAAAAGAGACAGTGGGCTGACTTGGCCATGAACTGGATTTGGCCCTGAGTCTACTTTAGCCATGAGCTGTCATTAGCTGACCCTGTTTTATAGCCACTCGTCTCATGAAGGAGAGATGAAAGTGACGAATTCTGGGAATGCTGGTTGTCTTACTGCCATATCACATGTCTCAGTCTGTAAGATTGCCTACTGGTGAAAAGCTAAGGTTATAAAACTCTCTTTTACCTCCTCAAACACTGACATGTCCGTGGCTGACAGTATGCATTCAATAAAGGCTTGCTGAATGAAAAAATAATAATAATACATGCAAACATTTAAATTTGGTGGTAAAGGTCACTAGAAACCAATCTCTTCCTCTCCCCCCCAAAATCAGGACAATTTCAAGCTTATCCTAAGAAGGAAACTGTTGCCTGCCAGCTCAGAGATAGCCCATTCCTTGGTGAGGCAGAATCCTGTGCCAGCCCACCAAGAATCAGCTCCTGAAATAAAGTTCTCAAAGGGTAGAGTACAATGTGTTCTTTTTAAATTGCAATATTTTAATTAAGCCACCTTAATCCCCTTGTGGGCACAATATATTAAAAGAGGAAAGGGAGAAGAAGGGGAGAGAGGATTGGGTCAGGGGAGAGGGAAGAGAAAATCTAAATTTAAACCAAAAAGATGTCTGTTCAAGGAATTTTCATATCCAGTGTATTCCTTCAATAAATATTTATTTTAATTAACATTTTAAAAATTGGAAATGTAGTTCATTCGCATGGTCAGACATTTCAAGTAGAGGTAAATAATGAAAGAGAAGCCTTCCTTTCATTTGAGACCATCTGTGAAACCCTATGTATTCTTCCAGAAGCATTCACAGAGTTGACAAGCCTATAAAAAATTCCTTAATAGATGCATATAGTTCAGGATCTTGCTTTTTTCAGTTCATTCCATGCCTTGGATTTAAAACAACCGTTTTGCTATGTTTTCTAGTTGTCCTATCTGTTCCATGTTCTTTTTGCTCTCTTAAGATTAATCAAGATTTTTGTTTGTTTTTTACCCTCTCAATAGACCCTCCCACTAATTCATTAGTTTTATAACCTGTTACTCTATTTTTTAGGAAGTTCCTTATAGATGCAACATTAATTCCAAGATCCTTGTGATTACCTTGGGCCCATACAGACAAAACAGGATAGTCTTCCCAACTCAAAGTCCTTAATTTAATCACATCTATAAAGTCTCTTTGCCATGTAAGGTAATATATTTGCAAACTCTGGAGGCAAGGACATGAATATGAGCATCATTGGGGGGTGATTTCTCTGCCTGCCATGCCTAGTTTCTCAAGAATGCTTTTCTTCTCCTTCTTTCTACCTCCTTCAATGGTATAGGGTTGTTCTGTAAGAAAAAGCTGTTCAGGGGCACACGGGTGGCTCAGTCATTTAAGTGTCTGCCTTCGGCTCAGGTCATGATCCCAGGGTCCTGGGATGGAGTCCTGCATTGGGCTCCTTACTCAGCGGGGAGCCTGCTTCTCCCTCTGCCTGCCGATCCCCCTGCTTGTGCTCTCTCTCTCTCTCTCTCTGGCAAATAAATAAATAAAATCTTAAAAAGGAAAGAAAAAGAAAAAAGCTGTTTGTTCTTATTTATTTATTTATTTTATCATTATTTATTTTGTTGCTCAAATTGTTCCAAATTTGGCCATTGGTTGTTCCTTCAGGTGGGTTCCTGTATATTTTTGATATATCCCTATCCCTTTTCATGCACATCCTTTTTTTCTGGTACCACAAAATGTTCCAAGCTCATTTTGCATTTCCTATGCCCAAATCCTGTGATCTACCATTATTCCCACATAACACTGGTTTCTTTTATTAGAGAAACAAAAATCTGGAAACTAAATGCACTCATTATTATTGGGGCCCTCTCAACATAGAGAATTAGGATGAAACCACACTTAAAGACACATCTATATTCATATCTATATCTTTCTATCTGTATTTATGTTTAAAAAATCATGAGTTCCTAGCAATACTTCTGATTCCAGCCCAAAATAACCACAAGGCTTATTCCAGTATTTCTGCATTCCTTATTTGCAACTTCTTTCTCCAACAGTGAGAAATCTGATTCTCATTATCTACACTTATTTATTCAATCCTAGTAGAAACATAAAGTAGCTGCAGAATTGCTAACATACCCCCATGAGAAACAGATTTACTAGCTAGAATACAGTAACTGCATGCTGTTCCTTTTGTCTTTGGCCTTAACAAATCCAGCTGGCGTCACTGCTTTCTAGAATTGTGCGGGTGGATTTTCTTCTTCCCCTTCCTGTTCAGTGTTTTCCATTTTTAAACGGTTAAGTTTATTATGTGTGTTCTTGTATCCTTACTTTCTCACAAAGAGTAGCATACTACAGATACTCTTTTGCTCTTTGTTTTTTTCTCTTAACAGTATATCCTGTAAATCAGTTCTAACACAGCTTCTTCGTTCTTTTAGACAGCTGTATAGTACTCCATTTTGGAGATGTGCCATAGCTTATTCAACCACTCTTCTCTGTAGAGGCCTTTAGGTTGTTTCTATATTTTTTACAATTATAAACAATGCTATAATAAATAAACTTGTTCATACGCATTTTTTTATTGTTGAGGTATGTCTTCAGAAATAGGATTGTTGAACCAAAAGTAAGCACATATGTTATTGTTAGGTGTTGCCAAATTTCCCTCCAAAAGGGTTAATTTTTTTTTAATATTCTGTATGACAAAATGGGAGGCATGCACAAAAAGCACTTTTGCTGCATGCCAAGTATAATGGTTGCCTTGTAGAAAAGCCCTTGTGCAAATATTTAAATTGTGAGCTTAACTATACATTTTTTTCTCATAAAACACCAGTTTTTATTTGGAAAAAAAAAACAAAAACAACCAGGCAACATGCAAAAATGGTTATTCAGACTTGAGAACTTGGCAGATATTTTCTCAAGCATTAACAAAGTGAGCTTAGGGGAGAAAATGACAGTACTTGTTACCAATAATGAAATCCAAGGTTTCAAGCAAAAGTTAGAATTTTTGAAAGCTTATAACCATCCCTATATGTTTCCCAAAACTTAAAGATTTTTGGATGAGATTTGTGTGATATTTACTGATGTGATTTTTGCTACTGCATTATGAAATATATCATTTGGAGGAGCTGCATGACTCTGTGAACCAACGTATTCTAAATGATCAATGCACTCTGTTATGAAATCATGCATAGGTAAGAGATCCACTCAAAGAGCAAGATAGACCCAAAAATGTAATTTCAGATTCCACATTGCAAATAACCTTTAAGAAACTCTCATTTGTCAAGTTCTGGTGTAATATCAAAGAATATCCACAATTATCTGCAAAAGCTATTAAACTACTCCTCTTTTTTCCAACTAAATTTTTGTGTGAAGCCAGCTTTTCTTCATATACTTCAACCAAGCCAAGATACCACAACAGATTAAATGAAGGAGCAGATGTGAGAATTTAACTGCTTTCTTTTAAACCAGTTATTACAGACATGTAAAACAATATCACTCTTCTCATAATTTTTCAAATTTTTAAAAATAGTTATTTTTTCAAGAAAATATTTTACTTATGTTAACATGTAATGGTTTTATTATTATTTCCTGTTTGTTACTGTGCTAACACATGTATTAACACAGAATTTACCATTTGAACGATTTTTAAGTTTGCAATTTTGTGACACTAATGATGTCACTCCAAACAGAAACTCTGCACCCATTAAGCAATAACTCCCCATTCCCCTCCTCCCTTAGCCTTTGGTGACAGGTGCCCTCCTGCTTTCTGTCTCTATGAATTTGCCTTTTCCAGATATGTCGTATAATGGAATTACACAGTATTTGTTCTTTGGTGTCTGGCTTCTTTCACTTAACATGTTTTGCAGGTTCATCCTTGTCATAGCATGTATCAAACTTCATTCGTCTTTAGGGCTGAATAATATTCCATTGTGAGTATCTAGCACATCATGTTTATCCATTCACTTATCGATGGACGTTTGGGTTGTTTCCACCTTTTGGCTATTGCAAAAAATGCTGCAGTGAGCATTGGTATATAAGTAGCTGTTTGAATCTCTGATTTCAATTCTTTTGCATATATACCCAGGAGTAGAATTATTGGGTCATATGGTAATTCTATGTTTAGCTCTTTGATGAATTATTCAGGATGAGTTATTTATGAATGAGAATACAAATATTTTTAAATTCCCACTTTAATGTCTACTGCAGTAAACATGGATAGGTATAGCCCACATAAACAAAAGGTATTTGGGGTCCTCAGTAATTTCTACTGGTGTAAAGGGGTCCTGAGACCAAAATGCATTGAGAAGCTCTGCTATATAGCAATGAGAGTTAGCAAATTACAGTTTGCCAGCAATGTGGTGCCTACATTGGTGGTAAAACTCTAAAGAAAAAGCTAGATGGGATGACGCAAAATTGGGACAGTGATTTCCTCTGACAGTAAGGAGGGATGCCAGCGGGCAAAGACATATAGAAGGACTGGGCACTGCTAGCAATATTTTATTAGCTAGGTCATGGTTATATGGATGTTCATTTTAGAAAAAGCTATTCTTCACTGTTTTGTTTTGTGTATTTTTCAGTGTGTGGGGTGTGTGCGTGTGTGTGTGTTTTCATAATTTAAAACAGGTTCATAAAAAGAAAGAAAAAAAGTGATTTGGAAAACGGCACCACTAAAGGTAGGCAACAATCTAAAAGGGAGAAAATCACGCCCCAATTAGAGTAACGTCTGTGGTCATGGAATTATCATGAATGGCTTTGACCAGGGCCTGACTGAGGGAGGAGCCTACTTTCCCTACACACCTTGAGACTTGATACCTGAAAAAAATTGGGGAGCTAATCTCAAGAAAGAGATGGATATATGGCCGCTCGGTCAGCAAGCACCAATGTCGGCCACACCACTGTATTTAGTGAGTCACAGTCCCTCTGCATCATCGTCTTTTACTGAACTCAATTCATTTTCTTGTGCGCGTCGATATCTAAAACTAATTTACATGCTTATCTTCTTGGTTTTTGTACACCATCATGGAGTGTTCCTTGAAGGCTTGGTCCACATCTCCTTTCTTCTCAATAAGCTTCCATACTTCACACAGTACTAGTACCCAATCAACACCAAGGAGAGTTTCATAGGTCCCAGGCACTTTCACTTTGGGAGACCCCATTCTACTTCACATCGAGTCAAATGTGTTAAAATGTACTTATAGCCCACATTTAATGGAACTGTTTTGCTGTAAAATTTTTTTGAGTATTTGTATGACCTTTGTAGTTTTTATGCTTTTGAGCTTTGTTCTTGAAAGACTTTGAAATAAACCAAAGAAAAAAGAAATTATGGTATATCTTCAATGGAAATCTATAAGTTGAGTAACAAAACATGCCCTTCTAGATTATCTGATTTATAGATTTTATACCTCTCATGGTCTTTGAGTTATTTTACAAGTCTGTAAATTTTGGACAACTGATAACAATACAAATTATTCTGGTCTATTAACATGAAAATATACTTTGGTAGAGGGACAGTTCATTTCCCCTCCCTCTCTGTGTTTATTTGTAAACTCATGTAAACATCTATATGTGTCTCTGGTCTCTGAAAATTCTTTTGAATCTGTCATAACATCTTACCTGTTACCTTATTAATTATTGAATTAAATAAAATTATTGACATGTGTTCATTTTATAATTGTTTGAAAGTCATGATCGTATCTTTTTTAAAAAGTTATTCTTTATCAGCTTTAGAGATCTACCACCAATGTGCCCAGTGGATTCACCTGACAGAGCAAGAGAAATCATATTGTCAGAGAAGTGCATCCTATGGGCAGCTGAAGCCCAGGTATGTCACTTCTTGACTCCCAGAGGTGAACCTGAAGTAGCGATAGAACTCTGTTGACTCAGTCTCTCCAGTTTTTATTTTCCTCTCTACCAGTTTTGGGTATTGTTTTGTTTTCTTTCATTTATGTGTTTTATTTATGGCTGAGAAGTTATTTCCAATGGTGGAAGCAATGACTGGGAATTTGACTTTATAGTCTGATCATTTAATGATCTCTGTAAATGGATTAATAAATTATAGAAATATATTTTCTGTTTTGTAAAGAGATAATAGAGAATCTGGGTTGCTTAGTCTTATTTGTCGATTTGTCTATTTTGAGCTCAAAGAATTTTGCACCCACCAAGAAGGAAAACAGCTTTTTGATATCTGGACCAGTGAGTGTTTGTGTTTCTATGCCCCATATGTCTCAACCTGTGGCAAAAACGGTAGACTTGAAACTCTAAGCTCACTTTGTGTCTGTATGTCTATGTGTCCATAATTCAGGCTTTTAACTCTTGTAATGTAAGTGTGAAATATTCCTACCTTGAGACAGTCTTTATAAATTATCAATTATCTTAAAAATCTCTACTCTAATTGACTTGAGAAAAATGTGCTTATATAAATCAAATATTCCTAAAATTTTAATACAAGGGGATTGAATTTCTAATTCTTTAAATGTGCTACACTAAAAAATCCTTACAGAAACTAACTCAGAGACATTTTGAAAATACAAGTTCATATAATTAAGGTAAACCTTTAGCAAACAAATTTAATTCAATATGTGTGGTTTAATAGAACTGTTATACCTTCTTTGGTTTATCAGTGTTGAGCATAATAAAAACATACATTTTATTCTACTTGGGTGTACTTTTTCCTGTGGTTATACAGGTTACTGTTTAAATAATCTAACAATACTCTTATAAAATGTAAATTTGTGTTCAACAAAATTGAATTACGATTTTCATAATTTTATTTCAAGAAAAATTGTTTTGTAGCATGGTGGTTTGAAGATGACTTCCAAGATTCCTAGGTAGCTTAAAACCTTGAGCTGGTATTAAATTGAGTTAATTAATGGATAGTCATTGACTATCTAAGATAATTCCTAAATAAGATAGAATACTGAAACACAAAATTAATTAATTATATGCTCTAGAGGGGCTATCTATGGGTCATGTTAGTGCACATATTTATTTTTGCTACTTTAAGAACATGTAAAAGAGAAATCATGGCTACACAAAAGTATATTTATTCATGAGATTTTCTAGTCTGCTGTCATGCTGGTATATGGCAGAGAGTTCTCAGTTATCACCCCTCATACACTTTTCTCTATGAATGAGAAGTTAGTGGCTTTGGTTAAAAGTTATAATTAATATGAGTGGTTGCAATTACACTTAGGAGCAATAGTGACAGAAAAATCCAACTGCACAAATGTTTTGCTTTTTCAAAGAAAAAGAGTAGTTTTATCCTAAAGCATCAGTCCTCAGTGTTCTTGGTCTCCAGACCCCAAAGGGCTTCTGCATATGTGGGTTATAACTATCAATGTCATATTAGCAATTAAAACTGAGAATTTTGGGGCACCTGGGTGGCTCAGTCATTAAGCGGCTGCCTTTGGCTCGGGTCATGATCCCAGGGTCCTGGGATAGAGCCCCGCATTGGGCATCCTGCTCAGCGAGGAGCCTGCTTCTCCCTCTCCCACTCCCCCTGCTTGTGTTCCTGCTCTCGCTGTGTCTCTCTCTGTCAAATAAATAAATAAAATCTTTAAAAAAAAAAACCCGAGAATTTTAAGAATATTGGTCTATTATTTAATTTGAGGATGGTAGTAATGAACAAATTGCATGTTTACATAAATGACATCTCGGAATTATAAAAATTTTTGTTTTGATCCCCTGAGATCTATACTAATGCAAAGTGTCAATTTCTTCCAGAATATGAAAGAAGATAATGAAAGGAAAAACTCAGAATGTGAATTTTATTTAGCTTTGCTAATAATACCTGAGTCTGAAAAGAAGTTATGAAATGTGTTAAAATCTTAGCAAATTTCACTCTGTTTTGATGCGTTTGTTTATCCGGTTTATTGAGAATGACTTTGTTTACAATATGAATGGTGATTTTTTTTTTCCTTTCTGTGTAAATTGCCTAGTGAGATAAGATTCTGTATCTTACTGGAATAATTTTCTGTGTTTTATGTGGATTTTATTATGTTTTTGATTATTTAAAGAGAAAAAAAAACTAAATTTCCTTTTATTAAAGAGGTAAGTTTCTTTCCAATTGCATTGCCATCCATGTGGATTTTTAAAAATATTTTACTGTCACTTTGATTAAATAGGTAACCAAATATTGTTTCTCAGACATCTGTGAGCCTATTTTAATCAATTGTCCAAACTCCTCTGACAACTTTTGTAAATTGTGCCTTCCCAAAATGAGATCCTAAGTGTAGAAAACACCCAAAACTGTCAGGATGTTTTCTATACTTAAAACCATCTTTGAGAGTTTCCAGAAAACCCCTAGAAAAACTCACAAAGTTATTTTTTCTTTTACTTTATAAAAAGAAAAGTCCTAGAAAAAATTAGGTTTGATAAGTGACTATGGTGAGAGTTTTGTGGGAAGAACTGTCAGCAGAAACGCTCAGCCTGCCCTGGGTTAAATTTGTATAAATAAAATGGTACTAAAATAAATACTTCAGAAAGTGTATGCTTTGTGGGACATCCCTGGAAATTTGTCAGTGTTCTGGCTTTCTATGTTTTCACCTCAGGGGAAACACTGATCAAAACTCAAGAATAGGGGTGCCTGGGTAGCTCAGTTGTTAAGCGTCTGCCTTCCGCTCAGGTCATGATCCCAGGGTCCTGGGATTGAGCCCCGCATCGGGCTCCTTGCTCAGCGGGAAGCCTGCTTCTCCCTCTCCCACTCCCCCCTGCTTGTGTTCCCTCTCTCGCTGTGTGTCTCTCTCTCAAATAAATAAATAAAATCTTTAAAAAAAAAAAAAACAAAAAAACCTCAAGAAATAGTTCCTTTCAAGTTTTCCTATATATATTAGTGTCCTGCAGATGCTTTGCTTAATATATTAGGCCACAGCACTGTGGTGTTATCAGTCATGAATTTAGTTATTATTTGAAATACTTAGTCAAACCTTACTCCTTTAAGTTGAATCTAGAGGCTTCTAGGCCATTGGTTCTCAATTGGAAATATACATCATGGAATCTTACCCATGGAATATGGGCATATAAATGGCAATGTAAATGCCCATTTATATTTTTTATAAAAATAAGATCCAGATTTATTGACTCTCTTTACTTGATATTCTTGGTGCACTCTTGGTATATTGTGTATATTATGTCTCAGGATCATTATATGCTATACCTCAAAATTATCTTCCTTTATAAAAATTACATTCATACATTCTGATAAACCAAATGCAGCATTCACTGGCTTCTTTGGAAAGAAGTTTAGCCTACATCTTTAGAGATGTTTGTCTAAATTTTTTTACTGATTTTATTATCTTTGTTTTGCAAGTCATGAGACCTTTTTCATTTCAAAATTATCAGTGATAAATTAACCACAGCCAGTCTAAATCTTTGTTATCTATAAACGGTTTTTGTTTTAAACCAAAGCTTCCCTGAGGTGATAAGATAAGGGAAGAGCCAGACTTCATGTCTTGAACAAAGGACAGTCTCAGAGTCTCATTGAAAAGGACTTTACCGGGTACTTCAATTGATTGACATTTCAAACGATAGACTCTTAGGTACAGTCTTATGAAGCCACATCCATTAGACAACTTTCAGACTGTACCAGTGACCCGAGTCAAGATTTCCAGAACTCTTTTCAGTTGCGAATCAGATGGCTTCGCAGGACTGCTAACCCAAGATCCAGTAGAACAAGAATTAACTATAGGACTAAATACTCAGAAAAGGAAAATTTTAGTATGGTTATCTGGAATACTGCTCATCTTTTCTAAGGTTCTATTTTCTGGATCTATAAGAAAGCCATTTCTCTTTCCTTTTTTTTTTTTTTTTTTTTTTTTATACTTCTATAACACACAACAGTTTAGTAAGTTCTGCTTTTGGAAACAGAAATAGATTTTAAGTGATATCTGATTCTCACTGGGTCCCCAGAACTCAAGAAACACTAAAGAGTCTCCTCACTTTTCACAGCAATAAGGTTCTTTGCATGGCTGGCAGTCCTCCTACTACCAGGATATAATTGGGCAAGTTGAGTGTGCAACATGGACCTTCTCTGAAGCGCCGTCTCTGACAATGGTGCCCATGTAGTCAGACAGGCCCACCACTTCGTCTTATGAAACAAAGGTTGGCTGTACTTATGGAACTAAGGTCTACAAAACCTTCTCAGGAAAGGTGGCCTGGTTCCTGGCTGGCAGTGTCCCAGGCTTTTCAGGTGGTTAGGAAGGCCACTTCCTAGCCGACCAGGAACCAGAGGGTATTTAGGGAACTTAAGAAGAGAGAATTCACCTAAATTCATAGGTATGGCAGTGAAATTTGGTGGAGACCGTTTTTTAGAATTGGTTTCCTAGTCTCAAGACAGTAAATAGTGCAGGCTTTTAAATCCATCTGAGATTCCTTTTGAAAATTCCCAGACAGAAGTTAATTTTATGACATCAGCAGTTGTTCAATACTATATGGCTCAAGATTTGCAAAGCAAACTTAAGGAAGTCTATATGTTTATGCATACCCTTGCTGCTTTTATGTAAAGAATCAAGCCAGTCAAGCGAAACCTAATTGAAATCAATCTTGGGACACCTGGGTGGCTCAGTTGGTTAAGCATGGGACTCTTGATTTCGGCTCAGGTCACGATCTCAGCGTCCTGATATCAAGTTCCGCGTGGAGTCTGCTTGGGATTCTCTCTCCTTCTCCCACTGCCCCTCCCCCTGCTCGCACTCTCTCTCTCTCTCTCAAAATAAATTTAAAAAAGAATGAAAAAGAAATTAATCTTATTTTATGGTCAAGAATAATCTTTCCTTGGGGTGCCTGGGTGGCTCAGTTGTTAAGCGTCTGCCTTCGGTTCAGGTCATGATCCCAGGGTCCTGGGATCAAGCCCTGCGTCAGGCTCCCCACTCGGCTGGAAGCCTGCTTCTCCCTTTCCCACTCCTCCTGCTTGTCTCTGGCTGTCTCTCTCTCTGTCAAATAAATAAATAAAATCTTAAAAAAAAAAAAAAGAATAATCTTTTCTTGAGATTCCATAATCACGAGGAATGGGGGAAGGACTATCTAAAAAATTATGACAGACTTTGAAATGTACCAAAGAGGGGGGCCTGGGTGACCCAGTCGGTTTAGCATCCAACTTTTGGTTTTGGTTCAGGTCGTGATCTCAGGGTGGTGAGATTGAGCCCCAAGTCAGACTCTGAACTCAGCGGGGAGTCTGCTTGCGACTTTCTCTCCCTTGCCCTCTGCCACTCCTCCTTTCCCCATTCTCTCTCTCTCTCAAATAAATAAATAAATCTTTAAAAGGAAAAAAAAAGGAAAAAGAGAAATGTACCAAAAGAGTACCCAAAAAATTGCTGGCTGTATTGGTTGGCAAACTATGTATAATCTAGAGCACACCATTTTGGTTTATCTGATTCTATGTAATTTAAACCTTTCATCATCTTAGAACGATTTTACAATTCTGTTATTTTTTAAAATGATAACGAGGCAAATAATTGTTATCTATAAACATGCAAATTAATTCTATCTGATGGAGGAACAATTGATCTCTTCCCACCCCACCAGTATGGAAAAAGCCAGATTTTTTTTTTTAAGATTTTATTTATTTATTTGAGAGAGAAAAAGAAAGAGAGAGAGCATGAGCTGAGGTTGGAGGGGTTGCAGAGGGAGAGGGAGAAGAAGGCTCCCCACTGAGCAGGGAGCCCAATGGGGAGGGGGTTCAATCTGAAGACGCTGAGTTCACAACCTGTGCCCAAGGCAGATGTTTAACCGACTGAGCCACCCAGGCGCCCTTGGAAAAAGGCAATTTTGCTTGTATCTGTGGGTTCATTTCATGACCCACATATGTCTCTGCTCTTTGAATTCTCCTTTGAAGCAGTTGTAACATCTTGTAGATTTCCTCATTAGTTAATAAATTAAATAAAATATTTGACATATATTCACTTTGTATATTTATATGACTGTCACGGTTTTATCTTTAAAAAATTATCCTTTAACATGTTAAATTCTTCGCTTTGTTCTTGTGGTGTAAATGATTATATTTATTATTTATACATGTGTTTGGAAAAGAGTTTAATTGTCAACAGTCAACTGGCTGATGGAATGTTAGTTTAGTAGACACACTCAATGTCAACATTTATTAATTTTGTTTCCTGTCTTGGAGCTAATAATTGTATTTTAGGCATCAAACATTCTTGAAAAGCTCTTAAGCCCTATGCACTGTGCTTGTGGGGTAAAATAAAATAACTGAGTAGTCAATAAATGTTTGCTAAATGTATAAATCGAAAATAATATCTACCATTTCGGTGGCATTTCTTATGTGCCACACACTCATATGTATCCTAGAAATAGGGAATCGAACATGAGAAGCAGATTAGGTAGAGGGATTTGTTGGATATTATTATTGTTCTTCCCATCTGATAGGTGAGGAACAGGCTGAGGTTGAATGCCCAGTCCCAAGGGCCAGAGCAACATTTGAACCCAGGTTCCTGACCTCAGAGCCTGCCTTCCCACTGCCCAGGATATGGTAGTAGGTCTCAGGCCTGCTCTCCTAAGAGAATCTCATCCAGATGATTCAAACCTTCCCCTATTGGGTCTTCCGCCCTCCAGCCCCATCATCCTTATACTTGGCTAAGGAGACATCTGACGGGAAAGCACAGTGCTCCTGGGCATTGGATTTCAGTGCTGCTAGCTGGCACTGCCAGAAGCTGTGTGTTCTCGAACAAGTTCCTCAATCCCCCTGTGAAAATAAAAATGTTAATAATAATCTAAGCCTAAGAGTTTTGTGAAGGAAAATGAGATAATGCATGTAATGGGCTTGGCATGGTTCCTGGCACAGAGTAAGTGCTCAGTAAGTGGTAGTCATGGTAACATTTGCCCCAGATTCTTGCTCCTCTGTGACCTCATCTGTCCTCTGAACCACAGCAGTCTGAGCGGCAGGGATTGGGGTAGGAAGGAGGAATTGGGGGTGGGAAGACACATTTTGCATAAGCATTTACATAGTTTAAAAACTCTTTTTATTTCACAATGGAAAAAGTCTTTTGAAGCAAGGCTGTACAATCTAGTAACAAATTAAACAAATTCAAATTGGAAAGTTGCAAGGCAGATTACAAAAGGAAACAGGAGGAGCCCAGCCTTGATGGGTCAAAATCCCAGAGGCCCTGAGCCAACCAGGCTCCAAATCTGGCCTTAACTCCTATTGGGCGGAACATGAATCCTTCCCCAGGCTTAGCAGTGACTGGAAAATGGGAGAAGCAGAGATCACGGGGCATTCGAGGACCCGACCTACACCAAGCCAAATAGTCAAATCTGGGTCCCAATTTCTGTTCCCAAGGAAATTACTTGTCAGCAGAGGGAGTAAAAGAAGTAAAACTTGTGTTGCTGAAAAATGAGCCTGTCTCTATTGTGGACAAAGGAAAGGAAAGCTCAGCAAAAGTAGTCACTGTGACTTGAGTTGCTCGTCCCAGGACGGCAAACCGGGCTGAAGTGGGACGGGCATAGAAGGGGGCGGGGCTTAACTCATCACCGAGTGAGTAGGACCATGTCCAGGCTTGTCTGAGGGCTGGTCTTGCGGTACTTGATAATGGCATCTGAGGAGTTTGAGACTGTGCAGGGAGGGTTTGTGAGACAGAGAGAGACAGAGAGGGAGGGAGGGGAGAGATGTCATCCTACAGGTAGAAGAAGGGGACTATTTTCCACAACCTCCAGTGAGGTCCCCCAGACACACCAGATCTCACAACCTGCAGGTGAGACTCGCCCTGGCAGATGCAGTGTGGCCTAAAGGAGGGGCCAGGGCTTTGTGTGCTATCCACAAGACCCTGGGTTCAAACCCAGCTCTGCCACTGACCATCAGGGTGACTTAATTTTAGGTTTCAGTGATTCCTTCTCTCCTTCATACATGCAATCTCTGTATTCCAATGGATTTCCCCTAAGTGCTCTCCCATTAAAAAAACAAGGTCTCACTCAACGCCTTCTTCCTCCTCCACTAACACCCTCCCTAATCTCCTCCCTGGCAAAGCTAAAGGTCTGGAGAGCTGGCTGCCTTTGATCACCTCTCACTCTCCTCAGGCACCCCGGATCTGGTTCTTTCCTCCACCCAAACAATGCACACAAAGCCTAGTAATGATTTCCAAGTTGCTAACCACAGTGGACAGTTTTCCATTCTCATCTCATGTCAGCTCTGAGTAGCAGTTCATACTTCGGAGACTCCCTTGGATGTCTCAAGTCAGCTGACCTCTTTGCCTAGCCCCTCAGTGGGTCCTGATCTGGTGCTCCCAAGCTCAGGAGTGGGACCACCATCCAACCAGTTGTAGCAGCCAGAATTAATCTGGATCCATTCACAACACCTCCTCCCTCCTCTCCTGCCCTCTACATCTAACCCACCAAGTACTCCTGAGCTTATCTGTTACGTATGTCCTAAGTGTGTCCATTTCCTTCCATCCTCCTGCCATCATTCTGAGCCACCATCATCTTTCACTTGGTCAACAATATTGACCTCTTCATCAGTCTTCCCCACACATACTTTTGCCCTGAGTGACTACTGAATAATATTTGAAAAATGAAAGCCTAATGATATGTTCTAAAGTGCAAATATGATCCTCCACACACACATAAATATAAGAAAACATGCATAAACACACACGCTCACCCTGTTTAAAGCTCTTCAATGTTTTCCTTTGCTCTTAGACTCCAGATCCAAATCCTTAATTTAATTATTTATTTTGGTCTATAAGATCCAGCAAGATCAGGCCCTGGCTGGGCTACCACGATGCCCAACTTCAGAGGCCACCATTCACATCATAGTCTGGGTGAAGACTCCCCTTGAAGTTGTGCAGTATGCAGCCTACACAGCTGTACACCAGGCCCTGGGGCCTGACCTATCTCTCCAGCCTCATTCTTATTTCTGAAATGTGTTCTGGCTCACTCTAGCCAACAGAATTTGAACATGTTCTCTCTACCTAGTACCCTCTCCTCCCCACCGACAATTCCTTCCCTTGGTTAATTTCCAATTAAAAATCACTTCCTCAGCATAGCCTTTGGTATGGGTCAGGATCCTAAAAGGAAATAGCACACTCCAAGAGGGCGATTAAAGGCAGTTTAATGAGGGGACTAGCTCTAGGGTGAGGGCACATCAGTTTCACAAGAGTGATGATTACCATTAGGTGACTTGCCCCAGTGGCAGTGAGCATAGTATGACTATTGCAAGCACATAACCCCCTCCTCCAAGATCAGGACGTTTCCTCACTGCTTTTCACCACATCCCCTACCCCAGCCTAAAAAAAGCTCCCCAAAACCAATCAGAATCATTGCCCCGGTTGCCTATAAGCATACACAAAAGGACCCCTTGCCTACTTCCCCATGCATCACTTGCCATTTATGAATGTATAGTTAGGAAAGTATGAAGTCATCATTTCCAATTCTGTTCTTTTAATTTGCAGCAGTGATCAAGGGGATGGTTTTCCGTTACCGCAATGCTTGCTCCCTTCTACTTGATTATTACCCTTTATCCCTGTAGTCTTTACATAATATCTATAGGGCAAAAGTGTTCTTTTTTTTTTTCCCCTTCTTTTTCCTCCTCTTGGTCGAGCCTTCTTGTGGAGTCCCCATATCTCCTGCTGGGTAAAGTCACTGCAGATTTCCTTGCCTCTCCAGGTGGCTCAGTGCCATTAACTTTATAGTTTCATCTTTGAAAGATCTAATCTTTGTATTCCCTTCTCTACTTTCCTTAACTTTTTATTTTATTTTATTTATTTTATTTTTTTTAAAGATTTTATTTATTTGACAGAGAGAAAGACAGCCAGAGAGGGAACACAAGCAGGGGGAGTGGGAGAGGGAGAAGCAGGCTTCCCGCAGAGCAGGGAGCCCAATGCGGGGCTTGATCCCAGGACCCTGGGACCATGACCTGAGCCGAAGGCAGACGCTTAACGACTGAGCCACCCAGGCGCCCCTACTTTCCTTAACTTTTTAATAACAGAGACATGTCAGAACAGAAATTGCTTCTGGTCTGGAACAGGCTGTGCTCTTGATGACACGTATATCACGGAGGTGGGTGTGACTTCACTTTGACTTGACACAAAGCCAATCAGGAGATGAGAACCCTGAAGATAGAAGTCTTTATCTGTGGCTTCACAGTTGGGAGGGAAGTAGGAATGATATTAATGTATGTACATCTGCTTGCGGTTCCCACCAAAGAAAAAGAGAAAAAGAAAAAGAGAAATCCCTGACATTTATCTCTTAAACAAGACGTGTGAAGAGCCAAATGCCGTTTGACAGGACAAATATTTACTGTGCCTGCAAACAGCCCTGAACATCAGTGCAGGGAAGGCGAAGACTCTGAGCCAAGGCTGATCAAAGTTCAACGGAGATACCAGGTCCCAAGAGCTGGGGATTAAGGGCATCATTTAACACCGAACCAGGGACAAGATTTGTCTCGTTGGCTCCCTATTCAAACTGGGCATTTTATTTTCATTTCCTGGATTCTCCACGGGCTCGTGTTCTTCAGGGCGAGTGGCTGCGAGCCCTTTTCATTCCCCTAAACTCTGATCTCTTGGCCGATCTTTCACACAGCAGTCAGCTGGATTACAGGGCTGCCAAGTTCTGGTGAAGATTTGCTAGTTCTCCTCCAGAAAGAAAATTGGACTCCTGAAAACCCGCAGGACCATCACCGCTAACAGCAAGCAGTGAGATGAGAGACCCGTCTAGAAACTGTGGCTGGAAAAAGCAGTCAGAGGCATTTTTTTGCAGCAGCGTCCACAGCAAGCCACATGGGGAAGAGCTGGGGGGACTTTCCACTAACAAGCTTGACAGTGATTCTGTAACTTGTAGAGAGGTCCTGCTTACTTCGGCAGCATTATGTTTGAGACGGAAGTGTCTGATTAGCTACCTCCTAGAGCAATGGTGTTTAATTGACACTGGCCACAAAAGCTTCTGAGAAGTTTTATCTTCTGCCTTTCATGTGAGATCCTTCAAGTTCCCTGGCTGTGGGCACCATTTGGGAACAAGTCTTTATCTGTGGGGCCCCTGGTGTCCCCATCAGACCTTGGGGAAGCCGCGTGTATCCGGAGCCATCGCTTGCTTCCAATGGCCCCTGGTTGGGTTATATTGAGCGAGCGGCTTAACCTCTCGTGTTTCAGGTTTCTCAACTACCTAAGATGTTGGCGAGGAATTAAATGAGAAAATGTATCTACAGCTCTTATGCGGCCTGGGATTTTTGTGGCAAGCGTTCATTAAATGTTAGTGCTCATTGTTATCATTTTGACAATTCCAGGCCAGGGGAGTTAATTGACTTAGTGGGGATCAAAGGAGCTGGGTAGAGGCTTTCCATTCCACGAGACGAAAAGAGTTCTGGACGTGGATGGCAGAGACAGTTGCATAATATTATGAATGTATTTAAGACCATTAAATTGTATGCTTAAAAGGGGTTAAGATGGTCAATTTCATGTGTATTTCACCACAATAAAAAAATTGAGAAAAATCAAAATAAAAAGGATTAAAACAAAGGAGCTGAGTATGACAGATAGAATAATGGTCTCCCCAAAAATGGTCTCCCCTTCTTAATCTCTAGGACCTGTGAATGTTACCTTATATAACCAAAGGGGCTCTGCAGATGTGATTCATTTAAGAACCTGGAGAAGGGGAGAGTATCCCGGATCACACAGGTGAATTAAGTCACGGGGGTCCTCACGTAAGAGAGAGGCAGGAGATTCAGAGCCAGAGAAGGGGGTGTGAAGACAAACGCAGAAGTCACAGAGGAGAGAGGACACTACCGTGCTGGCCTTGAGGAGAAAGGAAGGCAGTCAGGAGTCAAGGAACACAGACGGCCTCTAGAAGCTGGAAAAGGTAGGGAAACAGATCCTCCCCTAGGGCTTCTAGAAGGATCTCCCCGTGCCAGCCCCTCGACCCTAGACCAGTGAGACTTCTGACCTCCAGAACTGTAAGTAATACATTTGTGGCATTTTATATAAGTTTGTGGTCATTTGTTCCAGCAGCCCCAGCAAACAAATGCCCTGGGTCATGGTGGAGACCCATGGGCCCCCTCCGGACTGGGGGTGAGGAACCTCTGCGGGGGCAGCCCTGGGACACGGACACCATCCTGGCAGCATTCCCCACATGGGGGCCTCAGCCTGTGGGGAAGAGAAGCTGCTTTTCCTCCTCGTAAAGCTGTGGTATGGATCGAGGCACAGCGCAAGGCCAGAGCACGTGGAGGGGTCAGGGGGCCATCCCAAAGCAGGAGATGGTGAGTGAAAACACGTAAAGTCCTTTGGCAGACGAAGCCCGATGTCTCCTCCCTCCTCAGAAAACCTCAGAGGAAGGGCTTGACAGGAAGGTGTGGCTCAGTTTCCATATCCTGCTCGGCAACTTTTGCGACTGAGTCTACATTCCCACAGGGTTCACCCAGTCTCGTCTTTCTATAGCCTCTCTATGGTTTTCATTTGCTCCACAAGCCAGTCCTCAAGAATACTTACCGAATGAATAAAACAAACAAGTGAGTGAATAAATAGACAAGTTAAAGAACCCAAATATTATCACAAAATAGCACCATTTTTCTTAGCCTGAAAGTTGCGGGGGGCGGGGAGGGGGGTCGGTGCTGGCTGGTGGGGAATTGGAGGCTGGGAAAAGATCCCTTTTTTCTAATCTCCCTGGGAAGGCCCTGACTGAGCATGCCACCTCGCCTCCCCTCCCCGCTCAGACACATGGCAGGTGTCCGTGGTCCAGAACGGAAAGGCGGGGGGAGCCCTGTTGTTGCTGCTATCGTCGGTATGCAGACAAACACTCCTCGTACATTCGAAATCTGAGGGCGTGGATGCTAATAACCCATAATCAATGTTGCATTTGCCAACGGCCAAAAGAAAAATGAACCTTTAATTGAGCAAGATTTGGCATCAATCAATGATGTGACTTTAGTCAGGCAAAACCGACAGATTACGGAGTCGGACATCCAACTGTGAGAATTGTTCTCTACAGGGGTGAAGAATGCAAAATGTGGATAAATGACATATCTTACCCAGCCCAGGACCATAACTCACTATGAAAAAATCCCCTGTATTTGTTTTTAAATCTTGAGTTTCTTTTAAAGCTATGTTCCAGCAGAGCTTAACTTATTTTGTAACTCCAAGCCCCTTCATAGAAGTGTTGTTTTATTACAGGCTGAGGATGGTTTCTAAGACAGCTGGTTGTAATTAAATTAGCAGCTACCTCGCCCAAGAGCCGAAGCAGGAGGAGCTTGAAGTGACCGTAACAGGCCTGAGAGTCCCAGCAGGAGGGCTGGGATGGGGCAGCACAGGCTTTGGACCTTCTTAAATCCCCACAGACAGACAGAGCTACTGACCAGCAAAACCAAGAAACCTGGCTGTGGACAGCACCGGCCATAAAACTAGGCGGTGAGATATTCCCAAGAACCCCAAATGCAAGGAGGTTGTGATCAACCACCACCTGCGAGAAAGCAGAGGGAAGCCACAGGGCATCTACAGACCTAGAACAGGAAAACCCCAAATAGCTAAAAGGTGGGAGCCTGTCAAGAACAGTGGCCTGTCCTAGGAGGGGCCTTGTCTCATCCCGTCGAGCAGTGGGAGCGGTCTGCCGTCAGCTGTGAACTCTGAACTTTCCAGACTGACTGGCCAGGGCTCCCCCACAGGACAAGCCCCCACATCAGTGGAAAGCACTGGAAATGGAATCAAAGCTGAGCAGGACTGGTGCTTTAGACAGAGAGCCGGCCCACAAAAGCAGGTGAAACTCCCCCTGCAGACACATGTGCAGACGCCCCAGCCGTGCCTCCTACTTAGACCACTGGGATGGCTCCCGGGTGCTCTGGGATCATTGTTTCATTGACCTAGCTGGACACAACGCTGTGGCTCAACCCTTGTCACTGTTTCAGACATGGGTTAATATTCACCCTCTGGCTTTTTACATGTTTTCAATCCATTAGTCCTAGATCTGCCTTCTAGAGCTGTAAGGAAGTCTCCTCCCTCTTCCGTAAGACAGGTTTCAAAATATTTGACAACAGCTGTCTCGGGCCCTCTAAAAGCCTCTCTCTTTCAGGCCAAGCATCTCTGGTTTCTTCAAAAGCTCCTCCTGGAATGTGGCTTCCCGAATCCTCAGGCCTGGCCCCCTGCCTCTGGTCTTGTTGCAGTTCAGTTCATGATATAGCAGAAAATTGTCTATCCCGGAACCAGAGAGCGCATATTTAAGTTCTGGAAGCTCCACCTCCTGGCTTGCCTGTTACCCTCCCTGGGCCTCAGTTTTCTTACGTGTAATATGGGGATAATGTTACATTATAGGTTTGTATTGAGGCTCAGTGAGATAACAAATGTAGCCACTTGGAGAATTCTAGAACATGGACAAAGGATATATAAATATTTGGCATTATTTCTCAAAGTTGTAACATCACTGGCACTCCAACTTGCCTTTCTAGAAAGATCCTTCCAGAAGTGGTCTGTTAAGAAGACGATGTGACGGGGCTTTCCTCTCCCTTATTCCAGTCTCTAGGCTTTTCTCACTGCCACTTCAGTCACACAGACTTGGCAGGCCTTCCCCACTGTGGGTCCTCACTGAGCTGGAAGTAAGCGGGGTAAGAGTTATTCTGTTGACTGGAGGTCAGTTGTCTTCACAAAGTCACGGTAATATTACACAGACCTTGATGAAGAGAGCTGCTGTCTGCCCCATACAAAGGTCCTCCTATATTGAATTAGGTCAGTCCTTCATTCTTTCTCCCAACTTGATCCTAAGGAATATTTTTTCTGGGGGAGTGATACAGAAACCTTAGCGCCTTTCTTGTTTAAAAATGTTGCAGTCATATATGTCCCATCTTCATTTTCCTGAATATCCTATCAATCTGCAAACCAAGAACCAATTCAAACTTTAATTTATTCTCATTTTGGCCTATTCTATCTCCTCTGGGTAACAAACTCCATATACATAGATTTGTCCTTCCAGTTTCATGGAGTATCCCCTACCAATATGCCAACGTTTGTTAAATGGATTCACCACTTGGTCCATACATTCTTTTTTTCTTTTCCTTACTGTTTCTCAAAGTTTACTCTGATCTGTCATGATGTTCTTTTTTTATTATTATTATTAAAGTATAACTGATATATAACATTATGTTAATTTCAAATGTACAACATGACTTCTTAGTTGTATACATTGGGAAAGGATCACCAAAATAAGTCTAGTTACCATCCATCACCATACATAATTACACATTTTTTCTCTTGTGATGAGAACTTTCAAGATCTACTTTTTTAGCAGCTCTCAAATATGCAGGGAAATATTATTGACTATAGATACCATGTTGTACATCTCCCTGACTTATTTTATAATCAGAAGTTTGTACCTCTTGATGCCCCTCACCCATGTCTCCCACCCCCACCTCCCTCCCCTCTGGCAACCACCAATCTGGTCTCTCTCTATGAGTTTTGTTTGTTTGTTTGTTTTGTTTCTCGGATTCCATATATAAGTGAAATCGCACGGTATTTGTTTTCCTCTGTCGAATTATTTCACTTAGCATAATACCCCATAGGTTCTTAATTGTTTTCTTAATTACTGCTCTAAAATTCAGCCATCTTTAAGAGTCGGCAATAAAGTTTTAGAAAATGCATGTGATTAGCTGTTTTAATGAAAGAGTACTTTAAAAAATAAGAGGCAAAGCATGTTATTCACTTGGTTAAATCAACAGAACCTCCTGGGAGCCTAGCTGCTTGGCTCACGAGGCCAGAATCAACAGGCCAAGGCCCATATGTGCCAGTTACCTTAAATTGCCAGCCAAGAACACAGGAAGAACTAGAAAGCCACATGGGAACTAGTGTTGAAAATTAAAATACTCACATTTTATTGGGGCCATTTATCCTGTCACAGGAAATGTACATAAGTGTTCAAATCCACACCCTTTACCATATACACATATACTCTCTCCCAAGCACATATGTTCAGATATATGATTACCCTTATGCCCAACAAGAACACTAACCTCCCACACATTCTTGGTAAAAGGGTGACAACAGCTTATTGGTGTATAATGATGTCATCTAATCACAATGAGGCGAGGAATAGACTCTCCCCTCACAAGACTTCAAAGAGAAAAGAAGTTGGTAACATGGAGCTCTTGGTTAATAGCCTCATCAGTGAAAGTCCCCAGGTGATGATGATGGAACATCTCACAACACACCATTGGTGTTTGAGCAGCTAAGCAGATCAGAGCCCCTCATGTGACATTCACATCCATGCAGCTAGATCCTGGACTTAGTTGGACGTGTATCTTTTTTTTTAATTTAATTAATTAACATATAGTGTATTATTAGTTTCAGATGTAAAGTTTCGTGATTCATCAGTTGCATATAACACCTAATGCTCATTACATCACATGCCTTCCCTAATGTCCATCACCCAATTACCCCTTCCCCCTAACCCCCACCCCCTCCAGCAACCCTCAGTTTGTTTCCTAGAGTTAAGTTGGATGCATCTTCACACAGAATATGTTTAAGAAATGTCCCAGACAAGATGGATGGATTTTCATTGTCTCGGTCCCTCTCCTCCATGACACCCCCTGGTACTACTAGTACTTTGTAGTTTAAGATTTCAGAGAACTACCTTTAAACGGTTTGACCTGCAGGATAGCTCCCAATGAGATTGCAAACTCGGTGAGTACAAGAACGGGATCTTTAGATTCCTTTCTGTCTCTCCCCACTCAGCTCTTAATCCTATGCCTTTCATAAAGCAAACACCCAATAGACACTGCCTGCCCAAATGGCCTAAGGCAGCTTTGGAGATAGCAACAAGATGCCCCTCCTTAAATTGCATGGTGCTACATGAAAACATCTGGCAAGAGTGGCTGGGCCTTGGACATTTCGCTATAAAACCATCTCGTCCTGACCTTACTGCACACCTTAGGATTTATTCATCCTTTGATGCATTTTTGCCTTAGCTGTATGTTTTTTAATCATGCCATTAGGATTTTGTTCCTCCTTCAGGTAGTGAGTTGAAGAGATAACACTTTCTAAATTGCTAGCGTTCCAAAGAGTCGTGAGTTTGAGGCCAAAAGGCACTTCTATGCCAGAAAAGGTCAAGTGTGGTTGCTCAACCACGAAACAGAACAGGGCAAGCCACTTGCCCCCAATCAGACACAGTCCCACTGTGTGTAGTACGGAGAAGCCTGTTCTTGATCTGTGGCAACCTACAGCCTGGCCTAAGGTCTGAGTCTTGGTCCTTTTTTTCCCCTATTTTGCAACTGTATGCTTATTTAAATTTCATAATTATCTGCTTATAAACTCCTAGGGATTTCAAGGAAGAGAACAACAGGTCAGCTTGAAGTTAAAGCAGATAAATGAACATAGGCCAGGAGAACAAGAGCCAATGCCCGCTGAAGACTCAGTGAGCCTTTTGTCGTGGGGGCACGAGCCTGATTGCATGAGGTAGCAGACTCTATGCTGAAACAGGACACATCTGGAAATGATCATTTTGCAGTTTGCTTGGCTTCTTCCCTAGGACCAGACCTCACTGCCTTGCCTCATATAAACCACAAACTCACACATTTCTGGCCAAAGGGGATTATTTACGTGGCCTAGCACATCCCTGACAATGACATCACTTGTAACTAGCTGGTCACCAAACACACAGAAAGAACATGCTACATACAGGGGGAGACAGGCTCATCACCCAAAGTCACTACCCTTTTAGTGTACCTTTGGCCAAATACAGTATGACAACAGAGATTGCTTTACCCCAAGTCCCTCTACAGGCTGGCTAGCAGCTCCCCAGTGGTTCATATCAGGACTGTCTCTGAACAGTTAACAGACGGTAGCCACTGGTTGAGTTGACCAGGGCTTGGCCTCAAAGATCCAAGACTAGAGCCTGGTAGAAGAATGTGAGTGATGCTTCTGCTCTCCGTCCCATCATATGTAGGGAGTTTGGAAGGTCACTTTCATCCTATTCACAATGCCAAGCATCCCCTTTAGGAATACTGAGTCCAATGGGCTCCTGGCACATAACTTGCCAGACAGGTTTGTTAAAAATGTGAGGAAACAAATAAGCAAAAGCAATCTAACAAAATAATCAAAACCAAAAGGACAAACCTCTTCTCCAGCCCCGCCTCCAGGTACTCTTCTCCACCAAAGCCAGGCCTCAAGCCTGAGCCCAGCTGCATCCTTGCCGGAGGAATGGCCACGTCCCAAATGACTTCTGTCATGAGAGACACTTCTTCTGTCTACTCTAAACCCACTTTCTTAGGAAAAGAAGGAAATCAAGGGGTATGATTCGTACCTTATCCCATTAGTGTGATGATCCAAACACCACTGAGTAGGCAAGCCCAAGACAGAGAAGTGCCACCCCTTCCTCACTGTCACTTAGGCCATTGGAAGAAAGAACACTGGTGTCATGGTTCCAAGTCATGGGCTATGTAGCTGCTCTAGTAGATAGAGCACAGGTGAAAGGCCTTCAGATGAGGTCCCACTTTTTCATAATTGAACTTGATTGTGGTTCTGGCTCAGGAATGTTTTGCTTGGTACAGGGGTGGTCATCTGACTCTTCAGGGCTTGGGAGATAAGTCATAGCCAAGCCAGTGACGTGGTTTCCGTGATTTTCCTTTGGGAAAGGAAATGGAGTAGGGGGACGTTCCAGAGAGGAATCATTTGGCTGCAGAGAAACTATTTATGCAAATGTAAAGGGAAATTTACTCAAAAAACTCAGATTGAGTAGAATCCAAAGAGGAGGTGACCAACTAGACTCTGGAGCCAGCACCTTCCTGAGGCCCTCTGCAGGACTGCCTAGACGTCCACCGTAGTGCCAGTGCATTGACACTATTCTGCTTCCTGACCCCTCCCTCTTCATTTTTCAAGAGAGGAGATGGGATTGGTTTCCTAGTCAACCACCATTGGGGTGGGAGGGAGAACACACAGCAGAACTACCTCTAAGAAGGAAGTATGGAGGGGCGCCTGGGTGGCTCAGTCGTTAAGCGTCTGCCTTCGGCTCAGGTCATGATCCCAGGGTCCTGAGATCGAGCTCCGCATCGGGCTCCCGGCTCGGCGGGAAGCCTGCTTCTCCCTCTCCCAATCCCCGCTTGTGTTCCCTCTCTCGCTCTCTCTCTGTCAAATAAATAAATAAAATCTTAAAAAAAAAAAGAAGGAAGTATGGAGGCAGGGGAGGACTAATGAGCAGGTCTGCTGCAAAAGCCCCTCCTGTTCCACCCCTTAGTAATAGGGAAAGATCCTTATCTGCATCACTATGAATCAGAAGCGCAGACCTGGGGCAAGGGAATCCCTCCCAACCTGGTCATCAAAGCAGATTGAAGGGAGACCAGGTGCCATCAGGTCAGTGCATAGAACATTTGGGAAAGCTGGAATGGGGACTAGAGAGAAAGGGCAAGAAGACAAACACATTGAGGATTAATTAATTGTTTTGAAACAGCAGACTCCCTTGCCCTCCCTCCGACCCTGTCTCAACTGTGTTCCCACCCACAGAAATGGTTAATTGGTAGGAAGTCAGTGCATTTACATAGACTCACTCCCATTTATCTGGGAGGCAGGAAGGGCAAGGCAGGAGTGGCTGGTTGACACACTATTATACAATCATCTGGAAATCTAATTTGTGGAACCAGTAGCCATCTGTTCTATGGGTAATGTGCCAAGGTACCTGCCAACAACAGAACAAGCTTTCTGATGTTGGGTAACTAATTGCATCTATGGGACCAACACAGCATGAGACTCAACTCGTGGAACGTGATCCTCCACCAAATTACTATTTCTGCTTGGGTTTTTCTGAGTCAGTAAGCATAGTACAAAGACTGATGCAACTGCAGAAGGATGGAGAGGCTGGGGTAGCCCTGCGCCCCCAGAACGTGGTAGGTCAGCAGGTATGAGGGGCAAGCTGTGCAGGAGACTGTGGTTCTGCTGAGGTCATTTCCCCCCCCCCCCCCTGAGAAAAAGAGACAACTGATCAGTATGAAGCTGGAAATGAAGATCTAAGAAGGGCTTATAAGTTGCCATCAGTGGTTCCTTTAATACCTTCTGAATTTTTGTTTTCTTATTTAAGTCACCTTATTTAAAGCCTAGAGAGAGTGGAATGTGCAGAAAGTATAAAATCAACATCTCCACCCTGTCACCACAGATGACACGGCGGCTCCCCCTCCATAATAAACTTCTCATGGGAAAAGACCTCTTGTTCTTCCACAACAACCAGCACCCTGGAGGAATAAGCAGATAGTAGGTGAATTCTCCCCCTCTTTTACAACCCCTAACCCCCAGATCCCTGTCTACCCATAGGCAAGGGGTTCCCATAGAGCCTGAGTAGACTTGATCCTAGGATTTTGTAATGTTTAATAAATTATCCTGGGATGGATGGATGGATAGATGGATAGATAGATAGATGGATGGATAGATATCTATTTTGCCTAAAGGGACTTAATCCCAAAGTCTAAGGGACAGCACATTTTTCATTGCTATTTTTTTAAAGAATATATCAGCAGCAAAAACGTAACAAGAACACTGGGCCTTGTGCAGGTCTCTCAGTATCGGCCACTTCTGACCTTCCAGTGGGACCGGGTACGGGTTTCTCCTCATACAACTGTCACCAGGGCTCTTTCTAACCTCTCATTAAATCCTTATAATGGTGGATTGGCTCCTAACTTTGGTGAAAAAAACCACTTCCTGTTTTCCCAGCAGACCAGTACCTAGCACACTGCCCATATGTGATGAATACTTAGGGCAACCAAGAGGAAAAAACAAGGGATTTAACCAGCAGGAGGGAGTATGCTTAGCACTAAAGGAGCTAAGCTCCTAATAAGCAGCATGAATCAAAGGCACTTCTGACTCTCTGGTCCTCTGGAGGTCTGTGAAGGGCTGTTGCATCAAAGCTGCTCCCCAACAGGCAGACCAGTCATCAGGCTGGGCCCGCTGTGAAAGATAAATAAGGAATATTCAAGAAGATTGAATTGGCTTTCCAGAGATGTCTCCATAATCCATGGAAACAGAGGTGTCTACTGGTGTAGATAATCACACAGAACAAAATATTATACCCAATAGTCAATCCCAGAATGGATTCTATGAGGCTTTTTGAGATTTTTTAAATTAAAAAACATGTTTTTTGAAGAAGTGATTGTAGATTGCTTTTCTGATTTTGAAGAAGTGATTGTAGATTCCCTTTGTATTTTGCTTGGACAATAGGAAAATTAAGTCTATGCCCTGGGCACATGTGAGCTGGACACAAATGGCAATGGAAGGAATGTCTGCCTAGGGTTCACTATTCACTGTGATGACAGAGGTGATATCTGCCCAGGGATGTGATGATAAATCTCTAACAACTGGCTCTCCAATAAAAGCCCTGATTTGTTGTGTTTGCCACTTTTAGCGGTATAAATACTTGCACTGTGGCTGATTCCAAGATGCCAATATATCACTGAACACGAGTTGGGAAGAGAGCCAGCCCCAACATACCACTGTATCCACCAGAATAGGCTAAATTCAGATGTCAGAAACCAGAAGACCCACCAGCTTTGGTGGGGGCTGGAAACTTACATTTTTATGTATCTGTTACCATAGTTACATTCAAAGAAGTTAACTACTTTTAATAAGAATGGGTATATCAAAAAATGACATCAAGGAACACCTCAAGGGTAATTGTCTGACTTAGTCCACCATCTTGAAAAAAATACTTGTCCATAAATTTCCCAAATTGGCACAGCATTGATTTCTAAAGACTTTCAATGACATTTGATATGCAGCAGAAATTACAGTGCTGGAAAATTGCACCAAGGTGATCTATCATTAATAGAATTCTATCAACTCTAGATTTATCTTATCTTAAAAACCTTACACAATTTTAAGAATAATAAGAATTTTTTCAGGATTTCTTCATTTATATTTTATTTTCAGTTTTACTGACTAAGCTTTAAAGAAAAAAACTCTGCCTTTTCTTATAGGTATCTCTGAGAGTATCTAATAGCATTTGTTTTGTACGAAGGAGAAAGGTAAAGAGGCAGTTTCCTCTTCAGGCGAAGTTGGGTACAATTATAACTCCAAACAGCAAGGCAGGATTAGTCTCTTTTATATACTGTATATTCGATATATAAAAGTCTCTTCCAAATCTAGAACTCCGTGAGTCTCCATTTCAATTTGAAAGCCCCAGAAATGTTCTCCTTGATGTGGTCCTAGCTGAGAGTTTGCTTTGGAAACTCTGTCCTTCAGTGATGACCGTTTCCTCTGGCAGGTTCTCTTGGGTGCCGGGGCCACAAGCCCATAGTAAGCTCGAACTACAGAAACAGGCCCCTCATGGGCTTTCTTCCTGGGAATGCCCACGAGATCTTCCCTTTTCCAACCAGTCACCATCAGAGGTCATAAGACGTGGTAAGAGAAATAGAAATGGACTATCCAGTTAATGCTGTTTTTTTTATGTCAGGAGATACATGATGTTAGTCCCTTGGAGCTAACCTCTGGGGACAAAGTAGAGCAAGTCTCTAGGGCTCATGCCCAAATGACTAATTTCCCCACCTTTAGCTGTCTCTAAGGCTTCCTGGGCCAGGTGTGCTGAGGAAATTGCTCGCTTCCATAATCCAAGCCTGTGGCTTTGTTGCCCCACCCCCAGTTGGTCTGCTCTCTTGGCCATCAGTGTCCAACCCCAATTCCTGGGAAAGTCAGATGCCTGGGTCCCTCAGTCTGGTGCCCCTTCCAATTCCACACTTCCCCCTTTGTTAGGTTCTGGGAGAGGAAACCACTTTAGATCTTTGTTCAAAAGTCATATATTTCAAATATATTTTTACGTGGTCAAATTCTACTTTAAGCTGGCATTTATTTGACTCCTTTTTTTCTAAGGGACTAAAGTCTGCTTCAAAAAGCAGAGTTAGCCGATTCTCATCTAGTGATGGTTGCTAGGAAACCATTCTACGGCAAATTGGAATCACCCAGGCTCTGACTTCCCCGTCCTGAGAACTCCTATAGAATTAATATAGGCGCAACTCATTCAATGATGAATCAGCACTATCCAGTGATATCTCTTCTCTCTTTCTGCTAAAGTGTTATTTAAATAATTAACTTTTATCTATAGTGTATGTCTTAGCTGCCCAGTTCTTCTTAAACTCTCAGAGAAGTCCTTTCAAATGTACGCCTTTGTAGCCCCACTCCCAAATGCCTCCACACCAGAGCTGAAGGGAGGTGGTCACATGGGAGAAACGCCTTCAGATCGGACAATGAACAGTCTGAGGTAAGTTCCACTGATAATTAAACGCGTTCTCAAAGCTTTTTTCTTTCTTTGGCTTATATATCTGTTTTCTGCTTTCTGCTTTCAAAGTTGAGGCCACGAGAGGAAAAACTTGCTGGAATAGTCAAGAAGTGGTTATGGGAACTGGTGCGATTCCTTTCTGGAACAACCTAGCAGTATCTGTTAAAGCTTGAAGACTCACATATGCTACGGCCCACAAGTCCATTGCGAGAGACCTAACATCCTCACACAAGCAGGAGAGATTCAACGAAAAATGCACTTCGACATCACCCATCATCGTTAAAAAAAAAGATACCGACATAAATGTACATCAAAAAAAAAAAAGACTACATAAAATCAGAGCTGCTACAGCACAGTATTGTGGCCCCGTTAGTGATCCTATCCTACCATTCTCTACTACACAACATCGCGGCACACTGGGCCATACTACAGAGCGGGTAAATGAGCTGGAGCTGTATATGTCAACAAGGCAAATCGCTGAACAAAACAAATCTATTTGCAGCGAAATGCATCCCATACGATACCATTTACATAGAGTTTAAAATATGTCAAACCAAATTGTGTATGAATACATCATATAGTAAAAAATATACGAATATTTATAGGAAGAAAATCACTAAATTCAGTACAGTAGCTACCTTTGCAGAGGGGAAAAAGGATGGATCAGGGAGGGCTAGACAATTTTTCTACCATGTTTTACTTATGAAAACACATGTTTGAGGAAAGCATAGGAAAATGTTAAGACTGGACAAAGCTGGGTGGTAAGAGTATGGATCTTATATTAAAATATATATATATCGAAAAAAAAGCATGGGAGTTTTGCTGGTTTGTTGGTCTCTGTGCCATTTACTTTCGAGTCTTTTTTATGTTCAATACATTGCATTTTTTCCCCAGAAATTTGTTTTAGGGTGACTAAAAACCTAAGATTGTTTTCACTAGGGCAGGTCACCACTACACAAAGCTGGTACAGGAGAAAATGCCGAGACATTTTCAGCTCAGGGAATGTGGCTCCCCCAAGTTAGATGGATCCATTTGAAGTTTGATCTACATGTTAGAAAGTTCACATGAATTAGGTCTTTTAAATACCGGCAATAAAACAAAGAAAGGTCAGACAATGAGGCATGATTTTTTAAATATAGTAAATAATAAATCTTTGTTTTGTTTGAAGAATACTTAATTATAAAAGCAGTGCACCACTTTGGCAGCTAGCCATGCCGGGAGCAATGGCTCTGAAACTTTAATGAGCATAAAAATCACCTAGGGTGCTTATTAAAATGTAGATTCCCTATTCCCTCCCCTCGCCCCAGTCCCTGCACCCCCCTTCTCCCCACACCAGATGTTAATCAGTATACTGGGGTTGGGACCCTGTCATTTCCACTTCTGGCCACCACACCAGCTAATTCTAATGCAGTTGGTCAGTGAACAGGATGACCATAAAGTAAACTAGGATTCTCCCGGGGAGTCTATCCTACCCATGAAACAGAGGGCATTAGTGATTCTGATTATGAGAACACACTGCAAGCATTGCACATGTCATAGTAACATTAGCAACTAAATAGCTCCTTGAAAATCCAAATCTATAAAATTATCACATATCACATACTATTCAGCATTCATTCATTCACCAGATATTTATTGAATGTTATGTGCATAAAACTTCTTTTCTCTTCCTTAATTGTACTCTATGTTAATTTCTTGGCACATAAACATACATAAAATTTTACATAGATGGGTAAATATGGTCTGCTGATTCACCATCTTGGCTTTCTCCCCTCTGCCCCCCCACAAAGTTGAACTGATGTGCCAAGAATTTTTTTTAATGTGGTCTTTTTTTATCCTTTTCTTTGTTTAACCACCCACTCCCACTTTCCTCTTCCTTCCATCCATAGTAGCCACCCTTTGCCCAGATAATCCGTGTTAACAACCTATTATGTACCCTCCCATATGCTCATATGATCTTACACCCTTTTATGCTCATATGATCTTACACCCTTTTATGCTCATATGATCTTACACCCTTTTATGCTCATATGATCTTACACAAACACATATGCACATACAGTTAAACAAAGCATATTGACGTGTACAGATGACTCAGCATGGTAAAAGATACAGTCTCTCTCGGCCAGGAGCTTACCATCTTTTGGAGGACACAATGCACATATATGAAAACATCAACACAAGGCAGGGGAGGAAAGTTTACACAGGTGGTACAGCACTATTGATATATAGTGAAAATATATGTAGAAAAGGCCTATCATCCATCTTATGTGTTATAGGCTCATGAAAGGCAGAAAATAGAAACTATAAGAGGTCACGTCATTGCCTCCATGTCTTGGACCACCAGGATCAAAATTCACTTAAAACCTGGATTCTGTGTGTACAAGAGATGTATCCTCCCAGGTTGACGAGGAAATGTCCTACCCTCAGAGGACAGAGCTGAGGGGAGAGTCCCTCCCCAAGGTGGAGCTCCCAGACCCCAGGAGCATCTTGGGTCTGAAGCAAGGTGAAGGTCAGGCAAGCAAAGGCACCGTGTTTAACTTAGCAAATGCCACAGTGATATTTGCAGGCACAATCATGCAAATGTTATTTGCTGTGAGAAATGCATTTCCAAAACAGATACTTCCCACCATCTATCCACTTGGCTGCCTTGAAATGAAGCAATTCCTTTCTCCGTCTCCCAGGAGGGTGCATACTAGTATGTCGGGGGTCTGGGATTGAGACTTGGCAGCCAACTTAAAGGAACAGCTAAAATCTTCCTTTTGGTTAGCAGAGTGGGCTTCTGCCTTGGGGATGGCAGAGCTTGGATTTGCAGGCTTTGAGGGGCACAAGTCAATCTTCACCTTCCAGGTTTGCCCTGTGTCCTGGCTGAGAAGGGAAGTGAGGCTTTGGGTAGAAACTGACTGCCCTAGTGAACCCAGAACTAGAGCTTAACATGAGCAGTGAGGGACCAAAAAGACTTGAAAGTAAATGGCACAGAGACCAACAAACCAGCAAAACTCCCATCAGCAAGCAGCTTGGATCGACAAGGCAAAAGTAGACTGTTTTTTAGACAATGGCTCTCAGTTCTCCCTGGGTACTGGGCAACTTCGTTTTCCTTGGGTGGCTTTATTTTGCAAATCCTCTTGGCAGAACAGGAATGTAGGGCCATAGGGGGGCTCCCCAGTCCTTGGCTGGCCCAGGTATCAAATGGAAAAATAAAGAAGTCTGCTAGGCAAAGAAACCTATACTGTGACTTTTGCCACCTCCAAGCTTAGCCCCGTACCCACTCAATGGGGATAGTAAGAACTCACTCACACCCTCTGAGAAATAGTTGTTGTAGTCCTATCAAGTAAGGCGATATAATTTAAAAGCCACTGCCCTTGGCTACCAACATAGATAGCATGTAGCACAGTAAGAAGAAAATGAGACATCAGGAAGGCACGCATTCCAGATCCACCACCTGCCCGTTGGGTGACTCCAGGTGTGCCCTTAACCTCGCTGAGTCTTTGTTCCTTATCTGCAGCATGAGGATATTAACATCCTCCCCCTTACCTCACCTAACTGATGTGAGGATCATGTGCGGTGATGACCACTAAAGCACTTTGGAATAGTAAATGTAAAATGATAAGGTATTTATAGCATTGTATCAAACCTTCTGCTACCAAGACGTGGAAGGAGCTTACAATGAGGCCTCGGCAGAGATGGATAACGCAGGAGCATCTAGTGAAGACACCAAGGCAGCACCTAATTACCTGCTAAGTGGGGTGGAGAACAAAGGGCCACAGTCGTTCAGAGAAGCCAGGGATAACGGGTCTACAAGATACGGTTTTAGAGAGAGAGGTTGGGAGTGAAGTCAGTCCTTAAGAATTTAAAGAACTGGTCAGTTAAAGAGCCCAGGGGAACATAAACCATCTGGATGGCTTTGCCAGTGAGTAGAAAAAAATCCCTGCACCCTTAAGTTGGAGGGGTGTCTAAGAAGCTGAACCCAAGTACTACCCCGACTAAAGGGCCTCTAGGTGTCCTCTGCTGACCCTCAACCCCCACCTCCCTTTTAGGTGAGAGATAATGAACCACAAAGAGCCCTCCAACCCTTCATGCCCTCGTACTTCCTTCGTGAGGTTTTTCCTACAAAGACCCAATGTTGTAAAAGATGTTCTACAATTAAAAAAAAAACAAAAAATGGAGCAGTAATTCAGCTACCCCCACACTGCTGTGTAACAGTGCAGGGTGTAAATGACAAATGCATGCAAGTGTCTTTTCCCTACTTATTAGTTATTCAAAATAGAGATCGCTGCCAACCAACTTTTCATATTAGCATGAGATAACCAGTGGTACCATGCCAAGCTAATGATATAATCCTAGCCAAAAGGCAAAGAGACTTGACATTTTTGTTAGCATAGACATGATTATCTGTGTAAATGTACAATTTCTGAGAGAATTTCTGAAATACTGAAAATACAGAAAAATAGCAAATATCCCTGATGTGACCTGGAAGTCCAGATCTCTAGGTCAGCAATCACTTTTCTAGAAGGTAATTTATAATACCCATCTGTCAACAGCAGAAAGGTTAAAAAAAAAATTGCCTTGACTACCGTTACGCCTGATGCAAACATGATGCTCGGAAGTGACGTGAAGATGACCTGAAGACAACGATGTTCATCTTGGGTCCCATTCTTACTTCCCAAGTGCTTCACAGTCCAGCCCCCTGTATCAGTCAGCCAGGGAAGTTTCCTCTGAGGGGGTGTCAGTGGTGACCACTCAGCTGTTTGGAGCTCTTCATTACGAAGTAGCCAGGACACGTACCCTTCCATCGTCGGGAACTGTTGGATCTCCCCTCCTGGCCATCAGCCCTGACACCCTCCTTCCTCCCACACTCTCTAGCCAGGAGTCTCAATTACCTCTCCATCCCAGCTGCTGGCAGGAGTATGTGCTGAGCTTCCTCCAGGCCAAGAAGTAAAATAGATGGATTGGACTCACTGTTCCACTCACTAGTCCACACTAGTGAGTCCACTAGAGTCTAGTCCACTCACTCCTTGGGTTGACTTTGCCCAGGACCACACAGCTCCGTGGGAGCTGAGCTGGATCTGACATTCAGTTTTCCTGCCTCATAATCCACTTCTCTTTCCATTTCTTCTTTGGAAGACAGGAATTTTAAGGTCTTGGTATAAAATAAAATGAATCTCAGAAATTCTATCATGGTTTTCTTAAAGCAGTGTGGGGTTTTTTTTACAGATTTTTTTTATTTTTAAGTAACCTCTACACCCTACGTGGGGCTCGAACTCACAACCCCGAGATCAAGAGTCACACGTTCAACCAACTGAGCCAGCCAGGCACCCTTTAAAGCAGTGTTGCAATGACAGAAGGTTTGGGGTCTTAAGGGGGAATGTTGGAAAATAAAAACTGGAGAGTAAGAATATATTGGAATATGACTGATACAGATCAAAAAAGAAAATACTCTGAATTCCAAAAACCGGTACCAATAAGCCAGGCAGGAAGGTCCCTAGAGAACAGAACAGTTATTCACTGGTAGGAATATCTCTTGAGCAATGTGCCTGTCTGCCGGGTGGTCTCCTGAGCAGACCATCCGCCAGGAAGGATTACTGTACACGTGGCTGGGGTGGGCCACCCTGTACGCATCTGCATGCTGGTGTCCTGAGTTCTCTTCGAGATCAGTAGAAATTCTTTCCCTCAGGCTCAATTTCCCTAAATAACCAACAGCACCAAGACCCAGACCTGGGACTGAAGGTCCCATGAGGTGCAAACCCAACCCAAAGGTGGGGCCAAAGCGAGATTTCAGCTGCTGTCCTTGGGTCCCCTCATGCACTGGGGTGTCTTTAGCCCCAAGGAGCCCAGAGGACGGCAGTAGAGTGCAGTGGATGGGGTGTGGGCTTTTGCATCGGAGCGGGGCACTGTTGTGTGCCCGGGGCAAGTAGTTCAGCCTCTCCTAGTCTGTGTCCTCATCTACAAAGTGTTGGCGGCAATAATAATAATAAGACCTACTTCAGAGGGTCATCGTGAGGATTAAATGGTGCTCAGCACAGCAGATGGTACGTTGTAAGCGCTCCATAAATGTTAGCCGTTGCTATTAATAACCAGCAGGCTTCCACTGTGTTGGTTTGGCAAGGACACCGTCCTGTGCTTTGCCGGACTCAAAGACAGTTTTCCCCTCTTATTGTTCTGTCTCTCAGCACTCTGACCAGAGACTTCAGAGCCCCTGGGATGTCATTCTATTAGACCCTACAAGACGGGATCAGAGGACCTCCTGCCTGCACAGTTGTCTTCAGCCCAGGCCACCAGCCCGTGGACCTGCCTATCACTCTGGGGGGCTAGGGGCTCAAACTTCAATCTCCTATAAATGGCAACAGATCAAGAAGCAAAACCAATGCACCCCTCATCACTGTGGTTCTTCCAAGAGAAGGAAACCCTTTGATGGCCAAGGGGGAGCCCTTGATTCTAACCTCTGCTGTGGCCAAATCCCAGGGTGGTGGAGTCTCGTCAGCTTAATGCAGTGGAGACAGAAGATCTGACCAGAAAGGAAGTGTGATTGAGGACTGACCTGACCTCTCACATCTCTTCTCTTGCCTCTCCCAGAGGGAATTCAGACTGGAACACATTGATTTATTATTCACAACGCTGGTTTGATGAAGGCTTTTGGAGACAACTGAGGTAGCTGTGACTCCAAAGCCCTCTGACAGAAAGGGGACCCCCCTGAGCATTGTTTCAAGTTGTTTTCTGGAAGCCTCCAGAGCAGTCAAGCAATTATTTCATTGCAAAGTCCAGGAAAAGCTGGAAAGATAGATTTCCTAGGAAAACAGGACTCATTCTGTGGAAAAGCAGGAACAAGATGACCAAAGAGCACGAAGATTACAATTGGAAAGGAGCTTACAGATGATTTGTACTTTACAGATGAGGAAACTAAGACTAAGAAAGACAGGGTGCGTTTCCCCAGATCATAGCCAGTCAGAGGCAGACATGAATTAGTAATAGAAGTAATACGGCAGCTAGGGCTTACCAAGCTTCAGGCATTCAGGGCTTCACGTGGACCTTGAGCGCATTATTTAATGTCTCTGAGCCTCAGTTTCCCCGTCTGTGAAATGGGGATAATAATAGTGTTTATCTCAACTTTATAGGATCATTGTAAGGATGAAATGAGCTCTCCTTGGGTGGATCTTAGAATGGTAAGTGCAGTCTGTTAGTTTTTACTACTACTATTATCATGAAAATGATGATCGCTATGGACATTTTAGGGTGACATCTGGGAGGAGTGAAGGAGCTGTTGTCTCTGGAAGAAGGGCAAACAAAGCCTTGGCTATTTAAAAGACAAAGACAATGCCCTCACCAGCCAAAATAAGCGTAGTTAACACCTCTGGCAAGAAAGCAGCTGTGACCCTCCACAGGAGGGCAGCAATGTCATCCGCCAAGAAATGGGACTCAAGCCATGGCAGGCAGAGAAGTCCCTCCTGGCCACAAGGGATCCCGAGGGCAGCCAAGAAGATGGTGGTGGTGAGGAAGGCCAGGCATGCCCCGGAGACAGGAGCTCGAGGAGGAAGGGGCAACAACAGTGACCCGGGGGAGGACAAGTAGGGATGGGGCAGCTGCAGAGGCCTGGGGCCAGAGGGACGGGCTTTCCTGCTGGGAGAATTCCCACAGGACAGAGGACAAGAGTGAGGGCTAGGAAAAGACGGCCAAGGGGCGCCTGGCTGGCTCCGTCGGTTAAGTGCCAGACTGGATTTTGGCTCAGGTCATAATCTCAGGGTGGGATCCAGCCCCGAGCTCAGCAGGAAGTCTGCTTGGGAGTCTCTCTCTCTCTCCCTCTGCCCCTCCCCACCCACCCCCACTCATGCGTGCGTGTGCACTCTCTCTCTCTCCCTCTCTCTCTCTCTAAAATAAATAAATTAGTCTTTAAAAAAAAAAAAAAAACAAAGATGGCCAAGAACATAAAGAAAATTCAGGCAATCGATATAGGAGTTTACCTTTGTCTGTGAATTTACACTGTTACCTCGTTTATTAAAGCATTTTTTCCCACAATACATCTCTGCAAATTTTTTATTTATTTATTTTAGAGGAGGGAGGGGCAGAGGGAGAGAGAGAGAATCTCCAGCAAACTCCCCGCTGAGCGTGGGGCTGGATCCCATCCTGAAATCATGACCTGAGCCGAAATCAAGAGCTGGACGCTCAACCAGCTAAGCCTTTCAGGCATCCCCAGAATTTTTTTTTTTTTTTAAATTAGCTTTAGCAGCCTGCTTTGGGATCCATCCAAGCGCTTAAACCAGGTAAATACTGGGGGAGGGTTAAGGGGTCCCTGAGCACATACAAACAGGGTCCCAAACATTCTGCATCTATGGTCTGGGACCTGCAGGTTTCAGGGTAGGCCTGATGGGGGCCCCCATTCCAGTCTTTAGGCCAAGGAGGACACTCTAGTAAGGGGTCAGCAAACCCCTTGTGGCAGAGTACTGTCCTGGACACTCTGCTGTGGGCCCACAAAGCCACCTGACCATCTGCCAGGGGCTGGCAGTCAGCAGATAGCCTGGCCAACAGTGGCGCTCTGGCCGTGAAGCCTGGGCTGGGCCACCCCTGGGCAACCTCCCTGCTCTGCACCCAGACCACAGGGCTGCATCGGGGGTACATTTTGAGGCAAAAGCCCCGGGCTACAACTGGGGTTTCATTCGTACCCCTCCTATATGTTTACGTGTCTGGGTGTCTGCATAGCAACAAAAACCTGAGTGTCCACAAGGAACAGCCATGAGGTCTATCAGCTCATGTCTGGGGTTTACGTCTTTCTTGAGCCCAACTGATGAGGAGTGGTGTGGGGTGCTACATTTACCAGAGGCTCTTAGTACATGACCGTGGATATTTTCCAATAGGCTGGGAACCATCAGACTTGGGAGGATAAATATAAGCAGCTTGTTCTGTAATAGCTTCAGTGAGCCGGAGTCTGTTGTCTCCCGCCTTCTCCCTGCTCTTCCCTCCTCTTGCTTCCTCCCTGTTTTTTCCCCTGACGCTCTCATCAACTCCTATGTCTTCAACCACCATCTGCAGATATGACTCTCGGGTACATATTTCCATCTCCTCTTCTTTCCTGATCTCGATTCCACATGTCCAAACTTCTCCTGAGCATCTCCTCCCCGAATGTGGGGCCAGCTTCTCACACAGTCCAGAGCTAAATTCCCCACCCACTCCTCTGAAACCTGGTCTCCTTTGGAGCCACCTTCCTCTGCAGGAACTCTCTTCCCAGCTCTGAAGCTAAGTGCTTAGATGTCTCCCCATCCCAGCCCCCGACATCCCGTAAGCCTCTGAATTCTGCCGATTCTACCCTGAAAAGGTGTCTTGCTTCTGTCCTGTCCTTTGTGCTCCCATCATCACTGCCACGTCCCTAATTGTGGCTGTCGTCGCTTCTTCCTGAGCTGTTTCAACAGCCACCTACCTGGTCTCCCAGCCTCAACTACTTGCCCCATCCCAGTCCTTTCCAGGCTCTGCTGCCAGGTTAATCATCCAAAAAATCGTGTGTGTGATGATGTCACCTCTTCAGTGGTGGTGATGGGGTGGGGGAGACTGTCCTCCAGTTACTGTCTCCAGAATAAAATGCTAATTCCTTAGGCTTCAAAAGGGCAAAGAGGGGCATGGAATGAGTTTTCCCTCCTGAGCCAACTCTGACTGGCGGACTCAGGAAGAATTACATACAGTGTGGAAAAGGACTCTGAGGCTGTATCCAGAGTTAATGGAAGAGATTCCCAGGAGCAGAGTGGGTCATGTCTTTCATGATCCCTAAAAGAATGCAATGGGACACCCATGCCCGCTATGGGCCACCCCACTTCCAGGCCATCATTTGACCCACCATCAGCATCTTTTTACCATCACAGCTCTCCAATTTCTTGCTAGAAAAGCAGAACACTGCCCTGTGTCCGACACCGCTTATATACCCACCTACCTCTGTGCGTTTTTCATGCACACGTCTGTCAATCCAACCTATTACTCGAGGCCCTGTGCAAATTCCATCTCCTCCCTAAAAACATCCTTATTTTCCCTGAGCTGAACAGTATCTCCCATAAACCTCTTAATTTGTAGTCTCTCTATAATATCACACCCTCCTTTCCATAAGCAACTGGACAGCAGAAGCCATGTGGCTTGTCCAGTATTTTGCACATGGTAGACAAAGATTTGTTAAATGAATGAATGGATATTCAAATGTGACATGAGTCCCTAATAATGACGCTGTCCATCGGTTATTTTCCAATTAGGTGAATCATGCAAGTGATCACAATTGAATTATTGGCTAATTACTAGTAATCAAAGCTGTAACAGAAATGCAAGCCGGGTTCTGACTTACCTGCCCTTCCCTTTATTCTAAAACCCGGGGAACTTTATTATTGAACATTCCAGTCCCTCCTCTTGCCGGGTCCCCAAGAGCACATGTGTGGAGGATAATTGAACCTCTCCAGGGCTCGTGCTCTACTGAGGCAGACAGAGAAGCCTTGGAGAATTATCTTGGCAGTGTGAGGCCATTTGGGGAATTTATGCTGATTTTATCACAGATGGCATGTTGTTTCAGTTTGCCTCCTACGAGTCCATGTTCATTGTTCTCTCTCTGGTTTTCAAAGACTCAAAAATTAGTTGACTCAGAGCGCCCCCAAATTAAACGGAAAAAAATACATACCCTGAGTAAATACATTAAGAGGATGGTGGTGGAGTTGGATCCTTGAGCCCTGATTTAAGAATGGGTCACCTGTGTATGAGCCAGAGTGGGTAGAGCCCAATGGTCCCCTCACGTGATTGAGTATCAAGGTCTACTGGGGAGATTTTTCTTCTAAAAAGGAGAGGTGATTTCCCATCCTATGAGATCTTATTTTAGTTGGTCTAGGATGAGGACTTGAAATACATATTCTAGAAAAATCTTTCCAGGCAATTCTGGTGTGCAGATATGTTTGGAAGCCAATAGAATAGAGGAGGGAATGTGTGGAGAATAGGATCATTGTAAAGACTGAGAGAGCTCTGTGCTTGCCCACTTGGCCTTGGAGCCATACCTGAGGCTCCCTGCTGGTCCTGTGGGACTGGGTCAGGTCTCCTCTGGTCAGTAGTTCACCAATTAAGTGTGCTAGAAGCATCACCAGGAGACACTGCTAAACAAGTAGATTCCCAGGGCCAGCCCCCCTCATTCTGAGGCAGTAGGTTTTGGGGACCCAGGAATTTGCATGTCTAAAAGCCCTCCATGGGAACCTAATGAGGGTGAGCTGAGAACCACATGAAGGGATTCCCTGCTATATATTTGAGTCCAAGCCTAGCTTTGGGGATGTGCCATGCCAGCTCTGTGAGCCTTAAGGGATGGCCCCACATGGCCCATCACACTGCTTTAGCACACAGAGGAGCCTTGCTAACTGACCCACCAAGATCAACAGAAATAGCTACAATGCCTTGGTTTCTCCACCCCCACTGCCTCCAGCTGCATGGCGAGCCTTCAATCTGAGATGTGTCAGAATGTCTTTGCCTAAAAGGAGAAGAACTTGGACTAGCAGCTAGTCTCCCTGACACTCTCATCAACAGGCCTCCCCACGAAGGTGGTGATGACAAGGCTGTAAGGGATAAATAATGGCATTTCCCCCTCTCTCGAAGCCCAGATCAATGTTCTACGCTTACATGGCCTTCTCTCTATACCACCACCAAAAGTGGCCTCCCCTTGAAATCCCTGAGAATGATCTCTCATCCTCTTAGAGACGTTGCATCACCTAAATAATGATGAGGATTCAGCCAGCCAGTCTCGGGGACCATGTTAGGCAAAACCTGGCCCATCTTGCCTGATATGCCCAGCTGCTCTGCCATGGCCCACCCTGACCCAGGCCCGCTGCAGTCACAGAGTCCTCCTTGCCATGCGCAAGCAATATTCCGTGAGCGCTCATCTCAGGATGCTCAAAGGGGTCTCCCAGAGGAGGCAAGGAAGCCACGAGTGGGGGTGCCGCAGGGTCTGCTAATGTGGAGGTATGCACAGGGTTGTGGGTGCTGAGGGGGCCTATGTGACCAGTGTCAGAACCACCCCGTGCTTGCACCCCCTGTCCTGGACAACTGAGAGGTCCTGGGCCCCATCTCCCCTCACTATGAGGGGCCACTACTTAAACCACTTGATACAACTCTGAGCTCCCACCCCCTCTGTCCGGTTAGGGCTCACAGTGGCCCTTTGAAGGCAGCCTCTTCTCTCTGTTGTCTATGCTGCTGTTGCACAGTGGGTGAGAGCTGGGCCCTTCAAACCAGGCAACGCAGATTCAATCCCAGCTCTGTCCTTTAGGGACAGCATGGCCTCGGGCTGTTAGTCAACTTGCATTTACCTTGATTTCCTCCTCAAAAGTGGGAATAAAGTCACTTACCTCACATTGGTGAGAAAAATACAAAGGAGATAATACACATACTATCATCATTTTTTTTTAAGTAAACTCTACCCCCATCATGGGGCTGAAACTCACAGCCCCAAGATCAAAAGTTGCATGCTCTATCAACTGAGCCAGCCAGGTGCCCCAGCACTATCGTCATTTAAAAAGCCAACTTATGACTCCAATGGTGGGAATTCCAGACTTGAGGGAGAGAAGAGCAAGCCTAAGGCAGGATTCTGAGAAAGCAGGAAGCTTGTGGCTCACCAGGCATCCCAAAGTGTAGGGCCCTGTTTCTTTGCTGCCTAGGCCTGTAGAGCCCCAATCCCAGCAGCAGGCGTGGGAACAAGAGCATCCCCTTCTGTGAGGGCCATGACCCTGTGGTGCTTCCCTGAGCCCTTTCAATCCTGAGGGGCAAGGAGCTCCTGTAAAAGTAGGAGCCACCCCACCTGCAGCTCCAAGGCCTCCTGGCAGGCCTCAGTGGTCCTAAAGCACTGGAGACCAGAGCTCCTCTCCACCAGGGTTTACAAACCCTCCTTACAGGCGGCTACCCCTCATTCTGCTACGTGAGCAGTCTGCAGACCTCAGGGGTGGGCAGTGAGGGATTGCAGGGAGGACACTGCCAATAGGACTGAAGGTGTGGCTGATGGATGCCTGGCCAGAGACAGCCTTGGGCAGCATGAGGGGCTGCTGGTTGTTATAGCAATGCTCCACCCCTTCTAGAAGGCTACCCCAGCTGGAACCAGCTGCTGTGTGTATGTGTGTGTGTGTGTGTGTGTCTTAGTTACTGCTGTGTAACAAAATATCCCGAAACCTAGTGGCATTGAGGATTGGTTACAAGCCTATGTGTTGGCTGGGAAGTCTCTAGCCTCAGCTGGGCTTACTCACACCCTGGCAGAGTAGGCGGCTCACCTGGTCTTGGCTGGCCTCTCACAGGTGTCTGGGGGTCAGCAGGTGGTAAGATGGTCTATGCTGTCCTCAAGCAGGGACAACTGGCCATCTTCCCATGTGGCCTCTATTCTGCGGACAGGGAACACCACCGTCCTGGGCTTGTCCTCCTGGTGACAAGGTTCTGAGAATGAGAAGGACGAGAGAGAAAGGGCGTAGAAGTGTTCAAGGCTTCCTGAGGCCCAGGCCCTGACCTGGCATGGGGTCACTCTGCCACGTTCCACTGGTCAACAGGCATCTAGGAGCAGCCCAGTTTGCAGGGCAGGAGAACGAGATTCCTTCTCTTCGAGGAGAAAGCTGCAAAGCCACATTTTTTTTTTTAAGTGGATATAGGGAGGGGAAGAATTGGGGTCATCTCTGCCAACTATTTACCCCCAAGATTCAATGCTGGAAACAATTTTTTTAAGGCTGCATGAACTCACTATTGCCATTATTAGGATGAATCTCTGATTATGTCAGTGGCAGATGAGCGAGTGAGAGAATTGTAGTCCTCCATCAGGCTCGGATTTAAGCACACGGCTCCATCCCCACCCTTGTATCATTTGGGATTCCAGTCACCATGCCCTAGCTGCTCCATTTCTCTGTCACGGAATTCCATCAGGATCCAGGGCTTTCTCAAGGCCTGCAGGGTGAAGTGAGGTCGGCAGGACTGCGGGCCAGGCCTTGTAACCCAACACCAGAGATGCGGCCGAGTGCCCAGGAGCCTGGCAGCGCTCGGGCTCCTCCCTGGGGCTTTGTAGTCCCAGAAGTTGCTGAGCCTGGAGAAGACAGACACAATGATGTCCTTTTCAAAAACAAGCGGCACCAATGAGACCGGCAAGGGAACATAGGACATAAATACAGAATGTACCTGGGAACGTGATCCTAGTGCTCGCCCCAAGAGGGAAGCCGAGCTGCAAAGGCCAGGCCAGCAAGCCAGGGAACAGAGAGGCTGTGGGAGAACCATCGAGAGGCTTCCACATCCTCTGCCCCTCCCTCTCAGCCACAGACCCAGAGACTACAGCTGTATGGTTTTTAATTTGCACTCTCCATGTCTCCTTGTCAAATAGTTGCCTCCAGAATCCAGTTTAGGACTTAAATGTCCCATGTTCCCAGTGTGACCGAGACTGTTAATCCTGGGAGTGCAGGATGCGTCCATCAAAAAGCCGGGACTGCTCAGGGCATAAGATGGCAGGCTCGGGGAACCTGCGGCCACCAAACCCTCACGTACGAGTGAAACCTTCCTCTCCTCTCCTCCGCACCTGCTGCACCCAGCCCAGCACCATTCTTGCCACTGGCCTCTGAGGGAACCTGACAATGGGCACGTCCATCTGGGTTTTGTACTTCATGGGTACCCTAAGAGCATCCTCAGGGTCCGTGCCCCTCTGGGTCAAGGCAGCCCCTCTTTCTCCTTTCTAAAAAGCCAGCAGGGGGAGCAGCCCCCAGAGCCTTGTTTGTATTTTTAACATCTGTCTCCTGCATACATTATACAGAATCCCCTCACCCCACCTCCCACATTACTGTGATCAATTTGTTCTTTCTGGAAACAAGATTGTGGCAAAAAAAAAAAAAAGTTCCCAAATACTAAATAATTAACTCAAGGACATCTTCCAAGAAAAATACAAGAATTCAAAAGAGTAATCTTCCACTTGAATGGTTTGGGCCTCTATTAATTATAACTTCCTATTCATTGTGATTAATGATTGCGAGGATGACATTTAGAACAGAAAGTTAGGAAAGAATCACAAGGGGAAACTTGTCTTTGTGATAAGATCTGACTTTAAAATAGTCTTTCCCTGAGGAAGTGACAGGACTTCATTTCTGGGTCCTTTTAAAACTAGCCCTCGCAAAGCCCAGGAGAACACACTAGAAAGAACAATTGTCCTCTAGGGACAGACCAGAAATGCCCTGAAAGGTTCCTTACCTAACTCTGCTCTCTGATGTGATGGACGGCTGTGATAACGCTATGACAATAGCAACCGCAAACCCAGACCGTACAAATAAGGAGAGGAGCTTATTGTATTTTTTAAATAAATGCTTGCAACCAGCTTAACAAGTTGGTAGAAGAAAGCCGTTGGTGAGCAGTTAATACTTGGCAGTTTCATGCTGGGAAGATGTTCCTCCATGCTTTTTATTTGGATTTTCTTTTTCTCTGTGGGCTCAGTGAGCACATCATTTGGATCACCTGCTAAACCCAATACCAAATGTGCCCCATACTTCAGATGACAGCCTATAATTTAGAAGGAAATCCTCTGGAGACACAATTGTCAGGATCTAACAGAACATGCAACCGTACCTTATCCAGGGAGGTGAGGAATTGTCAGGGACTCAGTGCCACTGACAATGAGATGCACCAGATCTGCGTGGTATTCCGTGGCACCCTTTACAAATAAGCAACGGTATGAGCTCCCCAAAGCCCAGCAGCTCTAACCTCCACCCCATTTCCTGGCCGGGTCCCCAGAACCCTGGATGCCTAGTTTCTGAGGGTCCCTCCCTTTACTGCAGCCTGCTGGCAAGCCAAAGCTCCAGAGGGGCCTCTTAAAGCTGCACAGCCCCAGCCCTGCCCCCACCAGCTCCTCCTCAGTGACTCAGGCACACTGCCACCCAGCAAGAATGGAGCCGGGGATTACGGAGACAGGAACAGCATTCAACATCCCTGTTCACGTGGATGCGGCTCACTCCCTGCACTCCAGGCTGCCAAGTCAGTACTTAGGGCTCAGAATGAGTACCTCTCAGGGTACAGCTTTTTCCATTCACACACCTGCAGCCATTTTACCTGGGACACACTCCAGTCACTGGACACTCAATCTATCAGGTGGGGAAGGGGCTTTCCCTCACCACATGCTGGTTACCATAGATTCTGGGCCACCTGCTAAACCTACCAGAGAACATACCACAATTCCCAAGGCCCAGCCAGGAGAGGCACCACCCCCTCCTTTGGGAGATTTCCTCTGAGGGGCTCGGTGGTCATTCCCTGGTTGAAGGCAGCCCAAACTGTCAGACCTGGCTTTCTGTCTGTGCACTTGAGCTCACACGCATGCACATGTGTGTGTGTGTGGTGATGATGATGGTGGTGAGAACAAGAAGAGCACTCTGGGGGCCCTGATCTCTTCTCTCCCAAGAGTCTCTGCCCCTATATAACTAGGTAAATACAGTTAGAGGAAATCCTACCAAGCCCCAAATGCAAACAAGATTGTACAGAATAACCTACTAAGAGATTAATTTGTGTTGGTCTTGCTTCAGCGGGAGTCGAAAATGAAGAGCATTTTTACCTCTCCCATCCCAAGAGGCCTCTTGTCGCACAGCTGGGCTCCCTAGTTTGGGGGGAGTTTCCCTGGTTGTCAATGTCCAGGAGATAGCCATGCACGTGCGTTTCCTCCCCTCCCCACAGAAGTACTTGGTTTGGAAGATTAAGCCAATTAAGAAAGGGGGTACAGCAGGAACTGTACCTATTCCAGGAAGAGAAATGGGTGATTTCTTCAAGGCCAAAAAGGAAGGAAAGGATGAGAGTATCTACTGTGCCCCTCACTGCCACACGACACCCAGAGGTGGTTGGATCTCTCTCTGAGGAGGTGCCATGGTGTGGGTGCCCAGGGGATGGACGTCAGGCCTGGCAGCTTGGACCACCTTGGTCCAGAAGCAGTGGGCCACCCCATTCCTCTAGCCCTTTCCTCAGCAGTGACACTAAGACTGTGGAGACCAGAGGCCCTGCCCCAGAAGATCAAGCTCTGCCTGGGTCCTCTGAGAGTTCCACGAGATCGCACGGGAGCGGTGAGGCTAATCTGTAACCAATCTTGACTTCTTACTACTGGTAAGTGGGAGCTCAGAGGCAGATCTGATTTTCTGCAGAACAAATAAAGCAGTGTGACAGTCATTATCCCCGAATGTGGCGGAGAAATTAGGAGAGATGTGATATTTCACTTCACCCACCCGTGGAGACCTGAGAACAGCCAGCGTGTCCTATCACACGGTGACGCAGGGCCAGCTCCTAGGTCTCATTAGTTACAACCCGGTCCTGTGTGGCAGGTGAAAATCAGACTCTACCCTCTCGAACCTGGCTGTCTTTCCTCCGTCCTCTCTCCCTCTTGCCCACGTGGGTGGGCCTGGTGGGAGGGTAGCTGGAGACACCCTGGAATTAAAGAGATGGGGGAGCATTCTGGCTTCACTCTTCCCCTCATCCTCCCTGCCATGTCCCCGCCACAGAGGGCTCTCAGTGGGTGTTGTAAGCAATGAATTATTCAGTTTTTTTCTGTTTCCATCTTTAAAACCTAAGCCAAGCTCCTCTTGTGCCCGCCAGAAATCTGGCCCCCATGAGCCCCCCTTCTCTCTCTTGCACCATCTAGTCCCACCCAGAGTCCTTTGTGGGAATGACCAGGCTGCAGTAATTTATAGTTTCTCTCATGTCAGTAAATAGGAACATTTCTAGGTATTTTTTATAGGGTTCATCAGTTTGTTAGTGGATTCTATGTTCTAGAAGGGCAAGAACCATGCCTGCCTTCTACCCCACTGACATCTGCAGCTGATGCCAGGCTACATGCAGGTGTCCATCTCTGAAGCCCGAGCCTTCTGTGTGCACCATAACGGCCTCCACGCCAAGAGGATGGACTCTGGAGCTTAGAACTAAACCCTCCCTGCCTGCCTGGCCCCTCGTTCCCTTTGCCTTTCCTGCCTAAAATCAAGGTCACACCACCTCCTCATTCAGGGTGGAGAGGAGTGCAGGAAATCAAGTGCCTTAAATCAGTAATTTGTGGGCAGAGCCAAATTCAAGAATGGAAGCAGCCAACCAGCTTGAGTCTGACTTGCTTGGTTTGGTGCTGTAAGTAAAGAGTTTTCTCAGCTGGGATGGATTTATGGCCCTGCCAAGGACTTGCGCAGGAAACTGGCCGAGCTTTTGAACCCTTTTCTGCTTTGGAGTTCCCCCAGGGGCCAGGCCCTTCCTGGGAAGGCGATGAGATGATCTGCTTTGCCCCCAAACCACAGTTGTCCTCTGAAGCCACGCAGCGCCTTCCCTTTGACTCAATTCTCAGCCATTTTTTTCAAACACCGTGTGCTGGAGAAAGGACAGGGTGAGCTTAGAAAGACACCACACTCGACAAAGATTTCAGGGCACTTCAGATGCATCCCAGGGAAGACACTGGCTGACAAGGGATTTCAGTAATTTGACATCCTAGAATCTACTAGCACATCCCATGCTGAGCAGCTCAGGGCTTACCATGTCATCTGAGATCATCAGCATTCACTAATGGTTGTTTTTTTACACCTGACCCATTTATGGCAGTAAATCCTGGGTGACGCCTTGTAGCCACCACACACCCCAGTCTCTAGCAAACGTGTCTGCTTTCTACAACTAAGTCAGCCCTCCCTTCCTCGTCACGCTGGTCAATCCAAAGGGAGAGAAAAGCTGTCAATTAAACAAAAAGAAAAGTCCCCAGAGGCAGATTTCTCGCCCATCCACTGGATGCCCTAGCCTGAGCCTCGTGTGTGCAGGACCGCGGGCTGAGGCTGTTGGCCTGTCCTTTTCTTTGCATTCCCTTCCCTCTCCCCCACCCCACCGACAGCCTGCTCTCCCAAGCAATGACTTCCTTCCAGAAGATTGCTCACCACTGGAAGCGTGCATTGCTGGGGCATCTGCATGAGCGTGCGGCAGGGGTCCCGCCCTCCAGGGGGAAGCCAGAGGACTTCTCCACCAGGTTGGCTGCCTGAATGTCACTTCTCTGCCACATCTGTTGCCTCTTCATAGTTTCTATCCTGTATTTCCTCTTCCTTGTATTCTGGGCTCAATCCATTCCAGCTCTAGTCCCTCCACTGTCTACCAAAGTGCGGGAGCGTCCCTCTCCCCGGTCGACTGCATTGCCCCTGCCCGTGCAGTGAGCAGGTGGCTCGGTGCATCCTACTCGGGGGCACAGAGCAGCCCTGACCGCTGAGAGCTCCCATTCTTCCGGACACAGGGATTGGTTCTCTCGGGGATAACCCGGTGTGGGGAGGGGGCAGATCATTTTCTTTCCGCGTTGTGAGAGCTAAGGATCTTGCTAGCCCGAAGCTCCGGAGAGGGGTAGGCTGGGAGGCAGGGGCTATTTGTCACAGGCAGCGAGAGCCACACTGAGAATAAAACCAAGACTGAGGAAGGGGGAGGAGAGGGTCGGAGGAAAAGCGGGATCCTGAAGATAGCATTTGAGTAAAACGAGAGACTCTCCTGGACAGTCTGGCTCCATGAGCCAACACATCTCGTTCTTGCTGAAGCTAACTGAAGATGGGATTTCGTCACTTGTGACCACTGTCTCACTAATGCGCCTTCAGACTCCAGACCTGTGGAGACATTTCTATTTTTCAAGGGTCTTCCAGTTGCAAGTAACAGAAACTCAAGTTAACTTAGGCCAAAAAGGGGAGGAAATACTAAACTGCAAGAAGGGATGTGAGCGGCTACAACTGGCCTTAGGGACAAGGGCACTGGAACTTTCTCTCTTAGATGGCTCTCTCTGCTTCTCTGCATATCCACCAAGGTCCCCTGGACGTAGGCCCTTACAGCCTCGTGAAGACAGAACAATCTCAGGGAAGGACTCTGATGGCTCTGCCTTGTGTCTGTCCTCGGACCCAGGTCTGCAGCCGGGGAGGAGGGGCTGTGGCCAGCCTCTCCTGGGTCAGTCACTCCCCTACAGGCAGAGAGAGGAAGTCTGTCACTAGGAGAAGGTGGAAAAAGTATGGTAGCCACCTCGACTTCCTCCCTCAGGAGTACTAAAACCTCTCCCTAAAGCATTCCCGCTAAAGCCCACGCAGATATCCCGCACCTGGCAGTCAGCTCGGCCCTGGGCCACTGGCCACGCTGGTCATTGCATTAACCTGGCAAGCAAGCTCCCCCACAATTTATGTGATTGAATTTTTGGATGGCGCTTAGAGTGTTAAAGTAGGGTGTGTCACGTTATATTCTAAAACCTTAAAAATGTTTATTTTGCAGCCTCATTTTCATTCTCTGTTATTTGACAGTTTTCTTCAAGAGAGGGTGAGACAATCAGGGTGTCCTCAGACCACGGTCTCCTGCTGACCTGTGCCCGGTAAGCCCGCAGCCTGGAGAGGCACAGCCCGTGCCCGCCCTTCCTCCAACACCCGCACCACGTCCACCATGACGATTTCCCCCCTTCCGGCCTTCAGAATGCAGGTGTGCAGGTGTGGGGACCAGTGTGCAACAGGTGCGCGGTGCCGTGTGTGTTTCTAGACAAGGAGGGGCGTGGAAGGACAGCTGAGGGCTGGTAGATCAAGGCAGGTAGCGGGGAAAGGCGCACAGAGCCACTTCTCACTGTGTACGCTGAACTATTTGTCACAGTCCGACGAGAGCTGGGAACGTGGTGGAAGGCTCTTGTTTGTAAATATCACTCAGATTTTTGGACAGATTTTTTTAAGGTCAGGAGATGGAGTCCAGAGTTTATAGAGTTTGCTAGCAACCTATTTGTCTTACTCGATCCAGAGCTTTTAGGCAAGACTACCAAAGGATCTTCTTCCAATGAGTTTTGGATGTTCTTGCCAATATTTTATAACAAGGGACCTGGCTAGAATATTGAAAAGTCAGATACACTCCTTTTAAGGGAACACAGAACGTATAATGGATCAGGGCTGAAATACACATATCAGAGAGGTTAACATAAGACCACTGAAAAATTATCTGTAGTTACTATATGACTTAGTGAATTCATCTATTAATAGTACCAAAATAAAATTTCAATCTCTCAAGTCATCTGTGATAATATTTAGTAACTGCCAGTATTCCATATAGTTAAAGTAGTAATTTGTTTGATGAATCATGTGTTAGTTCACTTAGTTGGCCTTCTACCTTAAAACATTTATATCTCTTTGCCATTAAAATGTCTCCATTATTTATAAGGACTTTTTATGTGATTCAAGTGTATTGAAAACAATTTAACCACCAAACTTTAAATATGTCCTCATTCTAATCACAAACTATTTTAAAGACTTGTCTTAACAATATCCAAGTCTTTGTATCAGCCAATTATTCCTGTTGATGTGAAAAACACTCTAACATTCTCTTGATAACAGCTGCTGATATAAAAAATAGGCCAGATAATTTTAATAAAGAATACATGAACATTTCGTAACGTGCGTATGCTGCATTGGCGTAGACGCAATGACTAAATGTGGGTACTAGAGGGAGGTAGACAGAGAGGGTGAGAAGGAAGGGAAAAAGATGGGATATATAGATGTTGAATTTGAATGAAGAATGTATTTTGGTTTGATCCCTTGGATGCTCATTTACTGGAGGCCATACCCAGGAACCTAATTAGAAGTATGATGTGTGACTCACATCACATATATTCACTTCATTTGGAAAGAGACCTGAACATATCGGGCTTGTCTCTGAAAAAAGAAAACTCCTTCTCATGCTCCCTCTCCCCACCCAATACTTGCATAATGCATTCCAGCTTTCAAAATGATTTCATATACATTATCTTATTTGGGAGTCAATGTGGTGTAGCAGAAAGAAAATTAGATGTGAGTCGGGGACCCTGAATTGTAGTCTGGGCTCTTTTCCTCAATGCCGGTGACCTTGGTGAGGTACTTCATCTGTCTGGACAGCAGCGTCCTCATATGTAGGATGTCAGCGTGAGAACAGATCATCTCTAAGGTCCTTTCAATTCTAAAACTCTATAATTTTATGATATAGCCTGTGTAAGAGAGAAAGAATGTATAAGGGTGTGTGTGTGTGTATACCTATGAATGTGTGTGTCCTGGCTTACACATGAATACTTTCAAATAAAAACATTATTCTGCCTTCACTGAAAACATTTTCTCCTTCTGCCTTGGAGGAGTAACGCAAACGCCAGGGAACTCCCAAGTAGTGAAACTGCCCCTCCGGGACTCAGCAAGTACCACGATTGGGTTACAAAACCTAATGTGTATATGAAATGTTTCCATCAACTTATAAAATAAAATTCCAATAAAAGCAGTGGCTTTTTATTATTATTTAGATTTAGATCATCCCCTGCAGTGCTGAAAAGCCAAAGGCAACCTCCTGAGTTTAGTAGGATCTCGGAATGAAATGGAAACTGAACACATCGAGGGAAATAAATGCATTAGACATCATTGTCCTACCTAAAAGGCAGTTCTTGTTCTTTATTTTGTGTGTGTGTGTGTTTCTTTAAGCCCAGCAAATAGCACAAATGCTAAAAAGCTCATTAGAATTTTAAAGAGTTCTCAACCTGCTGATCCATTCTATAACTTTTAGAATTTCTAAATCATTTTTGGTCTTAACTCAGGCTCCACTATGTCATTTTCATTAAATTAACACAAAGCAATTCTCATCCCCAGCCTGGAAGAAATCCTTTAACTCCCTTGTCTGGGAGTGGGCAGATGCCCGCCCTGCTTCTCATCCAAGTCTGCAGCTTTCAGTTCCCAAACTTCTGACTCAAGGGAAAAAAAATAAAACAGAGACAGACTCTGGGAGAGCCAGGAACATGCATCCAGGAGGCCAGCCCAGGGATGGGAAGGGCTGCGTTTCATGGACCATCAGGTCAAGGCTTGGGCAGGAGGCCCAGGAAACCAGAGAGCCCAGGCTGGAAGAGGCCAATCCAAGGTACCCCAGAGCATGGTGTGGGGGATTCCAACGGGCCGTTCCCCAGGTCAGTGCAACCCAATCTGAGAAGCACAGACAAGGCAGGGTCGTGCAGAGAGCATCTAGAATCTCAGGTGCTGCGGCTGGGTAAGGATTAAGTTGACAGCATCCACACCGACAGAAGGACTAGCGAGTACGAAGATGAAAGCTTTGGAAGGCATCTCAGTTAGATCCCCAGAGCCCTAGTCTCCAGAGGAATGCCAATTTATGGGAAATAGTTCATTCAACAATTCGTATTAAGCTTCTGCTGGCACTGTTCGAGGCGCTAGAGATACATCCATGAACAAGTCAAACAAAAATCCCTGCTCTCGTGGAGCTTCTGTCCTTGTGAGGGGAAAGAGTCTAACTATATTCCATAAATACACAATCGAGTACACTGGATTCTGGTGGCAGTTGTTGTGGGAAAAGTAAAGTAAGATGAGAAGGATTAGAAGGGTTGGAGCCAGGGAAGAAGTGTTTGCAGTTTGAAAAGGGTGGTCAGGGAACCTCACTAAAAAGGTGACATTTCAGTAAAGATGTTTAAAAGGGGGGCAGAGAGCCATGCAGGCATGTAGAGGAAGAGCATTCCAGGCAAAGGAGTAACCGGTACCAAGGCCCTGAGGCAGCCCCAGCGTGGTCCGGGGATAGGAATGTGGCAGGAGCAGAGTGAATGAGGGGGACAGTAGAAGGAGGGGAGGTCATAGAAGTAATAATCACCAAAACGTATAGAGCATTTGATGTCATTGTGAGGACTTTGGTTTTTACTTTGAGTGAATTGGGGAGCCATTGGAGGGTCTTGAGCAGAGAAGTGACATGGTCTGATTTGTATCTTAATAGCATCATGCTGGGAACTGGGTTGTGATTAGCCTGAAAAGGACACATGATTCAATGCTTTATGGGACTTTCCATCCCAAAGGGGGCAGCACCCTGAAATCCTCTGGGTCAATGTGACAGCTCTATCTACAACCCACCTGGCTCTCGGAGGGGTCTTCTGTGCCACAGCAGGACCCCAGATCTCTTGAGAGGTGATGCCGCCATGAGGGGAAGGGGGTTTGCTTGCTTCTTCTTGGCTGGAGCCACTGCAAGATGGTGTGGAAGCACCTGTGGCCCTTTCCCTTTTTTCTTTTTTTCTTTTGAGCTCTACTTATTCAACCTTCTGCAGGTCAAGCCCAGAGCAGACTATAGTCTCAGATAGCAGCACCCGGTGGGAAAGCGATGTGGTCACTTCAGCTTATGAAGAACAGCCTTCACAAGCTGGATTGTTCAAGAAGGCCTTTTTCCCCAGATCCCAGTCTCACTTCTCTTCTCCATCCCGCCCCTTCCATGCAGCCCACTCCTCCAGGTCCCCAGTCCCTCCCCTTCACTGCGGCAACTGCACCCCTCCCCCACAGGAGGAGGTGCTGTCCCCTCAGACCCTCCCCCAGCCCTTCAGACTAGCACCTCAGCTGTCAGCAAGATGTCCTCCCATTGCTCTTCAGCGAGGTGGGAGGACTGGGAAATGGGGAGGGGCTTTTGGGTCAGCCCCAGTGGCTGCGCACCCTATTTGGCATCCAGTGCCTCAGGGATGGTCAGGACACCCTTGTCCCATCCCAAATGCCGAGAATCCCCAGAAGAGTCACTCGAGGGAGAGGCGAGCCGAGAGGAAAACCAGACCCCAGGCTCTTGCCAGCTGATCTTCTCACTGGTCTGCCTACGAAGCCAGCATGTAGTTGAATGGTCATTTTTCTTGTGGAAACATCAGCTAGTCTCCTATGAGGCAGGGCTTACTCTCCTGATAACCTGAGTTTGACCTTGCCCCCGGTGACAGTGAACCCCAGCAGCACCGCACGGGATGACATCTATACAGAGTGCAGGAGGGAGCTCAGGTTCTGGAGCTGGGCTGCTCCGTGTGACTCCTGGCTCAACCACTGATTAGTAATGTTACCCTGAGCAGGTTACTGGACTCGGTTTTGTCATCTGTAAAATGGGGAGAATAGCAGCACCCCCCCACACACACCTCATGTGGATGTTGTGAGAGACTTTGTGTCAGGGCTGAGCCCAGTAGTGCTCAAGAAATTAAATTCCTCCTGTGGAAAAAGGGTGTTCCCCAAATATCATAGTATGTAACACAAAATACACCTGAAAATTGATGGTGTATGTTTTTCACTTTGTCTGGCTAGAAACTGGGACCCAAAACTGTGATCCAATGTGAATCTAAGCGAGTTGCTGTTTGGCCACAGCTCATGGGGCTTGACAAGGGCAGATGGCTGTCAGCTGTGACACATCCCAAAAGTTGCTCCACAATCACCTAACATATATTTGAGGCATTCTGAAGGATAGAACACTATTTATGGTTTTAAGGTGATGTTACTACCTTGGTTCTTATCTCTTCCAGAGAGCCCCTCTGAGGAAAGAAGGAGCCAACTTCCCAGTGAAAAGAGGAGACAAATCATCATCCAAAACCCTTACATTTTTAGACAACAGTTTTGACCTGCTCTTCCCCAAGACCTTTCTGCTGGAACTACAACCAAACAGCAAAGGGCAGTTTATTAGGTTTTTTTTTTTTTTTAACCTCTTCCCTGGATTGTGACTTTGTTCTTTCCCTCTATTTACTTTCTTGTACGTCTCAGGTAAAGTGATGAAGTTGCATTCTTTTCTCTCCCAGTGAAATCAATCCCAGTGGGGTGTATATGGGGGAGAAGGTATATGTATATGTGTGTATGTGGGGTATGTGAGGGTGGTTCCTATGTGTTTAGTGTGTATATGTGTATGTTTTGTGTGTGTGGTATGTATATGGCATGTGTGTATGTGTTCTATGTATGTGTGTGTGGTGTGTCTGGTGTGTGTGTGTGTCAGGCAGGGCAGTGAGCCAGGAATGGACAATGCTCAGTCAGGCCCTGACCTGGCTTTGCTAAGAGCTGTGCCTGATCTTTGAGTGATTCACATCCATTATCTCCAAACTGCACAACTCCACAAGTGTTGTTTACAAACCTGGAATTTGAGTCTCAGAGAGGAGAAGGCTTGGTGACTTACTCAAGGTCACATAGCCAGTAAGTGGAATAACTGGGATCAAATAGGCCTGGATACTCCAAAAAGCACACGCACTCTTCATGATCTCAGGCAATATACCATATAACAGTTTGGGGAAACTACAACTTCAGTGGGTTTAGTCAGTATTTCTTTGCCTTTCCTGTTCCTTTTCCCCAAAGTTCTCTCTACCCATTAAATTTGTTCCAGTATCAGGATACAACTGTGGGAATGGATCTAAGAGGAGGGAACCAGAGCTGGGTCTTACAATCCTACTTTTTCTGGCAGCCAGTAAACAATCTTAGTTCTCTATTCTGGACCTTAACAGTGAACAAAGATGGACAAAAGAGAAAGAGAAGAGAGACAGCTCAAAACGACTGTCTTCAAGGAGTGGGTTGGAGGAGGACCTGGACACAATGCAGTATGTTTGCTCATACTTACTCATAAACCAGTGGTCTTGAAACACTAGCCCAAAGAGCGTGTAGATGGAGGATTTACGGGAAAGGGTAACAAGGGGAGAGGTTACAGTGAAATGAAGGGATTAGAGACAGAATGGCCATCAAGACAAAGACAGCTACCAGATGTTGGACAGATTCACTGAGGCCATTTGACCTTGGGTCTCTCACAGTTGAAAAGCCAATGATACCCTGGTTCCATTAACTTACTCCAAACACAATGTCTGAGGTTCAGCAGGGGGCTTTGGAAGAGACACAATGTGTGAAGGGCAAGGCATCCATCAACTGCAGCAAATCTTCAGTGAGATTCTCTCTGGTTCTGCCACGAGGTTGTTATTAGGCCCCAGAGACCCTGGAGCCATCTTGACTGTGGGGACATAGTCTCCCCCAGACAAGGCCCAGGTGACAGGCATTGCAGCACATTTGGCGGGGATTGGGAAAACAACAGTGAGATTCCATTTTACACCATCATATCAGCACAACAGAAACATCTAACTGTACCATGCATCGACAAGCATGTGGAGAAAAGAAATTTTCATACGTGGCTAACAGGAGTGTGGATTGATGTGACCATGTCGGCTTGCAATTCAGAAGTAACCAAGGAAATGGGTGCCCTAAATCCACTCTTAGAGAAAATCGATCAATCAATCAATCAATCCACTCTTAGAAAAATTCTCAAATGTATATACAAAGAGATGTATGTAAGAATGTTCACTGCACCTCAGCCAATAGCAACTTCTTGCTAGACACATTTCCAAAGGCAAGGGAAACAAAAGCAAAAATGAACTACTGGGACTTCATCAAGATACAAAACTTTTGCACAGCAAAGGAAACAGTCGACAAAACTAAAAGGCAACCTAGAGAAGGGGAGAAGATATTTGCAAATGTTTTATCAGATAAAGGGCTAGTATCCAAGATCTATAAAGAACTTACCAAACTCAACACCCAAAAAACAAAGAATCCAATCAAGAAATGGGCAGAAGACATGAACAGAACATTTCTCCAAAGAAGACATCCAAATGGCCAACAGACACATAAAAAAATGCTCAATGTCACTTGGCATCAGGGAAATACAAATCTAAACCACAAAGAGATACCACCTCACACCAGTCAGAATGGCTAAAACCAACAAGTCAGGAAACGACAGATGTTGGCGAGGATGCAGAGGAAGGGGAACCCTCCTACACTGTTGGTGGGAATGCAAGCTGGTACAGCCACTCTGGAAAACAGTATGGAGGTTCCTGAAAAAGTTAAAAATAGAGCTACCCCATGACCCAGCAATTGCACTACTGGGTATTTACCCCAAAGACACAAATATAGTGATCTGAAGGGGCACCAGCACCCCAATGTTTATAGTAGCAATGTCCACAATAGCTAAACTATGGAAAGAGCTGAGATGTCCATCGACAGATGAATGGATAAAGAAGATGTGGTATATATATACAATAGAATATTATGCAGCCATAAAAAAAGAAATCTTGCCATTTGCAATGATGTAGAGAGAACTAGATGGTATTATACTAAGCAAAATAAGTCAATCAGGGAAAGACAATTATCATATGATTTCATTCATATGTGGAATTTAAGAAACAAAACAGAGGATCATAGGGGAAGGGAGGGAAAAATAAAATAAGAAGAAACCAGAGAGGGAAACAAACTATAAGAGACTCTTAACCACAGGAAACAAACTGAGGGTTGCTGGAGGGGAGGGGGGAGGAGAGATGGGGTAAGTGAGTGATGGACATTAAGGAGGGCACGTGATGTAATGAGCGCTGGGTGTTATATGCAACTGATGAATCACTGAATTCTACCTCTGAAATTAATAATACACTATATGTTAATTGAATTTAAATAAAATAAAATAAAATTTTTTAAAAAAGAACATTCATTGCAGCACTGTTTGTAATATTGTCATTTTGTAATCTCCAAACAATATTGTTTGGAAAATTGGAAATAACCAGAGTGTACATTAACTTGAAAATGAATAAAAAATTATGGCTTACCAAATGATAAAATATTATGTAGCAGTTATAATGAATGAACTACAATTACTTTTAACAACACAGATAGATATCTAACACACAAAAATTGAGTAAAAAACAAGTCACAAAAGGAAAAAAGAACAGCAAATCACAATCTGATATCAATTAAGTAGAACATAAAAATGCAAAACATGGCAGTCACATGTTCATGGTAGGCTTACGTGGGGTGAAAGTGTGAGTCATCCATGGGGGAGCCGCTCGCCATAGTCTGCAGGGCGGACCTCTCTGGGCAGATGGAGAAGAACCCCGAATTTTTATTCACACCCAAAAAGTGAAAATTATATGAAAATTATGTGAAAATTATGTGAGCTATTTCCACCATTATTAAATAAACACCAAATTTAATCAAACAATAGTTAAAAAACAAAACAATACAATATCACAAACTTCTATTTAAAATAAGAGTACTGTGCTTTTTTCCAATTACATGTGAATATGAGGTTTACGTACACCTGCTTCTGTATGTGACTAACGTGTTTCACAACTTAAAAAAAAAAAAACAACTTTAGGAAATGGGATCTGTAACCAGTCAACTCTGAGTAGGAAGCCTGACTTTTACGACTACTAAAAAAAAAAAGGAACATCTCTGAGCCTCATTTTCTTCATCTGGAAAATGCGGCTGATAAAACCTATTGAACTGAATTGACAAAGTAGCTGCACGTCTTGGTTTTGCGGGCTCCCTCTGACATTCCCCGCAGAGCTGTGGGAAGGACCAAACAGAAAGTGCCACTCCTTTGGCTCTTAATAAACTGTTGCCCTTGTGAGAAGGACAGGCGATGGCTGGCAGGTGCAGGTTTATCCCACCTAGGAGCAAACGGGCAGCTAGATGACATCCGGGAGTCTGCTTATCCAAGGGAGCCGGGATGCTACGGCGGGGTGGGGTGGGGGTGGGGTGGGGGCGGAGTCACCCAAAACACTGGAATACTGGGCTCCTGAAGGAGGGAAAGGTCCCTGCTCCTATCGATTCTTGCAGCGTGGCGTTTCCAGCCTCATTTCAAAAAAAGTATGGGTTGAGGGAGGCCTTTCAAAGACAAATGAGGCTTTCTCTGGCTGGTGTGAGATGGAGAAGCCTGCGGAGACACATCTGTTTGGCTCAAGTGCAGGGCAGGACCAGCCAGGGATCAGACTGTGATGTCAAAGCCAATCAACTTGGCCAACCTGCAAAAAGGGCTCTGAACAAACCTTCACCAACATTCAGCGAATAGCCTGGCACCCTCTCCATAGAATCAGCCTTCAGAACATTGAGTGCATATCTTCATTATACTCAAGACTGAACAAATTGCCTAGTAAGTGTTCGCGGTGGGTGCCAGGAATGGCAGTGTGTGGCTGTTTTTTTTTGGGGGGGGGGGGGGGGGCAGAAAGGAGCCGAAGACGATTGATGATCAAAACCTAGAGGAAAAAACAGTCCAGCCAATTTGTGCTGATTTTCTTCTGTCTGAAAGTGGGGAAAACCCATGGATTATTCAAGCTTAATTGATGTTTTTGCAGCAAAGGAAATGAAAGGTGCTTAATTCATATATACACTCTCAGAGGTCCATTACCAAGCTGTCACCCCCATCAGCCAAGCCAGTAGGTTTTCCTTGGGCTCTCCTGCCTACGCTCACACAAGTCTGCTCCCAGCCATATATCAATCCCTGGATAACTGGCTGGTTGGGTTGTTTAAGAGGAGAAAATAGGGCTGAGAAAGAGCTGAAAAAAATAATCTGGACAGAAAATCAGCACCTTTGGTCTTTGCAATTTAACAATTAAACAATTTAATTTGTTCTCCTCAAGTTGCAATTTTCTGGCCCTAGCCCTGAAATAGCATTTAAGAACTTACCCAAGGTCACAGCAAATCTGGTGGCCAGACTCAAAATTCTTGGGCAGGTACTTAACCTCTCTGAGTGCCAATTTCTTCATCCATCTTCCAGTGACACCTGTAAAATAGGGACAATACTTCCTCAAAGAGTCATGGTGAGGATTATGAGTCAGAGATGATAGGTGAGTGACACAAACTGGATGCTCCAGAAGGATTATTCTTTTCTCCCTGGTGATTATGAAGATGGGTAATTTTCATATATATGATCCCATAGCATTTAATGAATTCAGGAGGAAGAAAAAGGTACAAGAAAATGTGTACCATGCGATAGGAACTAGGCTTGGTTAACTATCTGATTTTTCTTACTCTGACCAAAGACTGTAGGCCTAATACCCTTGCACACTCAGAAGTCAAAGCGTGTACCCAAGAAAATCAGCACACAGATAAACTACAGAATTTTGCACAAAGCCCTTTCAAATCGCATGTGAACTGTCCAAGTGAAGAGCATGAAATAAGAAGCAACAAAGCCCCTGCAAGGCCATATTTTCTGGTAAGTGAATGCCTTTAATTCCAGCTGCTGTTGCTAAAAGCATGTTTGAAAGTGGGGGGCAATAACAACTCTAGGGGAAGAATGTTTGCACAATGAAGAAGGTTGTCCAGGCAGCACTCCGCTGTGAATCCTTGTTTCCCAGACACCCTTTCACCAGCAAAGGCTGCACAGGATGCATTTGCATTCAGGGAGAGCTGCCCCTCCAGCATCTCCCAAATTGCCCAGATGGGCATTCACAGGGAATGCAAATTTAAAATAAAAGCTCTAGAAAATCAATTGAGTTCTACAATGGGCATGTATTTCTTTTGTAATCAGAAGACAATAGATCTTATAAAAAAGAAATAAAGAGAGCCAAATTGATTAAGGCTATACAATTGAGACAGAAGTCTGTGTATATTAAAGCCTAATCTTTACAAACAGTTGCAGACAGAGACGGAGAGGACACAACAATCCTTCTACAAGCTATGATATAGGGGAGCAACCAAAATAGTGTTGACCAGAAGGGGCCAGTAAGGGATATGGGTCAGTATGGGACATCAACAAACAACAGAGATAAAGAGAAGACAAATGAAGAGGAGGTTTAGACCCAGAAGGGAACCACTTTAGCACTGCTAATACCCCTGGAGAACCGAGAACATTGAGAGCCATCAACAGAACTGTCCTATAGAGACAACACTTACAAATCAAAATATCCCCTAGGTCCTACCCTGGGCAAGGTCACTTTAATAGTTTGTAGTATGACCTCTAGATCAATTTCACCCACGTACCAAGTTGCATGAGCTTAGTCCTCTGCCTTCTTGTATCTCCTTGAGAATCTCTGAAAGGATGGAGAGACTTTTAATTATATATTTCCATTTATAATCAGAGTCTCTTCCCTGTTCCAGTATCTGTCCACTTCTCTGCACCACTTCTGTTTGTTGTCACTCTGCTGGCCTTAGTTAGTGGCACACTCGTGGTGTACCTGACTCTACCAAGCCTCTGATCTGGATGTCCTTCATGGCCACTGCCATGGCCAGTTGCCTCCAGAAGCCTAGTCTCTGCTCCGCATCATGCTACTGCAGGACCCCTGCCACGGTTCAAGACCACTGACACTCCAGACACTATGCCCAGTCCACCTACTCCAGAGCCCTGATCCCCCTTGACCTCTAAAAATCCCAGAGTCTAGTCCACCCAACACTGGTCCTGAGCTTTACCTCCACAACTGCGCTGCTTGCCTGTGCCAGTCAGGAAACCACTCCCTTTCCTTGCTCGGCACTTTCAAAGCCATTCCCAAAGGAGAGGTGCTCAGGCTCCCAGTCGTGTGGTGCTTTCCATTTTGTCACACCATCTTCTCCCTGTACGAGTGTCTCCTACACAGACTTGGGGGGAGACAAAGATGGAGAAATAAAAGCACCCTACCCTAAAGCAGCCACAGCCCAGGAGAAGGAACACTTCTATTTGTAAGTGTCCTTTATAGCATAGACAAAGTTGACACATTAGTCCTTAGGATAAAAAATAAAATAAAATAAGATGAAATGAATTGAAATGAAATGAAATAAAATAAAATAAACTTCAGTGCCATCGTTCAATCTTTGCTATTGATGCAGTTGATAAGAAAATCCAGTCGGCCTCTATTCTTGGCCAGTCCACCATCACCTCCCAGCTTTTCTCCTGCTTCTGCCCATGGTCCCTCTGTCATCCATCTTCAACATGGCAGCCAGAGGGATCTTGCCCAAATATGAGTTGAATCCTGTCACTGTCTGCTCAAAGCCCTCCAACGCTCCCACCTCCCACACCCTCACTCTGACCCCTGTGTGTCTGCACACCCTGGGCCTCCTTCTCTCCAACTCCATCTCTTGCTGGTCACCCCTCACCCAAACTGCCCAGTCAGCTACCGCCTCAGGCCTTGGCACTGGCCATTCCCTCTACTGGGGGCCCTTCTCGGATGACTGTTCAGATGCTTCCCTCACTCTCCTTGGGTCTTTGGTGAAGAGTTGCTCCTCCAATCACCCTGTCTAAAACATCTCAATCCCCCCAATTGTGTGTTACTATCTATATTACATATTTACCTTGTGTATTGTCTGCCTTCCCTCACAAGAATATAAGCTCAATAAAAGTGGGGGTTATTGTCAGTTTTCTCCACTATGCATACCCAATGCTTGGTAAATAATCATTGAATGAATGGGAAAAGAGGAGGAGGAGACATTTCAGATGGTTCTTGAAGGACGAGGAGGTAAAAGGTTTCCGATACTCACAGCTACACGTTGATATCAGCTTGTTCCTCCAGGGAAAAGGCCTAGAGGCTACATTTACTACTCTGGTCAATTTTCCACAATCCAGAACTCGACCCTCCATCTTTTGAAGACAGAAACCCAATTTGCACCTTCTCTAAGGAACTGGGCTTACAGTGACCAAATTATAATATCAGAAAACCCATTTACTTCCTTATAATTAAAAAAAACAAAAAAACCCTGTTATTTGGAGGGGGAAAATCTATGCACATATGTAATCAGTACATTCACTCTCCCTGGCAAGAGCCACTTGGAAAATCAACACTGACCAAAAATAATAATGATATAATAAAATGAGTAATAATGAATGAAATAAGGACATGAAATCAAGAAAAAGTGAGAAGAAACAAATATGCAGTTGCCATCAGGTTACATGACCTAATGAACTAGAGGCCATTAGAATTCTCATGGTTGCAAGTGACAGAAAACCCAACCCACTGGCTTGAGCACAAAGGGGATCTACTGGTTCATACAACTGAGAAAGCCGGAAGTAGAACTGACCCCAGGCATGACTTAACGTAAGAGCTCCAAGGGATTCAGTTTCTCTCTCTCCACCTCTTGTCTCTGCCTCCTCTTGGCTGATGCCATTTTCAGACAAAGTCTCCCTGCATGGTGACAAAGTGGCTCCAGCAGCTCCAGCCTCACATTCACAACTCTAAAACTAGTTAAGGACACAGCCTCTTTTCTAGTAGACCTGCAAAAGTCCTAAGATTCACATTGTAATCAGGAGGAATGGAGTTTGCTGATTAGCCTAGGCCCATCCTGTGCTCCACCCCTAAGTTGGGGTAGGACCGTGCCTAAATCATGTGGCCTTGGAATGAGGGAGGGTGAATCTCAAACATTAATGAGGGCTATAAATGAAAATGGGATGAGCAAAGAGTAGAAGAAAGAAATAAAGAATTTCCCCCACAGCCTACAACTTACTATTACATGCTCTTGTCAATGGTGTTGGAACACTCACAGTTGGCTTATTATGCACCCAGTCTTCCCATTACACATACTGTTGTCAATAGGTCTGCATGTCTACCGGCACGACTGCCCCTTCCCTGGCTAGTGCACAAAAACACACTCCTTCTTCTATGGCTCCTCTGCTGACCAGCCCCTGCTCACACATTCAGTCAGTTACAACCAACACCTGCTGGTTGGGAATTCTCCGTTCTCTTTCCTGCAGATGACTGCATATTTATGCTCTAACCCCATGTAACTTGAGTCCTTTATGGGAAGAACAAACTTGTCCCCCATTGAGAACTGGGGGCACAGTCTGAGGGAACTCCTGCAGACACATTTTGTTTAAAATCTTAAGTTCTGGGGCGCCTGGGTGGCTCAGTCGTTAAGCGTCTGCCTTCAGCTCAGGTCATGATCTCAGGGGCCTGGGATCGAGTCCCGCATCGGGCTCCCTGCTCCTTGGGAAGCCTGCTTCTCCCTCTCCCACTCCCCCTGCTTGTGTTCCCTCTCTTGCTGTGTCTATCTCTGTCAAATCAATAAATAAAATCTTTAAATAAATAAATAAATAAAATTAAAAAATAAAATCTTAAGTTCTGCTTTAATTTCTTTTTTTTTAAGATTTTATTTGTTTGACAGAGAGAGACACAGAGAGAGAGGGAACACAAGCAGGGGGAGTGGGAGAGGGAGAAGCAGGCTCCCCACAGAGCAGGGAGCCGGATGCGGGGCTCAATCCCAGAACTCTGGGATCATGACCTGAGCCAAAGGCAGACGCTTAACGACTGAGCCACCCAGGCGCCCTCTGCTTTAATTTCTAATATAGACTTTGCATTCTATTCTATAGTATTTTGCCTACCTTCCATAAAAATGGAGGCTCCAGGAATATGTGTCCTGCCCACACACTGAGCTCTAGTCATCCAAGTCATCCTACAGTCTTGGATGAAGTGCCACCCCAGGAAGCGTATAATCTGGCTCCCAAATGGAGCCCAAAATGTAGGAGAAGCTGTGAGTTAGGTCTGGGATGTTTGGGGTTCAAGGTTCACATGGGCCATGCAAGTGAACCTGTCTAGGCGGCAGCTGGAGATATGGGCATGTAGCTCAGGAGAGAGGTGGGACTCGAGATGGAAATTCCAACGGCATCAGCATGATGTGATGGTGAAAGCCAAGGCAGTGGGCGGTGTTGCCCAGGGACCACAAGAGGAGAAGAGAAAGGTCTGTGGGTAGAACACCAAGTGCAGGCCACACAGTTGAGTGATGTAGAAGCAAATGGGACCAGGAATATCCATCACAATGCAGAGAAAAGCCTCAAAGACTCCAAGCAAGTGTCCAAGAGAGATAAATCAAGCTTCGATGCTGGACAATCTGAGCTTCCCTGAGCCAGTGCAAGGCACTACTTAGTGCCGAGGCAGACCTAACAAACCAGGATTCATGGCCTTCATGGCCCAGAACTCATAGCACTCAGTTACCCTGGTCACCATGGAACTCGGGCAGGCAGGACTGCTCAGCGTCACCTCTGGTCCTCAGTGGTGTGGCTCCTCGGCCATAGAGGGGCCACCTTGGTTTGCACAGGTGGGCTGCTCCACTTGTGGGAGGCAAGTCCCTGAGGGTCCTCTCTGCTGGCCTCACACCATTTGTCAGCTGCTCCTCACCTGCCCAGATCAGAGGCCCAGAAAGGAGGGAGGAAAGATCAAGATAGGCTGCTGTCTGAGCTACAGTTTGCTAAAGAGCTATCTCTTTAAAGATATCTATCTGCTTGTGAATTGCTGGACTGGACAGGTGACCTAAGGCTGGTTTAATCCTTCGACCCTCTCCAGAGGTGACAGTCACCAGGGTGTTTATAATGGAGTCTTTTGCCAGCTTCAAGCTTTCCTCATGACCGAGCTTTGAACCACTAGAAGAAGAGGAACAAACAGGGATTCCACATGCCCCATGAGCAGGCCCTAAATTAAACACTCTGCACGCGTTGCCTGGGTTCCTCCTCAGGATGACCTTGCATGGCAGATGCTGTTATAATCTGCATTTTACACATGAGGAAATGGGGCTCAGAGAACTAGAACGTGGAGAGCCACACCAGACAGCATTGTTCAGTTTTCGATAATAACTTTAGTGTTGACAAAGCTCTTCCACATCGAATATTTCCTTTTGACTCAGACTCACAGGCAGCTGTGAGAATGAACCCCATTTTACAAACAAGAAAACTGAGACCCTGAGAGTTTAAGTGACTTGGATGAGATCCAAATCTGGGGCCAGCTGGCCTCCGAGTTCAGTTTTTTCCCCATGGTACTTCCCATCCATTCTTGCTTCCCGGAGAAAGCCTGCAAGGTATAAACAAGTGATTTTCCCATAACTGACACACAGTTTCCTAAGCCAGAAGCCTCTTTCTTGAGAGACTTCCTGTAGGAGACCTCAAAGTCTGCCAGGTCCCAGAGTGAATCTAGGGAAGCAGAAGGTGTAGGAGGGTGTCAATACAGAAGGAAATGACTACTCTGGATTTAATGAAGCCCATGCCACCTCCCCTCCCCTTTGGCCCCTGGACCTCTGCTTCTGGGGGGACCAGCGAGGCTCCCATGTTGGCTGTTCCTTGTGAGCTCTTAAACCTCAAGCATCATGCACGTGGCTCCCACAGCATCTCTTCCCACCCTCACAGGCCACTCTCTGCCATTCATTCACCAAATAACCAAGGAATGCTCTGTGGATCTTGGGCACTCTCCATATATTCTCATCTAACTTACTTTTATTATATGCTTCATGCTCAGACGTCCTGCTTCCCTAGCATGACAGCGAGGGATCTTGTGCTTCTCTCTGTAACCCTGCATGGTCCCCACTTAAAGGATGTTTTTGTTTTGTTTTGTTTTTGATCTAGCCGAAGTCAGATTATTTTTTTTACCATAATACCCATTCCTTACCAGAAATATCCTTTTTGCTATTAAATAAGCTTCAATAACTTGTCAGGGAGAGATGCTGCAATTTCCTTTATTCTTCTTTTGCAATGAAGTCTCCTCTGCAAGCAGGCCATCATGATCTTGTTCCACAGAGAAGCATCTGGTCAGTCATAAGCTCTGAGCTGCCCTGCTCCCTTTTGCTAAGAACTGGCCAGTGGAGAATAGGAGGTTATTCAGTACCTTAGTGGGATCTTTCATTTGCCACTTGGGAATAATAATCAACAAAAAATAACACCAAGTATTTGCATTATAGTTTTTCATTTTTCAAAGTAGCTATTGGATTTTAGTGCTGTAAAGGGCCTAGTGAGAGAGCCAAATTCTCTCATTTACAAATGAGGAAGCAGATGAAGTTCAGAGCACCTAATATCCTGTGACCCTCACAACACTCTTCATGGGTGGGCCACCCCCCATTTCACAGATGAGGGAACAGACACAGAAAGCCCCTTGTCCTGAGTGACTCAGCCAATTCAAAGCAGAGCTGGGCCCAGACTTCCAGTTTCCCCATCCTGCTCTGCGGCTCTTTCTCCTCAGCTGCAGGCTCTCTCCCTAGGCCAAGGAGCCAGTAGAAGTGGTACCAAAGAAACTGGGCCATCTGTGACATTGGATCTGACCTTGGCCCTGCTCCCAGAGGCCTCCCTGCTCAGGGGTTGTCTCTGCTCCCATCCCAGCCTCCTTTCCCTCCCAGTCTGCCTGGAGCCATGAAGTGTGAAAACCCTGACTACCCTAATCATCTGCTAGAGACCATTTCCAGCTAAGGGCTAAGTAGCTTCCTGTCACTTCAATTTATGACAGTATGTGTCTGAAGCTCCCTATAGCAGCAATTCCCATATACTGGAGGACGTTTTAGCTCTATGTGAGGGGAATTGGCATGCAGCCCTACATGGCCCTGTTGGCTGGAGAAGCTTATGAGGATCAAGGACTAATCAGGAAGTGGACCTGGCTGCGCCTCCAGGGACAGCTGCCAAACATCGAGACAGTGAGGGCGCCCCCTGGTGGGAAGGTACAAAGTGCTTGCTGTTCTTGGGGCAGAAAGGGAGAGCCCGATGGAAGGAAAAAGGAGAGTGGATCTCAAGGGACCCAGCCCCTTCCCAGGCAAGTTTGTGTTGACAGATGCTTCCCAAGTGGCCCCACACTGCAGCTGGGGAGCCAAGCTGATTCTGCAGCACGTGATTATGGTGGGTCCCCACTTGCCATGGAGGTCAAGACAAATCTGTGATCCAGGTTTCCAGCTCAAGGTACTTAGGTCATATTAGAAATTCAAAAGGCAACTCTGCTATCTTTTCTGCTGCCTGGCATCCAGTTCCCTTTCTTCCAGCACTAGCACCCTGATTTATCTCAAGTGCCCCCAACTCTCTGTCCGTGCGGTTCAGCCTCCAAGGGCTTTCCAACCTAGACTGTCTGAGAAGCACTTATTGAGTCCTTTAAGACCCAGATAAGCTATCTCCTTCCTCCTCCAGAGAGCCTCTTCTAAAAACCCTCAAAAGTCATCTACTTTCTCCTGTGACATCTCTCTATCCTTGTGTTCATCACGCTGAACCACAACTCTGTGTGTATGTGTCACACTCTCTCTCTGGGCTTTTAAGAGCTAGGGGCGTCAAAAAAAACCAGCTGGGGCTGTCTTTCAATTATTTTTATATCAGCAGCTTCTAGCACGGTGCCTGGCACATGGTTGGTGCTCAATAAATGTTGGATGGAGGAATGAGTGACAAGACTCACGCATAAACCATAAATAATCATGTAAGTACCATATGGGCAGATCAGATCCTACAGGCTTGTCGACGTTTTATCAACCTCGAGTGCTACAAACCATGACACGCAGAGGCTTTATTGCATTTATTGGTGAGGCAAGATAAACCCCATCTGACAGAGCCTCCCACTCATATATCAGACGGCACAAGATTCAACAGTCAACCCCGCACACACCCGCAGTGCCCCAGAGGCCACGCTACAACTGGGACCAAGAGGCTGGGTGAGAGGGCTTTCACCCCAGCCCCAGAGTGTTCCTCACGGTCTCACCCTGGATCGGGACTGGGCTTGGGCCGGGGGGAGGGAGCTTGCAGAGGAGGAAGGTTGCACATCTGCCTTAAATTTTCTTGGTTTCTAGTTCGGAAAACAAAATACTTGCCTGAGGCAACTGAGGACCACCAGACTATGTGCAGCTGATGCTTAAAAATAAATACTTTGCTCTAAGAAACAGTTATACCATAAAACAGATTCAGAGCAATCCAGGGCATCTCTTTCCTTGTAAAATGCATGAACTCAATCAATAAACATTCTCCCTCTACAGCTTTGCAGCCCCGGGACAACCCTGCCTCAGTGGAAGAATTTCACCTTGGGTGGAAAGGAAGTGAACTCAGCCACAGTCTCAAGATGAGCAAACTGCAGTTTCTCATTCCTTTTTTTCCCCACCACCCCCCCAATTTAGAAGAACTAGTGCATTTGCTGTTGCTTCCCCAAATTAGGATTCAGAGAAAGCTCAAGTGAGAGTGATTTCTTCATTGAATCTCAATATTCCCCTAAATCTACTTTTTGTTGGCCCCGAGCCAAAGCCAGTTATCTTGTGATGGAAAGCAATGTTTCAGTGTTATAGGAGTTGTAGCTCACAAACCCATGCACCCCACTGATTATCATCATATTCCCGTCCTTTAGTTGCTTTCAAAATTACAGTCTATTGATCCAGTCATCTCCCAGGTTTTGAAGTTCATGGGAAAAGGACGTCTCCAATGTCTTGTTCCTTCCCACTGCTCCTTGTGCTGCAGGGTAGGAGTGCTGGCCTTCATCTTTCATGTCCTTCCCCTGCCCCTTCACATGAGGATCAATCATCAGGAAACTTCCAGTGCCTGCCCCGGGCACAGAGTTGGCCCTCAGGGTTTGTTGTGCTGAATGGAGTTGAGAGGAACGGTCTCTTACACCCTCCCCTGAGACTTTGCCCTTTAAATGAGTACATGAGAGCAGAGCGGGTCCTCCCTGCACAGGCAGTCGGCAGAGCAAGCCGTGTGGTGTTACTGCAACCTTCTCTGTTTGCTCCAGCCTCACAACCACGCAGCGAGGCTGGGACAGCGAGTGCAACTGGGGACACTTTACAAGGGCCAGATCTGGGCCTGGGTTTGAGGCTTTGGGGAGAGACAGAGCTGGGATTTGGCCCTGGGGATTCCGGTTCCAGGCCCGGGGCTCTCCCCCCATCTCCCCCCCGTGCCCCCCTCGAGTCCCGTGCCGCTGCAGGTACTTAGTCCCACGGAGGGCTCGAAGAGCATCTCGGCTCTGCCCTGCAGGAGCTGGAGGGCCTCGGGCCTCGGTTTCATCGTCTGCCTACTGGAGCTAAAAGTGCCATTCCTCAGGGCTATTGCCCGGGTTAAAAGAGATGACTCTGACAAAGCTTCTAACACATGGTTATCCCCCTCTTAGTGCCCAATAGCTGTTAGCGTTACAATCACTGATACTATTATTTGGCTGAAACTGTTCTGTCTCTGAGCCAAGACCGATCTACTCAACCAGTAGGTCTTTCCTCAGCCTTGGTCTCGATGTCATTGTTCCTGCATCCGGCTTCCTTTCTGATTCTATAAAAGAACCCGTCCTTTCAGCCAGAAGGATTTTTGGAATGTTACCTGGGCTTCCAAGAGGCTTCTCTCTTCCACGCCTCTCCCAGGCAGACATAATGAGGAGAGAAAGCCTCAGGCCAGGCACCCGTGTCGTGAGAGTCTCAGGCCTCCGGCCAGCCGCCCTCCCTCATCATCCTTTGTGGAGCTCCAGATGTGGCCCTGCAGTGGCACTGCCCAGCTGCTCTCCATCCCCTCCCCATCCATCTGGGTCCCAGGTCCTGCTGACTCTGGCCCCGGGACTCATTTGAATGCTCTGGCCACTCGCACTGCCCCATCCCAGGCCATGAACTTCTGGCAGGTGCGATTAACTAGTCTCTACTAGTCTCCTTGCCTTCAGGCTCTGGAGGAGCCCAGCATCCTGAATCAGACTGACTTTCCTGGAGCCTGGCTCAGGTGATGCCTTCTCTCAGCTATGTCCCACCAAATAAAGCAAACTCCTAGGCCCCAAGCCGCAGGCCATGCAGAATCTGGCCACACCCCATCTCGCCATACCGTCCTATACATCGGATTCACGCAGGGTGCTTTGTAAAAATGGGTGTTCCCTAATCCACTTAATGAGAGTCTTGGGGTGGATCCCAGGAATCTGAATGTGTAAAAAGTTTTCCAGGTATAGGAACCACTGCCCTGCACAGTTCCCAGGGAGATCCGTACCCAGCCCAGCACATTCGCCACGAACGTGGCCTTGGTGCGTGCCACCATCTGGGCCAACAGCCCCAGTCTCTGCCTGCAGAGTTCTCCCCATCCTTCAAGGCCCACATCAAATACCCACTCCTCCAGGAAGTTTCTCCTGATTCCTCCAGCCGGAGGAATGTTAGCTGTCATACCCTAACCCCGCCATCCTGTCATCTTAACTCATGTTTTTATGGCATATGGTTCTGGTTCTTTATGTACACGTGTTCTCTCCCTTGACTTCCTGTTGAGAGCAAGGACCACATCTTGTTCATCGTTGTTCCATCCATCACAACTGACGCAGTCGTACAGGACGTGAGAAATGCGGTGGATGACAGGTGGACATATCTAATTGCTTCCCTTTCATTCCTGTCTTCTCTCCACCTATCACTACTACTGTCATTCACTCTCGAAGAACGTATCCCTATCAGAATTTATAATTATGTTTATTTTTTGCAATTATTTGATTATCATCTGACATTTCCACCAGGCTCTAAGATCCTTGAAGACAGGTATTTTATCTTAGCTCGCCACTGTGTCCACAGGGCCTAGCACATAGTAAATGCCCCCCAAAAGAGTTTAAATTAATTAATTAGCAAACACTAATTAAGCCAAAATTGATTCATTAACCTACCAATGGCCTTTTTTTTTTTTAGTTCTCTTAATGATGCTAATATAATAGATTGGGTTCGGAATGTTCGAGCATTGTGGTGAATGAGCCACACTGGTAGGTCGAACTAATCAGTGATGCAACCATGCAGATGGGCCGTTTCATGACATTCTTTCCTATTAACTGTGTGACTGTAAACAAATGAGTTTGTTTATACTGTACAATGTTTATATCTGTTTATATACAGTTTACATCTGTACAATGGAGATAAGAGTAGATTAACCTCCTAGGGTTACCACGCACGTGAAATGCTTACTCTGGAAGTTAGTTCTTATGATGATAATAATGTTGGCTTCCAAGTGACATTACAGACTAACAAATTAAACTTTTATGAGTTAGATCATGTGATTCTATTTATATATATATATAATTATGCACTCAAGGTCTTATTTATAATAAAAATGATAATCTGTTTATAAGGGAACAATAATGATGGAAATGCAGGACCCATCGAAGTACATCCTAAACCCTGACCAGAAATATGCTCACTTTCTGGAAAATAAAGCCATCACAGATTTTACTTCCTTAAGGAAATTTTAAGCAGATTTAAAATTTTCCTCATCGAAAAACTAAAATGAGTAATTCTAGAACAAGGACAAAAAGAAGGGAATGGATCAATTCAGTCACATTCATCTTCCTGCCCTGCAAGCCATAGGCCACTCACTTTCCAAGAATTTTGATGACAAACACTAAATATCACTGTGACCCTAAGAAAATCCAGAGCCCTATCCAGTCTGTGCACAAAGTCACACTCAAAGTCACATGACCCAGGACCCACATGTCATTAAAACAGAATTGCTAATTTTTTCTTGCATCTCACGAAGTACATTAAAACTGACTCAACTCAGGGGCGCCTGGTGGCTCAGTTGGTTAAGCGTCAGATTCTTGACTTCTGCTCAGGTCAGGATCAAGCCCAGTGTCAGGCTCTGAGCTCAGCATGGAGTCTGCTTGGGATTCTCTCTCTCTCCCTCTGCCTCTGTCCCTCCTCCAGGCTCGTGCGGACTCTCTCTCTCTCTCTCAAATAAATAAATAAAATCTTTAACAACAACAACAAAAAATCCTGACTCAATTCATAACTCACCACAACACATCTCAGGAGCACCTTGTCTTTGCTCTCTGTGATGTTATCTGGGAGATACTCTAAACTCCAAACCTGTCTCAGTCCCAGCATCAAGCAAGGCATGTATACCTTCCTCCCCTCTCCTCCCTACTCACTCTCTGTGTTGACTGACTGAATCCTTTCATCACCCCGCCAGCCCTCCTCACTTATCCCCCACTGTCCACATCACAGAAGATCCTGGACTGGGGCTAGCAAAACTCTCTTTTACTTACCAGAAGATGGCACAGGGTTGGAGGGGTCCACGTAAAGGGTGGGTATTGTCTTCCTAGCTCCCCCTCGTTCAGTAACTGAAAATTCTGTTTTCCTTTTCTGACGACAGGTCACTTCACTGAGACTGTCAAGTGGGTCCTGGCCAAGAGGACATCAAGTGATTCAGGGGAGGCGAGCCAGACATTCTGCCCTTCATTCTGACAGCACTGGCCCAATGCTGCCCCCAACTGGTTCCTACCTTATCAGCGCCCCCACTGCCCGGGCCACTGCTTCTGTCCATGGCCAGTTCTTCAGTCTTCCCGTGGACCCTGAGAGCTGCCTGAAATCTTCCCAACACAATTGTCTGCTTAACTTATCCAACCTGATTTCTGTTGCTTGCAACCCAAGAACACCAGCAGACACCTGAAACGAATCTTGTCACCATCTCCACCTGTGAGAAGAGGGCTGTAGCCTTGGACCAATGAACCTACACTTAACTGAAGTAGTTGGCTGTAACTCACGGTCAAAAGTTAGCCTTCATTAAATCTGCTCTCTACTGCTTTTGCTCATTCCCCAACAGAACCACTTGGGCATACCCAAATTCCTAATGAAGAAAGGAATAATGGTTACACGAACATTTTATAAAACCTATGTTCACCTTCTAGAGGCTACTTGTAGTAATAAAAATAACAGGTAGCAAAGAGTCAAAATATTTGGCCCCTCTCATTTACTGGCTGTGTCCTCAGCTCACTTAATCTCTCCTGAGCTTTGTTGATCTTACGTAGGAAAATACAGATAAACATACCAGCTCTCTCTACTTCTCAAGGTTGCTGTGAGGCCAAAATTAGAAAATCAAATTCAAAAAAAAAATGCCTTGCGGATCATAACATCTGTGGCCTGGACAAAAATTCAAGCTCATCATAGGCACTCCGTTCTCCTCACTGGTTCTTCTTCCCTGACTTAACAGGTCTTCCCACTTCCCCCTCCTCCCCAAGTTTGCTGCAGCCCCTGTAAGTAGGATTGGCCTTCTCAGCCACCATTCCAGATCTGGATAAAATGCACTCCCGAGGGTACGTAAGTGTCCGTACTAAGTGTCCCTAGAGTCGTTCTCTGAAAATGTGAATTTCTAGTTAGGCTGTGTCCATCCCACTTTTTTTCTTTATGAACATGTATACAGTAAGCAACAGCCTGTGGGCACGTCCTCAGTGCTACTGGGAGAGATGATGAGGGCCCCGTTGCAGGGGGACACCCCCTCCCGCGACGCCCCGGGTCTATAACTGAGCTGGCTTCAGCTTTCACTTTTTCTTTTTTCCGATTAGAAATCAAGCTGGAGGCAACATTTTCCTCACTCTGCAGTCTTGAAAGTAAGGAATCATCACTCTAGTGCAACTTGATTAGCTAGGGATCCCGACCAAAATCTGTAACTAAAAATGATTTCCACTCACATTTCTGTTTTGGGGTTTTTTTTTGTTTTTTGGGGTTTTTTTTTTTAACAAAACAGTATTAAGAAGAAGAGCCAGGAGAGCCTGGAGGAGGGGTAGCTGAGGTGGGAGCGTGAGGGGTGTGGGGAGCAGAGGGGGTCCGGCGCTCAGTGTCGGGAAGCAGGCCTGTGGGTGTCCCGACAGATTTCCATGACAGCCTCCGGGCCAGCTACCACTGCTGTTCTCCTCCTGGTGACAAACACCCGAATGAGAGCAAGGGGAGCCTCCCTAGGCATGGGGGGGGGGGGCAGACTGCCTTCCCGGGTGCCCGTGCCAGCCCGTTAGCAAGAGCCACAGGTACCATTTCTGAGCTCTCACCCTGTGCCAAGGTGCTGCCCTGAGAGCTTCTGACCGCCCGGGAGGCAGGCGCTGGGGAAGGTCGTGTTGTCCTCCAGATATTTCTGTCGCGTCCCTGGGGGGTTATGCGCTCCTCTCCCGTTCACTTGGACTATGAGCGGTGATATTCTCTCTCTCTCTCCCCTCCCTCCGTCCCATCTTCTCTCCCTCCTCCCTCTCTTCCTCTCCCTCCTTCCCTCTCTTCCCCTCCCTCCATTCTTCCCTTCCTCCCTCCCTCTCTCTCCCCCCTCCCTCCCTTCCTCCCTTCCCCTCTCCTACCCCCCCCCCCCCCCCCCCCTCCCCCCCCCCCCCCCCCCCCCCCCCCCCCCCCCCCCCCCCCCCCCCCCCCCCCCTCCCCCCCCCCCCCCCCCCCCCCCCCCCCCCCCCCCCCGTCACTGAACTGGCAAGGCCCCAGACAAGGGGCTGCTTTGTCAGCCTGGGCCAGAGGGAACAGGACCTGCAGCAGCAGCGCAGAGATCAGTCCACACTGAACCCAGAACGGGAAACCGACGGAAACTCCTGGGGGGCACTTTCACAGGGCCCAGCCGGAGCTGAAGGGAGGCCGGGAGGCGGTAAGGGCCCCCGGGGGCCCCGCCAGCAGGGGGCGCAGTCCTCCCAGCCGCGGCCCCCGCTCTGCCGGCCTACAGCCCGCCTGGGCCACTGACCTGTCTCGGGCTCCCGGCTCTCCGGGCAGCGCCGCCGAGTCAGCAGCCGGGGCGTCAGTCCAGCGCGGAGGCCGCGGCTTCCAGCTCACCCTGGCGGCTTCTCCGCGGCGCGGGCACCGTCAGCGCTTTCCCGCTTCCAGACGCTCCTTCGGGGGCCCCCCAGACCTGCACCTGTGCCCGCGCGGTCCCCGTCTCCTCCCTCCGCTGTTCTCTTCCTCCCCCCGGAGGCGGCCTGACTCCGGGGTGACAGCGCAGGCTTTGGAAGCAGACGGAATCCAAAAGGTGGGATCCAGGCTCTTCCTTCCACCGGCTGTGTGGCCGAGGGAGAGTTACTCATCCTCGCTGAGCCCCCGCCTTTGAAACAGCAGACTGGACCGAGAGCACCTCCGTCTCCGTCTCAGGCTGTTGCGGACACCACTCACCATTCACGAGCGGGGCACGAGTGAAGGAAACAGGCCAACCATGGGACACCTGAGTCCTTCCTCGCTCACTCGCGGGGAGTGCTGCTGCTTTGAACTTGACCCTATCCTTCTCCCTCTCTGGTTAGTTCATCCACAGGCTGCTCTGGGCCCATGAGATTCTCTCAACAAGCTAAACTGAAAGATCCAGAAACAAAATCCGTTAGATCCACTGGCAACTGTTCAACCTTCAAACCTATCCAGACGGTGACGTCCTCTGGTCGGCTCCCCGGCTCTGCCCCAGTCCAGATCACCGTGGTATCTCAGCCGGATCAAGCTGAGCCTGCTGGCCGCTCGCGCTCGGCCTGCACGCATGCCCACAGTCTGTGTCCCACCCCACCCCCCACGCCCGCTCGTGCCCGCAATACACCTGCTGCAGTGGAGGTCACGTCGCTTCCTCCTCTACTCTGGGCCTCCCAAGTGCGGTCTCCTCCCTGCGGGGCCCATCTCCACAGGGGCTCCCCACCCCACTCCCCGCAAGCCACACTTGTCTGCTCGCCTTCGAAGGTCTCGAGCAATGCCCCGTCTCAGGGTCTTCACCCATCTTTCCCCTCTGCTGGAAACACTCTGACCTCAGCTACCTGCATGGATCACTCACTCATTTCCTCAAGTCTCTGCTCTAATGTCGCTGGATCCGAGCGAGGCCTCTCCAGACAGCAGTTATAAAAATGGCACTCCGCCCCATCCCCCAAACACACTTTCCAGACCCTCCCTCGGCTTTATTGTTCTTCACAGCATATGGCCACCTGAAATATTATATCTTTATTTGTTTAATGTTTTCCCTACTAGGAATAAGAGGCTTTGCTTTGATATCTGCTAAAAATACTGCCTAAAAATACTGCTTGACACACAGTAGGTATTCAATAAGTTTTACTGAATGAATGAATAGATGGATAATATTGGATTCTCGAACTAAAAAGCCATAGTACGGCCACGAAGAAGCAAGGAGCAGTCACTCACGGCAGCACTCAAAGGCCGGCAGAGAGAGGCAGGAACATGGAACAGGTACACAGAGGAAGGCAGAGATGAGAGCCGGTGTGTCCCCAGAAAGACGGAAGGACAGGCTGCCCTAAATGACTTCCAAGGTCCCCTCCCAGGTGGTCCAGCTATTTCCTGCCCTGGGTTATAGCACCACACACACACACATACACACCACACACATATACGCACCACACACAGCGCATCCGTGCATCCGCGCGCACACACTTTACTGAAATGACCTGGAGCGAGTTTCTGAGTCTGGCTGCCTAATGACCCCACGGCACGGCAGTGTCAGGGTGTCCCTTAGTGTGAGGCCCCTGCCTCCCCTCGGAAGCCTTAGCTAGAGCAGCTCCCCAGCTTGAGACTTGCCCCCCACCCCTGCCTTCACTTGCCCGTAGGGTTCCCTGGGAAGGCTCCGCCTCTCACAGCCCCAAACCCCGGGCTCCGGGCCACCTGCCGGCCCACCTCGCCCAACACTTCCAGTCACGCCGCCCCATCCTCCGCATGTGTCCTGTTCTGTGCTGCTTGCCCTGCAGAAATCCCTCCCCATCCCAAGGGCCCTGACAAGAGCACCTTTGATTTCCAGCTATTCTAGTTAGAAACTTGGAAGTCCTAGTTAACAATTTCCTCCCCACTACACCTAACAGCTTGTTAATTCTTGTTCGTTCTTCCTAAACACTTCCTAAAGGAACCTTGCTTGTCCATGTCCTTGATTCGATCCCATAGCAGTTCATCCAGGAGTCCTCTAACCCCAGAGACGTCGGGTCCCCCTCTATGTCCTACCAGCCTCTGTACTTTGCTTTCAAAGCATTGACCATGGTTCGCTCCGGAGTTTTGGGGATGGTATTTGATTGCTGTCTCTTTGCCCCACTAGACTATAAACTCCACAAGGCAACTCGGACTAAATGCTGTTGGATGGACAAATGGAACAACTTTTTCTCTTTATTTCTTTTGTCCTTGTCCCCAGCTATATGGTAAGTCCCCCGAAGGACTTACAACAGACAAGCAGTCTGTGACTGCTTGTCTCTCCCCCAGCCCCAGTGCTCGACCCAAAACCAGGGGCATACTAGGTGTTCAGTAAATAAGGGCGTATCGATTCCTATGTCCCTGTCAGTCACTGAGCTGCTGGGTTTGTCTGGGGAAAGGCAAGTCCAGACTCAAGTGACCAGTCAGGTGGCCAGGCCCCGCTGTCCCCAGGAACCCGATAACCAAGAATGTCAGTGCTCCACAGCAGCCCAGCAGGCCGGCCAAGTTACTTTCCTTTGCCTCCTGATATGGCAGTAATTAGAAACAGAAGTCATCACCACGTCGCGTTCCCCGGAGCACCCTGCTGGATACGCAGAACACATGTAGCTGCGAGACCACCTGCCAGGAAAAGAATAGAGGAATCATTTGCTGAACATGGCAGGGGTGATGGCTAAGGGGATGAGCCACTGCATAGCAAATGGCTGCCCCATCTTCCCCAAAGCCCTAAATAATTTCTCCATTTGAAAAAAAAAAAGGAGGAAAAAAAATACACAATTAATTTTTCATGTAGATCATCCCACTTGGAAGCTTGGGGAAGAGCCATGCATACTAAGAGCCAAACTTGAGAAGCCACAGTTGGCCCAGCGTAGACAAAGCCAAGGAGAGGGAAGGAAAGAGGGGTGCCCGGTGGCTTTTACTTGTGGCACCTCGTGGCTTGGGAAAGACAGAACAGAGGATGCCTGCTTATTGTCTCATCTCTAAGGTCCCGCTCTGGGCCCAGACACGCTTACTTTCACTGCCACATTTGCCACAACAGCACTGGGGAGAGGGGGGGTCGGACTTGCCCTCCTTTTCTACTTGAGGGAACTGAGGCGCCGGGAAGTCGGGCACCTGGGCCAAGGTCACCCAGCCGATGGGAGGCCAAGCAGGATTCCAAGTCCGGTGCCTGCTGCCCTCCCGCACATGCGCCCAGGGCACCGAGAACAGGCAGGTCTTGAGAGAGATGCCGGGGGCCCCGTCAGGGATGGTGTAGCTGGCTCGCCTTCACTCCAGCCGAGTCGCCCCCTCCAGATTTTCCGGCACACTCATGAACTCTTTCCCCTCTCTGCCTTAGCCCCACAGCAAGGAGGAGCGGAAAGAAAAAGGCACACCCTGATTCTCCAGCAGCTCAAGCTGGCCATCTGCTTAGGGGTCCCTTCCAACGCAACATCCAGCACTGCTATGGAGGGCGTTACTGCAGAGAAGAAGGTCTGAGATGCATACCCCGGCTTACACTCTACCACTTCATCAGCTGTGTGACCGTGCGCAAATGGCTTAACTTCTCTGATTTCATTGCTGAGGCCTACCAGAACAAAGTACTGCCAACTGGGTAGCTTAAAACAGAAATTTATTCTCTCACAGTTCTGGAGGCTAGAAATCAGAAATCAAGGTGTTGGTGGGCGTGGTTCCTTCTGGAGGCTCTAAGAAAGAATCTGTTTGTCTCTCTCTCTAAACTTCTGGTGGCTATCCAAAATCCTCGGTGTTCCTTGACTCGTAGGTGTGTCATCACTCTACTCTCTCCCTCCATCTTTATATGGTGTTCTCTCTCTCTCTTCTTGTAGAGACAGCAGTCATATTGGATTGAGGGCCAACCCTACTCTGGTAAGACCTCATCATAACTAAAACAACCCTTTTTCCAAGTAAGGTCACATACTGACGTATGAAGGGGTTAGGACTTCAAAATATTTTGGGGTAGGACACAATTCAACTCATAACTATCTCTGTGCCTCTGTTTCCCCTACAGGAAGAGAATAATACCACACTCTTCCTAGGGTGTTTGTGAGGACTGGATAAGTTAGTATACAGGAAGGACTCAGAACAGCGCTTGATACATCGTGTGTTACAAATGCTGTCTGTGATTAGCAATGTTGTCAGTATAACTGTCTGTGGAAGGGATCGGAGCGTCCCTTTTTCCCTGAGACACCAGCTGAGTGGCCTGTGTTGTCAGGTAGAAACTCGTTCTTTCCCCACAACCAGGGGTTTAAATATGTGGTAGCTAGGACTCTTAGTCACACATAACAGAAATCTACTCAAGGCGGCGTTGGCAGAAAGGGGAGAGTCGGTAAACGGAAGGAGGAGCATCTTCCAGAACAAAGGCAAGCATCTCAAAGATGGCTGGAAAGCCAAGGTCTGGAGGTGGCTGCAGGGAATTCAGGGAGACGCGCGCGCGAGCTCTTCGCTCTGCACACCTGCCTCATTTGCAGGTTTGGGGCAACTTACTTAACATCCCCGTGCCTCAGTTTCCTCCTCTGAAACAGGGATGGGAATAGGGTGGTTGTTAGGGTAGAATGAGAGAATATATGTAAAGTGTCCTCATGGCACAGAGGAGCGCCCAGCGTGTGGAGGTCAGCTTGCTATTACTATTCTCTCTGCTCGACTTTTCCCGCTGTCCCGTCTACAAGGTGGAAAACACAGCTTGCCGACCAGTCTGGAGGTTTTTCCAAGCCTACCCTCATGGCCATGTGGCAGCCTGACCCACGTCCAAGACTATCTCTTCCCCTTTCCCAACTCCTTCTTCCTCTGGGGAGACTCCCACAAGTACCCAGTGTAAGTTTGGGACCTAGACTTTCAACGTGGGCCAGAACGCATCCCTCCCTACTCTCCCTGGGTTCCCAGCACCTAGATTAAGGTCCATCTTTGTTACTCTTGTTGACAAGGCCCTCCCAGATCTAGCACCCCCCACCCCACCCCACCCCGCATCTCAGACCTTTCCCAGGCTCCCTGGGCCTCGCCAGACATGCTGCTTCTTTCAGTTTCTTGGGCACAGCAGATCTGTGGCCTTCCCAGCACTTTTGCCCACATCATTCCTGCCGTCTGCGAGGTCTTTCCCCAAGATTTCCATATGACCGTGTCTTTCTCACTATTCAGATCTCTGCTCAAATGCCTCTCGGCTCCCCAGAGAGATCCTCCCCAATCTCCCATCCTTATCTTATCCTTCTCCTGTTACCACTCCAGTCACACTCTCTCCTGTCACTGGTTGTCCTTTCTTCACAGCAATTATCGCTATCTGGTTTTATCTTGTCTGTTTATGGGCTTACTTGTTTATTTTCAATATACTCCCCCACAGAATTTAAGCCTCATGATAGTAAAGACCTTGTTTGTCTTATTCTCCGTGATGTCTCCCGGGCCCAGAGTGAAGCCTGCTTAACATCAATGCCCACGAATATCAGTAGAATGAGCCAATCTATGAAGAAATCAATTCTGGACCTAGTATCAGGGGAGTGGGCGAGTCAGAAGTTTCTCTGCTTTGGGTAGTGCCGTTGACGACGCTTTCCAATCTTGCACGGCCCGCCCCAGCATGCCACCAAGGCCCGTCAGCGTCTCAGACACCCACAGTATGTAAGGCTTATGCACAGTCTTTGGGAAATTCTGTATCAGGCCTTTTTTTCCACTTCCTGGTTTTACTTGTTTTACCTAATCGTGTATAGTAGAGTTCTTCAGTTGTGATTTTAAGCATCACTAATAACATTTATGAAGATCAAAACCAAGCTAGCCTTTTTCCTCCCTTAGTCCTGTGCAATCAAAGAAATTTTCCAGTCTTACAGTTTATTATCTAATTTTATTATCACCCAAGGATGCAAGATGATTGATTTGTTTACATGGGTTCAGATTATTCAAATATTCCTTTATTTGCTCTGTAATAGCCATTCTTTTTCTATTGCCTTAATTGTATCTTATTAGACATCTCGCTTTTGCTATATGCTGTGTGGCCTTGGGATATTCGGATGTGTTTAAACACCCTCGCACATCCTTTAATATATTGTAAGTCATTTAAACTCATTGTAACTTGTCTATGAGTTAAGAAACCATCATGGATTACTCTCTGGGGAAGAAAAACTAAACCAAGTGAATTTTTCCTGCATCTTCAAATGAAGGCACCCCCGCTTTAGAATGCTCTCCTCCGGCTCATCTCCCCAGGCTAGGCCCATCCTGGCACCCTTTGAGAGAAAGAGAAGAGAAAGTAGAAATCTCCTCAACTGTCGAGGAAATTCCAAGCAGCACAATGGCCTGAGAGTCCAGGCCCCCTCAGAAAGGGTTTCATAGACTCCGATTACAAATGGTAGTTGGTCTCTGGTCCTCACAGTGTGCAGAACAGAAAAGCAGTCTAAGGAATTACCTGCCCCAGTCTCACTCTGGCTTGCTTCCCTTGCTGTTTTAGGGAGTTTGGTTTCTGTGGGTTTGATTGATTGATTGATTGATTGATTCTGTGACCCATAAGTTGCTGACTAAGCCATCAGCAAAATTAGGGAATGGAGCTGAGGGTGGGTCACTATTAGAATGCAACAGACTCCCACAAGTGTTGTGGAGGTCTCGGTACCCTTGGGTGCCTCTGTGGGTCTGCAGGAACTTCCTGTCCCTATGAATGCCTCTTCAGCCCCTGCACCTCTCTGTACCCGGAAGGTATGGCTAGGGGGACTGAGTCCAGAGAGCCTGGGATCTCTGAGACCACCTCAGGATGGAGGTACTCCCCGGAGTTCTGTGCAGAAATGGGTGGGGGCCCCGAGCAGCCACCTTACTTCAGTAGGGAAGACCCGAAGCAGCTTAGTCTGACCTGAAATTAATTCCCCTCTTTAATGAATTACCCAGGGGACTTCTCTTTCCCAATTTTCCTTCTGTTTTTACGATTGTCTTTAGATCCCTTTCCTTTCATTGTTCTCTCCATTCCTCCGGGGTCTGGAGCCAGAGAAATTGTTTCTCCTCCTGCGGAACCCTCATGGTTTATGGGGCTGGGACTGACCCTTCCCTGTGGCTCCTGAGTTCCCGATCATTTCCTTCCTAACAGGAAGCGGTGGGTTTGGAGTGCTTGCATTGTCTTCTTCCCAAGTCACAAAATTTTCTCCCATGTGATTTAAGAGCCGCGAGGATGCTGCATGGGTCTCCCAGTAGATAAAGGTAGTTAACCACCGCCCCCCAGCATCCTGCTAGTAGATTCTGTGTTTATGGTGACCTCTGACCCCAGCATCCAAGCCTTCACCAGCTGGCTTGGCGAAATTTTCAGAACACTTAAAAAACCCAGCTCCCACTACATACCAGTGAGGTGTTGATTAGAATAACTAACTTCAGTGTAGTCGATGAAGGTCATGAAAACCATACAAGCCTATGTGGCTGACCCCGTGCCCCTGCAGAAGGCCCAAAGACAGACGGGTTTGCTGGATTGCCCTCACTGCAGGAGGAAACAGGAAACGCTTTATTCTCTCCGTCCTTGGGCCATTGGGAGCTTGTTCCCTTTACTCACGCCTACTCCCCACACCCACCCACAAACTCCCTAGAACACAGAGTAGAAAGCATAACTTTCTGCTGTCTCTAACACTAAAGAAAAATACGGATATGGATGCTGTGTTTTTTATTTGAAGACCTCCCTCCCTCAATGAGTACAAAAGCCTATTCCTCAATAGAGGTGGGAGAGCCATTTATAGAAATAGAAAAACCTAGGCACGGATAGAAGATAAGATCACGCAAGGTCACATTTGGGAGTCAGGGACCGAGTATGAAAAGGTCACTGGAGGTCCCCAGAACGCACTGTAGGTGGCGCTAGCGACAGTGATGGGGCTCGGGCCAGTCCGCAGAGCCGTCAGTGACCGGGGGACAGCAGCGACAGCTGGCCTGGAAACCTGCTTTGCTTTGCATTTTCTCAAGGCTCTTAGGGCTGCAGAACCTTTCCCTGGTTCCGGTCTACACTGTCCATTTCCAAGAATTAGTCAGAGCCTCCTGTGTGTGGCATGAACTGCAAAGCTGCCCCTCAACCTTGGCTCACAACGTTGAAATCATAATGACACGGACACAGGTTACCCTAGGGGGCCCAGGCTAGGACGCTTGACGCTCACAGATAGGAAGAGCACGACGACTTATGTAAATTATATCATAAAATGCAAAGGAATTTAATTATTTTCTGTTGCTTTGGCAGCAACACTAAATGGTTTTTAACGAAATATTCAACAAGGAATTTTTTCACATTGGGTCCTAAGAGATTTATTTTCTGGAGTAGCTATCCATTCATAAACAGTTAAAAGACAACATATGTAAATACAACCTAATATTCATAATTAAAATTGAGTAAAATATTGATTTTTAAAACTGCCTTTTTGGTGTTTGTAAGCAACACGTAGTGGTATATGCAAAATAGCCCCCGTGCTCCATCTTGTGAAAACCTGTCATCACAGCAGCGCAATGAATGGTGGAAGGGGAAGGCGGTCAGGGAGTGGTGGAAATCCAGGCTTTGGAGTCAGTGTCCTGGGGTAAAACACCAGTTCTGCCACTTACCAGTTATGAGACCCTGGGCGGTAATGGGACCTCTCTGAACCTCAGTCTTGTCTTGTGTAAAATGATAATAATCATCCCCACCCTGTAGAGTGGAGGCTTAAATGAGTTAATTTATGGGACCCTCTTAGTTCCACGCCTGCTACATAATAAGCATTTGAGAAACAGTAATGATTACTGTGAAGAGGAATGTGCAAAATTTCAAATATGCCCGTGCAATTCATGGCAGGGTGGAGGGCGGGGGAGGGAGAATCTGGAGGCCAAGAGCAAAGCATCACTAGTTGTGATGGACTACGGCAGTCGGCAGTCCACAAATCGTGGACAGTGCAAAAGAAAGATGGGTATTGACTTAGACGAAAGTACCATTTCAGTCAAGTTAGAGATACAGGCTGCCGAATTCTTTGAAGGACATAACTGTAAGACCCGTGGAGGCGACTCTAATTGTGTAAAAGTGAGAGAGAGAAAGAACCTGTGATTAGTTGCTCAGAACACTCCAGCCCCTCAGTGGTGCCACAGTATCTGCGTGGCATCTTGACGAAACCAAAAATATTTGGGGCAGATTTCTCCACTCAGGGCTACCAGCCCCCTCTGCCTTCTGGAGCTCATCCTGGGAGGCTGCTCTCTGTACCAGATCATGCTGCCTTGTAAGTTTGGAGCTGGACGTCTACAAGTCCTCATGTCAGAGGATTTTCTGGAATGGAAAGCATCTATTGCCCCCTAGTCTATAAGCGAGGCAGGCGATTCACTAGAGAGAACCCGAAAGCGCTTGAAGAAGGTTCAGACGTCAGTGGTTTGAGCAGATCATGGGATGATAAGTTTCCATGAAGTGGGACCATATGTCTCAAAAGTGCCTTGATTTCTCGGTTCTTACTTCAAAAAGGACATATTAGATCTTGGCCAGAATCAACCTTCAAAAAGGACATATTAGACCTTGGCCAGAATCAACCTTCTGCATACCCTTCTACAATAAGAACAACTTTGGCAGTGGAACCAGAATATTAGCTTCATCAGCTAAGGTCAAGGGCATCTTGACTGAGGCAGAGCTCCCTGTTCTTCCACCTAAGAAAGCACGTGGCTCTCCTGGGGCATGTGAATGGGCTGAGGGATCCCTGGCACAAGCCAGTCCTGGTCCTTAAGGACACCTTTAGTGTTAGGCTCAGCAGATGAACACGTCTCCTTGGCAGGAACAGTAGCCCAGGAACCAAGTCTGTTATGTGGAAGAATTCACCTGTGCTTCAGTTTTCCCTCCTAGACAATGAGGATGATAATAGCACGTACCTCTTAGGATTATATCAAGGACGAGATAGTAGTATATCTAAAGTGCCTTGGGGCACCTGGGTGGCTCAGTCGGTTAAGCATCTGCCTTCAGCTCAGGTCATGATCCAGGGTCCTGGGATCAAGCTCAGTGTCAGGCTCCCTGCTCCCTCTTCTTCTCCTTCTCCCTCTCCTTCATCATCTGCCTCTCCCCCCGACTCAGGCTCTCTCTCTCTCTCAAATAAATAAGATCTTTAAAAAGAATTAAGTGCTTGGAACAGTATCTAGCATATTCAATAAGTGTCAACAAATAAATGTCACTTAGTAAATAACTCTCAATAAATGTCACTGATGATTTATGATGAAGAGGAGGAAGAAGAAGGGTATGTTACACAATGTCAACTAAATCCAAATTCCCCAAGAGAACTGTCTTTTGGAATTTAGTAGGGGAAAAATTGTTTTCTCTAAGAGAAAGATGATGAGAATATGAATTTTTTTTTTGTCTCTGTGTTTAGGATTCTCAAATTAAATTTTAATCCTCAGCTACCACTATGTTAACCCTAGTGGTTAGAATATTTGCTTTTTTTTTTTGGTCCTGATTTCTATTTTATTAGTCTAGTCTTTTATGTCCTTTAGTGTAAACTGCCTGGAATTCCTGTTGGAAGAGGTGAGATATAAATGAGAAAATGATAAAGAGAAGACACTCCATAAAATTTGCTGTATTTATTGAATTGTCGAATCCTTCCACATAAACCAGACTGCTTCTGAAAAACAAGTAAGCACAAGAGAGGGCAATAAGAGAAAAACGTTCTTCTTATTTTCTTGTTTATGTATCAAAATTCTACCTAGGAGAGCAATCCCATTTCTCTCATTTCCTGTAGCCATAATGCCAATCCCCTTTTCCTTCGGAGATTATCTGAGAATCTGTGTGAGGGCAGATGCTTCAAGAGGCTGAAAGTACAAGTTACACACCATCTGTTCATCTTCTGCCTCGAGGCCTGTGCCATTTCTTGTTGGAGTGGCAACTTCAACAGCTAATTTCAGCCCTATCTTTTATCACTCTTCCACCAGTGCCCGACCCTGCCTCCTGGAGAAGGAAGAAGGAGAAAAAGAGGGAGAGGGAGAGAGAGAGGGAAGGAAAGGAAAGGGTAGGAAAGGAAGGAGGGAAAGAGAGAGAGGGAAAGGAAAGAAGAGCGCACATGCATCCTCCAGGATCTAAGAGACCTCACTTGAAGCCATTCTCGAGGTTGCTATGGCGATGAGCAATTCTGATGCTGGGGTTGCGGGAGCCACCGGTGCTGGGGAAAGCGATGAGTTACAGAGTTGTGGACGGATGGGTTCAGAGAGTGCCTCCCCATTTGAGAAAATGCCTGGCTCGCTCAGCCCACTCTCCGCACTCCTGCAAAGCCTTTCGGATGGGAAGTCAGCCTCTCCGCACTCACTTTAAACATTACCTGGCCCTTCTCACAACCTCCAGCATGTTCTGGGGCTCTGGCGAGTCCTCCCATTATCCTTTAATGGGCCCTACGATGATACGCTAAAGGAGTGAACAATATGCCTCCGAGGGTTTTGAGTTCAGCTGATTTGAAGAGGAGACCAATTTCTCCTCTGTCGGATCCCCAGGGGTCTGCCTTTCCTAATGTGCCCCAAAGCTAGAAGCTTCTGAGTCTGGTTCCCACTGGGACTGCCTTCCCCCTGTTTGGGAAGTGATAACAGCGTACTTCAGACAGACAGGGTTCAAAGTCTAACTGCACTCTGAGGACGTTCTCCTCCAAAGCTTTTTCTTCTTGTACTTGCCCAGCCTGCTTTGCCCACCCCGTCCCCTAAAACTGTGTGCTTTTCTCATTTTGATAAAGGTTCGTTACATCCATTAGGTAGTATTTACAGGGTCTAAACACTGAGCCAACTAGTTTGTGCCGACTAACATGAACTGGCAAGGAGAACAACGAAGCGCAAACAGAAGGGGGACAGAGAATGTCTCAAACCCGGGCTGTGGGCCACCATGGGAAACTGCAGGTGGGCGGAGCCAATGCACATTCCCAGTCCTCTTCTCTTGACTGGCTCTCCTACAAAGTCTGGAAGGCAAAAGTCTCTTTTTCCCAGCCTTCCTTGAATGTAGGAATGGCCATGTGACATCATTCCAGCCAACGATGTCTGCTAGGGCCTTCTGGAAGGTTATTGTTTTTCCCAGTAAAAAAGTACAGGAGTACCCCCCACCCTTACCCACAGGGCATACGTTCCAAGACCTCCAGTGGGTTCCTGAAACTGTGGATAATACCGAAACTTACATATACTGTGTTGTTTTTTTCCCCGTACCTACATGCCTATCACAAAGTTTACTTTATAAATTAGGCACAATAAGAGATTAACAACAATAACTAATACTAAAATAGAACAATTATAACATTATACTGGAATAAAAGTTATGTGAATGTGGCCTCTCTCTCTCAAAATATCTTATTATGCTGTAGTCACCCTTCTGTTGTGTCTTGTGTTGATGAGAGATGATAGAATCCATCAGAAGGAGAAACATCTGCTTCCAGACTGCGGTCGACCACGGGTAACTGAAATGCCAAAAGCAAAACTGCAGGTAAGGGGTGGGGAAACTATTGTACCACCTTTTTGTTCCTTCCGCCTTCTTCCTTTCTTGAATGAAGACAAGATGGCCTGAACAGCCTTGTGACAACCATGAGGGACTTGCCAAGAGGATCCCGGGGCCATAGTCCTGGCATCATCAAACCTCTGACTCAACACCAGCAGGGACCTAGCTCCAGACTTCCTTTTTGAGAGAAAAACAATCCCTATTTATTTAAACCATGTAGTCAGATTTTTCTTTCACTGAAGGTTGGATGCTCTCCTCATTGAAATAGGCCCTCTCATTTCTTACTCTTTCTCAAAATGCCAATGTACAGGGAGAAGCAGACACCAAAGCCAATGAAAGCCTACTTCTTGAAAATCATAAACTCAGAGTTATCTAATTTAAATCATGTGGCTGGGCCCAGTGATGCTCCATGCATCCTTTCTGCTGTTTCTAAAAATTGGCTAGGTTAGGATTTTCTTGGAGCTTCAGAAATTCTGCTGCATGTGACGACAAAGAGAGCAGTATCTCAGTGTCTTCTGACCAAACCGTTTTGACAGGGAGGAGAGGAGGAGAGCTGGGAAAGCTGGTGTAGGAGAATGATAAAGTAGTCAGCCCTACAGTTCTCTGCAGGCATGGAAGAAAGGCCTCTTCCATAAGCACAGCTCCTAACGGACACCATCAGGAAGAGAGAAATGGGACCCTGATTCCCCTTTTCTTTTGTATATGATAAGCCTCAGTTCCAACAACTCATTCTGCTGTTCCTTTGAGACTTTTTCCCCAAAGAAGGAAACTGAAGAGGCAACAAGGATGCATCCAACCCCCAAACACAACAATGGAAGATTTACAAGACTGAGTTTTCCAAACCACTTTCACTGTATTGTGTCCCCCAGTGGTGTTGGCACCTTGTTCTGTTCTCTCTGTTCTACCTCCGGGACCCTGGACCCCTAGTTCATTCAAAGGTAGGGGTCATTCCCTCCAAGGGCAAGGAAAATGGGGGATCCAAGCACCTACTTCCTCCCTGAATCACCCCTCTAAGGGGAATCAGACTTCCATTCTCTCTCTAGGTTTCTTGTCACTTTCTGGTTTCTCCAAAGTTCTTCAACTTTCTTTAAGGGTTTTTTTTTTCTCTCTAAAGATGTGTAGATTCTTCAGGAAACTTTTCTTCCCCCCAGATTTGTTGCCTCCTCTCTGACCCCAGGTTCTGAGAGAAACCAGGGAAGACCCAGAGCACCTGCCCAAATCTACTTCTCTGCACCCATCTCAGACCTAAGGGAAAATCTTTTCATACCTTATATCAAACACCGTCCTTGTGCTTTAGACAAAGAAGCCTTGCTACCTTGGGACCTAAGAGTGGAAAGCCTGATAGCTGGGCCATTTGGATGATTTTTTTATAGGGGATCAGCTGGGAAGGTGTTATCAGAAGGATTTCCCTTTTTTATAGCCTCTGGGTGAAGGAAAAATCGGACACAAAATGCACTTGAGAAATAGTCTTTTGACCTATTCGTAAAAGGAAAAGATAACTCTTCAAATGATTTAATGAGAGATATTTTTTTTATCCCTTTATTTAACAAAATACACTGAATGCCTGCTATATGCCGGGGACTAGACATGCGGAACAAAGCACGGAGCCTGTTCTCGAGTCGCTCACAAAGTGATGGGAGATGGAGGAGCGGAGACACCATACTGTGGTATGATAAGTACTAGGACAGAGAATAAATAGATGCAAAGAGCATGTAAGCTTCAAGAATGCTGAGTAGAAGTTAACTAACCAAAAGAGGAACTCCAGAGGAGAGAGGAACATAATCCTGACACGGGGGACACTGAGCTAAGACAGCGGTCCTGGAGCGGGGAAGACTGCTCAGGAGATGCTCAGGGAGGCGCTGGGAGCACTCTGTCACTGCCCAGGAGCTGTGCGGGGTCGGAGTCCGTGCCTGCCAACACTAGGGCTTTAGATCACCCACACCCCGGAAAATTGGCATTTCTCTTCGTTTAAACCAACTGTCTGTAGGAACGAAGCCCATCCACAGCAAACCTGCCCCTTTCTAGTTATCCTGGAGATCGCTTTCCTGCAGTGCCAGCCTGGACGACTACAAGATGAAAAAAAGACACGTAGGCTGGGAGGTGGTTCATACTAGTAGAGATTGTATGTTTCTCTACGATCATTTCCTTAGTGGCCAGATGGCCAAACCCCACTGCTGATGTGTTACACACTATTGAGCCTGTTTGCCTATTGTTGAACACTTGGGTTGTTTACAATTAATGGTGCTGTGGTGATCCTTTAAAGAAGTTTGAAGCAGTAGTTCATGTGATGTATTCAGATTAACCACCTGAAACATCTTTATTTTTCATCAACCTTTAAAAATCTACTTTAACTTCATTATAATTTTTACCAAAATGAACAACAAACCCCACCTCGGCCCTGTTGATCAAGAGCTCTGACTTGGTTTCACTGTGCTGCATAAGCAAATGGTTTGATTGCTCATTACAGGAACTTCCCAAAGGTGCATCCACTCTTTAAAAAAAAAAATCTATCTATCTATCATCTATCTATCTATCTATCTATCTATCTATCTATCTATCTATATCAATAGACAGAGGGTGTCGTAAGGTTCTTTGAATCCCTCCCCTCAAAATCCTCGCCTTGCTGTTTCTACCAACTCTGGATATTCTTACCCAATCCTAAGCAAATGTCATCCTCCTCCTAACCTCCACGGAAAGACCAGCCTGAAACCAAACTTCCATTCTCAATAAATTCTGGCTTTCCCTTTCCTTTTCTGAGACATTGCCAAAGATCTTCAAGATGGTGGTCTCCTTCATGGCGGAAAGCAGTAAGCTCAGTTTTGTCTTAGCAACAGGTTGCATTGGTGATATTTGAGGAGCCAGCTATTGACAGGGTCTATACACTTTGCACCGTGGGATCCTCAAACTGCCTTCTGGGAAGATTGTACTAGTTGGTAGTGCCCCCAACACTGCACAGGTGTACCCATTTTCCCATCTCTCGTCAATATAGCTTTTCCTCCCCCCCACTGTCTTTCATATTTGCTAATTTGAGAGGCAAAAGAATCAAACCCTCATTGTTATTTGTATTTCTTTACTATTTGGTGAGCTGGACTATCTGCTGTGAACTCTGAAATCAGATAGTTTGGATCCTCTTACCATAGCCATGTTAATCTTGGCTCTGTGCTTTAGATTCTACTTCCATGAAATGGGGTGTGTTAATCTGAGTTCTCCAGAGAAATAGAACCAATAGGACATTTTTTTTTTCTCAGAGAGAGAGAGATCTTATTCAAAGAGAGAAAGAGAAAGAGGGAGAGAGAGGAAGAGAGAAAAAGAGAGAGTGTTGATGGATATACTCTAAGAAATTGGCTCACGTGATTACAGAGATTGAAAAGTCCCTAGTTCTGGAATCAGTAAACTGGAGACTCAGGAGAGCCAATGGTGTAAGCTCTAGTCTGAGTCCAAGGCAGGAGAAGACTGATGTTCCAGCTCAGGGATAGGCAGATAAAGAGAATTCTTCCTTACTCAACCTTTATTCTATTCAGGCCTTCCACAGATTAGATGAAACCCGCCCATGTTGGGGAGGGCAATCTACTTTATTCAGTCTACCAATTCAAACATTAATATCATCCAGAAACTCTCTTATAGAAATACCAGAAAGACTCTATTACAAATGTTGGGTTTAGCTTTCAACTCTCGAAAGATTTTTATTACACCGTTTTCTAATTGCCTTCATGGTGTTGGTATGTCACAATAGCATGGTTGATCAACGAATTTTAGACCTCTGCTCAGAGGGCAAATGTGGCCTAACCACAGGCAAAGGTCTGCGTCTGAGTAGGGAGGGCGCCTGTAGTTGGTGGGGTTAGCTTCCCAGCTGTGTGGCTGGGTCAGGAGTCCCACCCCACTGGGAAATGGGTATAATGAGCTCCTTTTGATTTATCACCCCACTGTTTGGGTTAAAAATGTAAATGGCAATTTTCTTCTAAATGTAAATCATAGGCCCATTCACTAAATTAAATAATTTGAATGACAATAATGTAGAGAAGAAAATGAGGACTCTGGGTTTTCATCACAGACTAGGCCTCTATTTCTTAAAGAAAAAGCAAGGAGGAAGGGAAGGAAATAAGTGTCAAACCAAGCAGGATCCCTGATGATGGCTCAATGGCTCCAGGAAATTGCAATAAAAGGACATAAAATTACAGAACCAATTTCTCCAAAATGGCTCTGTACTTCCTCAGAAATGGTCTGAGACATTCAGGTATTCATATATAAAGTCTTTGAACTAGAAAAGATATTCAAGATCTCGGTCCTCTGTTGAAAACTGTCCAGGGACTCCCCCTCCCCTTGCACCTGACTTGAAATTCAAAGTTGTAAAAAAGGCTTCTGCTACCCACGGGATCTGGCCCTGCTCCCACCTTTGTCCTCTCTCAGATTTTGGGGGGAAGAAAACCCTCACATCTGCTCAACCGCCTTAAAGGGTTGCTGGCACTCTGACTCCTGTGTCCATGCCAAATGACACTCTTGCTGTTCCGTGACAGCCCTCCAGGTGACACCCACCTACATTTTCAGAGAAGAACACCATTTCAGATCTTTTAACAGAGAAAAGAATTTTAAGCGGAGAACCTCTAGGCATTTTATTATCAGTGTACTTGATGGGGGAGCAGGAAGCAAGTGGAGGACAAAGCATCAGCTGACACCCCACAACCCACCAGCCCCCAACTCCCAGGTGGGATCTGTGACATTCCTCAGGCACTCCTGGCTGCCCTAAAGTGAAGGGAAGGAAGAACAAATGGTTAATTTATAGAGATCACAGTCCTGCAAGAAGAGAGTCTCCCTCAGTTTACAAATGTCTTAGTGATTTATTAGAAAAAAAGCATTCTTACCAATAACCTAACTTCCAGAAGGAAATGTAGATAAAATTAAATGTCCGTACAACTTGCAGCCCAAATACTTGAGGCAGGCAGAGTATAATGTTCCTCCAGGAAGCTCCCGTCTTCATGTCTAGTAAGAGGGAAAAACAACCTTAACTTGACAATGGCAAGGCCTCCAGTATCTTGTAGGTCCTCTTTAACATATGAAAATCCTTTTGAAACCTCCCTCTTCCATACCTCCCCCAACTCCCAAGTATATAATCAGTCATCCCTCACAAACCTGGGGCAGCAGCTCTTTCTGCCCAAGGTCCCATCCCTGTGCTTCAATAAAACCATTTTGCACCAAAGACGTCTCAAGAATTCCTTCTTGATTGTCGGCTCCAGACCTCACACTACCAAACCTCACTTGTATTTAAAAACTACATCATACTTACTAGCTAAAGGTTCAAGAATTTTTCATATCACCAAGCCCTGGTCTCATTTTCCCATATCAGAGCTCAGATGAGGTTCAATCACAGGAGGACACCCTCAAGCATTTATTTTGAATAATGAGACTATTCAATGAGGGAAAGAAGAAAATTAGATACCCTGAGAGGGGAAAGAGGAAGATCAGGAGGGAGAAGTTTGGACAGTTGTGGAGTTAAGAGGATTTACAGACATTTAGCCAGAGAAAGCTCTTGCCCCCATACCTGCCCCCCATTCCTCCTTCCCTAGTATGTCAGGTGTCTACAAGACCACATCAGGGTCCATGTTTTGCCAGAAGGACTCACATGATTCAGTATTTAGTCATACTCAAGGCTAAGATTTATTACAGTGAAAGGCTACAAAGCCAAATCAGCCCAGGGAAACCAGGCATGAGCTTTCAAGGGTCCTATCTCTGTGAAGTCAGACAGGACACATTCAATCCCCCCAGCAACAAATCCTAACTATGAGATGTTACCAGGGAAGCTCAATAGTGACTCAGTGCCCAGGCTTTTTACTGGGGGCTAGTCGTGTAGGCACTGTTTGCCTAGCATGCCCCCAAATTCTGGACTCCCAGAAGGAGAGTGGTTGTTGAACATAAACCACATTGTTTGTACAAACAGTATAGGCATAGTGAGCAACTTATCAGTTGGGGTGATGGGAACCTTCCTGGATGGCAAGTTCCCAGAGGCCAACCTTGCAAGCTGGCCCCTCAAAACACAGCCGTGTCAGGCCTGCTAGGGTCATTCTTTCTGCATTCATTTCTGGGTCTGCTCAATGTCCCCTGAAACACTAACCTCCACCAAGTGTCCCACTCAGGGGATTGAGGCCACTGCTGAGGCCCCTCTGAAAGGGCCAGACAAGTCTGCTTGGCAAAGCCATACATTTATATATGCTTACATTTCAAGTGACCTTTTCTTCCTGTGGTGTCAGAGCTTCTGACAAGATCTCTTTGCCATACTTCACCCAACCCAGCTTCTCCCTGCCTCACTCCACAACTCCACTCCTGGAATCAGGTTCACTGGCTAGGTGGGTCTAATGTTCTGCTTGGCCTTTGGGAGTGAGTGTGGAAGCCCCTGGCCACCCCCCACTCCAGAGGAGGAAGAGTTCATTCATCAGGTGTTTACTGGGCGTCTCAGGAATGGACCACAGGAATCACAGAGATTGATACTGCAAATAGCCCCAGGAGGAAGGAGCCTGATGTGAGGGTAAATCACTCTGGAAATCACACCTAGAAGCGTAAGGCAGGGGTGAAGGAAAGACTCTGGGGTCTGGGCTCAGGTTCTGGCTCTGCTCCTTGTTAATTGTGGGGTCCCAAACTCTATATTTGCAAAGTGAGGATGATAAACTCCACCTCATGTTTGTTGGGAGGATAAAATGAGAAACTCAACACCAAGTGCCAGTTCTCTTGCCTTTCATCTTTTCTTTGTTCTAAAGGGCTCCAAACCATTCCTGCTCCTTTCAATAGCTAAATTCCAATGTTAAAGGCATTAGAAGACAGCTCTGTAGTGTAAACAATAACCCTGCCTCACCCTCCCAGCAAGGATTATCAACCGGGAGGAGGTCTGTTAGCTCAGCAGGAAAAGGCTCTGAATACAAAGGCTCTCACAGAAATCCCTAGCCCCAGAAAGCTAGACTAAAAGGGAAAAAGTTTAAACAAGTTTAAGTTGAGAGTTGACCCTAATCAACAAATATTTATCATAGCTCTCTTCCTGGGATGGGTACAGTGAGGGCTCGAAGAGAAGTGAGGGACAAGACCTCCAGACCTCGTTGTCTTTGCTCCTAAGGGAGCTGGAATTCCATTAAGAAGAGGAGCTTCAGACACTTGGGGTAATAAAACAACTGTCCAGGACAGAATGAAATCAAAAGCTTGGTTATAGTTTGGAGAACAGACTCTATAGTGCGCTAAAGGAACAGTTAAGGGACAGGGAAAATGCTGTCTGGACCTTTGTGATAGGCAGCCCTTAAGAAGGCCCCCAACATCCCCACCTCCGGTAATCAAGCCCTTGATTATACCCCCAATGTGGGCTGGACGTAAGACTTGGTTCTTACAAACAGGATACCAGATACAGCAGAAGTAATGGGATGCCACTTGTGACATTAGGTTATAAAAGGACTGTGCCTTCCATCTTGGATATTCCCTCTCATGCGCTCTCTCACTTGCTCGCTTGCCCTGAGGAAACTAGTTGCCATGTTGTAAGATGCCCTCAGGAGAGGTTCCCATGGCAAGAAACTGAGGTGGTCCTCCTGCCAGTAGCCAGCAAGGAACTGAACACTGCCAATGACCGAGTGAGTGAGCTTGGACGTGATCCCCCTCATCCAATGAGACTGTAGCCCTGGCTGATGGTTTTCAACCTTACGAGAGAACTTGAACCAGAGGCACCTACCGAAGCCACACCTTGACTTGTGACTCCTAGAAACTGGGATAATAAATGTTTGTTGTTTGTAGCCACTAAGTCTTGGGGTAATTTGTGATGAATCAGTAATTAATACAGCTGTGAAGGATGAGTGGCATTGCAGGGGATGCAAAGTGTGAGGGGGAAGGAGGTGAAGGGGGAAAGGGGCAGAGAGAGACAAAGAGAAGGGGAATGGATAGGAGTGAATTTCTAGTGGACGCTTTGGTGAGAAAAACTATTGAGGAGACTAGCTCCTGTTTAAAAACCTGTGTGTGATGTTCAAGGCCTGACCTGTAGGCAGTTACAGAGGCTTCGCCCGGAGGGCCCGGGGAAGGGGCCCTGCGCTCAGCAGCCTTGGGGCACAGCCCACGGATGGCATCTGGAGGGAGGTGCAGTCACTGCACTGGGGCCCCCTCGCTAGTCGTGCGCTTTGCACACCTGCATTCCTCGCTGGGAGGCACCCGCATTCCTGTCTCTGTCTGAGGCTCGGACAGTGGCCCTCTTCAGGTGCCCATCTCCGCTGAGGCCTCCTTCGAGGGGGAGTGCAGGTAGGGGAGGAAACCATGAAGACACTCTCCCCACCGTCTCAGTCCCCGGGACTTTTCCACTCTGAGCCCTTCCCCCCTCCCACTCCTCCCACCTCGGGGGCCCTAAAACTGCCTTTTCTTCAGGGGCTTCCTCAAGAGCGAGACAACCCTCACATCTACAACTGATCCATCTGCCCCTGACTCATGTGCCATTTGGGATTTTGTGTGTTGAAGCTGTGCTTCATTTCCCATTTCCACAGGGGAAATGGAACAGGGCCAGTCATTATCTTTTCCAGTTTTAGACTTGCTTATACCACTGAAGTCAGTGATTTATGTTTTAACTCCTTCATTTGTGGCTTGTTGCTTTAATCAGCTACTCTGACACCTGGGAGCTGGCTCAGTGCTCTCTCTTCCAGCTCAGCTGAGCCCCCGACAACAATCTCAAAGGTATGGAGGGAACAACATTTTCTGGCCTATGCTGGACTCTAACCGGAGAAAATGAGAAATAAGAGCCCCAGAAAAGCTCAGCTCATCACTGAAGAAGATGAATTCCAGAGAAGGAGACCAAAGCTCCTGGATGGAAATGATGGATACAAAGTGTGCTCCTTGTCATCTGAATGTCATCGTCAATAAGTCTCCACTTGTTTTTAGAGCTTCATCCACTCACAGATAGGTGCAACCCCTGCCCCCCGACGACCCTGCTGTCCTGATGACTCTGCTATGTTCCTTGGACCAGCATCATCAGCATCACCTGGGAGCTTGTTGGAAATGCAGAGTCCCCAGGGCTCCATTCAGACCTCCTGCGTCATAATCTGCATGCTAACAAGAAACCCAGATGAGTGGTAATGCACTGGTCTAAAACAGGCTGACAGACTCGCACACTTAAAAACAAACAAAAACAAAATCCTAGAATGATTGTGTTAATAAGGGAAGTTGAGAATTGGGATCAACTAATTAATGTAATCACTCATCTATTTATCTGTTAATTTAAAAAGCTTATTTATTGACCATCAGCACTGGACATACAAAGCTGAAAAAAAAATATATGGCCTTACCCCAAAAATATATGGCCTTGCCCCAAAAACATATGGCCTTGCCCCAAAAGAAGCTAGAAGGAGAGTCAGACATGGAAATAAGCCAAAGAAGAAGAGCTGTTACAGGTACTACTATGGAAGTATTTACAGGTACAGAGAGGCACAAAGATGGGAACATTCCACACAAAAGATGTGAAGGGTCAAGAAAAGCTTGATTTGAGTCTTATATATGAGTGTAACCAGGGCAGGGAAGGACACTCCAGGCTGAGGTTTCTAAAAGCTTGGCCCATTTGGCAAATAGCTTGGTGTGGCTACAGAATGGGAATGCAAGGTGGGTTTAGCAATAAATGATGCTGGAGCAAGATACAGAGCAAACTTGCTAAGGCCTGATGTACCCATGCTAAGGAATTTGGATTTTCTCCTGTAGGGATCTGTGGACAATGTTTTAGGTTGCTTTTGCCTGTAAGTAACAAAAGAAGACCCATCTAAAAGTGGCTTTAATTGTAAGGACATTTAATTTTCTCATATAATAAAAAGTCCAGCAGTAGAAAGCTGCAGGAGCTCATCACTGTAGGGCTCTGGGTCAGCTTCCTTCCACCAACACAATATGGGAGTCCAGGTCCAAGCAGCACAGCTTCAACACACAAAATCCCAAAGCAAGAAAAAGGGAATTCCTCTCACTTGTGTCTTTTATATTAAGGAGGAACTTATTTCCCAGAAATCTTCAGAAGTCTTCCCTTCAAGTCCAGTTGGCTAGGGCATATTCCTATGCCACAGCTGCATGGGAATCTAGGAGGGCGAATATTTGGGACTTTGGGCATCTCCCATAGGAAACCAGCGCTCCCAACAAGGAAGAACAGTATTGGGAATGACTGAGGAACAGCAACTAATAGTACCGGCCACAGATGGGTGTTAAGCAGGAGAATCACGTGATAAGATTTACATTTGGAAGACAGCTCTGTTGGCAGTGTGGAAGAAGAGCTGGAGGGGGAAGTAAGAAGATAAAGATAAATGGGAGATAGTCGACCATTAGCGGCCCCTGGAGGAGCAAATCTCTCCATGCACCCAAGTGAGACATTCCCCTGGAACCCACAAAAGTAGAAGAGGGGCATTTTCAGGGGTTGAGGTGCTACACGAGCCAGTGATTTCTGTGTTATTAAAATCCCTGTAATCCCATTTCAACCTTCTAGTTGAAGAGGCTTGGGGAAATTAGGACTATATACGACACATTGGAATTCATTTGTTTCCCTTAAAATTATAGTTGACTCTTAAACAAATACAGGTTTGAACTGCACAGGCCCACTTATATGCAAATTTTTTTGATATAGTACACTACCATAAATGTATTTTCTCTTCCTTATGATTTTCTTAATAACGTTTTCTTTTCTCTAGTTTACTTTATTATGATAATACGGTATATAGGGGAGCTTGGGTGGCTCAGTCAGTTAAGCGTCCGACTCTTGATTTTGGCTCAGGTCACGATCTCAGGGTTGTGAGATGGAGCCCTGCGTTGGGCTCCATGTCAGGCATGGAGTCTGCTTGAGGGTCTCCTTCTCCCACTGCCCCTCCCCGTTTCTTTCCCTCTTAAAAAAAAAAAAGAATACAGTATATAATACATACAACATAAAAAATATGTGTTAACTGACTGCTTATCCAATCAACATAGACTATTAGTAATTAAGTTTGGGGGGGATCAAAAGTTATACTCGAATTTCCGATTGCATCCCTAACACTCTCATTGTTCAAAGTCAGCTGTATAGTGACAGTTAATACTGAGCAGCTTTATGTTGGAAAGCTCAACAAGGCTTCCTTGGGGCCAACTGATGTAAATGTTTAAAAGGGCTTATAAAACTGAATTTCCAGAAAGCCTTTCAGCCCAACATTTCAACTTGTCATATGTACAAGTTACTTGGAAAGATTTTTCAAAAGGCTAAGACATAAACCTCTGGCCTTTGAGAGCTTGTTCCTGGTTTGAGGAACAAGACTTACAGACATGGATAGTACAAGATAATGTTCTGATTAGAGATGTTGTAGGTGTGAGGACCAAGGCCAATACAAATAAAGGACAGAGGATAGGAGATTGTGAAAATCCATGCCAGTCAAGGGTGGGAAATGAAGTAAAGCAGAACCTCATGACACTAGAAATTACCAAGAGCCACAGTCCTCTTTCCTCTTTCTGGGGAACATGGTCACTTATGCCCATGTGTCTCTATAATGATTCTATCCTCTTGCTTCTTTTAACAAACCCGCCCTTTCCGCTTACTGTTTCTGCACAAAGTCCCACATGGTCGCCTAGTACCGGGATCTGCATGGCCTTCCAGGTCCAGGGCCTTATGTCACCTAACTACAATTTCAACATTTGGAACCAGGCCATGTCATTGGCAGATGATTGGTCTATGAATGAGGATCCTCAGGGTCAGGTGTCTCTCTCTACTCCAATCATCTGGAGTCTCAGTCACTCATGACAATCAGGGTGGGGAGAGAAGCAAAACCAGATATGCCCAGTATAGCCAGCCAGGAACCAGTCTATGTGGAAATAGATACCTAGAAGGCCTAAGGATCTAGGGGCAGAGAGTTTGTGGAGCTGGTGAGGGGATAGGGTTTTCTTATCTGAAGTAGAAACATTACTCTCTTTCTCACATCATTTCTGTTTTCTATATGTTTTTCCAAGATGAGAGTCAGACCCCAAAAGTAGGAACATGAAGAACATCTAACTTCCCAGGCCACTAAGGAGGAGAAGCAGGGTCACTGGGAACCATATTTTAAGGCCATATTTTCTGAGCATCCAAGTCATTTCACTCCTCCAAATCTCATTCCCTCATCTAGAAATTGAGGGGCTGCACTGAATGATTTCTAAGCTTCCTTCCAGCTGTGTCATTCTGTGACTGTGGGCTTTTTTCTGTGAGGAACAAGTCTTCTCATTGTAGAAAGAGGGCATCATTACTCATTTGCTGAAGTACAATGTTTTGTCAGCATTAATCACCTCTCATTTTTAGAAAATAATATGAGATCCTAACTCTGAAGTGTAATTAAAAACAAACAAACCCAGACAGAGACCTCTGCAGTCTATTCTGGTAGCAGTGGAAGGAAAGATGCTGAAAAATCCTCTGGATGTCACATCTGAAATGATAACTCTCCATGTCACTAGCCAGAAAAAGCTGAAGGCAGTTTCAGGGTCTGGAGCCTGAGAGAACTGCAGTTAATGAAGCTGAGCTACTCCCCTGACTCTAGAGGTCAATGACAGAACTGAGGACTGGAAGGATGGAACTGCAGAAAACTGATAACCAGGAGGGCCTATGGAGGGGCAGCTGTTACCATGGGCCTCTGTACTTTCACTTGGACTCAATCTCTCAGCCAGAAGCAGCCAGGGGGTTTGGTTCCTGGAAGAGGCAGGTTCCTGACTTGGAGCTACTGGGACCACTTGACATCCATCACAGCCCAGCTCTCACTCATGACAAGCACACTGGACTCTCTCACATGGGAGTAAATTAGCTTGACCTTTAGGAGAAAAGGAAAATCCGTCACCTTTCTAACACAGGCGATAGGCAGATGGCCCCTGCTATATAGAGAATGACCTTACTGTACAGCTTTTCAAGGAGGTAGACAAGGGCCCCCAAAGAGAGCTGAGAATAAAAAATGGAGGTCAGAGCAAAGGCACACAGCAGGAAGTTTAATCCCCATTGGCTTTCCGCGATGCTCTCACAAGTACCATTTTCTCAGGGGCTGATCTCTCCCTTCCTTGCATCCTTTCTTGGGCCTCTAATTAGCTTGGAAGGACAGCCACGGCCTTTTGTGTCATTGGATTAGATTTGGCAGGGAGGCCAGCAGCGCTTGACAGTTTGAGCCACTTAAGGGTGTGGGATGTAAAGGAATAGGTTTCCTTCTAAGCAGGTGTCCAGGAAAGCTTCCTTGGTGGGCCCTCCTGGAGATGATGATAGGAAGGGGGGGAGATGCCAAGTTCAGTGAACCCACTCCACCCACAACCCTACTCATAAATGAACATCATCCTTCTCTTTTAGAGAGAACAGTGGGATCCAGCCCTCGTCTTGTTTCAAGACAGTCTCTCCAGCCTAGGGGACATTCATTCCCGTTGATCAGGGCATGCTTAGCTGTTGAGAGACAGATGGAATGCAATCCCCCTGACTAGAAAGGAGACTGTTCCAAGTGGCCTCAAGGCAGGTGATATTTTAGTCAGTTTATGACCTTGGTTTGGGGTTTTGCTGGTTCTCTTGGTGTGGTTGGATGACATCCTGGAGTGAGAAAGGGAGCAGAGACTCCTTGGAGAGAAATTCTTCTGGCCTGATGAATGGGTCCAGAAAGGTTGCCAGCTGTCAGGGTGAGGTTTGAAGGCCAAGGGAACAAGAACAGCACTTCCTCCCTCCTGCCTATGCAAACCCTCCCAAGTTCATCAATTCCATGAAACCCTCTCTGACCACTCCAACCCCCATTGATCTGTCCCTCCTTTGAACTCCTAATGGAATTACTGTCCCAACACTTACAGGATCACAGAGCTGGGAGGATGTTACTTAGAGATCACCCGGCACATCGAGGGTTGGGATGAGAGGATTTCCCAGGTGTGGAAACAGATGCTCAGCAAGGTGAAGTGGCTGGCCTAAGGCTTAGCAGCTAGTTACTGGCAGACCCCCGTGAACCCTATCCTGCAGTCCCTCTTTGTTGTGTAGCATTTACTGCCACGGATTATCAGTGGCCTTTTCATGCATGCCTCATCTGCTTTGTCTTGTTCGGGGGTCTTTGAGGGGGCAAAAGAAGCCCCTATTTGCCTGAGCTGAAAGGCTTATGTGATCAGCTCCCCCATTCTCAGTGTGGAGGTGAAGGGAATGCCAGAAGCTTAGAGCCTCTGTGTTGTCTCCAAAAAAGCCCAAGGTATGGCAGCCTTATTCACTGATGCCCTGAAAAGCCTCAGATAAAAGGGTTACTTTCCTTTTCACCCTGGTTCACCTCTTCCTTGTAGGGAGCTGCCATCTCACTGTGGCTGCCTGGAGTCAGTACCAGTCTTTGTGCCTGGTTTATGTTTCACACCCACAGTCTTGGAAGGCATGGGTTCGTCCTCCATCTCCTATTTGTAGGAGAGGGAAAAACTCCCACCATCAAGGTCTGGCTTATCTCCTTTCCTGGATTTTGTGGGTTATCTCTCCCCACAAAAGAAGAAAAGTCTGCACTAGTCTCCTTTTTTTTAGAAGAAAAGGAATTTACTAGTTTAATACAAAGGAACGCAACAATATTAGCTAATCTTTACATATCTACAGTGCGTGGAGTCCCGCTGTAAAGACTTTACATAATTAACTCACTTTATCCTCCAACAACCCTATGAGGATGATATCATCATCACCTCATTGTGCAGACGATGAAACTGAGGCTCAAAAATGTGAATTTTCCCAAGGTCACCCAGCTGGTAAATGGCAGAGCTGAGATTTAAATCCAGGCTAGTGGTTTCACTATGATTCCATACAGCCTTGAACACAACGCACAATGCAATGCAATAAGAACAATATACAGCTCTGTATGGCAAGGCCCAAAATCACTTGTTCCTCCACTCCAAAAAGCTATTGGGATATTTTAGTCTTTTTCTTGAATGAGGGCCTAAAGAGCCAACCTGGGGCTTCTGAGTACCTCTGAGTCTGGTGTCATGGATCAGGTGAAGAGTCTGTTCTTAACTCAGCAACATGACAACAGCTAACACTTTCTGAGTACCAGCTGCATGTTGGGCACTAAGCTTAGCATTTTACAGAAAGTGTCTCATTCACTCTTTACTACAATTTTATGAGGAAACTCCTATGTAATACCCCCATTTTGGGGATAGGGAAACTGATACTTAGTCCACGGGTTCTTGGATAGTAAATATCAGAGCCCATGCTGTGGGCATCGCCATTATGTCTGCCTCTTCCAGAACAGTATGTGGGTAACAGCATTAACTTGACCACTCTGAACAAAGAGTTAAAGGACCACGTTTCATAAGATGGCTGTCCCTCAGCCCCACCCCGCTTCTTGGCTGGTTACCCAACAGGGTGGGGCAGTCAAATTCAGCATTGACTGTAACTATGACTGTACCAGAGATCATTGAGCAGATTTTAGCTCACTGTGACCTCGGACAGCATCACAAGCCAAGAAGAGAGAACTGATTCAGTGGGGACCCATAAGGTCCAAGAGTAATTCCTTTTTGGCTATGATTCATTGCAGGTGGGCAGAGGGCAAGCAGTGTTGCCAGGAGGCAGTACAATGTAAAGGTTAAGTGTAAGATTCTGGAGCCAAATTCCTTGGGTTCTAAACTCTAGATCTGCAGCTTACTAGCTGTATGACTTTGGGAAAATTATTTAATCTCTCTGTGCCTCAGTGCCCTCCTTTATAAAATGGGAATGATAATAGTGCCTACCTCATAGGATTATTATGAAAATAAATAATGTAGTATTTATAAAGCTCTTAAAATAGAGTATATTGTAAGATATATAGAGCATATAATCAGTACTATAGGATGTTAAATAAGCTTGGACAGCAGACCATAACTTAAAACGTTATTCCCGATCTTCTCTTTGATTCTGTTGGGGTGGAGACAGGATGCTTTTGACGGGGTGCAAGTGGGACAGTAAACCAGCTTACACTTATGCTGTGTGGGCCATCAAGGGAAAGAGTTTAGAAGGGACCAACTTCCCTTGACTGATTCATCCCTCCAGTCATATGCTAAGCACCAAGGAGGCAAGAGTTGTGTTGCTTAGTTTTCATCCCCTATAGTGAATGACAGAAGGAGAATAGATACAGAATAAATACATGTTGAATGATTCTTCCCAACATGCTTTACAGTCCATACATTCTATCCTAGTTTAGTCCCACATTAAAGTTTACCTAGATGGCTGCAGGTCTTCTAGTTGGGCTCTTTATCCCCACCTCCTGCTGCCTCCAAAGTTGCTGAACACAGCTTCCCAACTACCCTTCCCAAGGCACACACCAACCCAATGCTCAGAAACCTTTGACGACCTGTCTCTGCCCTCCTCTAAGGCATTTTAGCCTAGAATTCAGGCTCTGCACAATCTGCTCTTAGGTGACATTTCTAAAACTGTTTCCCTCAACCCCCCTCTTGGCAGCTGTGTTCTGGCCAAACTATCAGCCTCTGTTTCCCCAAGGGTCTCTTCCCTCATCTCCATATGTCCAAATCCTGCCTTACCTTTAAGATGTACTCAAATGCTCCCTGGTGTCTTCAGCCAGAAGGGGTTTCCCTTCCTCTGAATTCCATAGCACTTTGTATGTGGTCTTCCATGCTTACCACAACTTGGTCTGTCTTGCAGTTATTTGTGAAGTTAAATTATCTTCTCTTCGGCAAGAATGTAAGCTGTTCAGGGCAGATGTGTCTAATCCATCTTTGTATCTACTACAGGGCCTAGAAATGTTTTCACATATGCTAGGCACTAAATGATTATTTTCTGGATTTGTGGATGGATGGATGGATGGATGGATGGACAAATAAGCCCTCTTGATCATGAAAAAGGTTCCATGGAGAGTCCTTTCTCTTTACTTTTCCAAAAGACATGTTAGTCCCAGGATCTAAACTCATTCATGAAGTAAGAAATGGCACTGGGACTCAATTTTGCTTGACTTGACACGTGCATTAGGTGGCCTGCAAATTTCAAGATGGGGCCTGGAGGGCAGAGAAGTGAAAGAGTTAATGCCTAAGTCCAAGACCTAAAGGAAATCCCTTTTTCCTGGTCAATATTCAAGCTACTTCCATACCGGGATGCTCAGCGTAGTGTGAATTGTTCTCTGCCATTAGAGATTAAGAAACAGATGCCTCACAAGCTGAAATTATTTACCAATTACTAGCGGCACAGAGTTTATAATTCACAGCTGAAAGAGGAAAAAGAGGGAACTTTTATTGAGTACCAACTATTATAGACATAAGTCATCTATCCACAAAAGAGCCTCATGAGATAGATATTCTACAGATAGGAAAACTTAAAAAGGCGAAGGAAAACTTAAAACTACATACAGGAAAACTTAAAAAAGTGAAGTTACTAGCCCAAGATCACATCACTAGAAGTGGTGAAGCCTAGATTTAAACTCATCTCTGACGGCCAAATCCCTGTTCTTTTCACAAAGCAATAGTGCTAACACTCTGTTAACTCTCAGTGCAGTATCACTCAAGTTAGAAAATCATACGCTTCCTTATCTTTATACCTTGAATACTCCTTTGGTCTAGGTGGCCTCTTCATTTAAAACCTCAACCGAAGTAGTCAAAGTAATTAACCCTCATTGTGGTAACAAACCACTCTCAGGATCGCAGTGGCACAACACAATAAAGGCTATTTCTCACTCATATCATAGTTGAATACAGTTGGGCAATTCTCCTCCAAGCAGTGACTCAGGGATCCAAACTTCTTCCAGCTTGAGACATTGTAACCTTAAATATATAACTCCCAATGTTACCTTGGAAAATGAAGAGAGTGGGGACAATTGCAAAAGGTGTTTTATGGCCAGGCTTGGAAGTCATACTTCATCCCACTGGCCAGAACCCAGTCTCAGAACCTCAATCTAAATGCAAGGGAGAATGGAAAATGTAGTCTTCCTGTGTGTCCAGGAAAAGGAAACAGGATGGGTAAACATGAGTTGATTTCTGACACACCCATTGTATCAATCAGGGTTCTTGCAGGAAACAGATGGCACACTCAGCTGAGGTTTTGAATTTAATGAGGGTACTATTTACAGAGGTGTGAATGGGGTTAAGGGAATCTGTATGGGATTTTGAAGTATCCACTAGCTAGCAAAAACAGGTAGCTTATACCACCCCTAGTCCAAGGGCAAGGAGTGAAAACATGTTATTGGAGCTGGTGCCATGGAAGAAGAGCTTCCTGACGGAAGCTATAGTTGTGGAGGGATGCAACCAGGGCCAGAACTGCAATGCCTATGCAGGAAGGGGATGGAGGAAGACATGTCCTGACCCCTGGCTCCTTAGACCCTCACGTCTCCTGCCAGTGCCCTCCTACGGCCAAAGCCCATTGGAAGCCAGGGGGCAAGAAAGCCTGGGTGATGAGGTCCCCAGTGGTCAGACTCCCAGGGCACAGGGAACAGCAGACAATGGATCTTGAGGATAGGGATTCAAAAGAATAAACAGCTCACTATGAATTCCTTTGGAACACCGCCCTTCCCTGGGAAGAATCACTCTCCCTTAGCTCCTTCTCTCGATGCCCTCTCCCCCACATTCTGCCTATTCACATTCACTCAGCTGGGCACCCTGCATCCTCTGCCCCACACACTCCCCTGCCCCTGCCGGATCTTCATAAATGGGATGGGGGAGAATGGAGAATTACCAAGAACCTGTAGTTTTTTTCAATATGACATGAGGAGAGAAGACCAGGGCTGGGAGAACCCCTGTTCTGAGGGATCTTGACACTCCAGGCCCTGAATCGACTCGGCCCTTCACTCTGTTCTGTTCCGCTCCCTCCTGGACCACACCCCGTCCTCCACCTTCAGTAACCACCTTCCGGAGCTGCATCAGACACGGCTCCTCACTGATGGTGATTAACTGCGCAGCTATGTGCACAGCAACTCGATGCTCTCGTCGGGCTTGGAGAGGCAGCGGCGGTAATGACAGTGGATTTCTGGAATGGAAACTAATGGTGCAGGTTCACATCTAAAATGCTTTTGATACTCTTCATCATTAAAAGGCCATTAAAGGTACAGCACATGTATTACTGGACATCAAATCTACATTGATGTAGAAAGAAATTAGGCTGATAATTGTCCCTAAGGCCATTATCTCAAGTGAACGAGGGCGAGGGCATGTGGTAGCCCGTGCAGTTCAAGAAGCTTTCATTGACCCGCATCAGTTCAGTGTAGACAACATTGATTCAGCTTGTCTATGTGCCAGCCTGATGAGATGTCTGTGTCTGTGACTGCCCTGATTTAAACTGTGACTTTCAAGGACTTGGACTCTGGTCTATAGGTTGAGCCCCAGGAAAAAAACTTGCAGGCCTTGAAAGACCACAAAAGTTTGAAGCAAAAACAATGACAGAGATTGTGTGACTTAGTGACCCCAGCAAGAAAGGCAAAACAAAATGCGTAAAATGATAACACCCAGACTGCAGAACCACCTAATGGAGTGCTTTGCATGTAATGTATTGAATCAGTATCGGTATCAGTTCAGTTATGAAATTAATAAATGACCCAAAGGCTTCTCTTTATAGGCTTTATATAAGGATAAGGATTAGGCCATTCTTATTGGCTTAGATCCTAACTACCTCCCCCAGACTACCACCAGGGATTCTCATCCAGAAGACTTACCACAGGCCAAGCACGTCTCACTTAACTCTGCACGTCTACATTCCTGATTATCTGGCAGGGGCCAGTAGATCCAGCTGCCACCCCCTTGTGTCAACACTGCACCCCGGGCCTGGCTCCTCATTATCACTACCCTTGTCACCCGGGGTGTTAGGGAATAACACCCCAGTCCTATTTCCAGATCCTCCAAGATGGTAAGGAGGATGAGGGAAGAGGGAGACGGAGCTCTGGGATACATGGGCCACTGACCTCTCCCGAGAAAACACTGAGGTTGGAAGACAGCGCAGAAGTAAAAAGTGACACAGAAAGAGAGCCCCATGGAGGGGACAGATTATTAAATACATGGCACATGGCTTATCAGCTCTTAGATCCTAGACTAGAATGTCTTCAGAATCATGCCAGACCCGGGTCACTGCCAAAAAAAAAAAAGGCAAAGAAATAGGTAAAAAGACTGTAACCAGTATGGGTTTGAGCTGGAAGCAGTATGAGGTCTCTTGAAGCCCCTCAGTCTCAGAAGCCGAGGCAAAGATAGGACTGGAGCCCATGGAGCAGACGATGCTTGCAAGCCCAGAAGAGACCAGGATGGGGTGGGAGGTCATTCCTAAAGTGCAGGCCGCCCTTGCATCCCTTGTGTCTGGGGCCTCCTTCAGAAGGGATCACTGGTTTGAATGTCCACCAGTAGAGGACTGGTTAAATAAATGCTACAAATTATTGTAATATCTGTCTATACCGATATGGAAAGATTACCAATAGGAGGAGCATAAAATAAGAGTATAAAGGGTCATAAAGGTAGTAGAATATGCTACCATTTGTGGAAAAAATGAGTGAAAATAACACATAACTTTATATATTTGCTTGTATGTGCATATTTTCCCTAAAGGATATGTAAGAAACCAATAACATTGATGAATGTAGGAAAAGGAAGGGAGTGTCTGGAGGCCTGAGGTAGGAGTGATAATTCTCATTTCCTTACCTTTATGTTTGAATGTGACTATTATTTATTCAGAATATAAAATAAAGTAAAATCATTTCTAAATGAACAGGGAACTATCATTGATTGAAAATGTATCAGGAACTTTGCATATATTGTCTGATTTACTTCTCTCAATTTTATTGAGTCCTACTTTTTATTTTTATATGATTTTTTAAGCTTAAAAACGTAATACACACTCAATGCTGAACATCGAAGAAAACCCCAGCTGTAATCCTAAGTACCCTTGGAGGTAATTGCTGTTAAAATTTTGGTATAAATAGGCTTTCAGTTATATAGTTGTTTTTATAAAAATGGAATCACAGTGCTCATACTCGCTTTTCTCGCCGTATCATGAGCATTTTCCCATGTCAACCTTTTTCTTCTATAAGATAATTTTAAGTGGATGCATGAGATTATTTAATAGGGAGGTATCATAACTCATATAATAAATTGTCTATTTAAAAATACTGTTATAAACATTCTTATATGTGTATTTTTTATAGAGCTCTGATTATGTTATACTCTCCACCTTTTTTAGAAGAGTTCAATGGCTTAGTTTGACACAGCTAACAACAGCAGAGCTGAGATCAGCACTCAAGAGTGTGTCCGCCTCCAAAATTGGAGTTCTTTCTGACCCGTGACACTGCCTGGATCTGCTTACTAAATAGCAGATTTTCATGATTTGGTTGTATGGAAATGTTATAGGTACCATATGCTCCATCAGGAAGATGTTTGGACTGAACACGGCAGCTTCCTAGGGGTAGGGAAAGTAGAATGAGACGTTACCAGAGCTGTGTACAGCTCCCTGCTCAGAGATGAAGAAATCGTCTTCATCTTGGGGAAGCCATTTATGCTGAGCTGCCTGTTGTCGATTCAGCATAAGCACTGCCCTTTCCTAAAATCTCTGCATTGCAGGAGAGAAGTCTGGAATTTTGGGGCATCTTTCTTCCTAGATGGTTCTGGGTTATATTCTGCTAATGAGAAGCACTTGTGAAAGATTGAAGGCAGGAGAGAAGTAATTTTTCTCCGGCGGCAACTGGGCGCAAATATATTAGCAGATGACAGACAGAACCAAGGTTTGCAGTGATTTCTGGGCAAGCTTCTGCAAATCACCTGCTTTGGTAGTACAAGCAGTTGGGAGTGCGGTGGCTTCTTTGAGATCCCAGCATATTTTGCTTTTATAGCCTCTAACAGTGGCTTCCCTGAGCCTTCTCGCCTCCAGCTTATCTAATGTTTGTGCAAGTCTCTAATTCCCTGTACTAAACCCTTCCTACCTGGAGTACCAGGAGTAGCTTCTGTCCCCTGACCACCCATTAAGCAAGACTTCAGGTGAAAGATGTGGTCCTTGTGGAAGTCAGGAAGAATTTTTTTTTGACAACCTCCCCTTCCCCCAGCCTCCCGCCAAAGACTTATAAAGCTATTGTACTTATGTGATTTCTTCATTTGCCGCTGTTTTGGTCACTTTTTAAAGATATGCTGTGTGTTTTTCAACAGACAGTAAAAGGTCAGTGACCATGTGTCAGGCACCTGGACAGTGCCAGGGATGAGAGATACACACGTAGCCTAGTGGGAAAGGTGGTCAGAGCAGCCAACAACGCAAGTCAGCGGACGAGGTCTCTTCTGTGCCCTACTGAAAGACTATAGTTTCCAGATGTCATCTCTTTGGAAGCCTCCCTACCTTTACAAGCAGAATTAAGTGTATCCTCCGTGGTGCTTCCAAGGTAACTTGCATACACATACCTCTATGTATGTGTATAGTTCTTAGATATAAAAACCAATTATAGCAATGTGCTCTTGTCCCCACCTGACTTAACTCCTTGAAATAAAAAAGTGTGATCTACTTATCAATCAACTTATCTAGTAGCTGTATAGAGACTCACTTAAAAGTTCGCTGAGAAAATAAATGAAAGAATGACTCTCTGCTTCCCACAGCTCTCTTTTAGCAGCTAATTCAGGACTGTATGTTGTTTCATCTTAAAATGGGAGTGCTGTGCCCTGTACATATCCTGAAGTATAAATGGTGTGGAGCACATTGATTTCCTTAATGTTTGACCAATGAACCCTTGCTAGAATCATGAAGTGTCTCCTACCTCTCTTTTTTTGAATATAAAGTTATATTAATGAAATTATCATAATTATTTGAGAATCATGCATGTATAATGTTAAGAATTGAAGGGAATAGATAAAAATTAAAATAGCTTATTACATTGGGATTTTTATGTTAGAGTGAACTTGTTCTTTAATTTTGATTTCTGTTAATGTTAAACTATTTAGCAACAAGGCTCTTTTAAGGCTCAGTTGGTGGAGCATGTGACTCCTAATTTCAGGGTCATAAGTTCAAGCCTGAGACATGGAGCCTACTTAATAAAAAAAAAAAATTGGTATTAACAATGGTGGCCTCAGCTGTTCTCAGTTTCTTCATCTGTAATAGGAGGGTGGTGGAGGAGTCTCATCCTCCTAAAGAGGAGAGAGGAGACTCCTCTATCTTTGCATTCCACACATCCAATATGTCACCAAATTCTGTTGGCTCTACCTTGAAAACACTCCCTCCAAATGACCATTTTTCTTTCACTACAACCACTTTGGCCTGAGCCGCAATCATCTCTCACTCAGAAGATAATAATGATAACAAGAACTCAAACACAGAAACAGCATTTGCTATGTGCTGTAACAGGTGTTTTAACTCACTTAATCCTCATACAACCCTATGTTCTAAGTGTTTCACATTTAATAACTCATTTAATCCTTACAAAACCCCTATGAGGTAGGTACCATTATTATCCCCATTCTATAGATGAGGAAACTGAGACACAGAGAGATTACATGGTCTGCCCCAGGTCATGCAGCTAGTAGGTGGCATTGCTGGGATTTGAACTCAGCCAGTCTGGCTCCAGAGACTCATTCTTACGACCTAAGCTCTATCACCCATGTAGAAGACTGCCCTATGTCCTAAATGGTCTCCTTGCTTCTATCTCTATCACCACCCACAGGGAGCTACCTGAGTAATTGCTTTTATTACATAAATCAGATCATATCATTCCACTTTTCAAAACCCTTCAAAAACTTTTCATTTCATTTAGGCTAAGTCCTTACGCTGGTCTGCAAGGTCCCACACCATCCAGTTTTCCATGACCTCTTTCACCTCTTTCTCTGTCAGTCTCCTTTCCAGTCCCACTAGCTGCCCTGCTCTTCTTTGAAGAGGCCAGGCATGCTCCTGCCTCAGAGGTTTTGCATTTGCTGTTCCTTCTGCAGAAATGCTCCTCCCTAGTCAGCCGCACTCTTCACTCTCTTACCTCCTTCAGCTGTTTGCTCAAATGAGGCCGCCTCTAACCGCCCACTATTAAAAGGATAACCTTCCATCTCCTACCATAGCAATCTTCATACCCTTTCTCTATTTTGTCTTTGTCATACTTCTTAACATTTGACATACTATAAGTTCCATGTACTTATTTATTATCTGTCTCCCTCCTTAATAGTAAGCTCCAGGAGTGTGGAAATCTTTTTTCTGTCTTCTGCTCTATCTCTAAGGCTTAGCATAGTGTCTGGCACATAGTAGGTACTCAATAAATATTTGTTCAATGCATAGTTTCCAAGGTCCTTCCAACTACTCCCATGCTCCTGATAATATCACATTTAAATAAACTAGTGAGCATGACTTTGCTGCCCACTGGCCACACACGCTGGCAGTGGGAATTGCCAACTATAACACTTGTATGGGAAGACGGGGGATGAGGAAAGGGGAGCACAGGGAAGGTGGCGTGAGGCATGAGGAGGCATGAAGCACAGCCAGCTTCAACTAGAACTACTAAGATCTGCCTTATTAATACTTGGTCCTGCATTATTAATCATACCTGTCTATTAATAATATATTTTAAGAATTAAAAAAAAGCCAGTTATTCCATTAAAGTTTGTTACTTTTTGTTGGTAGCTGTTTCCACAAAGATGCTTGGGGTTAGTTTTCCTGGGTTACGTGGCATAGCCTAGATCTGTGAATTGGACCAGTGCTGGGTTCTAAGAGACCTCTGGAGGGTAGGGCCAACTCCAGGGTAACTGATAAAATTTCAGGTAAAATTTCAGCCAAGCCCTGCTTTTCTTAAGAATTGGTTTTGTGTTATGACTCAGAGGGAACTGTCTTAGGATACCTGTTGGAAGGGCTCCAACTGGGCTTGGAAGTCTTAGGCCCAGGAAATCATGAGGTTGGGGTAAGGGACTAAAGAAGTAAAAGAGTTGGGGAAGAGCCACCAGAAAAGAGCAGTCTTGGGGCAGAACAATCAATCAGCTGGGCAGACATCTTTTTAGGAGGGCTCTTGAGGTATCCATTGGAAATGTAAAGTGTCTTGGTCCAAGAAGCATGAAGAATGATGGGCTTTGGAGGAAAAAGTCCTCCTGGTCCCTGGACAACCTCTTTCTTCTTGGAAAGTCAGGAAAAAAATCAGATCATCAACCTTTGGGGCTCAGAAATCCTTCTTCCCCAGGAAGGCCATGAGGCGAGCTGATAGGAGCATTCAGCTGCTTCTGTACTCTGTCAGCTCACTTGGGCAGATGCCCAAACAAGGGAAGCTTTGAAAGGCCTACTCTACACCTCACTCTTTATTCCTTAATTTTCAGGTCTTTTCACCCCTTTCCTTATTCTGCCACTTGCTAGGTATATGAGTTTGAACAAATTGCTTACACTGTCTGAGCTCTAGCTTCCTCATCTAAATAAGGCAATAGATTAATACCTAGCTCATGGGATTGTTGTATGGGTCAAATGGGATGTGTGTAAAGCATACAGTAGGTACTCAATAAGTGAGTGTTGCCTGCCACTGCTGTTGACGCCAGGCATAGGAATAAGATAGAAGAAGGCTGTTGGGCAGAAATGACCTAGGGGCTTCCTGGAGGCTGACAGCCCTAGGCCACAAGCAGGTCAGAGTTAAGGCCAAGTACACTACAAGAGAAATGCTTGGTGGTGTCATCATCTGATTCCCCTCCTTGGTCCCTCCTCTATATGTATACACTATGCTCTGCCTTGCATTGACCCATCTCACATTCTTTCCTCTCCACCCCATTTCCCTATGAAAGCAGCTGAAGATGCAGATGTTATGGCCCCTTTGAGCTCAGTCTAATTGCCAAGCTCGTAAGCACTCAGCACCATGCTGGCAAATGAGGCAGTGGGGATGCATATTGTTTAAGTTCTGGTTATATTAATAAGGAGACATGGCCAACTGATAAATAAGCCAACTCAAGAAGAAAAATAATTCAGGGAGGATAATAGGGGAAAATGAAGAAAAGACTGAGGTAGAGAGGAGAGGAAGAATGGGATGGGTGCTTTGGTGGGAGCCCGCAAGGACAGTGGAGAGAGCACAAGCTTTGTCGTCAGACCCGGCTTTGAATTCTGCCTCAGACATAACAGCTATGTGACCTTAAAAAGGTTGCTTAAACTCAGTTTCCTCATCTAGAAAAATGGGACTAACAGGAATATATCTCTACTAAGTTGCTGTGAGAATTACGTGTTGTAAAGAGCCCAGAACAGTTCTAGGAACATGGTAGCTGATCAGCAAATGTTCTTCTCCTCTGTATGCTCTGAATTCCCACAGCCACACAGCCAAGCCCTGAAGAGGGACCTTGGCCCTAGCCCAGCCTCTCAACGTCCTCGTCATCTTGGGGCAAAGAAAGGAGCTAGCATCTAGGGAGTTAGGCAGACAGGAAGGCCGGGAGGCAATGGTCAGGGTTATTTCCGACTCCAGACAGGGCCAATGCAGCTCACCCATGCAACCAAACTGCAGTGAGCGCTTACGGCACACCATGCCCTCGGGATGCAAAGATGAATAAAAGTGGAACCTGCCCTAATGGAGCCAGAGGTTGAGAGGGAGAGACAGACACATAACCATAAAAGCTATGGAGGGAGTAGGGCTTTACTTATGACATCTATGTACCTTGATTTCAAAGAATCTGCTTTATTGTCCCCGTCATCTAACTTGATTTGGGGTAGAAAGAAAAGTCCTCACAATTTCCTCGGAGGTCTGAGCAAAGTGCTTTGAGAGTGCAGAGGACAACGAGTTCTGCTTTGCAGCGCCAGAAGGGAGCATTTGAACAACAATGGTGAGAGCTAGTGTTTATTGGTGTTTACTGAGCACTAACACGGCAAGCGCCAAGAGCTTTACACATATTAATTCACTCAATCCTCGCAACAGCCTTATGAGGGAACTATTATTCATATTTTGCAAGGCTAAGGTCACAGTTTGAAAGCGGCATTGTCAGGATTTGAAGCCAGAGGTTCTTATTCTAGGTTCCACATTCTTAATGTCAGTGCCAAACTGCCTCTGTGAATCTTAAATAATAAATATTGTGGCCATTCTGTGACCAAGGCCAGGTTTTCCCCCCACTGGAACTACACCCAGACCAACAGAGATCGAATCACTCATTTATTCATGCCATGTTCATCTAGTGCCTGCTCCACGTCAGGCCACGGGAAGACTCAGAACTGTGGGAACTGTAGGGGCGCAGCAACCCACAGTCCTTTCTCTATGCACAAGCTCTGTTCTGCTGTAATTTTCCTTGGCTCCAGAGCCTAGAGAGTGGGATATTAGGAGTTGGGACAGTCAGCTGGCTTTTCCCACCTCTGTTCCTGGTGGGCAGCAATGGTGGAAGGTTTGGATTTTCCAAAGCAAGGGCTTTTTTTCTTCTCTATTTCAAGAGTGGGACAATTCTCCGAATGCAATCTTACGTGGAACAGATCAAGTGGCATTGCTGTGAGAGTGGGGATTTGTGGCCCCACTCACTCAACACTGTCCGTACCCTCTCCCATCCTCTCAGGTGGCTCCCGAAGCCTCTCCACAGGATGTGGTTTGAAACTCCCGTCCCAGATAGAAACTGGTAAAAAGCTTGATGGCGGCTCAACAGCCAGCAGAGTCGAGGGTTGGCAGTATCTGTGGCAGGCAAGTGAGGTCAGGAGGAGGGGAGTTCTCAGTAACTGCTAGCATTTGGAGGTTTAATGGGCATTGACATAACTCTCTGCCCTAATATGTGCTCTGTGTTGCCCAGGAGGGAGGAGAGACATAGGTTCTGGGGTGGGATGAAGGAGAGGGGGTTCACAAAGCGTGGGCCAAGTGTGGGGTGTGGGGGCATAGGAGATGTGAGTGGGGCAGATGATAGACATTTGCTCCTGTGGTAAATACAAGATAGGCCAAGGTTGACTGGAGATAGAATTAAATCAGAGAAATTCAGAGTAAATGAAGCCCTCACCCTTGTTTTTATCCCAGATGACTAAGGACGCCATCATTAAATTGTGCTCACTAGGACACCCTTTACAAGGGCAGGGGAAGAGCAGACTTTGTACCTTTTCCAGTTCTGTGTACTCCTCCCCAGAATGGGGGTCCAGCCCTACTTTATAGGTGATACCTCATGCTGCCCAGATATTATTTCATGCCATCCCCCATGGCAAAGTACAAAATATTGAGGCAATATTACAGGCTAGTGAAGAGACAGAGCCTGGGAGTCAGACCTGAATTTTAATCTTGGCTCTGGCACTTAGAATTTATTTGACCTCAGAAATCATTCTTTCAGTTCCCTCCTTCACAAAATGGGAACACCACCAGATTCTCCCTCATAGGATTCTTGTAAAGAATAAACGAGTCAGTACATATAAAGCATGTAAAACAGTACCTGGTATATAGTGATTACTCAATAAATGATAGTTGGTTGTTTTTTTATCATCTTCAGAGGTACTTAATTATAGCTCTGGATATCCTAAAAGGTCAAATAGCTACTAAGCCTCCTCCCATATCTAAAATAGGTAGGCTCAAAACCTCATTTGCCAGATTATGGTCAATTCAATATTGTATTGTTTGTTTGTTTGTTTTTATACAACAAAGACTTATCTCTTCATCAGCAGAGTGTGGGAGGTGGTTCTGCTCCATGAAGTAATTCAGAGGTCTAGGCTTATTCACCTAGGCTTCATCATTGCCCAGAAGTTTGGAGTTCTATTTATTTATTTGTTTGTTTAAGAGAGAGAGAGAGAGTGTGTGTGTGTGAGCACGAGCAGGAGGAGCAGAGGGAGAGGGAGAAGAAGCAGGCTCCCCGCTGAGCAGGGAGCCTGACGTGGGGGGACCCTGAAGTCATGACCTGTCCTCCAACATGGACTAAAGCAAAAACAAAAACCCCACAATAACTAATAACCTTATTTTCCCCTGATCTCCCTAAACCAGCAGGTTTGCATAAGCATTTTCACTTCCTTGAGAAGCTGCTCCTCTGAGAGCCATTTTAGCTTAGGAGCTCTGTATATCACAGGGCATGAGCTCACCTGTCAGTATTGGTGCCTGATAATGGAAGGCTGCTCAGAGAGGCTAAGAGAGGCCCTTTCCCGCCCAGTCAGCTCCGGGGCTTCTACCAAGCAATGACCTCAGGCTTTAACTCTGTCTTTTTTTAGAGGTGGGAAGGATAAGTGGCCTCCAGGGGTTAAGAGGCAGAATCTTAATCAAAAAGAAACTGCGTGTTGACAGCTCTGCTGGCTCCAACTTCTGTCTAATCGGAGCTCAGGACACCTTAATGGGTCGCTAACCTTGCCCCAGATGTCCAGCACATATCACAGCCTACACACCAGTCACTTGGCATGCCAGACAGAGCCAGGAATAAAATGCTGTCTGCGTCTTCTATCTTCAGCTCTCCCCACCCTGAAGATGGAATATGAAATTCAAATGCAAAGAGGCTTGGAACTTGACAAGCCATCATCAAGTAAAATACACACGCAATATCAAGCTTCATATTAAAGTAATGTGCCTTCATACATATATATATATCTCCTGCATTTAGGGGCTGGGTACTTGATAGCTTAAGTAGCCATCTATTATACCCTCGCATCTCTGTGTGAGCACAGCAGGCTGAGCCGGGAAGGCATACTCTGCTAGGACTCACCTCCCAGTGGATGCAGGCAAGCAGAGAAGGGAGAGTGAGCCCAAGCAGGTATCTCCAGAGCACGGGGGACGTTTACTGCCTTTCAACTCACAGAATCTTCACTTGTCTCACCTGCTTTTCTATTTCCTGTTATGGATATGGGTAGAGAGTGAATAGAAAGAAGTATGGAATACTAGTTCTAAAATTATTGGGAGAATGGAGGAGGGGAACAAGGTAAACTGAAGACCATGGTTGATCACAAATTTACCTTATAGTGAGTCTGGATGATCAAACCTCAAGTGATCAAATACTCTAAGGATAAATGGAGCATGGCTCACATAGTCTGGCTTTTCACTGCAGAGGCGCAAGATTGTATAGAGGCTTGAAGAACAGACTTACCAGTCAGACAGCCCTGGATTCAAGTCTTGATTCTACTCAACCACCTATTAGCTATTTGCCTTGCAGCTAATTCATCTCAGAACTTGCCAAGCACAGATGGCTTACTGGTGCACCACAAAATACTGTTGGTTGTGAACTTTATTTTTAGGATAAAGGATTTAAAGTAATTTTTGTAACTATTCAACATTTTATGACAGAAGTTACACTTGAACACTATTTGTATGGCACTTTGTGAGATTTCTTGACTATCATAATTGTTATTTTATTGCTAGTACCCATTGCCAGACAGCAGTCTGAGCTGACTACATCACATGGACCTTTCCTGATCTCACACTGAATCCTCTCAGCTACTCAAATTATCAATACAGATGTACTGAATTTTTTGCCTAGCCCCATATAGTTGCTCCCAAACCCTTAAATTTATCCACAATGCCAAAAAAATTAGAATCTTCTGTGTGCCATGATGTGAGAAAGTTTGGAAAGCACTGATTTAATCTCTGAATAAATTTCCTCATGTGAAAAGTAGAAATAATAACCATACATGTCTCAAAGGGCATTGTGAAGATGAAATGAGTTAAAATATGTAAAGCACTTAGAATAGTGTCTGGAACATAGTAAATAAATAAATAGAGGCCAGTTATTATTTTTCCTTATCTGTAAAGATGGGGATAATAATGCCTACCTCACATGGCTGATGTGGATTACACATGCGAAATAAAGCATGTTAAGAGCTTAATACAATGTCTGGCATATAGTAGGAGGTCAATAAATGTGAACCAGTATTTCATACCCCGTCTTCAGGGTGCGGAGAGCTGAAGGTGGAAGAAGTCCCTTAGCTAAAGGGGAAATCGGAGGGGGAGACGAACCATGAGAGACTATGGACTCTGAGAAGCAAACTGAGGGTTCTAGAGGGGAGGGGGCGGGGGCATGGGTTAGCCTGGTGATGGGTATTAAAGAGGGCACGTATTGAATGGAGCACTGGGTGTTATACGCAAACAATGAATCATGGAGCACTACATCAAAAACTAATGATGTAATGTATGGTGATTAACATAACATAATAATAATAAAAAAGGATAATTAGTTTAAATATACATAACTTTAAAAAAATATATTTTATTTATTTGACAGAGAGCGAGCGAGAGAGATAGCACAAGCAGGGGGAGTGGTAAGTAGAGGGGTAGGGAGAAGCAGACTCCCCGTCGAACAGGGAGCCCGATTCGAGGTTCGATCCCAGGACCCGAGGATCATGACCTGAGCTGAAGGCAGAGGCTTAACCGACCGAGCCCCCCAGGCGCACCCTCTACGTAACTTTTTATGTTAGATTGTAACTTTCCAGTGCAGTTCATATGTGTCCAACTTTCCAGTTACACTGTAAATGAACTAACTATAGCAGCTGCCCAAAACATGACTGGAGACGGATTTTACAGAGCTGTAAGCCTTTACAAAGCAATCTTATGTCTATCATCTTATTTAATCTCTTACAACAGCTACTATAGGCTCCCTCCCTGCTAACGGTAAGAAAACCGAGGCCTAGACAGATTACATGGCTTGCCCAAGACTCGAGCGGCTTCGTTTCAGAGCTGCAGGTAGAATCCACGTCTAGTACTCCAAGTAGAGTGTTCTTTCCACCAGATCGCATAACTATACTGAGGCAGCTGCATGCAGGTTTACAGGGGAGTGTAATTCATATTGTAGACACTGCAGATTATTAGTATATTTAGGAAGTAATTTTCTGACAGATGGCAGTAAGAGTTTTCTTATAAAAATAAGCATATTACAATAATTGCCCAAAGGAGCACCTTTCCCCAGTTTGCACGGAGGCCCCACATAGATTAGTGGACGCCCTACCACGCTACAACTGAAGTTTTCTTTGACGATTCAAGCAGTATTTTGGGACGTTGAGCCCCTTGGGGTTATCCGTTTGAATCTAGAAGGTAGGATTACTTATAGCAAGGGTCAGTACATTTTCTATAAAAGGCCAGACCGTGAATATTTTAGGCCTTTTGGGCTGTAACAGTCCGTCTTTTTTACAACTACTCAGCTGCGCTGTTATAGCCTGAAGGCAGCCACAGACCGTGTGTAACTGAAGTGGGTGTCCTGTGTTCCAATAAAACCCTGCTCCACAACAAAAAGGCAGTGGGCTAGAGCATGCCAATTACTGACTTAGAGAATTCTGGCTGTCTGAATTGTCAATAAGAATTTCTTCAAAGAACACTACCTCAGACTAAACCTGTTGATACTCAACAGCTGTGAACCCAAAACTAGAAACTAGAGCTAACTGATTTCAAACATCTTGTGCTTTAGCCTTAACCCACATCAGATGTTCTCATTCTTGGCAAGGAGAACCCCCAGTATGCAGGGATTAATTGTGAGGTATGTTTACACACAATTTTGTATTTATGGATATTTAAAAATAATGAAATAGATCAGAAGGGACTCACACTTGTTTCGATTTCTTGAGTGGGAAGGAAAAGTCAGATCTCGTCCAGCGGGTGATGTCATCCCAACCCTTGCCCTCCAGAGACCCTGACTTCTCAGTTCTCTTGGCCTTTGTCTCTTCCCTTAGTTTAGATAGGAAAAAAGCTGTGATTCCATGAAAGAAACTTTACCAGGAACAAAGGGGGGAAAGAAAACAAAAGAGGAGTCTTCAGACTTAAACAGAGGTTCACAAAGCCTGTTACCTTAGGTAAGAAATTAAGTTACTCAGTTATAACTGATGTCTAGGAAAAGACATAGTCATCTAGCCTAGTAAACAGGCCTTGGTTTCTCTTGCTACCAGATCAAGCTGTCCAGGCTTCTAGTCCAGGCGGCTTCAGGTTGGCACCACTTATGACCTTACTGGAATTTCAGTCTCTACAGCATGACCACAAATCCATGACCTTTCTAGAAATTTAGGGCTGGAGTGGAACTTGTAGGTTATCTAACCCCAGTTAGATGCTTGAGGTTCCCTTGGGCATCCCGTTCTGCTTGGACATCCCTGCAAGAACAGAAAGCTGCCACCTAAATTAGCTTGTGTTATTCTCAACAACTTAATTTATTAGGAAGTTCTTTCATGCGTTGGGTTAAGCTTACTCTCATCACTGCTGCTTCTGCACACTGCAGACACATAAAACAACCCTGTTTACTTCTTCCCACAGCAGGCGCACCAATACCTGAACCGGCTATCGTGAACCAAGCACAGGATTCAAGGTGAGATTCAAGAGTTCAGTACCTTCCCTGTCAGGAGACTTCTGTTTGTGAGGGGTAGGGGAAGGTAGGAGGGGAAGTCACAGCACACTAATGGCAATACTGAGTTTACAGGCAACTAAGTTCTCTAGGTCTTTAGTTACAGCTCCTGTGGCCTGAACTGAGGCACGACCGGCCTTTGGATCTAAGAATAAACTACACTTGTAAGCTGTGCAGAGGTCAAACACTCCAGTATTGATTATCTAATACAGTGATTCTTAGCCCTGACAATATGCTAGATTTACCCTTTCAATTTTTAAGCAACTTTTAGGGATCCTGATTCTCTCAAATGGTATAATTTGCTATTATCTCAGCTTTTAGTCACTAAAAAAAATTTGACAACAAGGAACTAAGAATAGTGATGATAGCTCAATTTGTTGAACTTTATACCAGGCACTGGGCTAAGAGATTTTCATGTTAATTTATCTAATCCTCATAAAAACCTTATGAAGTAGTTACTCTTATTATTTTCATTTAGTTGATGGGTAAGAGAAGGTACAGAAAGGTTAAGTTACTTGCTCAGGATCACAGTGCCAATAGGTAGAAGACCCAGGATTTGAACCCAAGCAGACTGACAAGAGAACTCAGATTTCTAACTACTACATCATATTGTTCCCATCAATGTCCTTTTTCGAAGGATTAATAAACTGTGTGAACAAGTCAGGATAGAGCTCTATGGCAAACTAGCAGAGACTTGAGTTAACAAAACCTTCTCAATAAATACAGCTAGTTCTTAATACAACTGCTTATGCCAGGCAGCCTCAGTTGTTCTGTCTTCCCTACAGTAAAATGACTGATGCTGTGCTGAAATATTAGTAAAGCAGTGTGCACAGACACGGTATTCCCTGGAGTGGTTAAAAGCCATCCCGTCTACAGTAGCATCTTGGCTCTATTGCCCTCTAACTTTATCATCATGGGCAATTTACTTAAGACTTCTGTGCTTCAGTTTCCTAGTCAATAAAGAAAAGTAATGATAGTACCTACCTTATGATGATGGTGATTATGTCAACCCAGTAAAGTACTTAGAAAAACCCCAGGTACATAGAAAGTGCTAAGTGCTAACTGTTATGGTCATTCTTGTTACTGTAAAGCTGTATGAAAACAAGAAATAAGATTAGTCTGGTATGTCTGGTTCTTGCATAGTTACCACTGTTACCTTTTTAATAATCTAGTCCAAAACCTCACTCATGACTTGTCAAATGTACCCATCTATATGTTGGTAATCTATCTTCTCATTTTTAGAAACAGAAATATCAGCTCATCTTCAATCCATTCAGTATCTCCTAGTTCACCATGTCTCCTTAAAGACTACCAAGGGCCCTGTTATCTCTCTCTACACTGAGGACTAGAGACTTGAAGCGTACTCTGGTATCTTAATATTTGGGTATAATGGAGAAAAATAACAGGAACTCCCTAAGGTGGCACCTCAGTTTGTGCCTCTTGAGTCACAGGCAGTCCGTAAGCCTTAGTGTAGGAAATCAAGGTTGGTGGTCAAGGCAGTTGAAACAGAACCAACTTTGGATCCTTAAGGCCAAGTCTGAGAGGGGCCCAGGGTATGAGCTATCACAGCACAGCTGTCCTTCAGCATACTAAGTTACTTCTGAGCCCAGGATAAGAGCCAACCAAGCAGGTATTTCCAAAGACTTAGGACATGTGTGGCAATTGAACCTGAAAGCATTATACGGCTGTTACCCATATTACCAATCCTTTCCAGAGATAGAATCTTGAAGTTAGGAAAGAACCTTCTAGATCTAGAGATTGTAAACTAATGGACCATGGGCGAAAAGTAGCTACAGATGTGTTATTTGCTCCCCTTAGTGTTTTATGTATTTTTTGAATTAGCTGTTAATATTTACAGATTTGAAGATGGTGCATAACAAATAGATTTTGCTGGTCTTGAAAAACAAAGATCTGGCCATATTCTGTCCTTGGGACAATAATCAGCTCAGGCTGAGTAGTAGCTATCTTCTTTAGACATGTGGAACCCAACCAGACAATAAACACTTTTAGAACCTGATTAAATCCAAGCAATTCATTCCAAAAATGAAGAAAATAGAACGCTGAAAAACTATTTGACCTGTTCACATCTAATAGCAGAGTCAAAATCACAAGGCTAAGTGTTCTGAATTCCAGTTCAGTGATTTTCAGTGAGTACAGCTGACCCTTGAACAATGTGGGAGTTGGGGCAGCACCCCCCGCCCATGCAGTTGAAAATCCGTATATAACTTTTGACTCCCTCTGAACTTAACTACTAATAGCCTACTTGACCAGGGGCCTTACCAATAACATAAACAATTGACTAACACATATTTTGTATGTTGTATGTATTATATACTGTATTCTTACAGTAAAGTAAGCTGGAGAAAAGATGCTATTAAGAAAATCATAATGAAGAGAAAATACATTTACAGTACCATACTGTATTTATCCAAAAAAAAAAAAAAAAGCCCACGTATAAGTGGACCTACACCGTTCAAGGGCCAACAGTACTGTTGCTCTTTCCCCTGGAGGATCTGAGATACATGTACATTACCTGTTTGTAGGCACTATGATAAAGAAATAAAACTGAGAACTTTTGCCTTTGTTCCATTTCTTTTGTTGGGTCAGAAATTCTTAGGGGCTGCAATCCAGTAGGGAAGTTAAGACAAGTCAGAAACTCAAAGTCCCAGCATTCCTCAGACTGCTGACCACACCCACAGTCTAAACTATCTGTGCTTTCTATACAAAGCACTGCACATTCCCAGCCTCCACAGATGCTCCCATATGCAGCTGGGTTATGAACAAACATACTGCTTTTTCCTTTGTTAATGGCCTTTTCTCTACCCACACAGGCAGTTAGGGAACAAGAGCCTCTGTGGGACACTGATGTTGGAGGAGAGGTCACAGAGAACACTTACAGATGACAGGAGGTCAGCAGAAGCTTGGAACTCTCCTCCTGGCTCTCTTCCCAAGCACCAAATGATTATGGCCATGGTCTTTGATACATTGCTTTTAAAAAAGTGCAGGCTCTGTCCAGATGGACATAGTGTTACACAAAGGACGTCCTGGCCATGCTCTGCTTCAGTGTAGTAACACTGATTTATGAAAATATTTGAAATCTTTAGCTTAAATAGACACAAATACAGAGTATCATAGCTTCATTATACCTCAGATCCAGGAATATCTTACCTAAAACTGTCCAGGGGAATATTTGGTTTCCTTTATATTCCCTCCATATCTTGGAGATGTCAATGACAAAACTATAGCGTTAGTAATTAGGATAGGAACTGCATAGGGAATGGAACAGTAACAAGAGCAACACATGAGATCATTCTCTGTAAAGGTAGTAGGAAACAAAATCAAGATTGTCTAATTTAAGGATAAGGAGAAAGCAGGTGGCAACTGAACTGGACTGGTGATGTCAAGGCTGAATAGCTGAGCAGGTACCCAGAGTCAGAAATTCTGACTTGCATAAAGAACCAAAAATGAATCCACTGTCAAAGGCAAAGATCAAACACGTATAATATCAAGGACAGCTGAAGCCAAGAACTTACCAAGGCTTCCCTCTGCCCTGCCAAGGATCCTGGACTAGCTCCTCCATATTTCCATAAGGGAGAATGCTGCCAGGAACCAGTAAGAACAGAGGCAAACTCTCCTTTGTGCTTCCCAGGGGACACCGCATTTAAAAATTCCCTAGGGTCTATATCTGGCATATATTTGGGTGTCATAACCAAGTCCCCAAATTCATCAATTCCCAAGCCACACATCTGTTCTATATAGGTCTATTGATCCTGGCTATTGCACAGCCTTCCTGGGAGCACAAATGAAGTATCAGGCAGTTGGCTATGATCAAAGAGGACTTGTCTATTGCTCCTCAACTAAGAGAGATTTCTTACTGAGGCAGAGATTTTTCTAGTGCACCATTTAGACTAATACCTTTCCTGCTTTTTGAATATTCGGTAATTGTAATCCCTCAGAACTAAATACACCAATATTTCATGAGATTGTTTTTAAGTGTGCTTTTTCTCTTTTAACACTCAACCCTCTCAGAAGCTCAGTTCATGTTCTTGATTTAAGAGGGAACCCAGGAGATAGGCTGGGCTCTATATAATAGGAAAAACTAAAGCTCGAGAGAGGGAAACAACTGGTCTGTCCCTCACCTGGGACACCAAGAAACCCTGGATTAGGGCTGGGAGCCCTTTCACAGCAGGCACAAAATGCCAGCTCAGTACCAACTCACTCAGACTTCAGTGGTAAGACCAGGAGAACCTTGGTTAGACCTTTTATAACCCCTTAGTCATTAATATGCAGGATTTTGGTGCCTGCATTCAATCAGCCCAGGCTAGTAATTTGGTTCTAAGTAAGGCTCCTTCAGAAATGGGTCTTATAAAAGGAAAAGACCCAAACCTTCCTAATCTAGCACTGGTCACTCAATTCAAAATCATGCAGTTTTTAAGTACCATGTCCTCATGGAGAAAGTACACCAGTGGGGAGGAAATGCCAGCCCTCCCCACAAGACAGTGAGTAAAAGAGGAATCAACATCATTTACATGATTTGCAAAAAAGTGGCTCAGAAAAACTTTTCAGGAAGATGTGGTAAGCAGTATTCATTAGCCCTTCACACCTGCAGGTTTAATAATTAGGTTAGTTCTTCATCTTCCTTACTGCCTGAAGCTACTGGCTGCTTAGCTATTAAGGTTAGAGTCTAAACAGGCTGTCGTAAGACTCTGTTCCTTCCTCCCACACCTTGCTTTTTCATTTTAAGTCTCTGCCTCAGAGTTTCACTTCTGGTATGGTGGAGTTTAAGCACCTACTGAACAGATCTTCCAATGGAGAACAACTGTAAACCTGACAAAATACAAAAAAACCACCCAAAGGCATTAGAGAATGAACAAAAAAAGCAGGCAAACTCTGGAGACAGGTTGAAACTTAGAAGAAGGAAATGGCACAAGGTGAGTTCCCATTTTTATGGCTTTTAGCTGACTGAAAACTACAGTTGAAGAATCAAGAGGAAACCACAGAATCAGGGCAACCACAGCTGCTAGAAAGTGAGGGGGAAAATCTCAGAAGAAAAGAACCAAAGAAAAGAGAAACTCAAATTCTATGTATGAACTCTATGCAGATCTCTGGCGGGCCCCTGAACCACACAAGTGCAGGGTAAACTCCATCTAAAGATAAAAGAACTGAACTGAGATTTGAGCTGTGGCCCAAAACACAATTGATAGCTTGAGTCCAATGAAGCTAAAATGCCTGCTAACACAAACAAACAAACAAAAAAATCAGTACTCTGTTCAGAGGAATATAACAGAATCCACAACACAAACATTTACAACATTCAGTTGCAAAACAATCTAAAATTACTCAGCATTTGAAGAACCTGAAAAATATGCCTCCTTCTCTGGAGAAAAGACCAACAGCGGAGACCAACTCTGAGATGATTCAGATATTGGATTTACTAGAAAAGAATTTTAAAGTAGTTATAGCTATGTTCTATAGAGAAAGTAAAATGCTTATAATGAATAAAAACAGGAAATCTCAGCAGAGAAATTAACAGCAGAGGAAGATATACTATCATTAGTAACCCATGGTTACTGATGTTCTGATGACAAGTGAGATGGGAATTAGGAAATAACTCATATTCAGGGGCACCTGGCTGGCTCAGTCAGTAGAGCCTGTGACCCTTAATCTCAGGGTTGTGAGTTTAAGCTCCACATTGGGCATGGGGCCTACTTAAAAAAAAAAAAAAAAAAAGGAAAAAAAGAAAATAACTCATTCAAAAGTACCTCTGCTCAGTGGGAGATTTTTATTTCAAATGACTTTTATTTGTACTAAAACTAAACTGAAAGTTGCTTGCTGACACTATAGGTAATTAGTTTTTGCTCTTTGGGAGACTTGACATGACAGGTAGAAAGAATTTAGGGAAGTTTGGTGGGGAGATTTTACATATAGGTATTTTCATTTAGTGAGGATGTCAAAGACAGCTTTTCTGTTTGGCATTCCTGGTATTCAACACCAGGCCTGCTACTGGTTCTTAATGGATCAAATTCTTCCTTTAGAATGTAGAACACATGCTATGAAATATGCTTGCCATGCATCTGAAGGAGGCAGGCTACTGAAAGTAGGAAATGTTTCTACAAGGAGAAAAGTGATGCTCAGAGAGAGCATAGAGGGCATCAAAGTCTTATCTTCTGAAGTGATTCTCTCATGGAATTACTAAAAGAAGTATTTGGAAGAGATAATCCCAAGCCCATCTTGGGTCTCACACTGGTTCCACTCTCCTTTATTCAGCAAATTCTACATACTGTGAGATATGTACTTGAGAAACAGAGCCAGCTTCTCAACCCCAAAGGTTCCTGGTGCTCTCAAAAGCAGGACATAAGAAAAGACACATATTGGTTCCTGGGTAAAACAATAGGACTCAACTCACAAAAAAATGACAATGGCCGCAATAAGAAAGGTTACCAACAAGCCTGAAATTGTTCGTTTTGGAAATGGAGGTGACAGTTCCTCTGGGACAAGAAGTATGATTAATTCAATTAAAAAAATACAATGCCCAAAATAAGAAAATAAAAGCGCTCAGAGAATATCTTCGCAACTCTGTAATGTGTATCAACTAAATTCAGTTTTCAGTGTTAAAATGGACTAATGACTCTGTTAAAATGGACTAATGACTCTTTGACCTAAGAACTGAGTAGTCACTCAATCAGAAACAAACAAAAAAAATTAAGCAGAAAAACTAGAAAACTCCTCTTTTTATCATAGATTTTCTACTATAAAGCTGACCACCACATCATCCAATGATGGAAAATTCTAGAAACTTTACAAAATTCCTCCTTTTAAAATTTATTTTTTGTTATCAAAGAGAATGTCCAGAAACACTGAGTACTAAAGATCCGTTCATGGCATTGTTTTACAAAAGTTCCTAATGGAGTGTGAATATTTTATTTTCTGACGTATCCTTCACTTATTAATGATGAAGTGGAGGAACTGATGCAATTACTTAAAAAAAAAAAAAATCCAGACAAAAACATCCATTCTCATTCTGAATCTGCTGATTGGAGTGAATTCAGTGGTTACAATAGCACCACTGGCTAAGAATCAACCTCCCCATAGTAGGGAGCTTTTCGGGTCTTCTCATTAGGTCACGAAGGTCTCTCAGATATAGGCACCATGTTTGAAGTCTCACACAAAATGTCCGTGTCACTTAAATTACACAATGTGGCAGTGTTTGTTCATGGGGACATAATCTTGAAAGAAGGGGCACAGTAGAAAACAACCTGTTTGTATGTTATATGTGAGTACATTACTGGACTGTGCATGAGTTTAAGGGCGTTGTAGCCCTCGTTAAAGAGTAATTCCACCAGTGAAGCATCTGTCATTTCCAGTTGCTCCTGGTGCTTAAAGTTGTCTACTCATTTCACCATGTGTTGTAAGGTCAGGGCCTTCTTCATCTACTGTTTGGCTCAAATGATTTGAACTGAGTTTAGTTGTCCTTCTCTTCCATCGAAGTTTTATTTCTCAGCCTCAGGATATGTGGGGTACTTGACCGTTTCTATCTTCTCTCGGACTTTGTAGGAGGGATATAGGCCCGTCCTTCCCAGTTTCCTGTTGACACCTTTAGAATAGCCATCCCAATGATTTCCAGCCACACCAATGATATCTCCAGGTTCCATGGGGATTTCATCTGCAGTTCGAGGTTGGTGAGGGTAAATGGCAATCTGGTTGTGGGCATTTTGGCCCCCAAAATAGTAGATGTCATCCAAAGAATGGAAGTTTGCAGAAGCATCAGGATGAAGTGTTTGCATGATTTCGTAAGCAACTCGACAGACCTTGGGAAAGAATGAAAAAAAAATGTTAGTATACATAAAATCTCCTTCATCGCAATCTGAAGGCCCTTGGACAAACAGACTAGGACTAGACCAGGACTAGGACTGAGAAGATGAGAAGTAGTAGATTCTAGTCACAGGTTTTCAGTCCATTTGCTCTCAGATATGGCACAAGTCATTCTTCATCTTTGTGCACAATTGTTTCTTTTTTTTTTTAAACATAAAAGATTACTACAACTAAAGTCTCTGGGAGAAAAAATATATATATATACAATGCAAAGTACTTTAAGAATATGAATCAGTTAATTTTAATGAACATTTATTAAGAGTCACACAGTATACCTTGTGTTGGGCACTGATGACAGAAAAATGAGTAAGACATCGTTTGTGCCCTTGAAGAATTTAAGGTTGAGCATTAGGATTATAAATACTTAACACATATGCTGCTACTCCCTTCCCCTCCATTCAGTTTCAGTCAATCACATACTCTTTTCTGCTAGGTTGGACTTGATCTCAGAACTCTTCTCAATAGAAATTCATGTAATTATTGACAACTAGCATTGGCAGGTGAGCTAAAACATATCTGTCATTTCTGTTCTAAAGAGTTTTAAGAGCCCTGAGTAGATATTAGCATTCTAGAACTAAAATAAGATGGCCTAGCCTTTGGTGAAGATGCATCTACCTGATGCATTTAAGGCTACTTAAAAGATTCCTCTGTCCAAAGAATACCTACTATGCCCACTGGATGGCCGCTGAAATTCCACAATATTAACTTTGTACACTGAGCCTGCAGCTTGGTGATAAAGTTAAACAATAACTACTTTCATGGGGGTATAACATTTTAAGCAATTAATAAATACATTCTTTATAGAGTAAATGGGTTTCAGGAACTTTTCTAAGAATAGGTGAAGACAGAAGAGAGAACACTACCATTTTACTTAGAAAATTCTTCCATTATAAATCATTGTGAACAGAGAACTCAAGTCAAATTTTCCCAAATCTCAGTTGTAGTTGTCTTAGTTAATGAAGCTTTATTGTCACTATGCCAATACTTTTGCATTTATTTAAAATGATAATACTAACAGTAATTGTTAACCCGCTCAGTGGAGCAAAATCAGGATTACCCACTAGTCCTTTAAAACTCTGGTATTTATGAGATCAAAAACTAAATGGAGCCGCTCATCCTTAACTATTATGAGCAAATGAAATCTGATTAGGTTAAGCATCACCTTAACTTCTTAAAGAATCTGAATTTCAGGAACTGCAGGGGTGCTTTTCAAATGCTATATGTAATCTGCAAATGAAACTAAGTTTAGAAAATATTTTAAATTTTGCAAATATGGACTAAAATATGAGGAGAGTAAGTGATCGGCCCAAATTCTAGTGCTAGAATTTCAACTAGTCATAGAACCAAGACAATGACTTTGCTTGCAAGTTTGCTACTCCATCAACAAACTAATTTTACATTGGGGATGTGGGGATGTCATGGTACGATTGAGATCACTGGTAGAATACTGAGATTGTAACAAAATAAGGGTCAAAAAGTTTTGGAACGGGAACTCCAAAGTCAGCCGAAGGCCCATAGGGGACAAGCAAAATCAAGTGGAGACTCTGGAGAGGAAGAAACTAAACAATTAAAACAAAGCAGCTCCAATAATAGCAAAGTATAGTGACAATGATAGAGGCTGGTATTTTTGGAGTTTTTGCTGTCAGACATTGTTTTTAGGTATTACTGAATTTAATCCTCTAAGTAGCCCCATAAAATTCTATCATGCTCATTTTACAGATGTCAAAGGTCAGTTAAGGAATTTGCCCAAGGTTACACTATTATTAAGTGGTAGATTCCAGTTTTGAACCTAGGCAGTTTGTGTATGCTTGTTAACTCCTAAGCATATTTTCTCTTGTATATCCTGGTCTCCATATTTGGATTGTAACATCAGAAAGAACAAACATAAGGCCAAGGCAAGCCTTGGGCAAACTTGACAGGTTTTTTTTTTTTTTTTTTCTTCAGTGCCCCTTCACCCACTCTTCAATTATCTCTAGCCAGGAATGCAGGAACTTGCATTGCCCTTGGGATGACCACACTGTGGCAATGAGCTCTGATGTATTTCCTCCTCTCCACTATTAATGTCTCACCCTCATAAAAACATTGCCTGCAGTCCCACACCCTTAGGGATCTACTTTCTTTTGGAGGATAATCCTAATAATCAGTTTATATTTTGGTATCCATAAAGTGTTAGCCTGTGGATAACATATGTATTTTCTTAAGCCAAAGAAAAATGAATGGTAGAAATTTCAGACACTGAGGTGGGCTGATATAAGGCCCTTTATCTTTCTCATAATACTGGTGGGTGCTGTTATTATTCATATTTTACAGCTGAAGAAATAAGCCCCAGAAAGATTAAGTGAATTTCCAAAAAAAAAAAAAAAAAAAAGTGGGGGTAGGGGAAGGAGCTAGTAAATGGTAGAGCTACAATGAGAATACTTTCTGGCTCTCCACTATACACTAAACTGTCTTAGAATAAGTACCGAGTACTGTGCCCACATAGTAGGTGCTCAGGAGTACCTGTTGAATGAATACTGCTTCATGCATAATACTAGCCTAGCAGTAGAAATGCAGGTCCATGAGTGATATTTAATCTCTAAGATCCACATATAACATTCTTAGTAGTTAAAAAGATTTCTCTATATTTACCATGGTACATGGTACATGCACCTTACTGCAAAGGGCTAGAAAGATGACTATAGTGTTAATGTTTGCATTTAATTACCTTAGGCTTCCTCTCTGGGCTTTACCAATCCAAACTGTGTGGCAGGTAAAGGAAGGCTTTCAGCTGATATCAATACTAAGTTTGATACTGGACAGGTAGCATGACTGAGAGAGGCAAACCTTTTGGTTTGAAAGCAGTGGCTGGCTATATGTAGTAAGCTTTATTTCATTTATTTCATGTCAGTGTATCATTTAGAACACCACTAACCACACAGTGATGAGTAAGAGCAAAAATGTTGCCAAAGGATAAAATACAGATGCAACTGTATAAAAAAAAATTAAAAAGGAGAGGAAGTTCCATTAACCTGAATTTTATCCCTGAGAAACAACCAGCTGAGTTTATATGAGCCTCCAAAGCCTTCTCAGAGCAGATGGGATCTTGTTTTTCTGTCAAAATAGATGGGGCCAGGAGGATCTCCTAGTGTGAGAAGTTGGAAGTAAGTTCTTGTCTCCCTGGGTGATGCTGAGAGATGTATGCACTTTTCCTGTAAACTACTTTGTTCTGCTATTCAACGAGAGAACAGTATCTACTATTGTTTCATGGGCCTTACCTCACTGGAAATTCCTATCCAGAGTCATCTGTCTAGAATAAAATGAATGTAGTATATGATTTTTCCCTTTGGGCTTTCCAAAATCTGATTCAGAAGGTAAGGAGGCCAGGTGTATTGTGTGTGGATTTGGAACCAGACAACAAAGAGTACCATGAGAGTGTTGTATTAAGTGTGAAAAAGGAAAGTGTCACAAGGGAAAAAAAAGTAATTTTGTCCTATTGTTATTTTAATGGTTAAAACTACTGAACAATGTTGATTGCTCCTTTAAAAATGCTGATTACCCAAAGCCTTTAAAGTGAGCATCTACAACAATTTCTGTAAATTAGATTCCAGAGTAATAAAAACTGATTCCAAAACCGGGTAAGTAGTATTTTTTTTTTTAAAAAAACCTTTCTGATATTTTGCCTATTTACAACTAAGTACAACTGAATAACTACTGCTATTTCACCAACTATAATTTCTGTGTTTCATATTTAAGATGGTTTTATTAAATAGGAAAATAAGTGACAAAGCAGACGCTTCGGGTATAGGCAAGAATAGTTTGGAATGTGATTGCATAGCTTTCAAAACTTACATGATGTTCTTTGAAAATGTTAATATTGCCTCTAATTTTCAGATTAAATCCTGAGGATTGTTCTCTTCAATTTATGAGGCTTTTAGGACAAACTTGGCTTTGAGAAACAGCTCTGATGAAGGGATTCAGAAAACTAAGAGCAACAATAGTAACAAAATTAGAGAGTAAAGTCATATTATTGGCTTAAAAAAACTTTTCCTTTAAGGAGAGAGAATTCCCAGATCTCACTTATAGATATAAAACCAAGAAAGATTAGAAATCCTGAGACTGAGGGGGATGGGTCCAAAATGTGATGAGGAATCCCGATCAAGGTGCCATGGTATTGGTGCCTGCGGTTTCTCAAACATTAACCAAGTCTTGCATGGCATTTCATTCTTCCAGTATTGCCTACAACAGCTCATGGTCAACAGATAAACTCTTTCTCACTATTGTCTTATAGTGTAATAGTCCTCAAAGGATTGGACATAGGAGACAAAACTGCAGAGTTGTTAAAGCATTACGAAGAAGATATTAACCTCTTTGTCACTTTCTAATAATCTCTTGGACTATGATATTATCATTGAAGAAAGTTTGAGAGTTAGTTGTCCATGTTTTATTCTGGGCTGAGATTTGGTTCTCGATGTTTTATTCTTTTGTCACCCTTCTGGATGTAACACTTTAGTCCTTTTCCATTTCCCAGCATGCCTATGGCATATGTAAGAATGTTCTGCAGATTAATTTCCCTAAAGTCAACACATACACAATTTTACTTGCATTTGTTAAAGCAAAGACTATTACTTATCATTCACCCTTTGGGAATGAAGAGCTTTTGTTTCTGAAAATTTATATTATATGGTGATGTTCTCTTTCAATAAGCTAAATAAAAGAGTTGAGGTACGTTGGCACAGAGAAATTGAAATGCTGAATTTACTGGCTACTCTTCTTCTTCTTCTTTTTTTTTTAAAGATTTATTTATTTATTTTAGAGTGAGGGAGAGAGCATGAGAAAGTGTGAGCCGGGGAAGGGGCAGAGGGAGAGGGAGAGAAAGACTCTCAAGCAGACTTCCTGCTGTGCTCCAAGCCCAACATAGGGCTTGATCTCATGATCCTGAGACCATGACTTGAGCAGAAATCAAGAGTCAGATGCTTAACTGACTGAGCCATCCAGGCGCTCTCTGGGGCTGCTCCTCTTTACAAAGAATTGTTATACCCGTACAATGTACATGATTATTCAGTGGAACCGAAGCATTACCCATGACCACAAGCAGGAGTAAGAGAGTCCTTGAACAGCATGTTTCATGCTCCTCCTAAAACATGGGAGTATGTGGTCTGAAATGGGGCCATGTGAAAAAAGATTGCTCAAATAAATACTGTAGAGTCTAACACACAAAGGTACTCCTATACTTTTCCCTTTATAAATAACAACAGCGGCTAACATTGTATTTAATATATTGCTAAGTACTATTCTCAGTGCTTTACATATAACTTTTATTTTTTTTTAAATATTTTTTTTTAATTTATTTGACAGAGAGAGAGCACAAGCGGTGGGGAGGGGCAGAGGAAGAAGCAGACTCCCACTGAGCAGGGAGCCCGATGCGGGACTCGACCCCAGGACCCTGAGATCATGACCTGAGCCGAAGGCAGACGCTTAACTGACTGAGCCACCCAGGCGCTCCTATATATAACTTTTTTTTTTTTTTTTTAAGATTTTATTTATTTGAAAGAGAGAGACACAGTGAGAGAGGAAACACAAGCAGGGGGAATGGGAGAGGGAGAAGCAGGCTTCCTGCCGAGCAGGGAGCCCGATGTGGGGCTCGATCCCAGGACCCTGGGATCATGATCTGAGCCGAAGGCAGACACTTAACAACTGAGCCACCCAGGCGCCCCTACATATAACTTTTAATCATCACAAAAACTCTATGCAGTAGGTCCTACTACTATTTTACAGGCTGGGGAAAAAAAGGTCAGTGATAGGCTAAGTAATTTGTTCAAATGCCACCCAGATACTAAGTGATCAAAGTTAGATTTAAACCCAGTCTGATTCCAAAGTCCATGTTGCCTCATTTTTGTTCTCTGCCTGGGAGTCAATGGCTTGGCATTCTGATGCTATCAGTGACTTTTTCTCACACTCCACTGGTGATGATGATGAGACATTTCTGGGAAAATTTCAAACAGTTCCAATTTTGGTTTATGGCAAGAGAACCTCTACAATCAAGCAACCAATTTCATTCACAGTGCAAAAATATTGAACTGTACTAAACCCATTTTTTTCCTAAAAATATTTGCAAAAAATGCTGGAATACAAGTAAGCCCAAAGATTTATCAGTGAATGTGGAATTATTCCATAATTTCAAATGCTACAGCTGATAGTCAGCAAGAAAGGTTTGTGATAATGGCAGTGATCACATTTAGCAAACTGCTACTCAGTATATAAATGTAAGGTATTTTTACTGTTAAACTTTTATTCTGAACCCTCACATAAAATTTTTTGAGGTATTCAAGTCTATTTTGGTATATAAGATATTGGTTTGAGTTTTGCTTTGGTTCAAATGAACAAAAGTTATTTTGGATGAACTTTTTCTAACTTATCAAGAGTTTTTAGGAACAATATAATATATAAGCACAAATTTCATTCCTTTGGAGACAAGAAGTTCTTTCAGCACCACTCTTTCTTCATGTGAATGACTTCTCTGAACCTGAGGTCTGGAGAACACCCTGAGGTTGATATTATGCATAAAATAGAACAAAGTAGTATGAACAATATGCCCCTCAAGCTTGGACAGATTTCTACTATCATAAAGTAATAGAGGTCCCGATTTCTGGGTCAAAATTAGAGTCATGAGGTTATAAGAATCAAAAATTCTATAGTACATCCTTGAAAAGAAAAAAATAAAAGGATTTTCTTTCTGGAATGAGCCTAATGGTATTTTTTTTTTTTTTTAAGATTTTTTATTTATTTATTTGAGAGAGAGAGAATGAGAGAGAGCAAGCACATGAGAGGGGGGAGGGTCAGAGGGAGAAGCAGACTCCCTGCCGAGCAGGGAGCCCGATGCGGGACTCGATCCAGGGACTCCAGGATCATGACCTGAGCCGAAGGCAGTCGCTTAACCAACTGAGCCACCCAGGCGCCCTAGCCTAATGGTATTATTAAGGAGGGCTGGAAGAAGGAAAGCAAAATAGAGCACATGCCTGTCTCAGTGTCTGCCCACATGTAAGGCTGCTAAGTGTTCAGACATGTATATATTTATTTAATTTTCAAGCTTTATGACTACAGCAGTGATTCTAAACAAAGGTGACTTTGTCCTCCCCACTGCTGTGGGGTATTTGGCAATATCTGAAGACATTTTCAGTTGTCCCAACTTGAGGTAGTATGCTACTGGCCAGGGATGCTGCTGAGTATCCTACAAGGCACAGAACAGTACCTCACAACAAAGTACCTGCCTATAATGCTAAAAGTGCCTAGGCTGAGCAACCCTGGACTACAGGAATAGACTTTAGACAGGCCTAAAATCTAGGCCTACAGAGGTGGTGGTATATCTGGGAAAATGACTCTTGCTTCATCATTCAAACAATAAGCATTCAAAAATGTGTAGAGGTTGTTACTAATCATTTGTACCTGTTGATCAGGTGGGCCTATAGCCAGATTCTCAATAACATTTGAGAGAGACCAAGTAGTTATAACTCCTCCCATCTACCCACCAAGAGACTAGAAAAGGGAGCTTCTCAATGAGAGGATCCTTATCCCCGTCAGGAAAAAAACGTCAGCAGTGGATGCCGTCATGGGAACTTGAAGGCCAAGGAAGTTTTCTGACTAGGACTATTGCTATGTGACTTCTGCTCTGGGTGGAAAGTTGTATTCTTATTTCATATTGAAGAAACTCATAGCCTTTGCTGGGGTAGGTATCTTTCCAATAATCATATCACCACCCCATTGTGACAATGTGCATTGTCACAAAATAAAAAAACTGTCCATTTCTTTATACTCTCTGAAGTATATTCCCATGAAAATGGTGTGGCCTTCCTTCTCACATTTTCTTTTCTCTGCTTCTTCTAAGCTTTTAGGTAAAGATTTATCTTACATGATCTATATTTCTTGGTAATTACTCTCCAGTTACTTCGTGTGAGTATTTCGCTCACTAGATTCTGGACCAGGGTAAGATCTGTTGTAGCTTCAATCACCCTAGAAATCCTCTCCACACCTAATATAATTCTGAGCACAAATAAGTCATTTAACAGCTTGTTGAATGAACTAACCCATAATATGCACATAAATGAGAGCAGGATAAAACCAACAATAAATATTTCTATGCTGGTATTCCACTGTGTATACAAGGCTGATTGGACCACTCATAAAAACAAAAACACCAAGCCCATAACATATAATTATCTGCAACAATTAAACTCAAAGAACGATTGTAATATGGTATTGCCTAAACTTAATATACAGTCTCTTGCTTGGTAGAAATGTAACAGGACTTGAAAAAGAATTACATTTACACTTTATTTCCTATAAAGTAATTGAGTGAGACACAATGCTTGGTGTTTAAGCCTCTCAGTATCAGTGCATCAATGTGTAGAAGTGGATGGATTCTGGTTGCATACTGACTATACAAAATCAAAGTATTTTTTGGAAAAAGATTTTATTTATTTATTTGAGAGAGAGCGAGCGAGTGCGCACCAGCAGGAGGAGGGGCAGAGAGGGAGGGAGAGAGAATCCTGAGTAGATCATGCACTGAACACGGAACCCTACATGGGGCTTGATCTCATGACCCTGAGATCATGACCTGAGTCGAAACCAAGAGTTGGAAGCTTAACTGACTGACCCACCCAGGCACCCCTGCAAAATCAGAAAGTATTAAGTAAGCTTACTTACTTGCTATTTTGGTTAAATGCTGTGAACATGCCAGTACTTTAAACAACTCCAATAGCTGGCTTCAGTGGAGATGTAGTCAACAATTGCTTGTAAGCAACTAAATACTTGAATACCTGTTTTTTTTGGAGGGGAGGGTATGGAATCTTCCCATTCTTTCATAAAAGAGATCATTCCCAAATATTAGGAAAATTGCACCTGAGTCATGATAACATTAAACACACATACATACATACACAAAACAAAACAACCAAGAACTTCCTGAACTCAGTATGACCAAAAAAATATTGGCCATTTAAACATGCCCTACCTACTATCACTTACCTGGGATGAAAAAGTACACACTAGGAAGTCTGCCTGGGAGAGAAAGTGTATATCCAGGATCACACCCCGAAGTGAATTTTCTGTGTATCGATTGTGTAGCCCAGCAGACCAAGAGATAGAGTTATCACTAATAAATTCGTAAGTGGGGTACCTGTAAAAAAAAGAAATAAATTTGTACATAGTCACTGAAATCACAGTACTCTATCGGGAGGTAGTATCTTACCAGAAAGTCTACCATATGCTCAAATGATTCTACTGTGAATTAAGAGGTTTTAATTATACTCTAGTACAGAGTGAATAAATTTTCTTAGGCATGAGGTAGATCTTCAGAGTTAAGTTGCAAACTTAGGGAGTTAAATCAAAATGGGATAATAATTGTACCTGCTTTATATAATTCTGTGGGAATTAAATACATTAAGCAATGTAATGTGCTTAGAAGAGCACCTGACATGTACTAAATGCTCAATAAATATTAGCCGTGATTGTTAAACATTCTTTTGCAGATATCCACTTGGTTTTATTCCTTACTTCCTTTAGATCTTCGCTCAAATATAGCCTTATTAATGAGGACTTCAGCAATTTCTATCTTTTTTTACCTGATTAACTTCATGACTTTTATTATCATTGGACATATAATATATATTGACTGTTATTTACTGCCTGTATCCATTCCCCACCTTCATCATCCCTAAGTGGAATGTAAGCTCTTTATAAAGAGGCATTTCATCTGCTTTGTTCACTGTATTATTCTTAGTACTTAGAAGAGAATCTGGAATAAAGGATTGATAAATATTTGTTGAGAGGGCAATAGTTCCTATTTGTAAACCCTGAACCATCAGAAGTCCGTTTACATGTCTGTCTCCCACACAGTATTCCCCAAAGGTTGGGACTAGACTTTATTTTTCTTTGCTTCACAGCACCTAGTACCCCACACAATGCTGTGTGAGTAAATACATGAGTAAGTGAGTGCTACCTACGTCTGGGACTTTTTCCTAATCCCCTAAAAGCTGCTTCAGATTCTCTTCATTTCACAGCCACCAAGGAGCTTTTTCTCATTGCCTCTAATAATGACTGTGACAGCCAAGTCTCTGAGCACTGTTTCAGACTGGTATTCAGTGTTCCGATCCATTTGGCCTCATTATTTTTGACATTTTGCCCTCTTCAGCCCCAAATCAGGGAGACAAAGGAAATGTCACATTTGTTTTAAAAAGAAAACAACCAAAAAGACTTTTAATGTGATTCTTGTGAAGCTGCATACCCAGGCATGGGGCAGAAACCGCAACAAATAAATATGAAAAGGCTGGAGGATAGAGGACCGAGGGAATCATTAAAACACACCAGTACAGGTTTTATCCTCGAATAGACTAACTCTGTCAGCATGGTTTGGGTGCCCAGTGAAAAGAAAAGAGTGATCCTTTTGCTGAGATGTGACACTAACATTAATGCCCTTCCTAACTTAAAGACCCCTCCCTGGAATCAAACCAAAGAACACCTAAGTTCCTCAGGCCTTATCTGAGACTGCTTGATGAAGGATACGGAGTTTGGAAAAAACAAACAGAAACAAAGTAAATAATGGAAAAGGGAGATTTTGCATCTCCAATAAAAAGTATGGAAATTTCTACACAAACATGCTTCTTTCTTGTCTTCTGACCACAAGTACATCAGCAGAGGCATTACTTTTACTGGTCCTGGTATACAACTCCTACAGTACATTCATCTAACTATACTTCAATAACTTGTTACATGTATATGCCTACCAGCTGGATACTCCTTGAAATAAGGAGCCACATATTATATTCTATTTCTCTTTGTATTTCTAGTGTCCTGTAACTGTGTCTAGCATATTACATTTCAATAAAATAGTGAAAAAAATCACCACCCTTTATTGCTGAGTCTTCATTTCACAAGGCAACCAAACCCTTTACAAAAACTTTTAAATACATTTTTCTTGCCTCTATTCATTTAAACGGAACTAATTTTAGGAGGGCTCATCCAGCATTTTTGATAAAGAGCACACTAAATATGTAAATATTTATTCTGGGAGATTTTTAAAGACTTGTTTCTTCTCCTGTTTCACCCCTGTTCTCAATCTCCACGTCTCAGACTACAATATTGGATTGACAGCTTTAACAGTTTTTATTTCTTTGCCAATGATTCTGTGATTTAAGCACTCTAACAGTGAATTACCTAAGAGAGGTATCTCCACATTAGCAATGGGCTGCCACAGTCAGTGCAGGTGCCAAAATCTCAGGGACAAACTCAGTCTTAACCGAGAGAAACCTGAGGTGTAATACCAAGCAGCAAAGCATTAACTGCTCATTTTCACACAGAAATCACATATATAAAGTTAATCTTGACTGCTTTTTACAAAAGATAAGCTACCCAGAAAATGGATTCTTCCCTGACTGTGTGAATTCTATGCATCATTTAATTCTTCAGCTCTTCACCCTCTTGAAGCACAGAAGTCTCATAATCACCCTGGACACTATACACCTTGATGAGAGATTAATTCATGTTTTTGGTCTCCTAAAACTTAAATGGCAGAGGTTTTATGGTTTGCTTAGGTATCAAAACTAATCCTGACAGGTCTAAACCAGAGTTGATTCAGAGTAGAAAAACATCTAAGTAAAATAATGAAGGAGAGAAACAGCATTTAAGTTCCTGAGAAAATTTTCAAAATGACTCATAAAATTGGGGTGCCTGGATGTGCAGTCGGTTAAGCATCCGACTCTTGATTTTGGCTCAGGTCATAATCTGTGTGTGAGTGCAGAGCCTGCTTGAGATTCTCTCTTCCTCTCCCTCTGCCCCTCCTGCTCGTGCTTTCTCTCTCTAAAATAAATAAATAAATCTTTAAAAAAATGACTCAGAAAATTAAAATTAAAGGCTTTCCAGAGGGGGAAAAAAAGTGCATAAAATGCTGCTGCTATGTTTATAACAGAATATGAAAAAAAACCCTGCCTCCTGGACTACCATGGGGAGAGGAGTTACTAGCTGCTGACCACAAAAAGGAAATTCAAACTGTACTATTCCCTGCTGCCAACTGTACTATAAGGGTTGCTTGTTGTAAAAATATCATGCTGCACTATGGATCAAAGTTGTAAGATGTTCATATCCTTTTATCTAATATTTCCAAGTCCAAAAATCTAGCTTAAGGAAATAATGTGGACAATTTTAAGAATACATCATAGCATTATTTATAAGAGTAAAAAACTGGAAATAACCTAACTGTACAATATTAGGCAAATGAGCAAGCAAGCAACTGCACATCGATATAGGAGATATATAGTCATTAAAAGGGACATTTATGATGACTAAATTTTTAGGGACCTGAGAAAATGGATCCATTGCTGTATTAAGTAAAAAAGAATTCAAATTATTATATACAATATGATCAACTACTAAAATGGGTAACTATATAAATGACTAAAGGGAATAAGTCAACATTTAAGTAATTGTTGCCACTGAGTAATAGGATTGTGGGTAACATTTTTTCCTTGCCTGTATACTTACCAACTTCCATATCTTTTAATGAGCATGAATTATTTTGCTAATCAGGGAAATAAGAAAGACAGGAAAAAGCTTGTGATGCTTCAAGAACAAGTAAAAGAGTAGATAAAATTAATTTTATTATTTTTTCAACCAAGCTACAAATTTAGTCAGGTATTTTAAAATGAAGGAGCATGGTGAACTATTTCTACTTTGTTTCTAATCGGTCTGGATATCAAACTGGAAAAGTATCTGTGAAGATTTTGTATTGTGTTTTGTGCCCAAATGTTCATTTAATCCCTAACTATAAGCATATAACTTGGCTTATGCTTGGCTGATGAATTTCATGGTCCTTTGTGTGTATGTGTGTGTGAGAGTGTGACAGTGTGAGAGAGAGAGTATTTGATAGAGGGAGACTTAAAAAAAACACGCAATTTATATCAGGTTAATTTGGATTCTTAGGAGGGAGAAATAGGATTTAAATTATTATCCAATGATTTGGATAAACACCCACATTACAGTCTTCACTTTAAATATGTTTTTCTTCCCAACTCCTATTTGTGACATAAAAAATGGACCAAGAAATAAATAAATAGTCAAATAGCTTAAATGATTAACAGCTAATGAAATGTTTCCAAACCGATGGGATTGAAATAAACATAATTCAATAACTACTGGGCACTTACTAGAGCTAGGTACTGGGTCTAACGTGCTTATAATCCAGTGAGGAAGACAGAGGTAAGCAAGTGCTAAACACTAAGTCAGGGGAGTGCACAGAGGAGGGACACTTAGGGATTCAGGGATGATTTCTGGAGTAAATGGTGTCTGAGCAGAACTGAGACTACAGATTCTTCTCCTTCATTTCCTACTTTCACACATTTAATACATCCTTTATTTGTTAATTGTAAATAAAGGCCAATTCTAGGTTAACCTAGATCCTGTGATAAATTCCCAATTAGGATCAGTGTGCTTTATGTATTTTCCAAACACCCTACATTAACTCTACAGCAGCACTACTCATATTGTCCTCCTACTAGATTAGGAATTCCTTGAAAGCAGAGTATCTTGCATATCATGGAATCCCCAGCACCTACCACGGTGCCTGAAATACAGGCATGTTCCATAAATGATGATTACTGTTCAATACATACTAGAAGCTCTTATTGTTCCACTTATAAAACTTGTCTTCTGATTCTTTACTTTTCTTTAATATAATTTCCAAGTTCCAGAAATTTCTTATGAGATGAAAACTTATATTTTACATATGTTTCAGTTGCCCACAATTGCTAGTGAAGATAGTGAATGCAAAAAGGTAAGCCCCTGGTGTGTTTTATTTCTAGCAGTTGGTTAGTGTTGTGGACTGAATGTGTGTGTCCCCCTAGAATTCCTATGTTTGAGCTGTGACCCCCAATGTGATGGTATTTGGAGATGGGGCCTTTGGGAGATGATGAGGATTAAATAAGGGTATGAGAATGGGGTGCTCCTGACGGAATTAATGCCTTTACAGGAAGAGACACCAGAAAGTTTGCTCTCTCTCTTCCAAACACACAAAGAGGTCATGTGAGTACACAGCAGGATGGCAGTGGCCTACACACCAAGAGAGGAGACTTCAGAATGAAACATACACCTTGCTGGCACCTCAAATATGCTTTGATTATATTAACAGTCACACAAGTACACAGTTGTTTGAATTAAAAAACTGCCAATAATCAGTAGTAATATTATAACAAGAATCACAAGTCATGGGAATTAAGGATTCCTTTCAATTGAAAAGAATCCCAGTCTCATTTAACTCACTTTGTTTTTGCCTCCTTTAATAAAGAAGGGTCGTCCGTGGCCAAATATACTCTTCTTTTATCCACTTGCATTCTTCGAGCAAGAAGCTGAAAATGTTCTTCAACATGTACCATGTATTCCTCAATGGGATGGAAGGCTGCTTCTGTTCCCACTTTGTCTGTGCGTCTGACATGGACTCTGGGGGGCAGAAGGAGAAAGATTCTGCTGATAGGGTATTCAACTTTATACCGTTATTCATGGTGGCATCATAGACATTTTAAACGAATTTTTCTTTCATTTTGCCGTTAGAAAAAAATATTAAAAAGTTCAAACAAATATATTCTAAATATATTTGTATGTTAACACAATACAAGGAGAATTAAAAAATAAGCTTTTGAAGAATGCTTTCTTGTAAGGTAATTGGCATATCCAAGAATAACGGTAAAATAAATGGAAGATTCCAGAGTTATACTCCATATAGGGAGCAAAATACCAACCAGCCTTCCATAAAAACTGGATATAACTTTTTAAGATTTTTGACAACAAATGATACCAAGATTCACAGTTGTTATTACAGAATATTGAATATATTTTTTGCAACATTTTGATGCCAACTTTTCTTTTTCTTCATGATACCCTGTATAGCTACTGTAACTGCCAGCTTGTAGAATTGAAAGTTGTCTGAGGAAAACACAGACCTGCACGGATTCTTCCTATAGCACAATCAAGGCAGGCAAACCTTTTAAGAATTCTTACTATTTTAAGTTCATGGAGACGTTCCAGCCCTTTGTTGTATGCATAATGAATTTCCTTTTGCTGTTTTTCACTCTGTCAAACACAAGCAGATATTGATCTCATCTGTCCTATTTTAAAAAAAGCTCTAAAACTGTAAAATTGGGGACAAAGATTTACATTGTCCTGCACTGAATATGTGCTGACTTCCACAGTACTCTCCTCCCATCTTAGTGCTTTCAAAGTAACTGTAGTGAAAATAATAATGGTCAGAGTTTATTTTCATAAATTAAAACTCTCCTTAAATTTGCCCTTCCTGCATCCCCCCTACCAAATTACTAAAACACTATTCATGTATGGGAAAAAGAAAAAGGTAGATTTGTTTCCCCTTAGGTCACAGTATATGGGCAGGCCTTAGGTCAAGCCGAAGGCCAGCTTTTCATTATGAATCTGGAGAGAGGGTCTATTTTCACTGTAGTTAATCTGGTATCTCTGCAGGTATTCTTTCCTTTGCATTCCAGACTATAGTTACAGATGTGAATACCATCGTATGAACACCTATTCTATCATCTTTTTCTTCCCACATCCTTTTTTTTTTTTCAATATGCATGTTTTATTTGAATGCTATAGGACCAAATAGGGAGCTGTTTTTCCTATTCATTATTTTCTGATGTTTTTTTTTTAAATTTTTTATTGTTATGTTAATCACCATATATTACATCATTAGTTTTTGATGTAGTGTTCCATGATTCATTGTTTGTGCATAATACCCAGTGCTCCATGCAGAACATGCCCTCTTTAATACCTATCACCAGGCTAATCCATCCTCCCACCCCCCTCCCCTCTAGAACCCTCAGTTTGTTTTTCAGAGTCCATCGTCTCTCATAGTTCGTCTCCCCCTCCGATTTCCCCCCTTCATTCTTCCCCTCCTGCTATCTTCTTTTTTTTTTCTTAACATATATTGCATTATTTGTTTCAGAGGTACAGATCTGCGATTCAACAGTCTTGCACAA